>NW_028270165.1:33491674-34133757 GCF_037043375.1 Chiloscyllium plagiosum
ATACTCTCTGGAATTTCGAAGGACGAGGGCAGATCAAATTGACGTGTTCCAGCTGATCAAAGGTGTAGAGGTGGACCGGAAGCTTCCTGTTGTGAGGAATTCAAGGGCGAGAGATCAGGATAAGGGGGAGCAAATTGAAAACAGAGGTTGAGGAGAAACTGCTTCTCCCAAAGAGTTGCGAATCTGTGGGGTGCTGGGACAGTGAGTAAAGTTAAGGAAGGAGTTAGATTTTGAATTGGTGATGGGTTGAAGGGTTATGGAGAGAAGGTAGGAAAATGGGGGTGAGGAGCATATCAGCCATGGAGCAGCAGATTCGATGGGCCGAATGACCTCATTCTGCTCCTATATCTTATGGACCTTAACGGGCGGCAACCACTCAGTGTTAACTCTTCAGACTCCAACCCTGAATATGGTTTGGCCCACTCCATTTGCTGACCCACCCTCCCATGTCCAAGTGAGGGGACAACACTCGCATAACGTCGAAAATAGGAACAGGGTAGGCCATTCGGTCCTTCAAGCCGGTTCCATCATTCAGTGCAATCATGGCTGATCATCCAACTCAGCTACCCCCTCATTCCCTCTTCGGTCCCCCAATCTCTTCGGTCCCCCAATCTCTTCGGTCCCCCAATCTCTTCGATCCCCCAATCACTTCGGCCCCCCAATCACTTCGGCCCCCCAATCACTTCGGCCCCCCAATCACTTCGGCCCCCCAATCACTTCGGCCCCCCAATCTCTTCTGTCCCCCAATCTCTTCTGTCCCCCAATCTCTTCTGTCCCCCAATCTCTTCTGTCCCCCAATCTCTTCGGTCCCCCAATCTCTTCGGTCCCCCAATCTCTTCGGTCCCCCAATCTCTTCGGTCCCCCAATCACTTCGGTCCCCCAATCTCTTCGGTCCCCTTAGCCTGAAGAAGATCACCTGAGATTACAAAGAGATCTTGATCGATTGGGTCCGTGGGCTGAAGAATGGCAGACGGAGTTTAATTTGGATATAATTCGGACTCAGTCGTAGACTCGCCAACTTTAAGGGATAGGCACATAGATGAGAATGGAATAGTGTCGGTTAGGTGGGCTTCGGATTGGCTTCACGGGTCAGTGCAACATCGAGGGCCGAAGGGCCTGTACTGCGCTGGAATGTTCGATGTTAAATGCGAGGTGCTGCACTTTGGTAAAACAGCCAAGGGCAGAACATAAACAACGAAAAGCAGGACCCTGGGTAGTATTGTCAAACAGAGAGAGACTAGGGGTTCAGGTACATACTTGAGGTAATTCAGTTTACATAAGGATCCTGAACAGCAGTGATGTGCAGAGGGATCTTGGGGTCCAAGTCCACAGCTCTCTGAAAGTCACCACTCCAGGGGATAGGGTGGTAAAGAAGGTGTATGGCTTGCTTGCCTTTACTGGTCGGGGAATTGAAGATTCAGGATGTCATGTTGCAGCTTTATAAGAACTTTGAGCCACAGTTAAGTTCAGTTCCGGTCACCACATCACAGGAAGGTTGTGCAGGTTTTGGAAAGGGTGCAGAAGAGGATGATGCCTGGATTCGAGGGTATGAGCGATAAGGAGAGGCTGGAAAAACTCAAGACTGTCTTCTCCAGAGTGGCGTAGGCTGAGGGCAGACTTGATAGAGGTCTATGAAATTATGAGATGCACAGATAGGGTTGACATCAGAACTTTTCCCCCTCAAGAGTTGAAATGTTTAATACTAGGGGCCAAGCGTTTAAGATGAGGTGGAGGGGATGTTCGAAGGAGATGTCAGGGGCAGGTTTTTTTTTTACACCGAGTGGCACGGGTCTGGAACATGCTGCCAGAGCTGAAGGTGGGAGCAGATATGACAGGGGCATTTAAGGGACTTTTAGATAAGGCACATGAATTTGCAAGGAATGGAGGGATATGGACCAAGGGCAGGCGCAAGTGATTAGTTTAATGTGGTGTCATATTCGGCACATCCAAAGGGCCAATTGCTGGGCTGTGCAGTTTGGTATCCTATAATTCTTTGAAATTGGCATCACATTACAGACAGGATGGTTAAGAAGGTGTTTAGCACACTTGCCATTATTGCTGAGAATAGGAATTAGGACATTATGTTTGATTAGATAAGATTCCCGACAGTGTGGGAAACAGGCCCTTCGGCCCAACAAGTCCACACCGACCCTCCGAAGAGTAACCATTCCCCTACCTTATATTTACCCCTGACGAATGCATCTAACACTCTCGGTAATTTACCATGGCCAATCCACCCTAACCTGCATATCCCTGGGCACTATGGGTAATTTAGCATGGCCAATCCACCCTAACCTGCACATCCCAGGGCACTATGGGTAATTTAGCATGGCCAATCCACCCTAACCTGCATATCCCTGGGCACTATGGGTAATTTAGCATGGCCAATCCACCCTAACCTGCATATCCCTGGGCACTATGGGTAATTTAGCATGGCCAATCCACCCGAACCTGCATATCCCTGGGCACTATGGGTAATTTAGCATGGCCAATCCACCCTAACCTGCACATCCCTTAACATTGTGGATAATTTAGCATGGCCAGTCCACCCTAACCTGCACATCCCTCGGCACTATGGGTAATTTAGAATGGCCAGTCCACCCTAACCTGCACATCCCTCGGCACTATGGGTAATTTAGCATGGTCTATTCACCCTAAACTGCACATCCCTCGGCACTGTGGGTAATTTAGCATGGCCTATCCACCCGAACCTGCACATTCCTCGGCACTGTGGGTAATTTAGCATGGCCTATCCACCCTAACCTGCACATTCCTTGGCACTATGGGTAATTTAGCACGGCCAATCCACCCCGACCGGCACATCCCTGGGCACTGTGGGTAATTTAGCATGGCCAATCCACCCTAACCTGCATATCCCTGGGCACTATGGGTAATTTAGCATGGCCAATCCACCCTAACCTGCACATCCCTGGGCACTATGGGTAATTTAGCATGGCCAATCCACCCTGACCTGTACATCCCTGGGCACTGTGGGTAATTTAGCATGGCCTATCCACCCTAACCTGCATATCCCTGGGCACTATGGGTAATTTAACATGGCCAATCCACCCTGACCTGCACATCCCTGGGCACTATGGGTAATTTAGCATGGCCAATCCACCATATCCCACACATCCCTGGGCACTATGGGTAATTTAGCTTGGCCAATCCACCCTAACCTGCACATCCCAGGGCACTATGGGTAATTTAGCATGGCCAAACCACCCTGACCTGCACATCCCTGGGCATTATGGGGAATTGAGCATGGCCAATCCACCATAACCTGCACTTCTTTGGACTGTGGGAGGAAACCAGGAGCACCGTGAGGAACCCCACACAGACACAGGGAGAATGTGCAAACTCCACAGACACAGAGTCACCCCAGGCTGTACGGGACAGTGGTGAGACCTCTTCTGGAGTACTGGGTCCAGTTCTGGTTACCCTGTTGCAGGAAGGATATTGTTAAACTGGAGAGGGTTCGGAAGTTTTCCCGGGGCGTTGCTGGGAAGGAAGGGTTGGAATTCGAAGGAGAGGCTGGAACGTTTTTGACTGAAATGTAGGAAGTTGAGGGGTAGTGGTTTATAAACTCACGAGGGGTACAGGTAAGGTGAATAGCAGGTGCATTTTCCGTAGAGTTGGGGATTTCAACAGAAGGGGGACATATTTTTCGGTGAGAGGAGAAAGGTTTAAAAAAGGCACGAAGGGCAACTTGTTTTACACAGAGGGGTGGTTCATGTGTGGCGTGAATGGTAGATGCAGGTACAGTTAGAATGTTTAAAAGCCATTTGGATAAGTACATGAATAAGGAATGTTTGGAGAGACAAGGACCAGGAGCAGGCAGGTTGGAGTAGTTTATTTATGGTCATCGTGGAGTGGTTGGTCCGAAGGGTTTGATACCGAGCTGTACGACTCAATCTCAAACTCCTTGGAAGCATTCAGTGCTTGGGCGTCAACCACTTTCTGTGGCAAGGGATTCTACAGGGTCCCATCTCTCTCGGTGAAAACGTGTTCTTGCTGGTCACCTCTGGCGGGTTTCGCACCTTTGAGAAACGTACCTGTTCCCAACAGTTCAACCATTCGCTGGTAAGTTGGCAGTTGGAAGTTAATTCTCGTTTCCCGTGAACTCATGCCAAGCTGCTGCTGCTGCGTTGTGCAGGAAGCCCTCGTCCCTGTTCAATCAGAGCTCCCGGGCCGTTCAAAATATATCATTGCACTGTTGGTTTCCAATGGTGTCTGGAGCATTCCCTTTCAAAGGGACAGTCACTGCAAATTGGCTTTTACTTTCAGGAATGGACTATGCTCTGATGTCCCACTGTGCGCTGCGTGTGGGGGGGATTTCATTTGGCTGGTTAAATTCAGCTTGTATGCTGCACCTAATCTGCTGACTGGACTTTCAGCGATTCCCTACAGTGTGGAAACAGGCCATTCAGCCCAGGTCCACACCCATTCACCTACCCCTATTAATCTACATTTTCCCCTGACTAATTAATGCACCACACCTACACATCCCCGGGCACTCTGGGTAATTCAGCATGGCTAATCCACCCTAACCTGCACATCCCTCGGCACTATGGGTAATTTAGCATGGCCAATCCACCATATCCTGCACATTCCTGGGCACTATGGGTAATTTAGCATGGCCAATCCACCCTAATCTGCACATCCCTGGGCACTATGGGTAATTTAACAAGGCCAATCCACCCTAACCTGCACATCCCTGGGCACTATGGGTAATTTAACAAGGCCAATCCACCCTAACCTGCACATCCCTGGGCACTATGGTTAATTTAGCATGGCCAATCCACCCTAACCTGCACATTCCTCGGCACTATAGGTAATTTAGCATGGCCAATCTACCCTAACCTGCACATCCCTGGGCACAATGGTTAATTTAGCATGGACAATCCACCCTAACCTGCACATCCCTGGGCACTATGGGTAATTTAGCATGGCCAATCAACCCTAACCTGCACATCCCTGGGCACTGTCGGTAATTTAGCATGGCCAATCCACCCCGACCGGCACATCCCTGGGCACTATGGGTAATTTAGCATGGCCAATCCATCCTAACCTGCACATCCCTGGGCACTATGGGTAATTTAATATGGCCAATCCACACTAACCTGCACATCCCTGGGCACTATGGATAATATAGCACGGCCAATCCACTCTGAACTGCACATCCCTGGGCACTGTGGGTAAGTTAGCACGGCCAATCCACACCGACCGGCACATCCCTGGGCACTATGGGTAATTTAGCATGGACAATCCATCCGAACCTGCACATCCCTGGGCACTATGGGTAATTTAACATGGCCAATCCACCCTGATCTGCACATCCCTGGGCACTATGGGGAATTTAGCAAGGCCAATCAACCCTAACCTGCACATCCCTGGGCACTATGGGTAACTTAACATGGCCAATCCACCCTGACCTGCACATCCCTGGGCACTATGGGGAATTTAGCAAGGCCAATCCACCCTAACCTGCACATCCCTGGGCACTATGGGTAACTTAACATGGCCAATCCACCCTGACCTGCACATCCCTGGGCACTATGGGTAATTTAGCACGGCCAAACCACCCTAAATTACCCATAGTGCCCGGGGATTTGCAGGTTACAGTGGATTGGCCATGGGATAAGTTAGGGGGGAGTCTGCGTGGGATGCTCTTCAGAGGGCCAGTGTGGACTTGATGGGCTGAATGGCCTGCTTCCTCACTGTAGGGACTCTATATATCATTAGCCAATGTGGGCACACCCATATTTTTACCAATATGTGCCTGCGGAGACAGTGGGGAACAGCAGATGCTGGAGATTAGAGTCAAGAGTGTGGTGCTGGAAAAGCACAGCAGGTCAGGCAGCATCCGAGGAGCAGGAGAATAGATGTGTCGGGTATAAGCCCTTCTTCAAGGAATGAGGCTTGTGGGTTGGATGGGCTGAGAGATAAATGGGAAGGGGGAGGGGGAAAGTAGCTGGGAATGCAATGATGAAGGTGATTGGTCAGAGAGGAGGGTGGAGCGGATAGATAGGTAAGACGATAGACAGGTCAGGAAGGCAGTGCCGAGTTGGAGGCTTGGGTATGGAATGAGCTACCAGAGGATGTGGTGGAGGCTGGCACAATTGCAACATTTAAGAGGCAGTTGGATGGGTATATGAATAGGAAGGGTTTGGAGGGATATGGGCCGGGTGCTGGCAGGTGGGACTAGATTGGGTTGGGATATCTGGTCGGCATGGACAGGTTGGACCGAAGGGTCTGTTTCCGTGCTGTACATCTCTATGACTGGGATAAGGTGGGGGGAGGGGAAATGAGGAAACTGGTGATATCCACATTGATCCTTTGTGATTGCAGGGTCCTGAGGCAGAAGATGAGGCGTCCTTCCTCCAGGCGTCGGGTGGTTAGGGTTTGGTGATGGAGGAGGCCCAGGACCTGCATGTCCTCGGCAGAGTGGGCGGGGGAGTTGAAGTGTTCAGCCACGGGGCGGTGGGGTTGGTTGGTGCAGGTGTCCCAGAGATGGGTGGCACAGTGGTTAGCACTGCTGCCTCGGTTTAATTCCCACCTCGGGTGACTGTCTGTGTGGAGTTTGCATGTTCTCCCCGTGTCTGTGTGGGTTTCCTCCGGGTGCTCCGGTTTCCAAAGATGTGCAGGTCAGGGTGAATTGACCATGCCAAATTGCCTCATAGTGTGAGGTGGAGGGGAATGGGTCTGGGTGGGTTACTCTTCAGAGGGTCGGTGTGGATTGGTTGGGCCGAAGGGCCTGTTTCCACGCTGCAGGGAATCTAATCTCTCAGATTTTTCTTCTCATCTCTTCAGGGACCATCCATCCCAGCAAAGTCCAGCACGCTGCAGCTTACCCACACTGCATCTGCTCATCGTCCTGTAGCTCTCCGTCCGGCTGGCAGGGACCTGATGGGCTGAAGGGCCTTTCTCTGTGACCCAGCTCCAATAGCTGAGTGTGATCTCCCTTGACCCTTCTTTGGCCGTGCACTGGCTGTGACTATCTGTTCTCTTCTTCGAGTCCCGAAGTTTGCTCAACAGTTGGTGTGCTTGTTGGCTCTGGTCTGAGTAACCGAGGAACACAGCTGCACGTGGCCTGAGGCACAGGCTCGCTTGAAGGAACAGTAGACTGTAATTGCTGCTGACCGAGTGGACAACTGCCAGCCTTCAGCAAGTTAATAAACTGACAATCTGCCCCTCTCTCTGACGAGGCTGGAAAGACCGTGTACCGAAGCGTTGTTCCCGGTTTGCGGAAAAAGAGATTCCTCTCCCCGATGAAAGGGACTCCTGGGCAAACAGCCAGTTGCTGCTTGGATGCTGCCACCAATGCGATGTTACCTTCGCCCCTGCACCACAGACGGGAGGGAGGGGGGGGGGGGGCAACCCCAAGTTTACGGGCCCTGCCTGGCAAAGGGGACGGGCAGCCCTTAGCATTGGCAGACGGTCCGGTTCCACCAGTTAGAGTGTTCCCTGGCAGGCCGCTTAAGGACAGGTGGGTAAAGTGGTTGGGAAAGCAATATGGGACCCTTACCTTTAATAGCTGAGTTTAAGAGGGGGGAGGTAATGCCTGAACAGCACAAAGCGTGGGTTGAGGTGATGAGGTGGGATTTACCTATCGGACTAACAGATCCACGTCAGATGCCATATCACTTGCCCTTCACTCCTCCCGAGAACATCTTGATACCAAGAACAGCTATGTAAGAATCCTGCTCATTGACGACAGTTCAGCCTTCAACACTATTATCCCCTCAACACTGATTACTAAACTTAGTGATCTCGGACTAAGCCCCACTCTCTGTAACTGGATCCTCAGTTTCCTGATCCACAGGCCACAATCAGTGAAGACTGGGGACAATATTCCATCCTCATTAACACTCAACACTGGAGCCCCTCACGGGTGCGTACTCAGCTCCCTACTGCGTATACCCAGACTAATACCGTCGGTGACATCACCATAGCCGGTTGAATATCAGATGGCGACGAAACAGACGGGAGGTGGAAAACCTGGAAAAATGGTGCACTGAGAACAACCTCGTTCTTAACGCCGGCAAAACCAAGGAACTCATTATTGACTTTCGGCGGGATGTTACTCATGCCCCCCACACACTAACAGCACAGAGGTGGAACAAGTGGACAGTGTCAAGCGCCTGAGAGCGGTCATCAACATGTTCTCGGCCCGGACAATCACAAAGGCCAACCTCCCATCTGTAGAATCCATCTACCAGGCCCCGCTGTCAAGGAAAGGCCGCCAGCATTCTCAAAGATCCACCCCACCCCGGCAATACTTTTCTACAACCTCTACCATCAGGGAGAAGGGATAGACGCCTGAACACACGCACCAGCCGGTTTCAAAATAGTTTCTACCCTCCTGTTGTTGGAATACTGAATGGACTCACAAACTCTAGATATTTGCCTGTATGTGTGTTTTGGTTTTTGCCGCTGTTTACCTATTATTTACTTACTTATCTATGCTGTTGTGGTTCTGTTCGTCGAGCTGGGAATTTGTGTTGCAGATGTTTCGTCCCCTGTCTAGGTGACATCCTCAGTGCTTGGGAGCCTCCTGTGAAGCGCGTCTGTGATCTTTCCTCCGGCATTTATAGTGGTAATCTTATCTATGCTATTTAACTCTGTGATCTGTCTGTGTTGCTCACAAGACAAAAAGCTTCTCACTGTGCCTCGGTACACGTGACAATAAATTCAATACAATTCGAGGATGGCCGATTTTCCGCTGCAAACTGATGGTACAGTGGGCTTTGGTCTTACTGCCCCTTTCCCCTGCAAACTGATGGTACATTGGGATTTGGTCTTACTGCCCCTTTCCCCTGCAAACTGATGGTAAAAGTGGGATTTGGTCTTACTGCCCCTGCCCCCTGCAAACTGATGGTACAGTGGGATTTGGTCTTACTGCCCCTGCCCCCTGCAAACTGATGGTACAGTGGGATTTGGTCTTACTGCCCCTGCCCCCTGCAAACTGATGGTACAGTGGGATTTGGTCTTACTGCCCCTGCCCCCTGCAAACTGATGGTACAGTGGGATTTGGTCTTACTGCCCCTTTCCCCTGCAAACTGATGGTACATTGGGATTGGGTCTTACTGCCCCTGCCCCCTGCAAACTGATGGTACAGTGGGATTTGGTCTTACTGCCCCTTTCCCCTGCAAACTGATGGTACAGTGGGATTTGGTCTTACTGCCCCTTTCCCCTGCAAACTGATGGTACAGTGGGATTTGGTCTTACTGCCCCTTTCCCCTGCAAACTGATGGTACAGTGGGATTTGGTCTTACTGCCCCTTCCCCTGCAAACTGATGGTACAGTGGGCTTTGGTCTTACTGCCCCTGCCCCCTGCAAACAGATGGTACAGTGGGATTTGGTCTTACTGCCCCTTTCCCCTGCAAACTGATGGTACAGTGGGATTTGGTCTTACTGCCCCTGCCCCCTGCAAACTGATGGTACAGTGGGATTTGGTCTTACTGCCCCTGCCCCCTGCAAACAGATGGTACAGTGGGATTTGGTCTTACTGCCCCTGCCCCCTGCAAACTGATGGTACAGTGGGCTTTGGTCTTACTGCCCCTGCCCCCTGCAAACAGATGGTACAGTGGGATTTGGTCTTACTGCCCCTGCCCCCTGCAAACTGATGGTACAGTGGGATTTGGTCTTACTGCCCCTTTCCCCTGCAAACTGATGGTACAGTGGGATTTGGTCTTACTGCCCCTTTCCCCTGCAAACTGATGGTACAGTGGGATTTGGTCTTACTGCCCCTGCCCCCTGCAAACTGATGGTACAGTGGGATTTGGTCTTACTGCTCCTGCCCCCTGCAAACTGATGGTACAGTGGGCTTTGGTCTTACTGCCCCTGCCCCCTGCAAACTGATGGTACAGTGGGATTTGGTCTTACTGCCCCTGCCCCCTGCAAACTGATGGTACAGTGGGATTTGGTCTTACTGCCCCTGCCCCCTGCAAACTGATGGTACAGTGGGCTTTGGTCTTACTGCCCCTTTCCCCTGCAAACTGATGGTACAGTGGGCTTTGGTCTTACTGCCCCTGCCCCCTGCAAACTGATGGTACAGTGGGATTTGGTCTTACTGCCCCTGCCCCCTGCAAACTGATGGTACAGTGGGATTTGGTCTTACTGCCCCTTTCCCCTGCAAACTGATGGTACAGTGGGCTTTGGTCTTACTGCCCCTGCCCCCTGCAAACAGATGGTACAGTGGGATTTGGTCTTACTGCCCCTTTCCTCTGCAAACTGATGGTACAGTGGGCTTTGGTCTTACTGCCCCTGCCCCCTGCAAACTGATGGTACAGTGGGATTTGGTCTTACTGCCCCTTTCCCCTGCAAACTGATGGTACAGTGGGATTTGGTCTTACTGCCCCTGCCCCCTGCAAACTGATGGTACAGTGGGATTTGGTCTTACTGCCCCTGCCCCCTGCAAACTGATGGTACAGTGGGCTTTGGTCTTACTGCCCCTTTCCCCTGCAAACTGATGGTACAGTGGGATTTGGTCTTACTGCCCCTTTCCCCTGCAAACTGATGGTACAGTGGGATTTGGTCTTACTGCCCCTTTCCCCTGCAAACTGATGGTACAGTGGGATTTGGTCTTACTGCCCCTTTCCCCTGCAAACTGATGGTACAGTGGGCTTTGGTCTTACTGCCCCTGCCCCCTGCAAACTGATGGTACAGTGGGCTTTGGTCTTACTGCCCCTGCCCCCTGCAAACAGATGGTACAGTGGGCTTTGGTCTTACTGCCCCTTTCCCCTGCACACTGATGGTACAGTGGGATTTGGTCTTACTGCCCCTTTCCCCTGCAAACTGATGGTACAGTGGGCTTTGGTCTTACTGCCCCTGCCCCCTGCAAACTGATGGTACAGTGGGATTTGGTTTTACTGCCCCTGCCCCCTGCAAACTGATGGTACAGTGGGATTTGGTCTTACTGCCCCTTTCCCCTGCAAACTGATGGTACAGTGGGATTTGGTCTTACTGCCCCTTTCCCCTGCAAACTGATGGTACAGTGGGATTTGGTCTACTGCCCCTGCCCCCTGCAAACTGATGGTACAGTGGGATTTGGTCTTACTGCCCCTTTCCCCTGCAAACTGATGGTACAGTGGGATTTGGTCTTACTGCCCCTGCCCTCTGCAAACTGATGGTACAGTGGGATTTGGTTTTACTGCCCCTGCCACCTGCAAACTGATGGTACAGTGGGATTTGGTCTTACTGCCCCTGCCCCCTGCAAACTGATGGTACAGTGGGATTTGGTTTTACTGCCCCTGCCCCCTGCAAACTGATGGTACATTGGGATTTGGTCTTACTGCCCCTGCCCCCTGCAAACTGATGGTACAGTGGGATTTGGTCTTACTGCCCCTGCCCCCTGCAAACCGATGGTACAGTGGGATTTGGTCTTACTGCCCCTGCCCCCTGCAAACTGATGGTACAGTGGGATTTGGTCTTACTGCCCCTGCCCCCTGCAAACTGATGGTACAGTGGGATTTGGTCTTACTGCCCCTTTCCCCTGCAAACTGATGGTACATTGGGATTGGGTCTTACTGCCCCTTTCCCCTGCAAACTGATGGTACAGTGGGATTTGGTCTTACTGCCCCTGCCCCCTGCACACTGATGGTACAGTGGGATTTGGTCTTACTGCCCCTGCCCCCTGCAAACTGATGGTACAGTGGGATTTGGTCTTACTGCCCCTTTCCCCTGCAAACTGATGGTACAGTGGGCTTTGGTCTTATTGCCCCTTTCCCCTGCACACTGATGGTACAGTGGGATTTGGTCTTACTGCCCCTGCCCCCTGCAAACTGATGGTACAGTGGGATTTGGTCTTACTGCCCCTGCCCCCTGCAAACTGATGGTACAGTGGGATTTGGTCTTACTGCCCCTGCCCCCTGCAAACTGATGGTACAGTGGGATTTGGTCTTACTGCCCCTTTCCCCTGCAAACTGATGGTACAGTGGGATTTGGTCTTACTGCCCCTTTCCCCTGCAAACTGATGGTACAGTGGGATTTGGTCTTACTGCCCCTGCCCCCTGCAAACTGATGGTACAGTGGGATTTGGTCTTACTGCCCCTGCCCCCTGCAAACTGATGGTACAGTGGGATTTGGTCTTACTGCCCCTGCCCCCTGCAAACTGATGGTACAGTGGGATTTGGTCTTACTGCCCCTGCCCCCTGCAAACTGATGGTACAGTGGGATTTGGTCTTACTGCCCCTTTCCCCTGCAAACTGATGGTACAGTGGGATTTGGTCTTACTGCCCCTGCCCCCTGCAAACTGATGGTACAGTGGGATTTGGTCTTACTGCCCCTGCCCCCTGCAAACTGATGGTACAGTGGGATTTGGTCTTACTGCCCCTTTCCCCTGCAAACTGATGGTACAGTGGGATTTGGTCTTACTGCCCCTTTCCCCTGCAAACTGATGGTACAGTGGGATTTGGTCTTACTGCCCCTGCCCCCTGCACACTGATGGTACAGTGGGATTTGGTCTTACTGCCCCTGCCCCCTGCACACTGATGGTACAGTGGGATTTGGTCTTACTGCCCCTTTCCCCTGCAAACTGATGGTACAGTGGGATTTGGTCTTACTGCCCCTTTCCCCTGCAAACTGATGGTACAGTGGGATTTGGTCTTACTGCCCCTTTCCCCTGCAAACTGATGGTACAGTGGGATTTGGTCTTACTGCCCCTGCCCCCTGCAAACTGATGGTACAGTGGGATTGGGTCTTACTGCCCCTTTCCCCTGCAAACTGATGGTACAGTGGGATTTGGTCTTACTGCCCCTGCCCCCTGCAAACTGATGGTACAGTGGGATTTGGTCTTACTGCCCCTGCCCCCTGCAAACTGATGGTACAGTGGGATTTGGTCTTACTGCCCCTGCCCCCTGCAAACTGATGGTACAGTGGGATTTGGTCTTACTGCCCCTGCCACCTGCAAACTTAAGGTACAGTGGGATTTGGTCTTACTGCCCCTGACCCTGCAAACTGATGGTACAGTGGGATTTGGTCTTACTGCCCCTGCCCCCTGCAAACTGACGGTACAGTGGGATTTGGTCTGACTGCCCCTTTCCCCTGCAAACTGATGGTACAGTGGGATTGGGTCGTACTGCCCCTTTCCCCTGCAAACTGATGGTACAGTGGGATTTGGTCTTACTGCCCCTTTCCCCTGCAAACTGATGGTACAGTGGGATTGGGTCTTACTGCCCCTTTCCCCTGCAAACTGATGGTACAGTGGGATTGGGTCTTACTGCCCCTTTCCCCTGCACACTGATGGTACAGTGGGATTTGTTCTTACTGCCCCTTTCCCCTGCACACTGATGGTACAGTGGGCTTTGGTCTTACTGCCCCTGCCCCCTGCAAACTGATGGTACAGTGGGATTTGGTCTTACTGCCCCTTTCCCCTGCAAACCGATGGTACAGTGGGATTTGGTCTTACTGCCCCTGCCCCCTGCAAACTGATGGTACAGTGGGATTTGGTCTTACTGCCCCTGCCCCCTGCAAACTGATGGTACAGTGGGATTTGGTCTTACTGCCCCTTTCCCCTGCAAACTGATGGTACAGTGGGATTTGGTCTTACTGCCCCTTTCCCCTGCACACTGATGGTACAGTGGGATTTGGTCTTACTGACCCTGCCCCCTGCAAACCGATGTTACAGTGGGATTTGGTCTTACTGCCCCTGCCCCCTGCAAACTGATGGTACAGTGGGATTTGGTCTTACTGCCCCTGCCCCCTGCAAACTGATGGTACAGTGGGATTTGGTCTTACTGCCCCTGCCCCCTGCAAACTGATGGTACAGTGGGATTGGGTCTTACTGCCCCTTTCCCCTGCAAACTGATGGTACAGTGGGATTTGGTCTTACTGCCCCTGCCCTCTGCAAACTGATGGTACAGTGGGATTGGGTCTTACTGCCCCTGCCCCATGCAAACTGATGGTACAGTGGGATTGGGTCTTACTGCCCCTTTCCCCTGCAAACTGATGGTACAGTGGGATTTGGTCTTACTGCCCCTGCCCCCTGCAAACTGATGGTACAGTGGGATTTGGTCTTACTGCCCCTTTCCCCTGCAAACTGATGGTACAGTGGGATTTGGTCTTACTGCCCCCTGCCCCCTGCAAACTGATGGTACAGTGGGATTGGGTCTTACTGCCCCTGCCCCCTGCAAACTGATGGTACAGTGGGTTTTGGTCTTACTGCCCCTGCCCCCTGCAAACTGATGGTACAGTGGGCTTTGGTCTTACTGCCCCTGCCCCCTGCAAACTGATGGTACAGTGGGATTTGGTCTTACTGCCCCTTTCCCCTGCAAACTGATGGTACAGTGGGATTTGGTCTGACTGCCCCTGCCCCCTGCAAACTGATGGTACAGTGGGATTTGGTCTTACTGCCCCTGCCCCCTGCAAACTGATGGTACAGTGGGATTTGGTCTTACTGCCCCTGCCCCCTGCAAACTGATGGTACAGTGGGATTGGGTCTTACTGCCCCTGCCCCCTGCAAACTGATGGTACAGTGGGATTGGGTCTTACTGCCCCTTTCCCCTGCAAACTGATGGTACAGTGGGATTTGGTCTTACTGCCCCTGCCCCCTGCAAACTGATGGTACAGTGGGATTTGGTCTTACTGCCCCTTTCCCCTGCAAACTGATGGTACAGTGGGATTTGGTCTTACTGCCCCTTTCCCCTGCAAACTGATGGTACAGTGGGATTTGGTCTTACTGCCCCTGCCCCCTGCAAACTGATGGTACAGTGGGATTTGGTCTTACTGCCCCTGCCCCCTGCAAACTGATGGTACAGTGGGATTTGGTCTTACTGCCCCTTTCCCCTGCAAACTGATGGTACAGTGGGATTTGGTCTTACTGCCCCTTTCCCCTGCACACTGATGGTACAGTGGGATTTGGTCTTACTGCCCCTTTCCCCTGCACACTGATGGTACAGTGGGATTTGGTCTTACTGCCCCTTTCCCCTGCAAACTGATGGTACAGTGGGATTTGGTCTTACTGCCCCTTTCCCCTGCAAACTGATGGTACAGTGGGATTTGGTCTTACTGCCCCTGCCCCCTGCAAACTGATGGTACAGTGGGATTTGGTCTTACTGCCCCTTTCCCCTGCAAACTGATGGTACAGTGGGATTTGGTCTTACTGCCCCTTTCCCCTGCACACTGATGGTACAGTGGGATTGGGTCTTACTGCCCCTTTCCCCTGCACACTGATGGTACAGTGGGCTTTGGTCTTACTGCCCCTGCCCCCTGCAAACCGATGGTACAGTGGGATTGGGTCTTACTGCCCCTTTCCCCTGCAAACTGATGGTACAGTGGGCTTTGGTCTTACTGCCCCTGCCCCCTGCAAACTGATGGTACAGTGGGATTTGGTCTTACTGCCCCTGCCCCCTGCAAACTGATGGTACAGTGGGATTTGGTCTTACTGCCCCTGCCCCCTGCAAACTGATCGTACAGTGGGATTTGGTTTTACTGCCCCTGCCCCCTGCAAACTGATGGTACAGTGGGATTGGGTCTTACTGCCCCTTTCCCCTGCAAACTGATGGTACAGTGGGATTTTGGTCTTACTGCCCCTGCCCCCTGCAAACTGATGGTACAGTGGGATTTGGTCTTACTGCCCCTTTCCCCTGCACACTGATGGTACAGTGGGATTTGGTCTTACTGCCCCTGCCCCCTGCAAACTGATGGTACAGTGGGATTTGGTCTTACTGCCCCTGCCCCCTGCAAACTGATGGTACAGTGGGATTTGGTCTTACTGCCCCTGCCCCCTGCAAACTGATGGTACAGTGGGATTTGGTCTTACTGCCCCTGCCCCCTGCAAACTGATGGTACAGTGGGATTTGGTCTTACTGCCCCTTTCCCCTGCAAACTGATGGTACAGTGGGATTTGGTCTTACTGCCCCTGCCCCCTGCAAACTGATGGTACAGTGGGATTTGGTCTTACTGCCCCTGCCCCCTGCAAACTGATGGTACAGTGGGATTTGGTCTTACTGCCCCTGCCCCCTGCAAACTGATGGTACAGTGGGATTTGGTCTTACTGCCCCTGCCACCTGCAAACTGACGGTACAGTGGGATTTGGTCTTACTGCCCCTGACCCTGCAAACTGATGGTACAGTGGGATTTGGTCTTACTGCCCCTGCCCCCTGCAAACTGACGGTACAGTGAGATTTGGTCTGACTGCCCCTTTCCCCTGCAAACTGATGGTACAGTGGGATTGGGTCTTACTACCCCTTTCCCCTGCAAACTGATGGTACAGTGGGATTTGGTCTTACTGCCCCTTTCCCCTGCAAACTGATGGTACAGTGGGATTGGGTCTTACTGCCCCTTTCCCCTGCAAACTGATGGTACAGTGGGATTGGGTCTTACTGCCCCTTTCCCCTGCACACTGATGGTACAGTGGGATTTGGTCTTACTGCCCCTTTCCCCTGCACACTGATGGTACAGTGGGCTTTGGTCTTACTGCCCCTGCCCCCTGCAAACTGATGGTACAGTGGGATTTGGTCTTACTGCCCCTTTCCCCTGCAAACCGATGGTACAGTGGGATTTGGTCTTACTGCCCCTGCCCCCTGCAAACTGATGGTACAGTGGGATTTGGTCTTACTGCCCCTTTCCCCTGCAAACTGATGGTACAGTGGGATTTGGTCTTACTGCCCCTGCCCCCTGCAAACTGATGGTACAGTGGGATTTGGTCTTACTGCCCCTTTCCCCTGCAAACTGATGGTACAGTGGGATTTGGTCTTACTGCCCCTTTCCCCTGCACACTGATGGTACAGTGGGATTTGGTCTTACTGACCCTGCCCCCTGCAAACCGATGGTACAGTGGGATTTGGTCTGCCTGCCCCTGCCCCCTGCAAACTGATGGTACAGTGGGATTTGGTCTTCCTGCCCCTGCCCCCTGCAAACTGATGGTACAGTGGGATTTGGTCTTACTGCCCCTGCCCCCTGCAAACTGATGGTACAGTGGGATTGGGTCTTACTGCCCCTTTCCCCTGCAAACTGATGGTACAGTGGGATTTGGTCTTACTGCCCCTGCCCTCTGCAAACTGATGGTACAGTGGGATTGGGTCTCACGGCCCCTGCCCTCTGCAAACTGATGGTACAGTGGGATTGGGTCTTACTGCCCCTGCCCCCTGCAAACTGATGGTACAGTGGGATTGGGTCTTACTGCCCCTTTCCCCTGCAAACTGATGGTACAGTGGGATTTGGTCTTACTGCCCCTGCCCCCTGCAAACTGATGGTACAGTGGGATTTGGTCTTACTGCCCCTTTCCCCTGCAAACTGATGGTACAGTGGGATTTGGTCTTACTGCCCCCTGCCCCCTGCAAACTGATGGTACAGTGGGATTTGGTCTTACTGCCCCTGCCCCCTGCAAACTGATGGTACAGTGGGTTTTGGTCTTACTGCCCCTGCCCCCTGCAAACTGATGGTACAGTGGGCTTTGGTCTTACTGCCCCTGCCCCCTGCAAACTGATGGTACAGTGGGATTTGGTCTTACTGCCCCTTTCCCCTGCAAACTGATGGTACAGTGGGATTTGGTCTTACTGCCCCTTTCCCCTGCAAACTGATGGTACAGTGGGATTTGGTCTGACTGCCCCTGCCCCCTGCAAACTGATGGTACAGTGGGATTTGGTCTTACTGCCCCTGCCCCCTGCAAACTGATGGTACAGTGGGATTTGGTCTTACTGCCCCTGCCCCCTGCAAACTGATGGTACAGTGGGATTGGGTCTTACTGCCCCTGCCCCCTGCAAACTGATGGTACAGTGGGATTGGGTCTTACTGCCCCTTTCCCCTGCAAACTGATGGTACAGTGGGATTTGGTCTTACTGCCCCTGCCCCCTGCAAACTGATGGTACAGTGGGATTTGGTCTTACTGCCCCTGCCCCCTGCAAACTGATGGTACAGTGGGATTTGGTCTTACTGCCCCTTTGCCCTGCAAACTGATGGTACAGTGGGATTTGGTCTTACTGCCCCTGCCCCCTGCAAACTGATGGTACAGTGGGATTTGGTCTTACTGCCCCTTTCTCCTGCAAACTGATGGTACAGTGGGATTTGGTCTTACTGCCCCTGCCCCCTGCAAACTGATGGTACAGTGGGATTTGGTCTTACTGCCCCTGCCCCCTGCAAACTGATGGTACAGTGGGATTTGGTCTTACTGCCCCTTTCCCCTGCAAACTGATGGTACAGTGGGATTTGGTCTTACTGCCCCTTTCCCCTGCACACTGATGGTACAGTGGGATTTGGTCTTACTGCCCCTTTCCCCTGCAAACTGATGGTACAGTGGGATTTGGTCTTACTGCCCCTTTCCCCTGCAAACTGATGGTACAGTGGGATTTGGTCTGACTGCCCCTGCCCCCTGCAAACTGATGGTACAGTGGGATTTGGTCTTACTGCCCCTTTCCCCTGCAAACTGATGGTACAGTGGGATTTGGTCTTACTGCCCCTTTCCCCTGCACACTGATGGTACAGTGGGATTGGGTCTTACTGCCCCTTTCCCCTGCAAACTGATGGTACAGTGGGCTTTGGTCTTACTGCCCCTGCCCCCTGCAAACCGATGGTACAGTGGGATTGGGTCTTACTGCCCCTTTCCCCTGCAAACCGATGGTACAGTGGGCTTTGGTCTTACTGCCCCTGCCCCCTGCAAACTGATGGTACAGTGGGATTTGGTCTTACTGCCCCTGCCCCCTGCAAACTGATGGTACAGTGGGATTTGGTCTTACTGCCCCTGCCCCCTGCAAACTGATCGTACAGTGGGATTTGGTCTTACTGCCCCTGCCCCCTGCAAACTGATCGTACAGTGGGATTTGGTTTTACTGCCCCTGCCCCCTGCAAACTGATGGTACAGTGGGATTGGGTCTTACTGCCCCTTTCCCCTGCAAACTGATGGTACAGTGGGATTTTGGTCTTACTGCCCCTGCCCCCTGCAAACTGATGGTACAGTGGGATTTGGTCTTACTGCCCCTTTCCCCTGCACACTGATGGTACAGTGGGATTTGGTCTTACTGCCCCTGCCCCCTGCAAACTGATGGTACAGTGGGATTTGGTCTTACTGCCCCTGCCCCCTGCAAACTGATGGTACAGTGGGATTTGGTCTTACTGCCCCTGCCCCCTGCAAACTGATCGTACAGTGGGATTTGGTTTTACTGCCCCTGCCCCCTGCAAACTGATGGTACAGTGGGATTGGGTCTTACTGCCCCTTTCCCCTGCAAACTGATGGTACAGTGGGATTTTGGTCTTACTGCCCCTGCCCCCTGCAAACTGATGGTACAGTGGGATTTGGTCTTACTGCCCCTTTCCCCTGCACCCTGATGGTACAGTGGGATTTGGTCTTACTGCCCCTGCCCCCTGCAAACTGATCGTACAGTGGGATTTGGTTTTACTGCCCCTGCCCCCTGCAAACTGATGGTACAGTGGGATTGGGTCTTACTGCCCCTTTCCCCTGCAAACTGATGGTACAGTGGGATTTTGGTCTTACTGCCCCTGCCCCCTGCAAACTGATGGTACAGTGGGATTTGGTCTTACTGCCCCTTTCCCCTGCACCCTGATGGTACAGTGGGATTTGGTCTTACTGCCCCTGCCCCCTGCAAACTGATGGTACAGTGGGATTTGGTCTTACTGCCCCTTTCCCCTGCACACTGATGGTACAGTGGGATTTGGTCTTACTGCCCCTTTCCCCTGCACACTGATGGTACAGTGGGATTTGGTCTTACTGCCCCTGCCCCCTGCAAACTGATGGTACAGTGGGATTTGGTCTTACTGCCCCTTTCCCCTGCAAACTGATGGTACAGTGGGATTTGGTCTTACTGCCCCTTTCCCCTGCAAACTGATGGTACAGTGGGATTTGGTCTTACTGCCCCTGCCCCCTGCAAACTGATGGTACAGTGGGATTTGGTCTTACTGCCCCTTTCCCCTGCAAACTGATGGTACAGTGGGATTTGGTCTTACTGCCCCTTTCCCCTGCAAACTGATGGTACAGTGGGATTTGGTCTTACTGCCCCTTTCCCCTGCCCCCTGCAAACTGATGGTACAGTGTGATTTGGTCTTACTGCCCCTTTCCCCTGCCCCCTGCAAACTGATGGTACAGTGGGATTTGGTCTAACTGCCCCTTTCCCCTGCCCCCTGCAAACTGATGGTACAGTGTGATTTGGTCTTACTGCCCCTGCCCCCTGCAAACCGATGGTACAGTGGGATTTGGTCTTACTGCCCCTTTCCCCTGCACACTGATGGTACAGTGGGATTTGGTCTTACTGCCCCTTTCCCCTGCAAACTGATGGTACAGTGGGATTTGGTCTTACTGCCCCTTTCCCCTGCAAACTGATGGTACAGTGGGATTTGGTCTTACTGCCCCTTTCCCCTGCACACTGATGGTACAGTGGGATTTGGTCTTACTGCCCCTGCCCCCTGCAAACTGATGGTACAGTGGGATTTGGTCTTACTGCCCCTGCCCCCTGCAAACTGATGGTACAGTGGGATTTGGTCTTACTGCCCCTGCCCCCGGCAAACTGATGGTACAGTGGGATTTGGTCTTACTGCCCCTTTCCCCTGCAAACTGATGGTACAGTGGGATTTGGTCTTACTGCCCCTGCCCCCTGCAAACTGATGGTACAGTGGGATTTGGTCTTACTGCCCCTGCCCCCTGCACACTGATGGTACAGTGGGATTTGGTCTTACTGCCCCTGCCCCCTGCCCCCTGCAAACTGATGGTACAGTGGGATTTGGTCTTACTGCCCCTGCCCCCTGCCCCCTGCAAACTGATGGTACAGTGGGATTTGGTCTTACTGCCCCTGCCCCCTGCAAACTGATGGTACAGTGGGATTTGGTCTTACTGCCCCTTTCCCCTGCAAACTGATGGTACAGTGGGATTTGGTCTTACTGCCCCTTTCCCCTGCAAACTGATGGTACAGTGGGATTTGGTCTTACTGCCCCTGCCCCCTGCAAACTGATGGTACAGTGGGATTTGGTCTTACTGCCCCTTTCCCCTGCAAACTGATGGTACAGTGGGATTTGGTCTTACTGCCCCTTTCCCCTGCAAACTGATGGTACAGTGGGATTTGGTCTTACTGCCCCTGCCCCCTGCAAACTGATGGTACAGTGGGATTTGGTCTTACTGCCCCTGCCCCCTGCAAACTGATGGTACAGTGGGATTTGGTCTTACTGCCCCTTTCCCCTGCACACTGATGGTACAGTGGGATTTGGTCTTACTGCCCCTTTCCCCTGCCCCCTGCAAACTGATGGTACAGTGGGATTTGGTCTTACTGCCCCTTTCCCCTGCCCCCTGCAAACTGATGGTACAGTGGGATTTGGTCTTACTGCCCCTGCCCCCTGCAAACCGATGGTACAGTGGGATTTGGTCTTACTGCCCCTTTCCCCTGCACACTGATGGTACAGTGGGATTTGGTCTTACTGCCCCTTTCCCCTGCAAACTGATGGTACAGTGGGATTTGGTCTTACTGCCCCTTTCCCCTGCACACTGATGGTACAGTGGGATTTGGTCTGACTGCCCCTGCCCCCTGCAAACTGATGGTACAGTGGGATTTGGTCTTACTGCCCCTGCCCCCTGCAAACTGATGGTACAGTGGGATTTGGTCTTACTGCCCCTTTCCCCTGCAAACTGATGGTACAGTGGGATTTGGTCTTACTGCCCCTTTCCCCTGCCCCCTGCAAACTGATGGTACAGTGTGATTTGGTCTTACTGCCCCTTTCCCCTGCCCCCTGCAAACTGATGGTACAGTGGGATTTGGTCTTACTGCCCCTTTCCCCTGCCCCCTGCAAACTGATGGTACAGTGGGATTTGGTCTTACTGCCCCTGCCCCCTGCAAACCGATGGTACAGTGGGATTTGGTCTTACTGCCCCTTTCCCCTGCACACTGATGGTACAGTGGGATTTGGTCTTACTGCCCCTTTCCCCTGCAAACTGATGGTACAGTGGGATTTGGTCTTACTGCCCCTTTCCCCTGCAAACTGATGGTACAGTGGGATTTGGTCTTACTGCCCCTTTCCCCTGCACACTGATGGTACAGTGGGATTTGGTCTTACTGCCCCTGCCCCCTGCAAACTGATGGTACAGTGGGATTTGGTCTTACTGCCCCTGCCCCCTGCAAACTGATGGTACAGTGGGATTTGGTCTTACTGCCCCTGCCCCCTGCAAACTGATGGTACAGTGGGATTTGGTCTTACTGCCCCTTTCCCCTGCAAACTGATGGTACAGTGGGATTTGGTCTTACTGCCCCTTTCCCCTGCAAACTGATGGTACAGTGGGATTTGGTCTTACTGCCCCTGCCCCCTGCAAACTGATGGTACAGTGGGATTTGGTCTTACTGCCCCTTTCCCCTGCACACTGATGGTACAGTGGGATTTGGTCTTACTGCCCCTGCCCCCTGCAAACTGATGGTACAGTGGGATTTGGTCTTACTGCCCCTGCCCCCTGCAAACTGATGGTACAGTGGGCTTTGGTCTTACTGCCCCTTTCCCCTGCAAACTGATGGTACAGTGGGATTTGGTCTTACTGCCCCTGCCCCCTGCAAACTGATGGTACAGTGGGCTTTGGTCTTACTGCCCCTTTCCCCTGCAAACTGATGGTACAGTGGGATTTGGTCTTACTGCCCCTGCCCCCTGCAAACTGATGGTACAGTGGGATTTGGTCTTACTGCCCCTTTCCCCTGCAAACTGATGATACAGTGGGATTTGGTCTTACTGCCCCTGCCCCCTGCAAACTGATGGTACAGTGGGATTTGGTCTTACTGCCCCTTTCCCCTGCAAACTGATGGTACAGTGGGATTTGGTCTTACTGCCCCTTTCCCCTGCAAACTGATGATACAGTGGGATTTGGTCTTACTGCCCCTGCCCCCTGCAAACTGATGGTACAGTGGGATTTGGTCTTACTGCCCCTTTCCCCTGCAAACTGATGGTACAGTGGGATTTGGTCTTACTGCCCCTGCCTCCTGCAAACTGATGGTACAGTGGGATTTGGTCTTACTGCCCCTGCCCCCTGCCCCCTGCAAACTGATGGTACAGTGGGATTTGGTCTTACTGCCCCTTTCCCCTGCAAACTGATGATACAGTGGGATTTGGTCTTACTGCCCCTGCCCCCTGCAAACTGATGGTACAGTGGGATTTGGTCTTACTGCCCCTGCCCCCTGCAAACTGATGGTACAGTGGGATTTGGTCTTACTGCCCCTTTCCCCTGCAAACTGATGGTACAGTGGGATTTGGTCTTACTGCCCCTTTCCCCTGCAAACTGATGATACAGTGGGATTTGGTCTTACTGCCCCTGCCCCCTGCAAACTGATGGTACAGTGGGATTTGGTCTTACTGCCCCTTTCCCCTGCAAACTGATGGTACAGTGGGATTTGGTCTTACTGCCCCTGCCTCCTGCAAACTGATGGTACAGTGGGATTTGGTCTTACTGCCCCTGCCCCCTGCCCCCTGCAAACTGATGGTACAGTGGGATTTGGTCTTACTGCCCCTGCCCCCTGCCCCCTGCAAACTGATGGTACAGTGGGATTTGGTCTTACTGCCCCTGCCCCCTGCAAACTGATGGTACAGTGGGATTTGGTCTTACTGCCCCTTTCCCCTGCAAACTGATGGTACAGTGGGATTTGGTCTTACTGCCCCTGCCCCCTGCAAACTGATGGTACAGTGGGATTTGGTCTTACTGCCCCTGCCCCCTGCAAACTGATGGTACAGTGGGATTTGGTCTTACTGCCCCTTTCCCCTGCAAACTGATGGTACAGTGGGATTTGGTCTTACTGCCCCTGCCCCCTGCAAACTGATGGTACAGTGGGATTTGGTCTTACTGCCCCTTTCCCCTGCAAACTGATGGTACAGTGGGATTTGGTCTTACTGCCCCTTTCCCCTGCCCCCTGCAAACTGATGGTACAGTGGGATTTGGTCTTACTGCCCCTGCCCCCTGCAAACTGATGGTACAGTGGGATTTGGTCTTACTGCCCCTTTCCCCTGCAAACTGATGGTACAGTGGGATTTGGTCTTACTGCCCCTTTCCCCTGCAAACTGATGGTACAGTGGGATTTGGTCTTACTGCCCCTTTCCCCTGCACACTGATGGTACAGTGGGATTTGGTCTGACTGCCCCTGCCCCCTGCAAACTGATGGTACAGTGGGATTTGGTCTTACTGCCCCTGCCCCCTGCAAACTGATGGTACAGTGGGATTTGGTCTTACTGCCCCTTTCCCCTGCAAACTGATGGTACAGTGGGATTTGGTCTTACTGCCCCTTTCCCCTGCCCCCTGCAAACTGATGGTACAGTGGGATTTGGTCTTACTGCCCCTATCCCCTGCCCCCTGCAAACTGATGGTACAGTGGGATTTGGTCTTACTGCCCCTTTCCCCTGCCCCCTGCAAACTGATGGTACAGTGGGATTTGGTCTTACTGCCCCTGCCCCCTGCAAACCGATGGTACAGTGGGATTTGGTCTTACTGCCCCTTTCCCCTGCACACTGATGGTACAGTGGGATTTGGTCTTACTGCCCCTTTCCCCTGCAAACTGATGGTACAGTGGGATTTGGTCTTACTGCCCCTTTCCCCTGCAAACTGATGGTACAGTGGGATTTGGTCTTACTGCCCCTTTCCCCTGCACACTGATGGTACAGTGGGATTTCGTCTTACTGCCCCTGCCCCCTGCAAACTGATGGTACAGTGGGATTTGGTCTTACTGCCCCTGCCCCCTGCAAACTGATGGTACAGTGGGATTTGGTCTTACTGCCCCTGCCCCCTGCAAACTGATGGTACAGTGGGATTTGGTCTTACTGCCCCTTTCCCCTGCAAACTGATGGTACAGTGGGATTTGGTCTTACTGCCCCTTTCCCCTGCAAACTGATGGTACAGTGGGATTTGGTCTTACTGCCCCTTTCCCCTGCAAACTGATGGTACAGTGGGATTTGGTCTTACTGCCCCTGCCCCCTGCAAACTGATGGTACAGTGGGATTTGGTCTTACTGCCCCTGCCCCCTGCAAACTGATGGTACAGTGGGATTTGGTCTTACTGCCCCTGCCCCCTGCCCCCTGCAAACTGATGGTACAGTGGGATTTGGTCTTACTGCCCCTGCCCCCTGCCCCCTGCAAACTGATGGGACAGTGGGATTTGGTCTTACTGCCCCTGCCCCCTGCAAACTGATGGTACAGTGGGATTTGGTCTTACTGCCCCTGCCCCCTGCAAACTGATGGTACAGTGGGATTTGGTCTTACTGCCCCTGCCCCCTGCAAACTGATGGTACAGTGGGATTTGGTCTTACTGCCCCTTTCCCCTGCAAACTGATGGTACAGTGGGCTTTGGTCTTACTGCCCCTTTCCCCTGCACACTGATGGTACAGTGGGATTTGGTCTTACTGCCCCTGCCCCCTGCAAACTGATGGGACAGTGGGATTTGGTCTTACTGCCCCTGCCCCCTGCAAACTGATGGTACAGTGGGATTTGGTCTTACTGCCCCTGCCCCCTGCAAACTGATGGTACAGTGGGATTTGGTCTGACTGCCCCTGCCCCCTGCAAACTGATGGTACAGTGGGATTTAGTCTTACTGCCCCTGCCCCCTGCAAACTGATGGTACAGTGGGCTTTGGTCTTCCTGCCCCTTTCCCCTGCAAACTGATGGTACAGTGGGATTTGGTCTTACTGCCCCTGCCCCCTGCAAACTGATGGTACAGTGGGATTTGGTCTTACTGCCCCTGCCCCCTGCACACTGCTGTTTCTGGAAAACTGCTGTTCACTTTTAACTTTGCGCGCAGCTCATCGTGGTGATTAAAAGCCAGTAAAACTTGGGGTGAGCCACATCAGCAGAGGGATGGGAGGGTCCTGGGGGGGGAAACGCGGAGGAACTTTAGCGACCTGGGCGGGAGTGTTTCGGTCCCGGAAACAGATTGGGGACAGACTGTGGGAAGCAGAGGCGATTGTGAGCGGGAATGCGAGTGAGTGAGAGAGGTGGGTGTAATTGGGCAAGGGCCGTGGCTAGGGGAGATGGGAAGGAACCATTGATGTTGAGTCAATACCCCCAGGAGGTGGTGGCGGGAGGGGCATAGAGCTATGGTAGGGGGTAGAGGTTTCGAGGGGAGTAAAGTATGTTTGCATCCCAGTGGTGGGAATCTGGAACTCAGTTTCCTGGAGGAGGCACAAACTCGCATCACATTTAAGAAAGTCTTACTTTAGATTCCCTACAGTGTAGAAACAGGCCCTTCGGCCCAACAAATCCACACTGACCCTCCGAAGAGTAACCCACCCAGCCCCATTTCCCTCTGACTAATGCACCTCACACTATGGGCAATTTCACTTGGCCAATCCACCCTGACCCTGCACATCCTTGTGACTGTGGGAGGAAACCGGAGCACCTGGAGGAAACCCCCGCAGACACGGGGAGAACGTGCAAACTCCGCACGGTCAGTCGCCCCGAGGCTGGAATCGACCCTGGGACCCTGGTGCTGTGAGGCAGCAGTGCTAACCCACTGAGCCACCATAGTGTGCCCTTACCATGCCAAGGCTAAGGTGACCTCATAGAGGTTTATAACATCATGAAGGACATGGGTTCCCCAGGGTGGGGAGGGGATGGGGGAGTCCAGGACGAGAGGGCAGCAGTTTACGGTGAGACGGGAAAGATTTAATAGGGGGTTGGGGGGCAACTTTTCTCACGCACAGGGTGGTACGTGTTTAGCTGCCAGAGGAAGTGGTGGAGGCTGGTACAGTGACAAGGCATCCAAAAGGGGCTACCAAAAGGAAGGGCTTGGAGGGACAGGGCCCCAGTGCGGGCGAACAGGACCACATTGATTTGGGTGATCGGGTCAGCACAGACGTGTTGGGTAGAAGGGTCTGTTCCCCGTGCTGCACGACTCGATAAGACTGTAGCACAAATGCTGGGAAGTGAATACATGAGATGGCTTGGGACCGGAGGGAGCAGGATGGGCCGAAGGGCCTTCACTCCTGCGCAATGGGCGTCAGCAAAGGAAGGACAGGCAGCCTCACCGGGGGGAGACGGGGGAACACCGCACCGGGAGGAGACGGGGGAACACCGCACCGGGAGGAGACGGGGGAACACCGCACCGGGAGGAGACGGGGAGACGGGGGAACACCGCACCGGGAGGAGACGGGGAGACTGGGGAACACCGCACCGGGAGGAGACGGGGAGACGGGGGAACACCGCACCAGGAGGAGACGGGGAGACGGGGGAACACCGCACCGGGAGGAGACGGAGGAACACCGCACCGGGAGGAGACGGGGAGACGGGGGAACACCGCACCGGGAGGAGACGGGGAGACGGGGGAACACCGCACCGGGAGGAGACGGGGAGACGGGGGAACACCGCACCGGGAGGAGACGGGGGAACACCGCACCGGGAGGAGACGGGGGAACACCGCACCGGGAGGAGACGGGGGAACACCGCACCGGGAGGAGACGGGGGAACACCGCACCGGGAGGAGACGGGGGAAAACCGCACCGGGAGGAGACGGGGGAACACCGCACCGGGAGGAGACGGGGGAACACCGCACCGGGAGGAGACGGGGGAACACCGCACCGGGAGGAGACGGAGAGGCTGGGGAACAATGCACCGGGAGGAGACGGGGGAACACCGCACCGGGAGGAGACGGAGAGACTGGGGAACACCGCACCGGGAGGAGACGGGGAGACTGGGGAACACCGCACCGGGAGGGGACGGGGAGACGGGGGAACACCGCACCGGGAGGAGACGGGGAGACTGGGGAACACCGCACCGGGAGGAGACGGAGGAACACCGCACCGGGAGGAGACGGGGGAACACCGCACCGGGAGGAGACGGGGAGACTGGGGAACACCGCACCGGGAGGAGACGGGGAGACGGGGGAACACCGCACCGGGAGGAGACGGAGAGACTGGGGAACACCGCACCGGGAGGAGACGGAGGAACACCGCACCGGGAGGAGACGGGGGAACACCGCACCGGGAGGAGACGGGGGAACACCGCACCGGGAGGAGACGGGGGAACACCGCACCGGGAGGAGACGGGGGAACACCGCACCGGGAGGAGACGGGGGAACACCGCACCGGGAGGAGACGGGGGAACACCGCACCGGGAGGAGACGGAGAGGCTGGGGAACAACTCACCGGGAGGAGACGGGGGAACACCGCACGGGGAGGAGACGGAGAGACTGGGGATCACCGCACCGGGAGGAGACGGGGAGACTGGGGAACACCGCACCGGGAGGAGACGGGGGGACAGGGGAACACCGCACCGGGAGGAGACGGGGGAACACCGCACCGGGAGGAGACGGGGGAACACCGCACCGGGAGGAGACGGAGAGGCTGGGGAACACCGCACCGGGAGGAGACGGGGGGACAGGGGAACACCGCACCGGGAGGAGACGGGGGAACACCGCACCGGGAGGAGACGGGGGAACACCGCACCGGGAGGAGACGGAGAGGCTGGGGAACAACGCACCGGGAGGAGACTGGGGATCACCGCACCGGGAGGAGACGGGGAGACTGGGGGGAACACCACACCGGGGGGAGACGGGGGAACACCGCACCGGGAGGAGACGGGGAGACTGGGGGGAACACCACACCGGGGGGAGACGGGGGAACACCGCACCGGGAGGAGACGGGGAGACGGGGGAACACCGCACCGGGAGGAGACGGGGGAACACCGCACCGGGAGGAGACGGGGAGACTGGGGAACACCGCACCGGGAGGAGACGGGGAGACCGGGGAACACCGCACCGGGAGGAGACGGGGGAACACCGCACCGGGAGGAGACGTGGGAACACCGCACCGGGAGGTGACGGGGGAACACCGCACCGGGAGGAGACGGAGAGGCTGGGGAACACCGCACCGGGAGGAGACGGGGGAACACCGCACCGGGAGGAGACGGGGGAACACCGCACCGGGAGGAGACGGGGGAACACCGCACCGGGAGGAGACGGGGGAACACCGCACGGGGAGGAGACGGAGAGACTGGGGAACACCGCACCGGGAGGAGACGGGGAGACTGGGGGGAACACCACACCGGGGGGAGACGGGGGAACACCGCACCGGGAGGAGACGGGGAGACGGGGGAACACCGCACCGGGAGGAGACGGGGGAACACCGCACCGGGAGGAGACGGGGAGACGGGGGAACACCGCACCGGGAGGAGACGGGGGAACACCGCACCGGGAGGAGACGGAGAGACTGGGGGGAACACCACACCGGGAGGAGACGGGGAGACGGGGGAACACCGCACCGGGAGGAGACGGGGAGACGGGGGAACACCGCACCGGGAGGAGACGGGGGAACACCGCACCGGGAGGAGACGGGGAGACGGGGGAACACCGCACCGGGAGGAGACGGGGAGACGGGGGAGCACCGCACCGGGAGGAGACGGGGGAACACCGCACCGGGAGGAGACGGGGAGACGGGGGAACACCGCACCGGGAGGAGACGGGGGAACACCGCACCGGGAGGAGACGGGGGAACACCGCACGGGGAGGTGACGGGGGAACACCGCACCGGGAGGAGACGGAGAGGCTGGGGAACACCGCACCGGGAGGAGACGGGGGAACACCGCACGGGGAGGAGACGGAGAGACTGGGGATCACCGCACCGGGAGGAGACGGGGAGGCTGGGGAACACCGCACCGGGAGGAGACGGGGGAACACCGGACCGGGAGGAGACGGGGGAACACCGCACGGGGAGGAGACGGAGAGACTGGGGATCACCGCACCGGGAGGAGACGGGGAGACTGGGGGGAACACCACACCGGGAGGAGACGGGGGAACACCGCACCGGGAGGAGACGGGGAGACGGGGGAACACCGCACCGGGAGGAGACGGGGGAACACCGCACCGGGAGGAGACGGGGAGACGGGGGAACACCGCACCGGGAGGAGACGGGGAGACGGGGGAACACCGCACCAGGAGGACACGGGGAGACGGGGGAACACCGCACCGGGAGGAGACGGGGGAACACCGCACCGGGAGGAGACGGGGAGACGGGGGAACACCGCACCGGGAGGAGACGGGGGAACACCGCACCGGGAGGAGACGGGGAGACGGGGGAACACCGCACCGGGAGGAGACGGGGGAACACCGCACCGGGAGGAGACGGGGAGACTGGGGAACACCGCACCGGGAGGAGACGGGGAGACTGGGGAACACCGCACCGGGAGGAGACGGGGAGACGGGGGAACACCGCACCGGGAGGAGACGGGGAGACGGGGGAACACCGCACCGGGAGGAGACGGGGAGACGGGGGAACACCGCACCGGGAGGAGACGGGTAAACGCCGCACCGGGAGGAGACGGGGAGACGGGGGAACACCGCACCGGGAGGAGACGTGGAGACTGAGGAACACCGCACCGGGAGGAGACGGGGGAACACCGCACCGGGAGGAGACGGGGGAACACCGCACCGGGAGGAGACGGGGGAACACCGCACCGGGAGGAGACGGGGAGACGGGGGAACACCGCACCGGGAGGACACGGGGGAACACCGCACCAGGAGGAGACGGGGAGACGGGGGAACACCGCACCGGGAGGAGACGGGGGAACACCGCACCGGGAGGAGACGGGGGAACACCGCACCGGGAGGAGGCGGGGAGACTGGGGAACACCGCACCGGGAGGAGACGGGGAGACTGGGGAACACCGCACCGGGAGGAGACGGGGGAACACCGCACCGGGAGGAGACGGGGGAACACCGCACCGGGAGGAGACGGGGAGACTGGGGAACACCGCACCGGGAGGAGACGGGGAGACTGGGGAACACCGCACCGGGAGGAGACGGGGGAACACCGCACCGGGAGGAGGCGGAGGAACGCCGCACCGGGAGGAGACGGGGGAACGCCGCACCGGGAGGAGGCGGGGGAACGCCGCACCGGGAGGAGGCGGGGGAACGCCGCACCGGGAGGAGACGGGGGAACGCCGCACCGGGAGGAGGCGGGGGAACACCGCACCGGGAGGAGGCGGGGGAACACTGCACCGGGAGGAGACGGGGAGACGGGGGAAACCCGCACCAGGAGGAGACGGGGGAACACCGCACCGGGAGGAGACGGGGGAACACCGCACCGGGAGGAGACGGGGAGACGGGGGAACACCGCACCGGGAGGAGACGGGGGAACACCGCACCGGGAGGAGACGGGGAGACTGGGGAACACCGCACCGGGAGGAGACGGGGGAACACCGCACGGGGAGGTGACGGGGGAACACCGCACCGGGAGGAGACGGGGAGACGGGGGAACACCGCACCGGGAGGAGACGGAGAGACTGGGGATCACCGCACCGGGAGGAGACGGGGAGGCTGGGGAACACCGCACCGGGAGGAGACGGGGGAACACCGCACCGGGAGGAGACGGGGGAACACCGCACCGGGAGGAGACGGAGAGACTGGGGATCACCGCACCGGGAGGAGACGGGGAGACTGGGGGGAACACCACACCGGGAGGAGACGGGGAGACGGGGGAACACCGCACCGGGAGGAGACGGGGGAACACCGCACCGGGAGGAGACGGGGAGACGGGGGAACACCGCACCGGGAGGAGACGGGGAGACGGGGGAACACCGCACCGGGAGGAGACGGGGAGACGGGGGAACACCGCACCAGGAGGACACGGGGAGACGGGGGAACACCGCACCGGGAGGAGACGGGGGAACACCGCACCGGGAGGAGACGGGGAGACGGGGGAACACCGCACCGGGAGGAGACGGGGGAACACCGCACCGGGAGGAGACGGGGAGACGGGGGAACACCGCACCGGGAGGAGACGGGGGAACACCGCACCGGGAGGAGACGGGGAGACTGGGGAACACCGCACCGGGAGGAGACGGGGAGACGGGGGAACACCGCACCGGGAGGAGACGGGGAGACGGGGGAACACCGCACCGGGAGGAGACGGGGAGACGGGGGAACACCGCACCGGGAGGAGACGGGTAAACGCCGCACCGGGAGGAGACGCGGGAACGCCGCACCGGGAGGAGACGTGGAGACTGAGGAACACCGCACCGGGAGGAGACGGGGGAACACCGCACCGGGAGGAGACGGGGGAACACCGCACCGGGAGGAGACGGGGGAACACCGCACCGGGAGGAGACGGGGAGACGGGGGAACACCGCACCGGGAAGAGACGGGGGAACACCGCACCGGGAGGAGACGGGGGAACACCGCACCGGGAGGAGACTGGGGAACACCGCACCGGGAGGAGACGGGGAGACTGGGGAACACCGCACCGGGAGGAGACGGGGGAACACCGCACCGGGAGGAGACGGGGGAACACCGCACCGGGAGGAGACGGGGGAACACCGCACCGGGAGGAGACGGGGAGACGGGGGAACACCGCACCGGGAGGACACGGGGGAACACCGCACCAGGAGGAGACGGGGAGACGGGGGAACACCGCACCGGGAGGAGACGGGGGAACACCGCACCGGGAGGAGACGGGGGAACACCGCACCGGGAGGAGGCGGGGAGACTGGGGATCACCGCACCGGGAGGAGACGGGGAGACTGGGGGGAACACCACACCGGGAGGAGACGGGGAGACGGGGGAACACCGCACCGGGAGGAGACGGGGGAACACCGCACCGGGAGGAGACGGGGAGACGGGGGAACACCGCACCGGGAGGAGACGGGGAGACGGGGGAACACCGCACCGGGAGGAGACGGGGAGACGGGGGAACACCGCACCAGGAGGAGACGGGGGAACACCGCACGGGGAGGTGACGGGGGAACACCGCACCGGGAGGAGACGGGGAGACGGGGGAACACCGCACCGGGAGGAGACGGAGAGACTGGGGATCACCGCACCGGGAGGAGACGGGGAGGCTAAGGAACACCGCACCGGGAGGAGACGGGGGAACACCGCACCGGGAGGAGACGGGGGAACACCGCACCGGGAGGAGACGGAGAGACTGGGGATCACCGCACCGGGAGGAGACGGGGAGACTGGGGGGAACACCACACCGGGAGGAGACGGGGAGACGGGGGAACACCGCACCGGGAGGAGACGGGGGAACACCGCACCGGGAGGAGACGGGGAGACGGGGGAACACCGCACCGGGAGGAGACGGGGAGACGGGGGAACACCGCACCGGGAGGAGACGGGGAGACGGGGGAACACCGCACCAGGAGGACACGGGGAGACGGGGGAACACCGCACCGGGAGGAGACGGGGGAACACCGCACCGGGAGGAGACGGGGAGACGGGGGAACACCGCACCGGGAGGAGACGGGGGAACACCGCACCGGGAGGAGACGGGGAGACGGGGGAACACCGCACCGGGAGGAGACGGGGGAACACCGCACCGGGAGGAGACAGGGAGACGGGGGAACACCGCACCGGGAGAGACTGGGGAGACGGGGGAACACCGCACCGGGAGGAGACGGGGGAACACCGCACCGGGAGGAGACGGGGAGACTGGGGAACACCGCACCGGGAGGAGACGGGGAGACGGGGGAACACCGCACCGGGAGGAGACGGGGAGACGGGGGAACACCGCACCGGGAGGAGACGGGTAAACGCCGCACCGGGAGGAGACGCGGGAACGCCGCACCGGGAGGAGACGTGGAGACTGAGGAACACCGCACCGGGAGGAGACGGGGGAACACCGCACCGGGAGGAGACGGGGGAACACCGCACCGGGAGGAGACGGGGGAACACCGCACCGGGAGGAGACGGGGAGACGGGGGAACACCGCACCGGGAAGAGACGGGGGAACACCGCACCGGGAGGAGACGGGGGAACACCGCACCGGGAGGAGACTGGGGAACACCGCACCGGGAGGAGACGGGGAGACTGGGGAACACCGCACCGGGAGGAGACGGGGGAACACCGCACCGGGAGGAGACGGGGGAACACCGCACCGGGAGGAGACGGGGGAACACCGCACCGGGAGGAGACGGGGAGACGGGGGAACACCGCACCGGGAGGACACGGGGGAACACCGCACCAGGAGGAGACGGGGAGACGGGGGAACACCGCACCGGGAGGAGACGGGGGAACACCGCACCGGGAGGAGACGGGGGAACACCGCACCGGGAGGAGGCGGGGAGACTGGGGAACACCGCACCGGGAGGAGACGGGGAGACTGGGGAACACCGCACCGGGAGGAGACGGGGGAACACCGCACCGGGAGGAGACGGGGGAACACCGCACCGGGAGGAGACGGGGAGACTGGGGAACACCGCACCGGGAGGAGACGGGGAGACTGGGGAACACCGCACCGGGAGGAGACGGGGGAACACCGCACCGGGAGGAGGCGGAGGAACGCCGCACCGGGAGGAGACGGGGGAACGCCGCACCGGGAGGAGGCGGGGGAACGCCGCACCGGGAGGAGGCGGGGGAACGCCGCACCGGGAGGAGACGGGGGAACGCCGCACCGGGAGGAGGCGGGGGAACACCGCACCGGGAGGAGGCGGGGGAACACTGCACCGGGAGGAGACGGGGAGACGGGGGAAACCCGCACCAGGAGGAGACGGGGGAACACCGCACCGGGAGGAGACGGGGGAACACCGCACCGGGAGGAGACGGGGAGACTGGGGAACACCGCACCGGGAGGAGACGGGGGAACACCGCACCGGGAGGAGACGGGGGAACACCGCACCGGGAGGAGACGGGGAGACGGGGGAACACCGCACCGGGAGGAGACGGGGAGACGGGGGAACACCGCACCAGGAGGAGACGGGGGAACACCGCACCGGGGGGAGACGGGGAAACACCGCACCGGGAGGAGACGGGGAGACGGGGGAACACCGCACCGGGAGGAGACGGGGGAACACCGCACCGGGAGGAGACGGGGGAACACCGCACCGGGAGGTGACGGGGAGACGGGGGAACACCGCACCGGGAGGAGACGGGGGAACACCGCACCGGGAGGAGACTGGGGAACACCGCACCGGGAGGAGACTGGGGAACGCCGCACCGGGAGGAGACGGGGGAACGCCGCACCGGGAGGAGACGGGGGAACGCCGCACCGGGAGGAGGCGGGGAGACTGGGGAACACCGCACCGGGAGGAGACGGGGAGACTGGGGAACACCGCACCGGGAGGAGACAGGGAGACGGGGCAACACCGCACCGGGAGGAGGCGGGGGAACACCGCACCGGGAGGAGACGGGGGAACACCGCACCGGGAGGAGGCGGAGGAACACCGCACCGGGAGGAGACGGGGGAACACCGCACCGGGAGGAGGCGGGGGAACACCGCACCGGGAGGAGATGGGGGAACGCCGCACCGGGAGGAGGCGGGGGAACACCGCACCGGGAGGAGACGGGGGAACACCGCACCGGGAGGAGACGGGGAGACTGGGGATCACCGCACCGGGAGGAGACGGGGAGACGGGGGAACACAGCACCGGGAGGAGACGGGGAGACTGGAGAACACCGCACCGGGAGGAGACGGGGGAACACCGCACCGGGAGGAGACGGGGGAACACCGCACCGGGAGGAGACTGGGGAACACAGCACCGGGAGGAGACGGGGGAACGCCGCACCGGGAGGAGACGGGGGAACGCCGCACAGGGAGGAGGCGGAGGAACACCGCACAGGGAGGAGGCGGGGGAACACCGCACCGGGAGGAGGCGGGGGAACACCGCACCGGGAGGAGACGGGGGAACACCGCACCGGGAGGAGGCGGGGGAACACCGCACCGGGAGGAGGCGGGGGAACACCGCACCGGGAGGATACGGGGGAACACCGCACCGGGAGGAGACGGGGAGACTGGGGATCACCGCACCGGGAGGAGACGGGGAGACAGGGGAACACCGCACCGGGAGGAGACGGGGGAACACCGCACCGGGAGGAGACGGGGGAACACCGCACCGGGAGGAGACGGGGAGACGGGGGAACACCGCACCGGGAGGAGACGGGGAGACTGGGGAACACCGCACCGGGAGGAGACGCGGGAACACCGCACCGGGAGGAGACGGGGGAACAACACACCGGGAGGAGACGGGGAGACGGGGGAATGCTGCACCGGGAGGAGACGGGGGAACACCGCACCGGGAGGAGACGGGGGAACACCGCACCGGGAGGAGACGGGGGAACACCGCACCGGGAGGAGACGTGGAGACTGAGGAACACCGCACCGGGAGGAGACGGGGGAACACCGCACCGGGAGGAGACGGGGAGACGGGGGAACACCGCACCGGGAGGAGACGGGGGAACACCGCACCGGGAGGACACGGGGGAACACCGCACCAGGAGGAGACGGGGAGACGGGGGAACACCGCACCGGGAGGAGACGGGGGAACACCGCACCGGGAGGAGACGGGGGAACACCGCACCGGGAGGAGGCGGGGAGACTGGGGAACACCGCACCGGGAGGAGACGGGGAGACTGGGGAACACCGCACCGGGAGGAGACGGGGGAACACCGCACCGGGAGGAGACGGGGAGACTGGGGAACACCGCACCGGGAGGAGACGGGGAGACTGGGGAACACCGCACCGGGAGGAGACGGGGGAACACCGCACCGGGAGGAGGCGGAGGAACGCCGCACCGGGAGGAGACGGGGGAACGCCGCACCGGGAGGAGGCGGGGGAACGCCGCACCGGGAGGAGGCGGGGGAACGCCGCACCGGGAGGAGGCGGGGGAACGCCGCACCGGGAGGAGACGGGGGAACGCCGCACCGGGAGGAGGCGGGGGAACACCGCACCGGGAGGAGGCGGGGGAACACTGCACCGGGAGGAGACGGGGAGACGGGGGAACACCGCACCAGGAGGAGACGGGGGAACACCGCACCGGGAGGAGACGGGGGAACACCGCACCGGGAGGAGACGGGGGAACACCGCACCGGGAGGAGACGGGGAGACTGGGGAACACCGCACCGGGAGGAGACGGGGGAACACCGCACCGGGAGGAGACGGGGAGACTGGGGAACACCGCACCGGGAGGAGACGGGGAGACTGGGGAACACCGCACCGGGAGGAGACTGGGGAACACCGCACCGGGAGGAGACGGGGAGACGGGGGAACACCGCACCAGGAGGAGACGGGGGAACACCGCACCGGGAGGAGACGGGGAGACTGGGGAACACCGCACCGGGAGGAGACGGGGGAACACCGCACCGGGGGGAGACGGGGAAACACCGCACCGGGAGGAGACGGGGAGATGGGGGAACACCGCACCGGGAGGAGACGGGGGAACACCGCACCGGGAGGAGACGGGGGAACACCGCACCGGGAGGTGACGGGGAGACGGGGGAACACCGCACCGGGAGGTGACGGGGAGACGGGGGAACACCGCACCGGGAGGAGACGGGGGAACACCGCACCGGGAGGAGACGGGGGAACACCGCACCGGGAGGAGACGGGGGAACGCCGCACCGGGAGGAGACGGGGGAACGCCGCACCGGGGAGAGACGGGGGAACACCGCACCGGGAGGAGACGGGGAGACTGGGGAACACCGCACCGGGAGGAGACGGGGGAACACCGCACGGGGAGGAGACGGGGAGACGGGGGAACACCGCACCAGGAGGAGACGGGGAGACGGGGGAACACCGCACCGGGAGGAGACGGGGGAACACCGCACCGGGAGGAGACGGGGAGACGGGGGAACACCGCACCGGGAGGAGACGGGGGAACACCGCACCGGGAGGAGACGGGGAGACGGGGGAACACCGCACCGGGAGGAGACGGGGGAACACCGCACCGGGAGGAGACGGGGAGACTGGGGAACACCGCACCGGGAGGAGACGGGGGAACACCGCACCGGGAGGAGACGGGGGAACACCGCACCGGGAGGAGACGGGGAGACTGGGGAACACCGCACCGGGAGGAGACGGGGGAACACCGCACCGGGGAGAGACGGGGGAACACCGCACCGGGAGGAGACGGGGAGACTGGGGAACACCGCACCGGGAGGAGACGGGGGGACGCCGCACCGGGAGGAGACGGGGGAACGCCGCACCGGGAGGAGACGGGGGAACGCTGCACCGTGAGGAGACGGGGGAACACCGCACCGGGAGGAGACGGGGAGACGAGGGAACACCGCACGGGGAGGAGACTGTGGAACACCGCACCGGGAGGTGACTGTGGAACACCGCACCGGGAGGAGGCGGGGGAACACCGCACCGGGAGGAGACGGGGAGATGGGGGAACACCACACGGGGAGGAGACGGGGGAACACCGCACCGATAGGAGACGGGGGAACACCGCACCGGGAGGAGACGGGGGAACACCGCACCGGGAGGAGACGGGGGAACACCGCACCGGGAGGAGACGGGGGAACACCGCACCGGGAGGAGACGGAGGAACACCGCACCGGGAGGTGACTGTGGAACACCGCACGGGGAGGAGACGGAGGAACACCGCACCGGGAGGAGACGGGGGAACACCGCACCGGGAGGAGACGGGGAACACCGCACCGGGAGGTGACTGTGGAACACCGCACCGGGAGGAGACGGGGGAACACCGCACCGGGAGGAGACGGGGGAACACCGCACCGGGAGGTGACTGTGGAACACCGCACCGGGAGGAGACGGGGGAACACCGCACCGGGAGGAGACGGGGGAACACCGCACCGGGAGGAGACGGGGGAACACCGCACCGGGAGGAGACGGGGGAACACCGCACCGGGAGGTGACGGGGAGACGGGGGAACACCGCACCGGGAGGAGACGGGGGAGCACCGCACCGGGAGGAGACGGGGGAACACCGCACCGGGAGGAGACGGGGGAACACCGCACCGGGAGGAGACGGGGGAACGCCGCACCGGGAGGAGACGGGGGAACGCCGCACCGGGAGGAGACGGGGGAACGCCGCACAGGGAGGAGGCGGAGGAACACCGCACAGGGAGGAGGCGGGGGAACACCGCACCGGGAGGAGGCGGGGGAACACCGCACCGGGAGGAGGCGGGGGAACACCGCACCGGGAGGAGACGGGGGAACACCGCACCGGGAGGAGGCGGGGGAACACCGCACCGGGAGGAGGCGGGGGAACGCCGCACCGGGAGGATACGGGGGAACACCGCACCGGGAGGAGACGGGGAGACTGGGGATCACCGCACCGGGAGGAGACGGGGAGACGGGGGAACACCGCACCGGGAGGAGACGGGGGAACACCGCACCGGGAGAAGACGGGGGAACACCGCACCGGGAGGAGACGGGGGAACACCGCACCGGGAGGAGACGGGGAGACGGGGGAATGCTGCACCGGGAGGAGACGGGGGAACACCGCACCGGGAGGAGACGGGGAGACTGGGGAACACCGCACCGGGAGGAGACGGGGGAACACCGCACCGGGAGGAGACGGGGGAGACGGGGGAACACCGCACCAGGAGGAGACGGGGAGACTGGGGAACACCGCACCGGGAGGAGACGGGGGAACACCGCACCGGGAGGAGACGGGGGAACAACACACCGGGAGGAGACGGGGAGACGGGGGAATGCTGCACCGGGAGGAGACGGGGGAACACCGCACCGGGAGGAGACGGGGAGACTGGGGAACACCGCACCGGGAGGAGACGGGGGAACACCGCACCGGGAGGAGACGGGGGAACACCGCACCGGGAGGAGACGGGGGAACACCGCACCGGGAGGAGACGGGGTAACACCGCACCGGGAGGAGACGGGGGAACACCGCACCGGGAGGAGACGGGGGAACGCCGCACCGGGAGGAGACGGGGGAACACCGCTCCGGGAGAAGGGGGAACACCGCACCGGGAGGAGACGGGGAGACGGGGGAACACCGCACCGGGAGGAGACGGGGGAACACCGCACCGGGGAGAGACGGGGGAACACCGCACCGGGAAGAGACGGGGAGACTGGGGAACACCGCACCGGGAGGAGACGGGGAGACGGGGGAACACCGCACCGGGAGGAGACGGGGGAACACCGCACCGGGAGGAGACGGGGAGACTGGGGAACACCGCACCGGGAGGAGACGGGGGAACGCCGCACCGGGAGGAGACGGGGGAACGCCGCACCGGGAGGAGACGGGGGAACGCTGCACCGTGAGGAGACGGGGGAACACCGCACCGGGAGGAGACGGGGAGACGGGGGAACACCACACGGGGAGGAGACTGTGGAACACCGCACCGGGAGGAGACGGGGGAACACCGCACCGGGAGGTGACTGTGGAACACCGCACCGGGAGGAGACGGGGGAACACCGCACGGGGAGGAGACGGGGGAACACCGCACCGAGAGGAGACGGGGGAACACCGCACCGGGAGGAGACGGGGAGACTGGGGAACACCGCACCGGGAGGAGACGGGGGAACACCGCACCGGGAGGAGATGGGGGAACACCGCACCGGGAGGAGACGGGGGAACACCGCACCGGGAGGAGACGGAGGAACACCGCACCGGGAGGTGACTGTGGAACACCGCACGGGGTGGAGACGGGGGAACACCGCACCGGGAGGAGACGGGGGAACACCGCACCGGGAGGTGACTGTGGAACACCGCACCGGGAGGTGACGGGGGAACACCGCACCGGGAGGAGACGGGGGAACACCGCACCGGGAGGAGACGGGGGAACACCGCACCGGGAGGAGACGGGGGAACACCGCACCGGGAGGAGACGGGGAGACGGGGGAACACCGCACCGGGAGGAGACGGGGAACTGGGGAACACCGCACCGGGAGGAGACGGGGGAACACCGCACCGGGAGGAGACGGGGAACTGGGGAACACCGCACCGGGAGGAGCCGGGGAGCCGGGGGAACACCGCACCGAGAGGAGACGGGGGAACACCGCACCGGGAGGAGACGGGGGAACACCGCACCGGGAGGAGACGGGGGAACACCGCACCGGGAGGAGACGGGTGAACACCGCTCCGGGAGGAGACAGGTGAACACCGCACCGGGGGGAGACGGGGGAACACCGCTCCGGGAGGAGACGGGGGAATGCTGCACCGGGAGGAGACAGGGGAACACCGCTCCGGGAGGAGACGGGGGAACACCGCACCGGGGGGAGACGGGGGAACACCGCACCGGGAGGAGACGGGGGAACACCGCACCGGGAGGAGACGGGGAGACGGGGGAACACCGCACCGGGGGGAGACGGGGGAACACCGCACCGGGAGGAGACGGGGAGACGGGGGAACACCGCACCGGGAGGAGACGGGGAGACTGGGGAACACCGCACCGGGAGGAGACGGGGGAACACCGCACCGGGAGGAGACGGGGGAACACCGCACCGGGAGGAGAAGGGGGAACACCGCACCGAGAGGAGACGGGGAGACGGGGGAACACCGCACCCGGAGGAGACGGAGAGACTGGGGAACACCGCACCGGGAGGAGACGGGGGGAACACCGCAGCCGGGAGGAGACGGGGGGAACACCGCACTGGGAGGAGACGGGGGAACACCGCACCGGGAGGAGATGGGGGAACACCGCACCGGGGGGAGACGGGGGAACACCGCACCGGGAGGAGACGGGGGAACACCGCACCGGGAGGAGACGGGGGAACACCGCACCGGGAGGAGACGGGTGAACACCGCACCGGGGGGAGACGGGGGAACACCGCAGCGGGAGGAGACAGGGGAACACCGCTCCGGGAGGAGACGGGGGAATGCTGCACCGGGAGGAGACAGGGGAACACCGCACCGGGGGGAGACGGGGGAACACCGCAGTGGGAGGAGACGGGGAGACGGGGGAACACCGCACCGGGAGGAGACGGGGAGACGGGGGAACACCGCACCGGGAGGAGATGGGGGAACACCGCACCGGGAGGAGACGGGGGAACACCGCACCGGGAGGAGACGGGGGAACACCGCACCGGGAGGCGAGGGGGGAACACCGCACCGGGAGGAGACGGGGGAACACCGCACCGGGAGGAGACGGGGGAACGCCGCACCGGGAGGAGACGGGGAGATGGGGGAACACCGCACCGGGGGGAGACGGGGGAACACCGCACCGGGAGGAGACGGGGAGACGGGGGAACACCGCACCGGGAGGAGACGGGGAGACTGGGGAACACCGCACCGGGAGGAGACGGGGGAACACCGCACCGGGAGGAGACGGGGGAACACCGCACCGGGAGGAGCCGGGGAGACTGGGGAACACCGCACCGGGAGGAGACGGGGGAACACCGCACCGGGAGGAGACTGGGGAACACCGCACCGGGAGGAGAAGGGGGAACACCGCACCGAGAGGAGACGGGGAGACGGGGGAACACCGCACCGGGAGGAGACGGAGAGACTGGGGAACACCGCACCGGGAGGAGACGGGGGGAACACCGCAGCCGGGAGGAGACGGGGGGAACACCGCACCGGGAGGAGACGGGGGAACACCGCACCGGGAGGAGACGGGGGAACGCCGCACCGGGAGGAGACGGGGGAATGCTGCACCGGGAGGAGACGGGGGAACACCGCTCCGGGAGGAGAAGGGGGAACACAGCACCGGGAGGAGACGGGGAGACTGGGGAACACCGCACCGGGAGGAGACGGGGGAACACCGCACCGGGAGGAGACGGGGGAACGCCGCACCGGGAGGAGACGGGGGAACGCTGCAACGGGAGGAGACGGGGGAACACCGCACCGGGAGGAGACTGGGGAACACCGCACCGGGAGGAGACGGGGGAACGCTGCACCGGGAGGAGACGGGGGAACACCGCACCGGGAGGAGACGGGGGAATGCTGCACCGGGAGGAGACGGGGGAACACCGCACCGGGAGGTGACGGGGGAACACCGCACCGGGAGGAGACGGGGGAACACCGCACTGGGAGGAGACGGGGGAACACCGCACCGGGAGGAGATGGGGGAACACCGCACCGGGGGGAGACGGGGGAACACCGCACCGGGAGGAGACGGGGGAACACCGCACCGGGAGGAGACGGGGGAACACCGCACCGGGAGGCGAGGGGGGAACACCGCACCGGGAGGAGACGGGGGAACACCGCACCGGGAGGAGACGGGGGAACACCGCACCGGGAGGAGACGGGGGAACACCGCACCGGGAGGAGACGGGGGAACACCGCACCGGGAGGATACGGGGGAACACCGCACCGGGAGGAGACGGGGAGACGGGGGAACACCGCACCGGGAGGAGACGGGGGAACTCCGCACCGGGAGGAGACGGGGGAACACCGCACCGGGAGGACACGGGGGAACACCGCACCGGGAGGAGACGGGGGAACACCGCACCGGGAGGAGACGGGGGAACACCGCACCGGGAGGAGATGGGGAGACGGGGGAACACCGCACCGGGAGGAGATGGGGGAACACCGCACCGGGAGGAGACGGGGGAACACCGCACCGGGAGGAGACGGGGGAACGCTGCACCGGGAGGAGACTGGGGAACACCGCACCGGGAGGAGACTGGGGAACACCGCACCGGGAGGAGACGGGGAGACGGGGGAACACCGCACCGGGAGGAGACTGGGGAACACCGCACCGGGAGGAGACGGGGAGACGGGGGAACACCGCACCGGGAGGAGACGGGGGAACGCTGCACCGGGAGGAGACGGGGGAACACCGCACCGGGAGGAGACGGGGAGACGGGGGAACACCGCACCGGGAGGTGACGGGGGAACACCGCACCAGGAGGAGACGGGGGAACACCGCACCGGGAGGAGACTGGGGAACACCGCACCGGGAGGAGACTGGGGAACACCGCACCGGGAGGTGACGGGGAGACGGGGGAACACCGCACCGGGAGGAGACGGGGGAACACCGCACCGGGAGGAGACGGGGAGACGGGGGAACACCGCACCGGGAGGAGACGGGGAAACACCGCACCGGGAGGAGACGGCAGAACACCGCACCGGGAGGAGACGGGGGAACACCGCACCGGGAGGAGACGGGGGAACACCGCACCGGGAGGAGACGGGGGAACACCGCACCGGGAGGAGACGGGGGAACACCGCACCGGGAGGAGACGGGGAGACGGGGGAACACCGCACCGGGAGGAGACTGGGAGACTGGGGAACACCGCACCGGGAGGAGACGGGGAGACGGCGGAACACCGCACCGGGAGGTGGCGGGGGAACACCGCACCGGGAGGAGACGGGGGAACACCGCACCGGGAGGAGACGGGGGTACACCGCACCGGGAGGAGACGGGGGAATGCTGCACCGGGAGGAGACGGGGGAACGCCGCACCGGGAGGAGACGGGGAGACGGGGGAACACCGCACCGGGGGGAGACGGGGGAACACCGCACCGGGAGGAGACGGGGAGACGGGGGAACACCGCACCGGGAGGAGACGGGGAGACTGGGGAACACCGCACCGGGAGGAGACGGGGGAACACCGCACCGGGAGGAGAAGGGGAGACGGGGGAACACCGCACCGGGAGGAGACGGAGAGACTGGGGAACACCGCACCGGGAGGAGACGGGGGGAACACCGCAGCCGGGAGGAGACGGGGGGAACACCGCACCGGGAGGAGACGGGGGAACACCGCACCGGGAGGAGACGGGGGAACGCCGCACCGGGAGGAGACGGGGGAACACCGCACCGGGAGGAGACGGGGAGACTGGGGAACACCGCACCGGGAGGAGACAGGGGAACACCGCACCGGGAGGAGACGGGGGAACACCGCACGGGGAGGAGACGGGGGAACACCGCACTGGGAGGAGACGGGGGAACACCGCTCCGGGAGGAGAAGGGGGAACACCGCACCGGGAGGAGACGGGGAGACTGGGGAACACCGCACCGGGAGGAGACGGGGGAACACCGCACCGGGAGGAGACTGGGGATCACCGCACTGGGAGGAGACGTTGGAACACCGCACCGGGAGGAGACGGGGGAACGCTGCACCGGGAGGTGACGGGGGAACACCGCACCGGGAGGAGACGGGGGAACACCGCACCGGGAGGAGACGGGGGAATGCTGCACCGGGAGGAGACGGGGGAACACCGCACCGGGAGGTGACGGGGGAACACCGCACCGGGAGGAGACGGGGGAACACCGCACCGGGAGGAGACGGGGGAACACCGCACCGGGAGGCGAGGGGGGAACACCGCACCGGGAGGAGACGGGGGAACACCGCACCGGGAGGAGACGGGGGAACACCCCACCGGGAGGAGACGGGGGAACACCCAACCGGGAGGAGACGGGGGAACACCCAACCGGGAGGACACGGGGGAACACCGCACCGGGAGGAGACGGTGGAACACCGCACCGGGAGGATACGGGGGAACACCGCACCGGGAGGAGACGGGGAGACGGGGGAACACCGCACCGGGAGGAGACGGGGAACTCCGCACCGGGAGGAGACGGGGGAACACCGCACCGGGAGGAGACGGGGGAACACCGCACCGGGAGGAGACGGGGGAACACCGCACCGGGAGGAGACGGGGGAACACCGCACCGGGAGGAGACGGGGGAACACCGCACCGGGAGGAGATGGGGAGACGGGGGAACACCGCACTGGGAGGAGATGGGGGAACACCGCACCGGGAGGAGACGGGGGAACACCGCACCGGGAGGAGACGGGGGAACGCTGCACCGGGAGGAGACGGGGAGACGGGGGAACACCGCACCGGGAGGAGACGGGGAGACGGGGGAACACCGCACCGGGAGGTGACGGGGAGACGGGGGAACACCGCACCGGGAGGAGACGGGGAGACGGGGGAACACCGCACCAGGAGGAGACGGGGGAACACCGCACCGGGAGGAGACTGGGGAACACCGCACCGGGAGGAGACCAGAGAGACGGGGGAACACCGCACCGGGAGGAGACGGGGAGACGGGGGAACACCGCACCGGGAGGAGACGGGGAGACGGGGGAACACCGCACCGGGAGGAGACGGGGGAACACCGCACCGGGAGGAGACGGGGAGACGGGGGAACACCGCACCGGGAGGAGACGGGGAAACACCGCACCGGGAGGAGACGGGGGATCACCGCACCGGGAGGAGACGGGGGAACACCGCACCGGGAGGAGACGGGGGAACACCGCACCGGGAGGAGGCGGGTGAACACCGCACCGGGAGGAGGCGGGTGAACACCGCACCGGGAGGAGACGGGGGAACACCGCACCGGGAGGAGACGGGGGAACACCGCACCGGGAGGAGACGGGGAGACGGGGGAACACCGCACCGGGAGGAGACGGGGGAACACCGCACCGGGAGGAGACGGGGGAACACCGCACCGGGAGGAGACGGGGGAACACCGCACCGGGAGGAGACGGGGAGACGGGGGAACACCGCACCGGGAGGAGACGGGGAGACGGCGGAACACCGCACCGGGAGGTGGCGGGGGAACACCGCACCGGGAGGAGACGGGGGAACACCGCACCGGGAGGAGACGGGGGAGACGGGGGAACACCGCACCGGGAGGAGACGGGGGTACACCGCACCGGGAGGAGACGGGGAGACGGGGGAACACCGCACCGGGAGGAGACGGGGAGACGGGGGAACACCGCACCGGGAGGAGACGGGGAGACGGGGGAACACCGCACCGGGAGGAGACGGTGGAACACCGCACCGGGAGGAGACTGGGGAACACCGCACCGGGAGGAGACGGGGAAACACCGCACCGGGAGGAGACGGGGGATCACCGCACCGGGAGGAGACGGCGGAACACCGCACCGGGAGGAGACGGGGGAACACCGCACCGGGAGGAGACGGGGGAACACCGCACCGGGAGGAGGCGGGTGAACACCGCACCGGGAGGAGGCGGGTGAACACCGCACCGGGAGGAGACGGGGGAACACCGCACCGGGAGGAGACGGGGAGACGGGGGAACACCGCACCGGGAGGAGACGGGGGAACACCGCACCGGGAGGAGACGGGGGAACACCGCACCGGGAGGAGACGGGGGAACACCGCACCGGGAGGAGACGGGGAGACGGGGGAACACCGCACCGGGAGGAGACGGGGGAACACCGCACCGGGAGGAGACGGGGGAACACCGCACCGGGAGGAGACGGGGGAACACCGCACCGGGAGGAGACGGGGGTACACCGCACCGGGAGGAGACGGGGAGACGGGGGAACACCGCACCGGGAGGAGACGGGGAGACGGGGGAACACCGCACCGGGAGGAGACGGGGAGACGGGGGAACACCGCACCGGGAGGAGACGGGGGAACACCGCACCGGGAGGAGACTGGGGAGCCGGGGGAACACGGCACCGGGAGGAGACGGGGGAACACCGCACCGGGAGGAGACGGGGAGACGGGGGAACACCGCACCGGGAGGAGACGGGGGAACACCGCACCGGGAGGAGACTGGGGAGCCGGGGGAACACGGCACCGGGAGGAGACGGGGGAACACTGCACCGGGAGGAGACGGGGAAACACCGCACCGGGAGGAGACGGGGGAACACCGCACCGGGAGGAGACGGGGAGCCGGGGGAACACGGCACCGGGAGGAGACGGGGGAACACCGCACCGGGAGGAGACGGGGAGACGGGGGAACACCGCACCGGGAGGAGATGGGGGAACACCGCACCGGGAGGAGACGGGGGAACACCGCACCGGGAGGAGACGGGGGAACACCGCACCGGGAGGAGACGGGGGAACACCGCACCGGGAGGAGACGGGGGAACACCGCACCGGGAGGAGACGGGGAGACGGGGGAACACCGCACCGGGAGGAGACTGGGAGACTGGGGAACACCGCACCGGGAGGAGACGGGGAGACGGCGGAACACCGCACCGGGAGGAGACGGGGGAACACCGCACCGGGAGGAGACGGGGGAACACCGCACCGGGAGGAGACTGGGGAACACCGCACCGGGAGGAGACGGGGAGACGGGGGAACACCGCACCGGGAAGAGACGGGGGAACACCGCACCGGGAGGAGACGGGGGAACACCGCACCGGGAGGAGACTGGGGAACACCGCACGGGGAGGAGACGGGGGAACACCGCACCGGGAGGTGACGGGGGAACACCGCACCGGGAGGAGACGGGGGAAAACCGCACCGGGAGGAGGCGGGGGAACACCGCACCGGGAGGAGACGGGGAGACGGGGGAACACCGCACCGGGAGGAGACGGGGGAACACCGCACCGGGAGGAGACGGGGGAAAACCGCACCGGGAGGAGACGGGGAGACTGGGGAACACCGCACCGGGAGGAGACGGGGGAACACCGCACCGGGAGGAGACGGGGGGAACACCGCACCGGGAGGAGACGTGGGAACACCGCACCGGGAGGAGACGGGGGAACACCGCACCGGGAGGAGACGTGGGAACACCGCACCGGGAGGAGACGGGGGAACACCGCACCGGGAGGAGACGGGGATCACCGCACCGGGAGGAGGCGGGGGGAACACCGCACCGGGAGGAGACGTGGGAACACCGCACCGGGAGGAGACGTGGGAACACCGCACCGGGAGGAGACGGGGGAACACCGCACCGGGAGGAGACGGGGGAACACCGCACCGGGAGGAGGCGGGGGGAACACCGCACCGGGAGGAGACGTGGGAACACCGCACCGGGAGGAGACGTGGGAACACCGCACCGGGAGGAGACGGGGGAACACCGCACCGGGAGGAGACGGGGGAACACCGCACCGGGAGGAGACGGGGGAACACCGCACCGGGAGGAGACGGGGAGCCGGGGGAACACCGCACCGGGAGGAGATGGGGGAACACCGCACCGGGAGTAGACGGGGGAACACCGCACCGGGAGGAGACGGGGGAACACCGCACCGGGAGGAGACGGGGAGCCGGGGGAACACCGCACCGGGAGGAGATGGGGGAACACCGCACCGGGAGTAGACGGGGGAACACCGCACCGGGAGGAGACGGGGAGATGGGGGAACACAGGACCGGGAGGAGACGGGGGAACACCGCACCGGGAGGAGACGGGGGAACACCGCACCGGGAGGAGACGGGGGAACACCGCACCGGGCGGAGACGGGGAAACACCGCACCGGGAGGAGACGGGGAGCCGGGGGAACACCGCACCGGGAGGAGACGGGGATACACCGCACCGGGAGGAGACGGGGGAACACCGCACCGGGAGGAGACGGGGGAACACCGCACCGGGAGGAGACGGGGGAACACCGCACCGGGAGGAGACGGGGGAACACCGCACCGGGAGGAGGCGGGTGAACACCGCACCGGGAGGAGACGGGGATACACCGCACCGGGAGGAGACGGGGGAACACCGCACCGGGAGGAGACGGGGGAACACCGCACCGGGAGGAGACGGGGGAACACCGCACCGGGAGGAGGCGGGTGAACACGGCACCGGGAGGAGGCGGGTGAACACCGCACCGGGAGGAGACGGGGGAACACCGCACCGGGAGGAGACGGGGGAACACCGCACCGGGAGGAGACGGGGGAACACCGCACCGGGAGGAGACGGGGGAACGCCGCACCGGGAGGAGACGGGGGAACACCGCTCCGGGAGGAGCCGGGGGAACACCGCACCGGGAGGAGACGGGGGAACACCGCACCGGGAGGAGACGGGGGAACACCGCACCGGGAGGAGACGGGGAGACGGGGGAACACCGCACCGGGAGGAGACGGGGGAACACCGCACCGGGAGGAGACGGGGGAACACCGCACCGGGTGGAGACGGGGAGACGGGGGAACCCCGCACCGGGAGGACACGGGGAGACGGGGGAACACCGCACCGGGAGGAGACGGGGAGACGGGGGAACACCGCTCCGGGAGGAGACTGGGAAACGGGGGAACACCGCTCCGGGAGGAGACGGGGGAACACCGCACCGGGAGGAGACGGGGGAACACCGCACCGGGGGGAGACGGGGGAACACCGCACCGGGAGGTGACGGGGGAACACCGCACCGGGAGGAGACGGGGGAAAACCGCACCGGGAGGAGGCGGGGGAACACCGCACCGGGAGGAGACAGGGAGACGGGGGAACACCGCACCGGGAGGAGACGGGGGAACACCGCACCGGGAGGAGACGGGGGAAAACCGCACCGGGAGGAGACGGGGAGACTGGGGAACACCGCACCGGGAGGAGACGGGGGAACACCGCACCGGGAGGAGACGGGGAGAGGGGGGAACACCGCACCGGGAGGAGACGGGGGGAACACCGCACCGGGAGGAGACGTGGGAACACCGCACCGGGAGGAGACGGGGGAACACCGCACCGGGAGGAGACGTGGGAACACCGCACCGGGAGGAGACGGGGGAACACCGCACCGGGAGGAGACGGGGATCACCGCACCGGGAGGAGGCGGGGGGAACACCGCACCGGGAGGAGACGTGGGAACACCGCACCGGGAGGAGACGTGGGAACACCGCACCGGGAGGAGACGGGGGAACACCGCACCGGGAGGAGACGGGGGAACACCGCACCGGGAGGAGGCGGGGGGAACACCGCACCGGGAGGAGACGTGGGAACACCGCACCGGGAGGAGACGTGGGAACACCGCACCGGGAGGAGACGGGGGAACACCGCACCGGGAGGAGACCGGGGAACACCGCACCGGGAGGAGCCGGGAGCCGGGGGAACACCGCACCGGGAGGAGATGGGGGAACACCGCACCGGGAGGAGACGGGGGAACACCGCACCGGGAGGAGACGGGGGAACACCGCACCGGGAGGAGACGGGGAGATGGGGGAACACCGCACCGGGAGGAGACGGGGGAACACCGCACCGGGAGGAGACGGGGGAACACCGCACCGGGAGGAGACGGGGGAACACCGCACCGGGAGGAGACGGGGAGACGGGGGAACACCGCACCGGGAGGAGACGGGGGAACATCGCACCGGGAGGTGACGGGGGAACACCGCTCTGGGAGGAGACGGGGAGACGGGGGAACACCGCAGCGGGAGGAGCCGGGGGAACACCGCACCGGGAGGAGACGGGGAAACACCGCACCGGGAGGAGACGGGGGAACACCGCAGCGGGAGGAGCCGGGGGAACACCGCACCGGGAGGAGACTGGGAGACGGGGGAACACCGCACCGGGTGGAGCCGGGGGAACACCGCACCGGGAGGAGACTGGGAGACTGGGGAACACCGCACCGGGAGGAGACGGGGGAACACCGCACCGGGAGGAGACGGGGGAACACCGCACCGGGAGGAGACGGGGGAACACCGCACCGGGAGGAGATGGGGGAACACCGCACCGGGAGGAGACGGGGAAACACCGCACCGGGAGGAGACGGGGAGCCGGGGGAACACCGCACCGGGAGGAGACGGGGGAACACCGCACCGGGAGGAGACGGGGGAACACCGCACCGGGAGGAGACGGGGAAACACCGCACCGGGAGGAGACGGGGAGCCGGGGGAACACCGCACCGGGAGGAGACTGGGGAACACCGCACCGGGAGGAGACGGGGGAACACCGCACCGGGAGGAGACGGGGGAACACCGCACCGGGAGGAGACGGGGGAACACCGCACCGGGAGGAGACGGGGAGACGGGTGAACCCCGCACCGGGAGGACACGGGGAGACGGGGGAACACCGCACCGGGAGGAGACGGGGAGACGGGGGAACACCGCTCCGGGAGGAGACTGGGAAACGGGGGAACACCGCTCCGGGAGGAGACGGGGGAACACCGCACCGGGAGGAGACGGGGGAACACCGCACCGGGAGGAGACGGGGGAACACCGCACCGGGGGGAGACGGGGGAACACCGCACGGGGAGGAGACGGGGGAACACCGCACCGGGAGGTGACGGGGGAACACCGCACCGGGAGGAGACGGGGGAAAACCGCACCGGGAGGAGGCGGGGGAACACCGCACCGGGAGGAGACGGGGAGACGGGGGAACACCGCACCGGGAGGAGACGGGGGAACACCGCACCGGGAGGAGACGGGGGAAAACCGCACCGGGAGGAGACGGGGAGACTGGGGAACACCGCACCGGGAGGAGACGGGGGAACACCGCACCGGGAGGAGACGGGGGGAACACCGCACCGGGAGGAGACGTGGGAACACCGCACCGGGAGGAGACGGGGGAACACCGCACCGGGAGGAGACGTGGGAACACCGCACCGGGAGGAGACGGGGGAACACCGCACCGGGAGGAGACGGGGGAACACCGCACCGGGAGGAGACGGGGGAACACCGCACCGGGAGGAGGCGGGGGGAACACCGCACCGGGAGGAGACGTGGGAACACCGCACCGGGAGGAGACGTGGGAACACCGCACCGGGAGGAGACGGGGGAACACCGCACCGGGAGGAGACGGGGAGACGGGGGAACACCGCACCGGGAGGAGGCGGGGGGAACACCGCACCGGGAGGAGACGTGGGAACACCGCACCGGGAGGAGACGGGGAGACGGGGGAACACCGCACCGGGAGGAGACGGGGAGACGGGGGAACACCGCACCGGGAGGAGACGGGGGAACACCGCACCGGGAGGAGGCGGGGGGAACACCGCACCGGGAGGAGACGTGGGAACACCGCACCGGGAGGAGACGGGGGAACACCGCACCGGGAGGAGACGGGGGAACACCGCACCGGGAGGAGACGGGGGAACACCGCACCGGGAGGAGACGGGGAGCCGGGGGAACACCGCACCGGGAGGAGATGGGGGAACACCGCACCGGGAGTAGACGGGGGAACACCGCACCGGGAGGAGACGGGGGAACACCGCACCGGGAGGAGACGGGGAGCCGGGGGAACACCGCACCGGGAGGAGATGGGGGAACACCGCACCGGGAGTAGACGGGGGAACACCGCACCGGGAGGAGACGGGGAGATGGGGGAACACCGGACCGGGAGGAGACGGGGGAACACCGCACCGGGAGGAGACGGGGGAACACCGCACCGGGAGGAGACGGGGAGACGGGGGAACACCGCACCGGGAGGAGACGGGGGAACATCGCACCGGGAGGTGACGGGGGAACACCGCTCCGGGAGGAGACGGGGAGACGGGGGAACACCGCAGCGGGAGGAGACGGGGGAACACCGCAGCGGGAGGAGCCGGGGGAACACCGCACCGGGAGGAGACTGGGAGACGGGGGAACACCGCACCGGGAGGAGCCGGGGGAACACCGCACCGGGAGGAGACGGGGGAACACCGCACCGGGAGGAGACTGGGGAACACCGCACCGGGAGGAGACGGGGAGACGGGGGAACACCGCACCGGGAGGAGACGGGGGAACACCGCACCGGGAGGAGACGGGGGAACACCGCACCGGGAGGAGCCGGGGGAACACCGCACCGGGAGGAGACGGGGGAACACCGCACCGGGAGGAGACGGGGAGACGGGGGAACACCGCACCGGGAGGAGACGGGGAGACGGGGGAACACCGCACCGGGAGGAGACTGGGGAACACCGCACCGGGAGGAGACGGGGGAACACCGCACCGGGAGGAGACGGGGAAACACCGCACCGGGAGGAGCCGGGGAGCCGGGGGAACACCGCACCGGGAGGAGACGGGGGAACACCGCACCGGGAGGAGACGGGGGAACACCGCACCGGGAGGAGACGGGGGATCACCACACCGGGAGGAGACGGGGAGCCGGGGGAACACCGCACCGGGAGGAGACGGGGGAACACCGCACCGGGAGGAGACGGGTGTACACCGCACCGGGAGGAGACGGGGGAACACCGCACCGGGAGGAGACGGGGGAACACCGCACCGGGAGGAGGCGGGTGAACACCGCACCGGGAGGAGGCGGGTGAACACCGCACCGGGAGGAGACGGGGGAACACCGCACCGGGAGGAGACGGGGGAACACCGCACCGGGAGGAGACGGGGGAACACCGCACCGGGAGGAGACGGGGAGACGGGGGAACACCGCACCGGGAGGAGAAGGGGGAACACCGCACCGGGAGGAGACGGGGGAACACCGCACCGGGAGGAGACGGGGGAACACCGCACCGGGAGGAGACGGGGGAACGCCGCACCGGGAGGAGACGGGGGAACACCGCACCGGGAGGAGACGGGTAACACCGCACCGGGAGGAGACGGGGGAACACCGCACCGGGAGGAGACGGGGGAACGCCGCACCGGGAGGAGACGGGGGAACGCCGCACCGGGAGGAGACGGGGGAACGCCGCACCGGGAGGAGACGGGGGAACGCCGCACCGGGAGGAGACGGGGGAACGCCGCACCGGGAAGAGACGGGGGAACACCACACCGGGAGGAGGCGGGGGGAACACCGCACCGGGAGGAGACGGGGGAACACCGCACCGGGAGGAGACGGGGGAAAACCGCACCGGGAGGAGACGGGGAGACTGGGGAACACCGCACCGGGAGGAGACGGGGGAACACTGCACCGGGAGGAGACGGGGAGAGGGGGGAACACCGCACCGGGAGGAGACGGGGGGAACACCGCACCGGGAGGAGACGTGGGAACACCGCACCGGGAGGAGACGGGGGAACACCGCACCGGGAGGAGACGGGGATCACCGCACCGGGAGGAGGCGGGGGGAACACCGCACTGGGAGGAGACGTGGGAACACCGCACCGGGAGGAGACGGGGGAACACCGCACCGGGAGGAGACGGGGGAACACCGCACCGGGAGGAGACGGGGGAACACCGCACCGGGAGGAGGCGGGGGGAACACCGCACCGGGAGGAGACGTGGGAACACCGCACCGGGAGGAGACGTGGGAACACCGCACCGGGAGGAGACGGGGGAACACCGCACCGGGAGGAGACGGGGGAACACCGCACCGGGAGGAGACGGGGAGCCGGGGGAACACCGCACCGGGAGGAGATGGGGGAACACCGCACCGGGAGGAGACGGGGGAACACCGCACCGGGAGGAGACGGGGGAACACCGCACCGGGAGGAGACGGGGAGATGGGGGAACACCGCACCGGGAGGAGACGGGTGAACACCGCACCGGGAGGAGACGGGGGAACACCGCACCGGGAGGAGACTGGGGAACACCGCACCGGGAGGAGACGGGGAGACGGGGGAACACCGCACCGGGAGGAGACGGGGGAACACCGCACCGGGAGGAGCCGGGAGAACACCGCACCGGGAGGAGACGGGGGAACACCGCACCGGGAGGAGACGGGGAGACGGGGGAACACCGCACCGGGAGGAGACGGGGAGACGGGGGAACACCGCACCGGGAGGAGACTGGGGAACACCGCACCGGGAGGAGACTGGGGAACACCGCACCGGGAGGAGACGGGGAAACACCGCACCGGAAGGAGCCGGGGAGCCGGGGGAACACCGCACCGGGAGGAGACGGGGGAACACCGCACCGGGAGGAGACGGGGAGACTGGGGAACACCGCACCGGGAGGAGACGGGGGAACACCGCACCGGGAGGAGACGGGGGAACACCACACCGGGAGGAGACGGGGAGCCGGGGGAACACCGCACCGGGAGGAGACGGGGGAACACCGCACCGGGAGGAGAGGGGTGTACACCGCACCGGGAGGAGACGGGGGAACACCGCACCGGGAGGAGACGGGGGAACACCGCACCGGGAGGAGACGGGGGAACACCGCACCGGGAGGAGGCGGGGGAACACCGCACCGGGAGGAGGCGGGTGAACACCGCACCGGGAGGAGGCGGGTGAACACCGCACCGGGAGGAGACGGGGGAACACCGCACCGGGAGGAGACGGGGGAACACCGCACCGGGAGGAGACGGGGGAACACCGCACCGGGAGGAGACCGGGGAACACCGCACCGGGAGGAGACGGGGGAACACCGCACCGGGAGGAGACGGGGAGACGGGGGAACACCGCACCGGGAGGAGAAGGGGGAACACCGCACCGGGAGGAGACGGGGGAACACCGCACCGGGAGGAGACGGGGGAACACCGCACCGGGAGGAGACGGGGGAACGCCGCACCGGGAGGAGACGGGGTAACATCGCACCGGGAGGAGACGGGGGAACACCGCACCGGGTGGAGACGGGGGAACGCCGCACCGGGAGGAGACGGGGGAACGCCGCACCGGGAGGAGACGGGGGAACGCCGCACCGGGTGGAGACGGGGGAACGCCGCACCGGGAGGAGACGGGGGAACGCCGCACCGGGAGGAGATGGGGGAACACCGCACCGGGAGGAGACGGGGGAACGCCGCACCGGGAGGAGACGGGGGAACGCCGCACCGGGAGGAGACGGGGGAACGCTGCACCGGGAGGAGACGGGGGAACACCGCACCGGAAGGAGACGGGGGAACACCGCACCGGGGGGAGACGGGGGAACGCCGCACCGGGAGGAGACGGGGGAACGCCGCACCGGGAGGAGACGGGGGAACGCCGCACCGGGAGGAGACGGGGGAACGCCGCACCGGGAGGAGACGGGGGAACGCCGCACCGGGAGGAGACGGGGGAACACCGCACCGGGAGGAGACGGGGGAACACGGCACCGGGGGGAGACGGGGGAACACCGCACCGGGAGGAGACTGGGGAACACCGCACCGGGAGGAGACGGGGGAACACCGCACGGGGAGGAGACGGGGGAACACCGCACCGGGAGGAGACGGGGAGACTGGGGAACACCGCACCGGGAGGAGACGGGGGAACACCGCACCGGGAGGAGACGGGGGAACACCACACCGGGAGGAGACGGGGAGCCGGGGGAACACCGCACCGGGAGGAGACGGGGGAACACCGCACCGGGAGGAGACGGGTGTACACCGCACCGGGAGGAGACGGGGGAACACCGCACCGGGAGGAGACGGGGGAACACCGCACCGGGAGGAGACGGGGGAACACCGCACCGGGAGGAGGCGGGTGAACACCGCACCGGGAGGAGGCGGGTGAACACCGCACCGGGAGGAGGCGGGTGAACACCGCACCGGGAGGAGACGGGGGAACACCGCACCGGGAGGAGACGGGGGAACACCGCACCGGGAGGAGACGGGGGAACACCGCACCGGGAGGAGACGGGGGAACACCGCACCGGGAGGAGACCGGGGAACACCGCACCGGGAGGAGACGGGGGAACACCGCACCGGGAGGAGACGGGGAGACGGGGGAACACCGCACCGGGAGGAGATGGGGGAACACCGCACCGGGAGGAGACGGGGGAACACCGCACCGGGAGGAGACGGGGGAACACCGCACCGGGAGGAGACGGGGGAACGCCGCACCGGGAGGAGACGGGGGAACACCGCACCGGGAGGAGACGGGTAACACCGCACCGGGAGGAGACGGGGGAACACCGCACCGGGAGGAGACGGGGGAACGCCGCACCGGGAGGAGATGGGGGAACGCCGCACCGGGAGGAGACGGGGGAACGCCGCACCGGGAGGAGACGGGGGAACGCCGCACCGGGAGGAGACGGGGGAACGCCGCACCGGGAGGAGACGGGGGAACACCGCACCGGGAGGAGATGGGGGAACACCGCACCGGGAGGAGACGGGGGAACGCTGCACCGGGAGGAGACGGGGGAACACCGCACTGGGAGGAGACGGGGGAATACCGCACCGGGGGGAGACGGGGGAACGCCGCACCGGGAGGAGACGGGGGAACGCCGCACCGGGAGGAGACGGGGGAACGCCGCACCGGGAGGAGACGGGGGAACGCCGCACCGGGAGGAGACGGGGGAACGCCGCACCGGGAGGAGACGGGGGAACACCGTACCGGGAGGAGACGGGGGAACACGGCACCGGGGGGAGACGGGGGAACACCGCACCGGGAGGAGACGGGGGAACACCGCACCGGGAGGCGACGGGGGAACACCGCACCGGGAGGAGACGGGGGAACACCGCACCGGGAGGAGACGGGGGAATGCTGCACCGGGAGGAGACGGGGGAACACCGCACCGGGAGGAGACGGGGAGACTGGGGAACACCGCACCGGGAGGAGACGGGGGAACACCGCACCGGGAGGAGACGGGGGAACACCGCACCGGGGAGGAGACTGGGGAACACCGCACCGGGAGGAGACCGGAGAGACGGGGGAACACCGCACCGGGATGAGACCGGAGAGACGGGGGAACACCGCACCGGGAGGAGACGGAGAGACTGGGGAACACCGCACCGGGAGGAGACGGGGGAACACCGCACCGGGAGGAGACGGGGGAACACCGCACCGGGAGGAGACGGGGGAACACCGCACCGGGAGGAGACGGGGGAACACCGCACCGGGAGGAGACGGGGGAACACCGCACCGGGGAGGAGACGGGGAGCCGGGGGAACACCGCACCGGGAGGAGACGGGGAGACGGGGGAACACCGCACCGGGAGGAGACGGGGAGACGGGGGAACACCGCACCGGGAGGAGACGGGGAGACGGGGGAACACCGCACCGGGAGGAGACGGGGAGACGGGGGAACACCGCACCGGGAGGAGAAGGGGGAACACCGCACCGGGAGGAGACGGGGGAACACCGCACCGGGAGGAGACGGGGGAACACCGCACCGGGAGGAGACGGGGGAACGCCGCACCGGGAGGAGACGGGGTAACATCGCACCGGGAGGAGACGGGGGAACACCGCACCGGGTGGAGACGGGGGAACGCCGCACCGGGAGGAGACGGGGGAACGCCGCACCGGGAGGAGACGGGGGAACGCCGCACCGGGTGGAGACGGGGGAACGCCGCACCGGGAGGAGACGGGGGAACGCCGCACCGGGAGGAGATGGGGGAACACCGCACCGGGAGGAGACGGGGGAACGCTGCACCGGGAGGAGACGGGGGAACGCCGCACCGGGAGGAGACGGGGGAACGCTGCACCGGGAGGAGACGGGGGAACACCGCACCGGGAGGAGACTGGGGAACACCGCACCGGGAGGAGACGGGGGAACACCGCACCGGGAGGAGACGGGGGAACACGGCACCGGGGGGAGACAGGGGAACACCGCACCGGGAGGAGACTGGGGAACACCGCACGGGGAGGAGACGGGGGAACACCGCACCGGGAGGAGACGGGGAGACTGGGGAACACCGCACCGGGAGGAGACGGGGGAACACCGCACCGGGAGGAGACGGGGGAACACCACACCGGGAGGAGACGGGGAGCCGGGGGAACACCGCACCGGGAGGAGACGGGGGAACACCGCACCGGGAGGAGACGGGTGTACACCGCACCGGGAGGAGACGGGGGAACACCGCACCGGGAGGAGACGGGGGAACACCGCACCGGGAGGAGACGGGGGAACACCGCACCGGGAGGAGGCGGGTGAACACCGCACCGGGAGGAGGCGGGTGAACACCGCACCGGGAGGAGACGGGGGAACACCGCACCGGGAGGAGACGGGGGAACACCGCACCGGGAGGAGACGGGGGAACACCGCACCGGGAGGAGACGGGGGAACACCGCACCGGGAGGAGACCGGGGAACACCGCACCGGGAGGAGACGGGGGAACACCGCACCGGGAGGAGACGGGGGAACACCGCACCGGGAGGAGACGGGGGAACACCGCACCGGGAGGAGACGGGGGAACGCCGCACCGGGAGGAGACGGGGGAACACCGCACCGGGAGGAGACGGGTAACACCGCACCGGGAGGAGACGGGGGAACACCGCACCGGGAGGAGACGGGGGAACGCCGCACCGGGAGGAGACGGGGGAACGCCGCACCGGGAGGAGACGGGGGAACGCCGCACCGGGATGAGACGGGGGAACGCCGCACCGGGAGGAGACGGGGGAACGCCGCACCGGGAGGAGACGGGGGAACACCGCACCGGGAGGAGACGGGGGAACACCGCACCGGGAGGAGATGGGGGAACACCGCACCGGGAGGAGACGGGGGAACGCTGCACCGGGAGGAGACGGGGGAACACCGCACTGGGAGGAGACGGGGGAATACCGCACCGGGGGGAGACGGGGGAACGCCGCACCGGGAGGAGACGGGGGAACGCCGCACCGGGAGGAGACGGGGGAACGCCGCACCGGGAGGAGACGGGGGAACGCCGCACCGGGAGGAGACGGGGGAACGCCGCACCGGGAGGAGACGGGGGAACACCGTACCGGGAGGAGACGGGGGAACACGGCACCGGGGGGAGACGGGGGAACACCGCACCGGGAGGAGACGGGGGAACACCGCACCGGGAGGCGACGGGGGAACACCGCACCGGGAGGAGACGGGGGAACACCGCACCGGGAGGAGACGGGGGAATGCTGCACCGGGAGGAGACGGGGGAACACCGCACCGGGAGGAGACGGGGAGACGGGGGAACACCGCACCGGGAGGAGACGGGGGAACACCGAACCGGGAGGAGACGGGGAGACTGGGGAACACCGCACCGGGAGGAGACGGGGGAACACCGCACCGGGAGGAGACGGGGGAACACCGCACCGGGGAGGAGACTGGGGAACACCGCACCGGGAGGAGACCGGAGAGACGGGGGAACACCGCACCGGGATGAGACCGGAGAGACGGGGGAACACCGCACCGGGAGGAGACGGAGAGACTGGGGAACACCGCACCGGGAGGAGACGGGGGAACACCGCACCGGGAGGAGACGGGGGAACACCGCACCGGGAGGAGACGGGGGAACACCGCACCGGGAGGAGACGGGGGAACACCGCACCGGGAGGAGACGGGGGAACACCGCACCGGGGAGGAGACGGGGAGCCGGGGGAACACCGCACCGGGAGGAGACGGGGAGACGGGGGAACACCGCACCGGGAGGAGACGGGGAGACGGGGGAACACCGCACCGGGAGGAGACGGGGAGACGGGGGAACACCGCACCGGGAGGAGACGGGGAGACGGGGGAACACCGCACCGGGAGGAGACGGGAGAACACCGCACCGGGAGGTGACGGGGGAACACCGCACCGGGAGGAGACGGGGGAACACCGCACCGGGAGGAGACGGGGAGACGGGGGAACACCGCACCGGGAGGAGACGGGGAGACGGGGGAACACCGCACCGGGAGGAGACGGGGAGACGGGGGAACACCGCACCGGGAGGAGACGGGGAGACGGGGGAACACCGCACCGGGAGGAGAAGGGGGAACACCGCACCGGGAGGAGACGGGGGAACACCGCACCGGGAGGAGACGGGGGAACACCGCACCGGGAGGAGACGGGGGAACGCCGCACCGGGAGGAGACGGGGTAACATCGCACCGGGAGGAGACGGGGGAACACCGCACCGGGTGGAGACGGGGGAACGCCGCACCGGGAGGAGACGGGGGAACGCCGCACCGGGAGGAGACGGGGGAACGCCGCACCGGGTGGAGACGGGGGAACGCCGCACCGGGAGGAGACGGGGGAACGCCGCACCGGGAGGAGATGGGGGAACACCGCACCGGGAGGAGACGGGGGAACGCTGCACCGGGAGGAGACGGGGGAACGCCGCACCGGGAGGAGACGGGGGAACGCTGCACCGGGAGGAGACGGGGGAACACCGCACCGGGAGGAGACTGGGGAACACCGCACCGGGAGGAGACGGGGGAACACCGCACCGGGAGGAGACGGGGGAACACGGCACCGGGGGGAGACGGGGGAACACCGCACCGGGAGGAGACTGGGGAACACCGCACGGGGAGGAGACGGGGGAACACCGCACCGGGAGGAGACGGGGAGACTGGGGAACACCGCACCGGGAGGAGACGGGGGAACACCGCACCGGGAGGAGACGGGGGAACACCACACCGGGAGGAGACGGGGAGCCGGGGGAACACCGCACCGGGAGGAGACGGGGGAACACCGCACCGGGAGGAGACGGGTGTACACCGCACCGGGAGGAGACGGGGGAACACCGCACCGGGAGGAGACGGGGGAACACCGCACCGGGAGGAGACGGGGGAACACCGCACCGGGAGGAGGCGGGTGAACACCGCACCGGGAGGAGGCGGGTGAACACCGCACCGGGAGGAGACGGGGGAACACCGCACCGGGAGGAGACGGGGGAACACCGCACCGGGAGGAGACGGGGGAACACCGCACCGGGAGGAGACGGGGGAACACCGCACCGGGAGGAGACCGGGGAACACCGCACCGGGAGGAGACGGGGGAACACCGCACCGGGAGGAGACGGGGGAACACCGCACCGGGAGGAGACGGGGGAACACCGCACCGGGAGGAGACGGGGGAACGCCGCACCGGGAGGAGACGGGGGAACACCGCACCGGGAGGAGACGGGTAACACCGCACCGGGAGGAGACGGGGGAACACCGCACCGGGAGGAGACGGGGGAACGCCGCACCGGGAGGAGACGGGGGAACGCCGCACCGGGAGGAGACGGGGGAACGCCGCACCGGGATGAGACGGGGGAACGCCGCACCGGGAGGAGACGGGGGAACGCCGCACCGGGAGGAGACGGGGGAACGCCGCACCGGGAGGAGACGGGGGAACACCGCACCGGGAGGAGATGGGGGAACACCGCACCGGGAGGAGACGGGGGAACGCTGCACCGGGAGGAGACGGGGGAACACCGCACTGGGAGGAGACGGGGGAATACCGCACCGGGGGGAGACGGGGGAACGCCGCACCGGGAGGAGACGGGGGAACGCCGCACCGGGAGGAGACGGGGGAACGCCGCACCGGGAGGAGACGGGGGAACGCCGCACCGGGAGGAGACGGGGGAACGCCGCACCGGGAGGAGACGGGGGAACACCGTACCGGGAGGAGACGGGGGAACACGGCACCGGGGGGAGACGGGGGAACACCGCACCGGGAGGAGACGGGGGAACACCGCACCGGGAGGCGACGGGGGAACACCGCACCGGGAGGAGACGGGGGAACGCCGCACCGGGAGGAGACGGGGGAACGCCGCACCGGGAGGAGACGGGGGAACGCCGCACCGGGAGGAGACGGGGGAACACCGTACCGGGAGGAGACGGGGGAACACGGCACCGGGGGGAGACGGGGGAACACCGCACCGGGAGGAGACGGGGGAACACCGCACCGGGAGGCGACGGGGGAACACCGCACCGGGAGGAGACGGGGGAACACCGCACCGGGAGGAGACGGGGGAATGCTGCACCGGGAGGAGACGGGGGAACACCGCACCGGGAGGAGACGGGGAGACGGGGGAACACCGCACCGGGAGGAGACGGGGGAACACCGAACCGGGAGGAGACGGGGAGACTGGGGAACACCGCACCGGGAGGAGACGGGGGAACACCGCACCGGGAGGAGACGGGGGAACACCGCACCGGGGAGGAGACTGGGGAACACCGCACCGGGAGGAGACCGGAGAGACGGGGGAACACCGCACCGGGATGAGACCGGAGAGACGGGGGAACACCGCACCGGGAGGAGACGGAGAGACTGGGGAACACCGCACCGGGAGGAGACGGGGGAACACCGCACCGGGAGGAGACGGGGGAACACCGCACCGGGAGGAGACGGGGGAACACCGCACCGGGAGGAGACGGGGGAACACCGCACCGGGGAGGAGACGGGGAGCCGGGGGAACACCGCACCGGGAGGAGACGGGGAGACGGGGGAACACCGCACCGGGAGGAGACGGGGAGACGGGGGAACACCGCACCGGGAGGAGACGGGGAGACGGGGGAACACCGCACCGGGAGGAGACGGGGAGACGGGGGAACACCGCACCGGGAGGAGACGGGAGAACACCGCACCGGGAGGTGACGGGGGAACACCGCACCGGGAGGAGACGGGGGAACACCGCACCGGGAGGAGACGGGGAGACGGGGGAACACCGCACCGGGAGGAGACGGGGAGACGGGGGAACACCGCACCGGGAGGAGACGGGGAGACGGGGGAACACCGCACCGGGAGGAGACGGGAGAACACCGCACCGGGAGGTGACGGGGGAACACCGCACCGGGAGGAGACGGGGGAACACCGCACCGGGGAGGAGACTGGGGAACACCGCACCGGGGAGGAGACTGGGGAACACCGCACCGGGAGGAGACCAGAGAGACGGGGGAACACCGCACCGGGAGGAGACGGAGAGACGGGGGAACACCGCACCGGGAGGAGACGGGGGAACACCGCACCGGGAGGAGACGGGGGGAACACCGCACCGGGAGGAGACGGGGGAACACCGCACCGGGAGGAGACGGGGGAACACCGCACCGGGGAGGAGACTGGGGAACACCGCACCGGGAGGAGACGGGGGAACACCGCACCGGGAGGAGACGGGGGAACACCGCACCGGGAGGAGACGGGGGAACACCGCACCGGGAGGAGACGGGGGAACACCGCACCGGGAGGAGACGGGGAGACGGGGGAACACCGCACCGGGAGGAGACGGGGGAACACCGCACCGGGAGGAGACGGGGGAACACCGCACCGGGAGGAGACGGGGGAACACCGCACCGGGAGGTGACGGGGGAACACCGCACCGGGAGGAGACGGGGGAACACCGCACCGGGGAGGAGACTGGGGAACACCGCACCGGGAGGAGACGGGGGAACACCGCACCGGGAGGAGACAGGGGAACACCGCACCGGGAGGAGACGGGGGAACACCGCACCGGGAGGAGACGGGGGAACACCGCACCGGGAGGAGACGGGGGAACACCGCACCGGGAGGAGACGGGGAGACGGGGGAACACCGCACCGGGAGGAGACGGGGAGACGGGGGAACACCGCACCGGGAGGAGACGGGGAGACGGGGGAATGCTGCGCTGCAGTAGCTTCCCGGAACAGGCAGTGCATCCGGAGACTGCAGCAATTTACGGAAGGTACACCTTTGCAAATCACACAATAGCAGCCGGACAAGACAGGTCTCCCTCCACCCTCTCCCAGTAACTGAGCCCTCGGCCTCAGCCACAAAAATGTACAAACACAGCGTCATCGGAGAGCGCAGCCCACAGGCTAAGACCCTTCTCCCTCCCTGTTGTGTGTGTGTCTCCCTTCCTGAGCCGGTGACAGGACTCCCCTTTTGGGGGGGTGGCATGGTGGCTCACTGCTCAGCACCGCTGCCTCACGGTGCCAGGGACCCGGGTTTGAACCCAGCCTCGGGGCGACTGTCAGTGTGGATATTTCACATTCTCCCCATCTCTTCCACCAGTGTCTGTGTGGGTTTCCTCCGGGTGCTCCAGTTTCCTCCCACACTCCAAAGATGTGCAGGTTAGGTGGATTGGCCATGCTAAATTACTCATAGTGCCCAGGGATGTGCAGGTTAGGGTGGGTTGGCCATGCTAAATTACCCATAGTGCCCAGGGATGTGTAGGTTAGGGTGGATTGGCCATGCTAAATTACCCATAGTGCCCAGGGATGTACAGGTTAGGGTGGATTGGCCATGCTAAATTACCCATAGTGCCCAGGATTGTGTAGGTTAGGGTGGATTGGCCATGGCCATGTACTTACCCAGATTTCGCTTAAATGTTGTAACTATACCGGCATCCACCACTTCCTCAGGAAGCTCATTCCACACACGAACCACTCTCGGTGTAAAATAATTGCCCCTCGTGCCTTTTTAAAATCTTTCTCCTCTCGTCTTCCAATAAAATGCCGCCTTAGTCTCGAAGTCCCCCACCCGAGGGGAAAACAAACATCTGCCTTTTACCCTATCCATGTCCCTCATGGTTTTATAAACCTCTGTAAGGTCACCTCTCAACCCCCTGCGCTCCAAGGGAAAAAATGTCCCAGCCTTACAAGATCGGAGACGGTTACAGATAGTGGTGAACTCGGCCCGGACACTCACAAAGGCCAACCTCCCATCTACAGAATCCATCTACCAGGCCCGCTGCCAAGGAAAGGCCGCCAGCATTCTTAAAGATCCATCCCACCCCGGCAATACTTTTCTACAACCTCTACCATCAGGGAGAAGGGATAGACGCCTGAACACACGCACCAGCCGGTTTCAAAATAGTTTCTACCCGACTGTTGTTGGAATACTGAATGGACTCACAAACTCTAGATATTTGCCTGGACCTGTGTTTTGGTTTTTGCCACTGTTTACCTATTATTTACTTACTTATCTATGCTATTTAATGATGTGATCTGCCTGTGTTGCTCGCAAGACAAAGCTTTTCAGTGTGCCTCAGTACACGTGACAATAAGTTCAATTCAATCCCATTTCTCCTTACAACTTCAAACCCTTCATTCCTGGCAACATCCTGGTAAATCTCTTCTGAACCCTCTCTGGGTTAATATCCTTCCTATAGCAGTGCACAGTCACCCAGAAGAGGCCTCACCGACGCCCTGTACAACCTCAACGCAACGTCCCAACTCCTACACTCAAAGGTCTGAGCGAGGGTGCTAAAGGCCTCCTTAACCACCCTGTCTACATGTGACACAAACTTCAAAGAATTATGTACCTAAACCCCTCAGTCTCTTTCCAGAACACTCCCCAGGGCCCTACGTTTAATTGTGCAAGTCTCCACTTTGTCTATTTTAGCAAAATGCAATATCTCGCATTTACCCAAATTAAACTCCACCTGCTACACATCAGCCCATTGACCCAACTGAGCAAGGCCGTCTCGTAATCTTTGATAACCCTCCTCACTGTCCACTGTACCCCCAATACTGGTGTCACCTGCACACGTAGTCACCATGCTTTCTCATCTAAGTCATTGCTAGAACTGACAGACGGAAGTGGAGCCAGCACCGATCCCCATGAAACACTTCTGGGCCTTCAGCAACCCTCCACCATCACACACTGTCCTCTACAGTTGAGCCAATCTTGCAGCCAATTGGAAAGCTCACCCTGAATCCCGTGTGACCTAACTCATTAGTCTACCTTGTCAATGGCTTCAGCACGGCCCAAGTAAACACTGTGCTACCACTCTGCCCTCAGCCAGCTTCCTGGTGACTGCCTGGCCAGCCTTTGGCTGAACTACAGTAGCAGGAATCGGGGCTGATCGTTGGTCAAACTCCACATACCCGCCTCTGGTCCGTACCCCTTCATCAATTCGTTTCACAAAACTTCTTCTGAGACTTAAAAAGTGAACAACCGACATACTTGTGGAAGAGAGGTCCAAATATTTGTCGCAGTTTCTAAACTTGCGCCGTAAATTCTGTGTCTTACCATCTTGTACCCCACAAACGCTCGATGAAGGAGCGTCGCTCCGAAAGCCAGTGTGCTTCCAATTAAACCTGTTGGGCTATAACCTGGTGTTGTGTGACTTTTAACTTTGTACACCTCAGTCCAACACCGGCATCTCCGACTCATGGCCACCATCGACACCACAAACTGCCAGCTCAAAGTGGAGAGGATCGCCAAGAAGATCGAACATATCGACACAGACATCAAGCAGGGCGGCACGGTGGATCAGTGGTTAGCACTGCTGCCTCACAGCACCAGGGTCCCAGGTTCGATTCCAGCCTTGGGCGACTGTCTGCGTGGGTTTCCTCCGGGTGCTCTGGTTTCCTCTCACAGTCCAGGGATGTGTAGGTTAGGGTGGATTGGCCGTGCTAAATTACCCATAATGCCCAGGGATGAGCAGGTTAGGGTGGATTGGCCATGCTAAATTACCCATAATGCCCAGGGATGAGCAGGTCAGGGTGGATTGGCCATGCTAAATTACCCATAATGCCCAGGGATGAGCAGGTTAGGGTGGATTGGCCATGCTAAATTACCCATAATGCCCAGGGATGAGCAGGTCAGGGTGGATTGGCCATGCTAAATTACCCATAATGCCCAGGGATGAGCAGGTCAGGGTGGATTGGCCATGCTAAATTACCCATAGTGCCCAGGGATGAGCAGGTCAGGGTGGATTGGCCATGCTAAATTACCCATAATGCCCAGGGATGTGCAGGTCAGGGTGGATTGTCCATGTTAAATTGCCCGTAGTGTGAGGTGCATTAGTCAGAGGGAAGTGAGTCTGGGTGGGTTACTCTCCGGAGGGTTGGTGTGAACTGGTTGGGTCAAAGGGCCTGTTTCCACACTGTAGGGAATCTAATTTTAAAAAAGTTTCTATAAATTCCGTGTCTTATGGTCCTGCTCCACAGTTACCTGACGAAGGAGCAGCGCTCTGAAAGCTAGTGCTTCCAAATAAACCTGTCGGACTATAACCTGGCGTTGTGTGACTTTTAACTGTGTCCATCCCGGTCCAACACCGGCATCTCCAAACCACAATCTCCAAAAAGCAAATAAAGACAGTGGAGAAGGTGCCACGCACAGCCGCAAGGATAAAACAGAGCTGAGAGCATGTCACCCTCAGGAAAAGCTGCTGAGCTTCTCTCTAGAAAAGTCAAGACTGCAGGGCGATGGAAGTCTTGAAGCTGATGAATAGAGATTTCAGGAGAATCGTCATTATCCAGCCAGGGGTAAGAATGTGGGATTGACTCCCACGATGAGTGGTCAAGGTAATGAACAGAAATATGTTTAAGGAAAAGTCGACTCAATGGAACAGAGACAATTCTATCTAATTTAGATTGACCTGAAAGGTAGGGAAAGAAAATAAAATGCTATGTTCCATCCAGGATCAAACCAGGCCAGGATTTACTTCATGAATATCACGTGCAATTCTGGTCTCCTTCCTATCGGAAAGATGTTGTGAAATTTGAAAGGGTTCAGAAAAGATTTACAAGGATGTTGCCAGGGTTGGAGGATTTGAGGAGAAAGTGAGGTCTGCAGATGCTGGAGATCAAAGTTGAAACTTTATTGCTGGAACAGCACAGCAGGTCAGGCAGCATCCAGGGAACAGGAGATTCGACGTTTCGGGCACAGGCCCTTCTTCAGGAATGAGCAGAGAGTGTTCAGCAGGAGAAGATAAAAGGTAGGGAGGAGGGACTTGGAGGAGGGGCGTTGGAAATGTGATAGGTGGAAAGAGGTCAAGGTGAGGGTGATAGGTCGGAGTAGGATGGAGGCGGAGGTCAAGAAGAAAATTGCAGGTCAGGAAGGCGGTGCCGGGCTGGAGGGATTCGGCTGAGACAAGGTGGGGGGAGGCGGGATGAAGAAACTGGTGAAGTCCAAGTTCATCCCCTGCGGTTGGAGGGTTCCCAGTCGGAAGATAAGACACTCCTCCTCCGACCGTCGCGTTGTTGTGGTTTGGCGGTGGATGAGTCCAATGACCTGCATATCCTCGGTGGAGTGGGAGGGGGAGTTGAAATGCTGTGCTACAGGGTGGTTGGGTTGGTTCGTCCGGGTGGCCCAGAGGTGCTCTCTGAATCGCTCCGCAAGTAGGCGGCCTGTCTCCCCAATATAGAGGAGGCCACACCGGCTGCAGCGGATGCAGTAGATGATATGGGTGGAGGTGCAGGTGAATCTGTGGCGGATATGGAAGTTTCCTTTGGGGCCTTGGAGAGAGGTGAGGGGGGAGGTGTGGGCGCAAGTGTTGCACCTCCTGCGGTTGCAAGGGAAGGTGCCGGGAGTGGAGGTTGGGTCGGTGGGGGGTGTGGATCTGACAAGGGAGTCGCGGAGGGAGTGGTCTCTACGGAAAGCTGATAGGGGAGGGGAGGGAAATATATCCTTGGTGCTGGGGTCTGTTTGGAGGTGGCGGAAGTGACGGCGGATGATGCGCTGTACATGGAGATTGGTGGGGTGGTAGGTGAGGACCAGTGGGGTTCTGTCCTGGTGGCGGTTGGAGGGGCGGGGCTCAAGGGCGGAGGAGCGGGAAGTGGAGGAGATGCGGTGGAGGGCACCGTCGACCACGTCGGGGGGGAAATTGCGGTCCTTGAAGAAGGAGGCCATCTGTGTTGTACGTATTTTGAACTGGTCCTCCTGGGAGCAGATGCGGCGGAGACGAAGGAATTGGGAGAATGGGATGGCGTTTTTACAGGGGGCAGGATGGGAGGAGGTGTAGTCCAGGTAGCTGTGGGAGTCGGTTGGTTTGTAGTAGATGTCCGTGTTGATTCGGTCGCCTGAGATAGAAACAGAAAGGTCTAGGAAGGGGAGGGAGGAGTCCGAGACTGTCCAGGTGAATTTGAGGTCGGGGTGGAAGGTGTTAGTGTAGTGGATGAACTGTTCAACCTCCTCGTGGGAGCACGAGGTAGCGCCGATACAGTCATCGATGTAGCGGAGGAAAAGATGGGGGGTGGGGCCAGTGTAGTTGCGGAAGATGGATTGTTCCACATACCCTACGAAGAGGCAGGCATAGCTGGGGCCCATGCGGGTGCCCATGGCTACTCCTTCTGTTTGGAGAAAGTGGGAGGATTGGAAAGAGAAGTTGTTCAGGGTGAGGACCAGTTCGGTCAGTCGAAGGAGGGTGTCGGTGGAAGGGTACTGGGTGGTACGGCGGGAAAGGAAGAAGCGGAGTGCTTTGAGTCCTTCGTGATGGGGGATGGAGGTGTATAGGGACTGGATGTCCATGGTGAAGATGAGGCGTTGGGGACCAGGGAAGCGGAAATCCTGGAGGAGGTGGAGGGCGTGGGTGGTGTCACGAACGTAGGTGGGGAGTTCTTGGACTAATGGGGACAGGACCGTGTCGAGGTATGCCGAGATGAGTTCGGTTGGGTTGGAGGATTTGAGCTACGGGGAGAGGCTGAATAGGCTGGGGCTGTTTTCCCTGGAGCATCGGAGGCTGAGGGGTGACCTTATCGAAGTTTACAAAATCATGAGGGGCATGGATAAGATAAATAGACAAGGTCTTTTCCCTGGGGTGGGGGAGTCCAGAACTAGAGGGCATAGATTTAGGGTGAGAGGGGAAAGATATAAAAGAGACCTAAGGGGCAACTTTTTCATGCAGAGTGTGGTGGGTGTATGGAATGAGCTGCCAGAGGAAGTGGTGGAGGCTGGTACAATTGTAACATTTAAGAGGCATTTGGATGGGTATATGAATAGGAAGGGTTTGGAGGGATATGGGCCAGGTGCTGGCAGGTGGGACTGGATTGGGTTGGGATATCTGCTCGGCATGGACAGGTTGGACCGAAGGGTGTATGACGTTATGTTTTTTTTTGTGCATCCTATCAGTGGGAATGTAGAGTCCTGGGCTCAGACAGCATCAGCCCCACTGGAAGCGAAGTGGGTGAGAGTGGCCAGTCCAACAGAAACTAATCCACGCTCCCCCCCCACCACTCCGTGTCAGGATGGTTCAGTCCTGGGCGTGATTCAGACCAGCAGGGCCAGCAGAATCCAATCGATCACTTGCGAACCTGCTGGTGTCTCACCAGACTGGAGGACTGAGTGAATCCTTTTCCGCACACGGCGCAAGGGAACGGCCTCTCCCCGGTGTGGACGCGGCGGTGAGTCAGCAGTCCCGAGGATTCACTGAAGCCCTTCCCGCACACAGCGCAAGGGAACGGCCTCTCCCCGGTGTGGACGCGGCGGAGTCAGCAGCCCCGAGGATTCACCGAAGCCCTTCCCACACACGGCGCAAGGGAACCGCCTCTCCCCGGTGTGGACGAGCTGGTGTTGCTGCTGGGTGGACGAGCAGCCGAAGCCCTTCCCGCACACGGCACAGGTGAACCGCCTCTCCCCGGTGTGGACGAGCTGGTGTCTCCGCAGGCCGGACACTATCCTGGCGCACTGAGAGCAGGCGAACGGCCTCTCCCCGGTGAGGACGAGCTGGTGTCTCCGCAGGCCGGACACTATCCTGGCGCACTGAGAGCAGGCGAACGGCCCCTCCCCGGTGTGGACGAGCTGGTGTCTCCGCAGGCCGGACACTATCCTGGCGCACTGAGAGCAGGCGAACGGCCCCTCCTTGTGTGAAGCCACCAGTGTACCATCACGTCTTGAGGGTTCTTGAAGCCACCCCCACAGTCGGTGCACTTGAAGGGTTTCTCTCGGTGGTGAACTGGTGGGACAGTCGGGTGGACAACTGGCTGAACCCCTTTCCGCACTCCGAGGAGGTGAACGGCCGGTCCCCGGTGGGAAGGCATTCGGCAAACCTCCAGTTTAAATGGGAATCTGAATTCCTTCCCACAATCCTTGCAAACCCACGGTTTCTCCATCCTGAGTCTCTCCCAGGTTCAGCGTCAGGGTCTTGCCTCCACACAGAACGCCTCTCGCCTCGGCGAGATGCATTTTTCCCAGGCTGCTTAACCGGTCAAACTTCCTTCCGCGGTCAGTCTACTGGGACACGCTCACTCCAGGCAGTGCCCCAGTGCCTTCCCAGTCGCCTCAACGGTTTTGAAATCTTTGGTGCGGTAGCCAGAACAGACAAACATTTTTGTCTTCTGATTCAGAGGCCCGATCACGTTCAGATCTCCAAAGAATCAAGTGTCCCAGTCAGCCCTCCGTCCACAAATCCTCCCTTTCTAACGTCCTGCAAAAGGAGATTGCAAAAGTCAGCGTCGTCAGTGCAATTCAGTTAAAAGTCACGCAACACCAGGTCATAGTCCAATAAGTTTATCTGGAAGCACTAGCTTTCGGAGCACTGCTCCTTCATCAATAGCTACCTGCCGAAGGAGCAGCGCTCCGAAAGCTAGTGCTTCCAGGTAAACCTGTCGGACCTGTTGTTGTGTGATTTTTTAACTGTGTTCACCCCAGTCCAACGCCGGCTCCTCCACATCACGAGTATAATTCAGCACAGGCAATTCAAGTTTGGGACATCCACTTCCTCCCTCATTCCCCAAAATCTGTAAAATCCCATCCTACACACTCTCCCTCCATGCAGCACTGGATATCCCCTTCCCCTTTCTCCTGAGGGGTCGAACTGATGCTGATTGACAGATCCACACTCACCTCTTCCTACCCAAGGACACAAGGATCTGAGGACCATTCCAAGCAGGAAGTGGACGAGGCCCTCAGGCTGAGTCTGGGACTCACTGAGACTGCGCGTGCACGCGGAGCTGTGGTAGGGGGAGGGAAAGGGCGAGACACTGAGCTTGCGCGCACCGACCTCATACGGTCACCGATAGGGGGCTTTCAGCGGCGCTGTGTCCTCTGGGTAATCCCGGCGCCATTTACAGCCTCCATTTATGACGCAACGCCGACGTTTCGCCACTTTCTCGTGGCAAGCGGGGAGGGGCAAGACGATTCGAGGAAGCTCAAGGTCGAGCACAATTCAACGCCGTCCAGGGAGGTCGCGCATGTGCAGAAAGGACAGAGGTGCACGTGAGGGCACCCTCCCCAACACATGCGCAGTTCCCCCAGCCCTCCCCTGGAAGTCAGCAATCTCAGCAGGAGGGGTTTGCTGCAGACTGGTGTCAGTCTCCTTTGAAAGGACAGCACTTTGCAACGGGATAGACTCAGGAGCACAAGACCTGCCCAAGACGGGATGGGCCCCACTTACGCACAGATGGCTGGAGGTGGCAAGGTGAGCCGTGGACCCCCAAAGACCAGTAATGTGCACCCAGACAGCAGGGAAACAGAGTCTGGTGGCACCCAGAAAGAAGAGCAGGCTGGAGTGGAGGAGGTGGCAGACAGCGGAGAGACACAGCAGCTGATCCTAGCTCTCGCTGGGCAGATGGAAGCAATGGAGGAGGAGGTAATCGAGCAGACAGAGGAGTGGATACCTGTTAAAGACAGGAAGAGAAAATCCGGCCAGGCCCCCAAAGCCTCCCAGCAAAGGGGGAAAAGACAGCTGCACGAGGGAGGGACGGACAGCTCTTCGGATGGGGAAGATGGGCGCACAGAACGTCATCACCACCAGAAGAAGAGACAGAGCGCCCTAGATAAAGAGGAGGGCATTTCCTCCCAACCCGGAAACAACGGACCCCCTGAAGTCCACCCTCCACCTAGTGAGAACCAGGGGGTACCCACTGTCCCACAACTACAGGTAACTGAGAGCTGTGATCCTCTGACAGTCCCATTGTCAGACACAGAACTGGATGGTGCGGACCCTTGCCTTGGCTCAATGACTCCAGAGCAGGTAAATGACCCCAGTGAGGGCCTGGATAGCTACCTCAGCCCAGCGAGGGTCCAGCAGTTCATGCTCACCAGGGGGATGCAGACAGCTACCCCAGAGACAGGACAGTCAAAAGGACAATGGTAACCTCATAAACTGGGATTAAAAAAGGTTCATTTGCTACAGTATAACAGGGCACCCACTCAGTAGGTGGGTCCTGCTGAAGCCACAGCTAAATACTAAGAGACTGGATGGTTAATAAAGGGAACTGTAAATAGGATAACTGTAAATTCGAGTAATTCAATCTGTGCTTTGTAACGTTAAGACATGCAATGTATATATCTATGAACGACATGACAAATTGTACAAGTATCAAAGATTTATTTCTATGAATAAAGTATATTTTGAAATAAAAAGTTTGCAACCAGGGACCAGCATCACTGCACACTGGTGTTTGCTGCATTTTACCTTGGAATATGGCATTGAGGGTCAGCTACCATTATTTTGAATGCCTGAGAGCTAAATGGGCCTACTCCAGCTCCCAGTTTCTATTCCTCAACCAGCTGCTCTTGGAGTCTCAGCTACTCCTGTCCGTGAGATGTTTCATCGCCAGTCTGCACGGTCCTTTGCATTTCCCTTCCACTTCAACAAAATATCTTGCTTTGCTCGTTCAATGTTTTTGTAGTTTAGATTCTCTACAGCGGCCCAACCAGTCCACACCGACCCTCCGAAGAGTAACCCACCCAAGACCCATCTCCCTCTGACTGATGCACCTAACACTACGGGCAATTTAGCATGGCCAGTCCACCCTGACCTGTATACCTTTGGACTGTGGGAGGAAACCCACGCAGACACGGTGGGGGGGGAGAATGTGCAAACTCCACACAGTCAGTCACCCGAGGCTGTAACTGAACCTGGGACCCTGGTGGTGTGAGGCAGCAGTGCTCACCACTGAGCCACCGTGCCACCCTTGATTGATTTGAGCTGGACGTGGGAGAAAAGACGGGTACCAGTCGATGGCACCGTTTTTGGTTTCCCAAAAAGATTGCAGTCAAAAATTTACTGATGTTTCAGATACAAGGAGGAAAGCAGTTCTGAGGAGACAACAAGGAGTCTGCAAAAGGATAGCGACAGGTGAAAAGACTGGACAAAACAAAATTGGAAGTTGGCTTTTACTGTGCGACTTGTGAGGATGTCCACATTAGCAGATGTATCGGAAAGCACATGAAGAGAGTTTGGAAACAGGTCCTTTAGCTCAAAAAGTCCACACTGACCCTCCGTAGAGTAAATCACCATGACCCATTCCCCTTACCCTGACTACACAACCCTGAACACTGCGGGACAATTTAGCACAGCCAATCCAAGCTACCCTGCACATCTTTGGGCTCTGAGAGAGAAACCCATGCAGACACAGGGAGAATGTGCAAATTCCCCGCAGTCATGAGAGATTGGATTTGAACCTGGGTCCCTGGCTCTGTGAGGCCGCAGTGCTAACCACTGGGCCACCATGCTGCCCCACAGTGGCAGAATGCTGCAATGCAGAGAGATCATACTGAAATCTCAATATGTCAGTAGGGGTGAAAAACAGCTAATGAGGAATCCAGTTTAATGTTGTCCTTACCTCAAGAGGGGTGGAGCAGAGAAGTAAGAAGGCTTTGTTACAACGGTGTTTAGGAAAATGATAGGACTACATTTGGAGTATTGAGGACAATTTTAGTCTCCTTTCTTATAGAGGTAAAGAATCATATTGGAACAGTTCAGTGAGGGATCACTACTCTACATCCTGGGCAGAAGTTACTGTCTTTTGAGGGGAAGGTGAGCAGTTTGGGCCCGTAGACATGAGAGACTTCAGATAAGAATAGGAGTACCCCACCCAGCCCCTCTGGCCATGAGATAATGGAAGCCAGGCAGCATCAGGAGAGGGAGAAGTCAACGTTTCTGGTGTAACTCTTCCTCGGGACTGGGGGTGGGTTTAGGGGAAACTGCAGATAAAGGGGATGGCAGAGGCAAGGTGGGGGACTGGGGAAGAGGTGAAGACAGGTAGAGGGTATGACCTGGTTGGTCAATGGGAGGGATGGATCTGCCAGGTGGCAGGGAGCAGTGGAAGGGAGGGGGGATGGGCAGGGTAGTTATTTGAAATTGGGAAACTCAATGTTGAGCCCTCCAGGCTGGAGGCTGCCCAGGCACGAGATGAGGTGGTGTTCCTCCGACTTGCGGCGTTGTTCATTCTGGCAACGGAGGAGGCCTAAGATGGTCATGTCAGAAAGGGAGTGGGAAGGGGGATTAAAATGGGCGGTGACTGGGAGGTCCGGTCGGCCTGTGTGGACGCAGTTGAGATGGTTGGTGAACCTTCCCCAAGTTTATGTTTGGTCTCAACACTGAGTTCTCCAATTTCAAATAACCTCCCTCCTCATCCCAGCCCCTCTCTCTCCCACTGCTCCCTGCCACCAAGTGGGATCCATTCCTCCCATTGACCAACCAGGACATATGTATTTAACCAGGCACTGTATTTAACATCATACCATCCAGAAAGTACCCTGAGCTATATATGTGTTGTACAACATGGATAACCTCACAACTTGCTGGCATTGAGCTCCATTTGCCACAGTTTTGCCCATTCACCTCCCCTGTGTGTTTGTATGCTGTCACCTACTCTGGGCAGGGGCATGGGACTGAGGGGGATTTCGCAGTTTGGATTAGAAACTGGCTTTCTGGAAGAAGGCAGCGAGTGGTGGTTGATGGAAAATATTCAGCCTGGAGTCCGGTTACTTGTGGTGTGCCACAAGGATCTGTTTTGGGACCACTGCTGTTTGTCATTTTTATAAGTGACTTAGACGCAGGCATAGGCGGATGGATTAGTAAATTTGCAGATGACACTAAAGTCGGTGGAGTGGTGGACAGTGTGGAAGAATGTTACAGTTTGCGGGGGACTTGGATAAACTGCAGAATTGGGCTGAGAGGTGGCAAATGGAGTTCAATGCAGCTAAATGTGGGGTGATGCACTTTGGGAAGAATAACAGGATGGCAGAGTACTGGGTCGATGGAAAGATCCTTGGTAGTGTGGATGTGCAGAGGGATCTTGGAGTCCATGTCCATAGATCCCTGAAAGTTGCCACTCAGGTGGATAGTGCTGTTAAGAAGGCATACGGTGTGTTAGGTTTCATTGGTAGAGGGATTGAGTTCTGGAACCGCAATATCATGCTGCAACTATATAAAACGCTGGTGCGGCCTCACTTGGAATATTGTGTACAGTTCTGGTCCCCATATTTCGGGAAGGATGTGGAAGCATTGGAAAAGGTGCAGAGGAGATTTACCAGGATGTTGCCTGGTCTGGACGGAAGGTCTTATGAGGAAAGGCTGAGAGACTTGGGTCTGTTCTCATTGGCAAGAAGGCGGCTAAGAGGGGATTTGATAGAGACATATAAGATGATCAGAGGATTAGAGAGGGTAGGCAGTGAAAGTCTTTTTCCTAGGATGATGACGTCAGCTTGTATGAAGGGGCATAACTACAAATTGAGGGGGCGATAGATTTAAGACAGATGTCAGAGGCAGGTTCTTTACTCAGAGAGTGGTAAGGGCGTGGAATGCCCTACCTGCTAATGTAGTCAACTCAGCCACATTAGGGAGATTTAAACAATCCTTGGATAAGCACATGGATGGTGATGGGATGGTGTAGGGGGATGAGCTCAGAATAGTTCACAGATCGGCGCAACATGTATTGTCCCATGTTCTATGTCTGTAATGCTATCTGGCTTTGTTTAGTCAGCAAATGGAAGGAAGTCTTATTGAAGCCGCAACTTCTTCATTCCAAAGGGAATATCCCCACACTCTTCACATTAATGGTTGCAGCTAAAATTCCTTGTTCTGCAGCCTCTCAAAGGGTGTCACACCCTTCGCAAGGTATGGACGCAGAACTGGACACAATCCTCCACTTGCGATCTAACTTGGGGTTATGGTCAGCGTAGACCGGTTGGATGAAAGTGTCTGTATTCCGTGACCTCAAAGAGGTTTGTAATTCATTAGGGGGGGCTGGATAGAGTGAACAGCCAAGATCGTGGCAATGGAAATCATGAGGATAAGAAAATTAGCATTAAGGCGCTTTATCCGAATGCTCATGGTATTCGTAACATAGTAGATGAATTAACGGCAGAAATCATCGTGAATGATTATGATGTGGTAGGCATCACAGAGATGTGATTCAGGACTGGCAGTTAAACATCCAAGGATTTACAATTTATCGAAAAGACAGGGAGGTGGGCAGAGTGGGGTGGCCTTGTTAGTTAAGAATGAGATGAAATCTATGGTACTGAATGTCATGGAGTCAGATGATGTGGAGTCTGTGTGGGTGGAGTTGAGGAACCACAAAGGCAAAAAGAAACCATAATGAGAGTTATGTACAGACCTCCCAGCAGTGGCCAGGATCAGGGGCGCAAGATGTACCAGGAAATAGATAGGGCACGGTGATCATGGGGGGACTTCAATATGCAAATGGACTGGGTGAGTAATGTTGACAGTGGATCCAAAGAAAGGGAATTCATGGAATGCTTACAGGATGGCTTTCCGGAACAGCTTGTCATGGAGCCCACAAGGGAGCAGGCTATTCTGGACTTAGTGCTATGTCATGAGCCAGACTTTATAAAAGATCTTAAAGTAAGGGAACACTTAGGATGCAGCGATCATAATATGGTAGAGTTCAGCCTGCAGTTCGAAAGAGAGAAGGCAAACCCAGTGGATGTTATAGACTGCCAAAAGGCCTTTGATCAGGTACCTACACAGGAGTTGCTGAGTAAACTGAGGGCCCATGGTATTCAAGTTGAGCTACTGGCATGGATTGAGGATAGGCTGCCTGAGAGAAGGCAGAGAGTTGGGACAAAAGGTTCTTTTTCGGAATGGCAGCTGGTGACAAGCGGTGTCCCGCAGGGCTCAGTGTTGGGGCTGCAGCTGTTCACTTTATATATTAATGATCTGGATAAAGGGACTGGGGGCATTCCCACGATGTTCGCTGACGATACATAGTTAGGCAGACAGGCAGGTAGTTCTGAGGAGGTGGGGAGGCTGCAGAAAGATTTGGACAGTTTAGGAGAGTAGTCCAGGAAATAGCTGATGAAATTCAATGTAAGCAAATGTGAGGTCTTGCACTTCAGAAAAAAAGAATACAGCATGGACTATTTTCTAAACAGTGAGAAAATTCACAAAGCCAAAGTACAAAGGGATCTGGGACTGGTAGTCCAGGATTCTCTAAAGGTTGGCTTGCGGGTTGAGTCCGTGCTTTAGAAAGCAAATATAATGTTGTCATTTATCTCAAGAGAGTTGGAATGTAAAAGCAGCGATGTGCTACTGAGACTTTATAAAGCTCTGGTCAGGCTCCATTTAGAATACTGTGTCCAATTTTGGGCCCCACACCTCAGTAAGGACATAGTGGCACTGGAGCGTGTCCAGCGGAGATTCACGCGATGATCGCTGGTATCATAGGCCTAACAGACGATGAACAGCTGAGGATCCTGGAATTATATTCATTAGAGTTTAGAAAGTTGAGGGGAGATCTAATAGAAACTTACAAGATAGTGCATGGCTTAAAAAGTGTGGATGCTGGTAAGTTTATTTCCATTAGGCAGGGAGACTCGGACCCAGGGGCACAGCCTGATATTTAGAGGGGGTCAATTTAGAATGGAAATAAGGAGACATTACTTCAGCCAGAGAGTGGTGGGCCTGTGGAATTCATTGCCATGGAGCGCAGTGGAGACCGGGTCATTAAATGTCTTTGAGGCAGAGATTGAAACATTCTTGGTATCGCAAGGAATTAAGAGCGATGGGGAGAGTGTGGGTAAGTGGAGTTGAAATACCCATCAACCATGATTAAATGGTGGAGTGGACTCGATGGGCCGAATGGCCTTACTTCCGCTCCTATGTCTTATGGTCTTTTTCTCAGGGTACAGCAATCCAAAGTCAGAGGGCGTAGGTTTGGGGGGGGGGTGGGGGAAGATTTAAAAAGGGACCCAAGAGGAAACCTTCTCACACAGAGGGTAGTGGAATGAGCTGCCAGAGGACGTGGCGGAGGCTGGTACATTTAAAAGGCATCTGGATGGGTATGTGAATAGGAACGGTTTAGAGGGATATGGGCTAAATGCTGGCAGATGGGACTAGATTCGGTTGGCATATCTGGTTGGCACGGATGAGTTGGACCGAAGGGTCCGTTTCCGCGCTGAGCAATGCTATCACTCCGTAGCAAGAACTTCCGAAAGGTTCCACAGATGTTTCTGCCTTTGCCCTTAACCCTTCCCATTCCTGAAGCCCAAGACCCCATCTGCTGTGCTCAATCTTCTCTACGCCCCGTCATCTTCGCCAGTCTCTGTCCACCGGCCCAGGTCCTTCGGTTCTACAGGGTGAGCCGGGACAATGGCAATCGGTCCGCATTGCGTCTTCCTACCCCTTCCGCCATGTCATATTCCCGTCACGCTCCCTCTGGAGTAAATCCTGTCGGGAGGAGGGGCCCAGGCTGAAGTAAGGGGAGGGTAAACGGGACAGCGCCTCAGTTGGGAAAACGTTTCGGTCACTGCACCAATGGAAGAAGTGGGAAAACACAAGACGACTGCTTGCAATTTGTGAATTTTGTTTGAGCAAAATAGAATGTATCTGCAAATATATTCCATGTAATATATTAATTGTAATGGTGGGGGGGGGGGGGGAGAAAAAAGTCAGAACTCCACGGTGAGGCACTTATTTCAAAAAAACTCTGATCATAATTCGCTAATAAACTTCACAGTTCTTCATTTAATCTCACAAAAATAACAAAAACCCCCAAAAGACTACACTTTTCACTTACTGTTATCTATTTTTTTAGATTAGATTACTTACAGTGTGGAAACAGGCCCTTCGGCCCAACAAGTCCACACCGACCCGCCGAAGCGTAACCCACCCATACCCCTACATTTACCCCTTACCTAACACTACGGGCTATTTAGCATGGCCAATTCACCTAACCCCTGCACATTTTTGGACTGTGGGAGGAAACCGGAGCACCCGGAGGAAACCCACGCAGACACGGGGAGAATGTGCAAACTCCACACAGAGAGTCGCCTGAGTCGGGAATTGAACCCGGGTCTCTGGCGCTGTGAGGCAGCAGTGCGAACCACTGTGCCACCGTGCCGCATTTACATTTCTTGGGTTAAATGCTCCAAAGTGGGACCGAGTATCATCCCTGAGATGTTATTAACACATCAACCTTTGGAAAAAAAAAAGTGCTTTTGGCTACGGAACCATTTATTCTTTGCGGAGAAAGCGAGAACTGCAGATGCTGGAGATCAGAGCTGGAAATGTGTTGCTGGAAAGGCGCAGCAGGTCAGGCAGCATCCAAGGAACAGGAGAATCGACGTTTCGGGCATAAGCCCTTCCTCAGCCCATTTATTCTTTGCGGCCAACTTCGAGGAGAATGCGACGTGTAGGTGTACTCCACCTCAAGTACCAGCAAATGGAAGCTAATCACTGTCAAAGTTGCAGTTGACGTAAAGTTCAACGATGTGGTAATTATGAAAAGAAACGTGAGCTCATTGAAATAGTGATCTGAATTGACGTAACGTGTTCAAGCCTGCGGATTATAATCCTCAGCAAGATGAAATGTGATTTTTTTTTCTTAAACATTGGACTCACGGGTTGGACTGAAAGGTCTGTTTCTGTGCTGTACAGCTCTATGACGAGACTGGGAAATGTGCCTCCGATTGAATGGGCTACCAGAGGCAGCCCAGGGACTGCTATTCCGTGAATCTCATGGTTCAGTGATGCTCTGCCCAATGCAGGGGTCAGGGGAACAGAGGAACCAAAGGGAATGTGTTTGGTTCCAGAACAACGTTCACAGCCTTTCGTGAGGTTCTGTTTCACGAATAAACATTTCACAAATCAGAAAGATTCAATCTTATTGGATTTTTCCTGATTGCATAGAATTGTTTCAGCGTGGAAACAGACCCTTCGGTCCAACCCGTCCAGATATCCCAACCCAATCTAGTCCCACCTGCCAGCACCCGGCCCATATCCCTCCAAACCCTTCCTATTCATATCCCCATCTAAATGCTTCTTAAATGTTGCAATTGTACCAGCTTCCACCACTTCCTCTGGCAGCTTATTCCATACACGTACCACCTTCTGTGTGAAAAACTTACCCCTCAGGTCCCTTTTTAAATCTTTCCCCGCTCTCATCCAACATATACCTAAAACCTACGCCCTCTAGTTCTGGACTCTGCCACCCCAGGGGGAAAGACTTTGTCTATTTACCCTATCCATGCCCCTCATAATTCTATAAGGTCACCCCTCAGCCTCCGACACGCTAGGGAAAACAGACCAAGCCTATTCAGCCTCTCCCTGTAGCTCAAACCCTCCAACCCTGGCAATATCTTTGTAAATCTTTTCTGAACCCTTTCAAGTTTTGCAACATCCTTCTGACAGGAGGGAGACCAGAATTGCAAACCATATTCCAAAAGTGGCCTAACCAATGTCCTGTACAGCTGCAACGTGACCTCCCATACTCTGACCAATAAAGGAAAGCATACTAAAAGCCTTCTTCACTCTCCTATCTACCTCCAACTCTGCTTTCAAGAAGCTATGAACCTGTACTCCAAGATCTCCTTGCTCAGCAACAGCCCCCAGGACTTTCCCCTTACATCCCTGGCTAATCCATCTAACCTGCATATCTTTGTGGGAGCACCTAGCACGCGCACACACACACACCCGCCTGAGAGTGGAATCGAACCCGGGTTGCCAGCGCCATGAGGCAGCAGTGTTAACCACTGAGCCACCGCGCCAAGTTAGCATTTTCCAAAGTGTCTCATCCAACATATACCAAAGGTGAAGTATTTAACTGATCGGGTCTGGATCGAGGTGAGATTTTTCAGCTAACATTCAGGCCAGACCAAATCTCTTGTATGTAGTAGTGAAGGGATCAGGAGTAAGTGAGGTCTGCAGATGCTGGAGATCAGAGATGGAAATGTGTTGCTGGAAAAGCGCAGCAAGTCAGGCAGCATTCTCCTGTTCCCTAGATGCTGCCTGACCTGCTGCGCTTTTCCAGCAACACATTTCCATCTCAAGGGATCAGGAGTGACTTGTAAGTCTAGTGCACAATGACCTGCTACAGTCACCTGCGTGCTGTCGGTCCAGTTTGTCAATGGAATTCGGTTTGGAGATGGGATGTAGACCATACTTAATATGGGCGGCTCAGCGGTTAGCACTGCTGCCTCACGGCGCCAGGGACCCGGGTTCGATTCCAGCCTCGGGCGACTGTCTGTGTGGAGTTTGCACATTCTCCCCATGTCTGTGTGGGTTTCCTCCGGGTGCTCCGGTTTCCTCCCACCAAAGATGTGCAGGTTAGGGTGGATTGGCCATGCTAAATTGTCCATAGTGTTAGGTACATTAGTCAGGGGTAAATATAGGGGGGTGGGTTTCTCTGTGGAGGGTCAGTGTGGACTTGTTGGGCCAAAGGGCCTGTTTCCACACTGTAGGGAGCCCAATCTAATATTCACAAGTGAAGCGCTGCAGGTTGATTGGGGGGGGGTGGGGTGACCTTATAGAGGTTTATAAAATCACGAGGGGTACAGATAAGGTGACTGGCAGGTGTCTTTTCCCTGGGGTGGGAGATTTCAAGACAAGAGGGGCATATTCTTAAGGCGAGAATATAAAGGAGGGGCAGCTTTTTCACACAGAGGGTGGCTTGTGTGTGGAATGTGCTGCCAGAGGAAGTGGTGGATGCAGGTATTAGAATTAGATTCCCTACAGTGTGGAAACAGACCCTTCGGCCCAACCAGTCCACACCGACCTACCGAAGAGTAACCCACCCAGACCCATTCCCTTACATTTACCCCTGACTAATGCACCTAACCTACACATCCCTAAACCATATGGGCAATTTAGCATGGCCAATTCACCTGACCTGCACATCTTTGGACTGTGGGAGGAAACCGGAGCACCCGGAGGAAACCCACACAGACACGGGGAGAATGTGCAAACTCCACACAGTCAGTCGCCTGAGGCGGGAATCGAACCCGGGTCCCTGGTGCTGCGATGTCACCGTACCACCCCCAACATTTCTATAGGGTTGTGATTGGGAAAGGTTGAGAGGGTTGAGACTGAAGAGTCTTTTCCCGCATATGTCTCTTGTGACTCCTAGCCGGCGCAAAACGTAGAACAGTGCAGCACAGGAACAGGCCGTTCGGCCCGCACTGTTGCACCCAACGTGGTGCCAAATTAAATGAATCCCTTCTGCCTGCGTTTGGCCCACGTCCCTCCATTCCCTCCATATTCATGTGCTTATCTCCAAGTCACTTGAACTCCCCGATCGCATCTGCCTCCATCACTGCCCCTGGCAGCAGGTTCCAGACTCCTCACCGCTCTCCATATAATGAAAACTTGCCCCTCACATCTCTGTTGGATCTGGAAGTCAATGTTATCAGAGTCCGGCATTGGGGAATGCAGATCCCCTGTAGTGGGGACGGAGCAAGAGAGTAACCACTGCTTGAGAGTTTGAGGGACAATTGGGTTTTGGAATCGGTGCATTTGAAAGATTAGATTAGATTACTTACAGTGTGGAAATAGGCCCTTCGGCCCAACAAGTCCACACCGACCCGCCGAAGCGCAACCCACCCATGCCCCTACATTTACCCCTTACCTAACACAACGGGCAATTTAGCATGGCCAATTCACCTGACCTGCACATCTTTGGACTGTGGGAGGAAACCGGAGCACCCGGAGGAAACCCACGCAGACACGGGGAGAACGTGCAAACTCCACACAGTCAGTCGCCTGAGGCGGGAATTGAACCCGGGTCTCTGGCGCTGTGCCGCCCACGATAGTTCAATGGTGACTGGATTAAGTCAGTCTTCATAGCCTTCCTCACCCCAACCCTATTTACCCTATCCCTGCCCCTCTCATGACTGTATGAACCTCTATAAGGTCACCCGCTCAGCCTCCGAAGCTCCAGGGAAAACAGCTCCAGCCTGTTCAGCCTCTCCCTGTAGCTCAAACCCTCCAACTTCGGCAACATCCTTGTAAACCTTTCCTGAACCCTTTCGAGTTTCACAACATTTTTCTGATAGGAAGGAGACCAGAATTGCACACAATATTCCAACAGTGGCCTAACCAATGTCCTGTACAGCCGCAACATGACCTCCCAACTCCTGTACTCAATGTTTCTTGAAGCCAGCCCCAGAATCGTTCTGCAAAACGTCATGCATCGGGCCACTGGCTGAAAAAGCACCATCACTTTGTTTCCCCTCCACTCTCAAACATCTAGCGTTCCAGGGGGAAGACTTTGAACCTGCCCTTAAAGTTTGACCTCACCGATTCTCGTTTTTCCCTTTCTTCTGGGAGCTGTTTTTATCTCCCTGGTCCCGCACGGCAAAGTCCTCTGTCCTCAACTCTGCGGAACGTTTGGTCTCTTCTCAAGCTGCTGGATCGATAGGATTTGCAGTCAATGGTGGCCCAAAGCCACCAGTTTCCCCCCTGCCCCCCACCCAGCCTGTCCCCTGTAACCATCTGGAGCACAACCACACCGGGAAAACACTTCGATTCAATGTTCTCTGGGTCACAGAGTCATGCAGCACGTTGGTCTGACCAGTCCATAGCCCTAAACTAAGGGGCGGACGGTGGCTCAGTGGTTAGCACTGCTGCCTCACAGCACCAGGGTCCCAGGTTCGATTCCGGCCTCGAGGGCGACGGTCTGTGTGGCGTTTGCACATTCTCCCCGTGTCTGCGTGGGTTTCCGCCCACAGTCCAATGATGCGCAAGCTAGGTGAATCGGCCCGTAGTGTTGGTGCATTAGTCAGGGGTGAATATTGGGTAGGGGGAAACGGGTCTGGGTGGGTTCCCCTTCAGAGGGTCACTCTGGACTTATTGGGCCGAATGGCCTGTTCCCACACTGTAGGGATTCTAATCTCTCCTTCTCCCTCAGGTTGTGAGTTGGCTCGCTGTGCTGGCAGGCTCGTGTTCAGACGTTTCGTCACCATCCTCGGTAACATCATCAGAGAGCCGCCGGTGAAGCGCTGGTGGCGTAGCCCGCTTTCTACTGGTGTGTCTTCGGCTCTTAAGGTGGGGGGGGATATCATCTCCAGTTCTTTCGCTCAGAGGCTGGTAAACGGGGTCCAAAGCGATGCGCTTATTGACGGGAGTTGCGGCTTGAATGCCAGACCTCTCGGAATTCCCGCGCGTCTCCCGGTTCATTCGCAAATCTCCTTACAACTCCCTGTGGGGAAATGTCGGCTTACAGGGTCAGGGGTGGGATGCCGTTCAGAGGGTTGGCGTTGACATGATGGGCTGAATACGCTACCTCCGCACCGTGGGGATTCAATGATTTGAATTAGCAAGCAAATCCAAAGGTGGGGGGGGAGGGGTGGGAGATTCCTCAGATCCTGACAGTGCGCACTTTGAGGGAGGGTAGTTCTCCCACTCCATTATCCCGCTATTAAATCCAGGTCTGTTCTGGTCCTCCCTAGGGGTTACACGGACTCAACTGTTTCTACCTAATGCACGTTCTCCCCGTGTCTGCGTGGGTTTCCTCCGGGTGCTCCGGTTTCCTCCCACAGTCCAAAGACGTGCAGGTTAAGGGTGGATTGGCCATGCTAAATTGCCCGTAGTGTTAGGTGCATTAGTCAAGGGTTAATATAGGGTAGGGGAATGGGCCTGGGTGGGTTACTCTTCGGAGGGTCGGTGTGGATTTGTTGGGCCGAAGGGCCTGTTTCCACATTGCAGGGAATCCAACCTTTAGCCAGACAGTGGCGGAACGCATTGCTCTGAAGCGTGTGGAGGCCAGGTCACTGAGAATATTTAAAACCGAGATAGAGAGGCTCTTGATTGCCAAGGGGGAAAATCAAGGAGAAAACAGGGTTGAAAAATCCATCAGCCACGATCGAGTGGCGGGGTGGATGGGCCGACTGGCCTGATTTCTGCTCCTCGCTCGTATGGCGACAATGCAGACAGCTTTGCCCCCTGTCCAATGGGCTCGCTGACAGCCGGTTGAATTCTCTTCCCGACGGCCTGAAGTCAGTTTCTCCCGCGTCACTGTCGCGTTGAGGACACAGCGCTGTGTCACCTCCCCCTCCCCCACTCCCAGGGCCACCTTAACCGTTTCCTGTCTGGCTTTTTTCTATAGGCTCGGGGTTGGGGCCCGGTCTCCACTGCAGACCCAGCACCAATCCCCTCACGCTCCCACCGACCTCCCGCTGCACGGCCTCAACCTTCAGGTCAGCTTGTCAAAAGATCAGCGTGCCTGGAAGGCTAGCAAATGTCGTCCCCTTGTTCAAGATGGGGAGTAGAGACAAATCTGGTCATGGTCTCCATAAGCATCACCACCCAAACCTTCTCCAACTGAAGTTATCAAGACCTGACGGGGCACAGACTACAAAAAGACTATAAATGAGACTGGCGAGGAAACAGCTGATGCAACTACCTTCATGGAAAGAGTTGTTATCGAGCCATCGTACGACAGAACATTTGTCCCAGAGGTAGTTATCCACTACCCCACGGTGGCACAGTGGTTAGCACTGCTGCCTCACAGCACCAGAGTTCAATTCCCGCCGCAGCCGACTGACTGTGTGGAGATTGCACGTTCTCCCCGTGTCTGCGTGGGTTTCCTCCGGGTACTCCGGTTTCCTCCCACAGTCCAAAGATGTGCAGGTCAGGTGAATTGGCCATGCTAAATTGCCCGTAGTGTTAGGTAAGGGGTAAATGTAGGGGAATGGGTAGGTTGCACTTCGGCGGGTTGGTGTGGACTTGTTGGGCCGAAGGGCCTATTTCCACACTGTAAGTAATCTAATCTAATCTTTCAAATGCACCGATTCCAAAACCCAATTGTCCCTCAAACTCTCAAGCAGTGGTTACTCTCTTGCTCCGTCCCCACTACAGGGGATCTGCATTCCCCAATGCCGGACTCTGATAACATTGACTTCCAGATCCAACAGAGATGTGAGGGGCAAGTTTTCATTATATGGAGAGCGGTGAGGAGTCTGGAACCTGCTGCCAGGGGCAGTGATGGAGGCAGATGCGATCGGGGAGTTCAAGTGACTTGGAGATGAGCACATGAATATGGAGGGAATGGAGGGACGTGGGCCAAACGCAGGCAGAAGGGATTTATTTAATTTGGCACCACGTTGGGTGCAACAGTGCGGGCCGAACGGCCTGTTCCTGTGCTGCACTGTTCTACGTTTTGCGCCGGCTAGGAGTCACAAGAGACATATGCAGGAAAAGACTCTTCAGTCTCAACCCTCTCAACCTTTCCCAATCACGTCCCTATCGAAATGTTGGGGGTGGTACGGTGGCATCGCAGCACCAGGGACCCGGGTTCAATTCCCGCCTCAGGCGACTGACTGTGTGGAGTTTGCACATTCTCCCCGTGTCTGAGTGGGTTTCCTCCGGGTGCTCCGGTTTCCTCCCACAGTCCAAAGATGTGCAGGGTCAGGTGAATTGGCCATGCTAAATTGCCCGTAGTGTTAGGTAAGGGGTAAATGTAGGGGTATGGGTGGGTTGCGCTTCGGCGGGTCGGTGTGGACTTGTTGGGCCGAAGGGCCTGTTTCCACACTGTAATGTAATGTAATCTAATCTAATCATACCCCATTGATGGGCTGTCCTGCAAGGACTCTGACACCCTCTTCCCCACAGTGAGCCTGTTCATTTGACTAAAGTGCACGGAGTAAAGAGCATTCAAACAAAATATTCAGGCTGCGACAAAGCGGGAGAATATCATGCAATCTCCTACCACGATCCAAAAAGCAAAGGCACAAACATAAGCCCCCAACAGGGGACTTTGCACGCAGCGCGTGTGACTAACAGCTTTCTACTCAGTCGGGCCTCGGTCAACACGAGAGGCACAGACAGCCGATTCTACAAAAACGAAAAATGCCTCAAACCTTGCACCCCAAGTCTTTGGCAAACCGGGGAGAAGTGATCCGCGTATGGTCACAGGAGGGGGTGGCACTCCCGAGGGAACGTGGAAGGGAGATTCGCAGGATGCAGATTTTATAAACAAACACTCTGAAACAAATCTCAGACAAACGCAGGGCTCCTGATGGAGGTGCCGACCACCAACAAGTCAATGACAGGTGTAGACTGGCACGAATCAGAGGCAGCGTCCAGGAAAATCCCAACGATCAAAACCTGCGCCAAAGAGCCGGCTGAAGAACATCGGCTTCGATCCCGAAACATCGGGACGTAGGTGACCAGCTGACACAAGCGGAGGAGCTCCTGATGGCGAGGAATGACCTGGACACCCTTGCCCTTGGGGGTGGGCCTTGTGGGAAGTATTACCGACCTGCTATTGAATAGTAGGAAAGGACAGAGCAAACGCAAGTGGCCTCAACAAGATTGGGCCGAAAGAGGCAAGGAGGACCGGTAGCAATACCGGAGACAAAATACGGTGGGCAGCACGTAGAGCGACACAGCAGCTCTACAAAACTAACCGGCGCCAACCAGCTCGCGAGATCATGGGGGCGCCGACCTCTTCCACTTGTCCTGTCTCAAAAGAGGAATTGGAGACATGCTTCCGCGAGAAGCAGTCAGCACCAAAACAAAACAAAAACCAAACATAAATAAGTCTCATATTTTTAAAAAAAAATCAGAAGATTGCGGTTGTCACAGTGCAGTACAAAAACGACAGGAAAACACTGGAAACAGCATGGCGGGGGGAAAAAAAGTGACAAACATAAACAGCTAAATGCCGAGGTCACGGAATTGACGGGAGGCGCGGACCCCAAAATACTTTGGCTGCGTGATGGGCGCACGAGGCAAGTGGCTGGGCCTGACTAACCGCCTCGTGAAATTCCTCGGCATCGAGAGATACGAGACGTTCGCCAAAAAGACATCAAGACTCACTCTGTCACTGACACGCAAACTCTTACAACTCTGCAGTGACAAGTCAGCAAATAACCGCAAACGGTCAGACAAGATCTTTCGCCGAGACAAGGATCGGCTAACCCCCCCACCAAAAAAAAAGGGATATAAAAGTAAAAAAAAAAAAAAACGGGGTACGCCGGTCCACCAACACCAATAAGTCGTAAAACCCGCTAATTGACGAAAACACCGAGCCTCATGTAACACCAGTAACACCTGGCCCTTAGCCTGTGGTGATGCTGGACAGTACAAAACATCGACGAGCGATGTAAAGACTTGGAAAAGGCATTCCCAGAGTGTTTCAAAATAAGCCAGTGAGCCTGACTTCGGTTGTGGGTAAAGTGTTGGGAAAGGTGATAAGAGAAGGATTTATAATCATCTAGAAAGGACTAAGCTGATTAGGGATAGTCTGCACGGTTTTGTGAAGGGTAGGCCGTGCCTCACAAACCTTATTGAGTTCTTTGAGAAGGTGACCAAACAGGTAGATGAGGGAAAACCGGTTGGTGTGGTGTATATGGATTTCAGTAAGATGTTCGATAAGGTTCCCCAGGGTAGGCTATGGCATGGGATTGAGGGTGATTTAGCGGTTTGGATCAGAAATTGGCTAGCTGAAAAAAGACAGAGGGTGGTGTTTGATGAGAAATGTTCATCTTGGAGTTCAGTTACTAGTGGTGGACCACAAGGATCGGTTTTGGGGCCACTGCTGTTTGCCATTTTTATAAACGACCTGGATGAGGGTGTAGAAGGGTGGGTTAGTAAATTTGCAGACGACACTAAGGATGGTGGAGTTGTGGATAGTGCCCTATGCAGGCATGTCTGCCCTGAAGATCTTTGCTGGTCTCCCTCTGATACTTCCAGGAGGCCAGGGATATCAGATGCGGTTTCCTGTCGTATAAAGAGCTCCTCGATAAAAACTAAATTGCATTCCAAGAGGAAGCTCTCCTCCCCTCAGTGTTATCAACGCTTTCCCGACTTTAACCAGCCTGTGGTGAACACCAAATTGGAACGTCCCATTGGACTATACTCAAAGTGAGCTTTCCCAGCTCCTTCACCCGTCCAGTGCAAGACTTCCAGCATATTCCTCTGCTCCCAGAGTGTATTTTTTTCCATTGAATTCACTCACAGGATAAAGGCGTCACTGGCCAGACCACATTCATTGTCCCAGTTCAAAAATGAACCACACTGCAATGGGTCGAGAGCCACACGTCGGCCAGACCAGGTCAGGGACGGCAGATTTCCTTCCCTATGAGGCATTAGTGAACCAGATGGGTCTTTTCACCGTTCAACTCAAACCCCAGATGGTTTTGTTTTGCCACTGAATTCAAATTGCACTGTCTGCCCTGGTGGGATTCTAACCCCCCAGAAAGTTACCTGGGTCTCCGGGTTCACAGTCCAGAGATTATACCACTAGGCCATCGCCTCCCCTTGCTGCATTACTGCACGTGGCTGCTCCAAGAGCAAACTTGGCTGAATATGGAAAATAAAACCGGACGGTCTGTGAGCTTCCTGTGGTGGCCAGGCCAGTCACTGAGCATCTTCGCAAGGGGCTGCAATATGCTTTTAACAAAAGAAAGGAAAACGTATTACCCAAAAGGGGCATGGAAAACGTATTACCCAAAAGGGGCATGGATAAGGTAAATAGACAAAGTCTTTCCCTTGGGGTGGGGGAGTCCAGAACGAGAGGGCATAGGGTTAGGGTGAGCGGGGAAAGATATAGAAGGGACCTAAGGGGCAACTATTTCACGCAGAGGGTGGTACGTGTATGGAATGAGCTGCCAGAGGATGTGGTGGAGGCTGGTACAATTGCAACATTAAAAAGGCATCTGGAGGGGTATATGAATAGGAAGGGTTTGGAGGGATATGGTCCAAGTGCTGACAAATGGGGACTGGATTTGGTTAGGACATCTGGTCGGCAGGGACGGGTTGGACTGTAGGGTCTGTTTCCGTGCTGCACATCTCTATGACTTTATAAATAACTATGTCACACTACATAACCACTTGAAATGGTCTTACTGCAAACATCAGAAAGAATATTTCACCCCATTTATCCTCAACAACAGCTCAGCTCACAGTGGAGGGTCACCGTGTCCCCAGTTCTATGCTCCTTGTTCAACTGTCCCCACTGCAACTGGTACCTGGAGAGCAGCGTTTTGCATTCTAAAAGTGGAGTCACAGGTAGACGCAGGGCAGTGAAGGTGGCTTTAGGCCCACTGGCCTTCATCAGTCAGGGCACTGAGTACAGAAGTTGGGAAGTTATGTTACAGTTGTACAGGGCTTTAGTGAGGCTGTACCACATTCAATTCTGGTTTCCCTGCTGTGGGAAGGATGTTGCGAAACTTGAAAGAGTGCAGACAATTTTCACGAGTATGTTGCCTGGATTGCAGGGTTTGAGGTATAGGGAGAGGCTGAGTCGAGTATTGTGTTCGGTTTTGGTCACCTTGTTAGAGGAGAGATATTATTAGATTAGATTACTTACAGTATGGAAACAGGCCCTTTGGCTCAACAAGTCCACACCGCCCCGCCGAAGCGCAACCACCCATACCCTTATGTTTACCCCTTACCTAACACTACGGGCAATTTAGCATGGCCAATTCACCTGACCTGCACATTTTTGGACTGTGGGAGGAAACCGGAGCACCCGGAGGAAACCCACGCAGACACGGGGAGAATGTGCAAACTCCACACAGTCAGTCGCCTGAGTTGGGAATTGAACCCAGGTCTCTGGCGCTGTGAGGCAGCAGTGCTAACCACTGTGCCACCGTACCGCCAAACTGGAAAGAGTGCAGAAGAAATTTCCAAGGATGTTGCCAGTACTCGACGGTCTGAGTTATAGGGTGAGGTTGGACAAGCGAGGACTTTTCTCTTTAGAGTGTAGGAGACTGAGGGGGGTGGGGGGGAAACCTTATAAAAATGTACAAGATGATGAGATGCATGGATAGGGTGAGTGCACTCAGTCTTTTACCGCAGGGCTGGGGAATCAAGGACTAGAGGCCATCAGTTTAGAGGGGAAAGAATAAAAGGGAATCTGAGGAGCAACTTTTTTTTAAAACACCAAGGGTGGTACACATATGGAATGAGCTGCCAGTGGAAGTGGTTGAGGTGGGTACAATAACAACACTTAAAAGCATTTGGACAAATACATGGATCGGGAAGTGTAGGGAAATAGGGATAGCGTGGATGGATGTTTTGTTCAGCATAGACCAGGTTGGGCTAAAGGGTATGTTTCCATGCTGTCCGACTCTACAACTGTACGATTCACCTCAATGCTGTTTCATGTAGATTTGCCCTGTCTCTTTCTAGGAATTCATTCATAGCTATCTGGGTGTCAAGGGCTAGGGCAAACTGCAATTACGCAGACAGGCAGCTCAGAGTCAACCACATCGCTGTGGGCCTGGAGGCGCACGTAGGCCAGACCAGGTAAAGTCGGCAGATTCCACCCGCTACTCTCTCCACTACCCCAACGCCCTAATACAAGCGGATAGCTCAGCTCAGAGTCAGAGATGTACAGCAAGCAAACAGCCTCTTTGCTCCAACTCGTCCATGCCGACCAGATATCCCAAACTAATCTGGTCCCATTTCCCAGCACTTGGCCCATATCCCGCTCCACCCTTCCTATTCATACACTGTCGGAGAAATTTGCCCAGTAGGTTAGAGATCACAAAACACAGCTCGAAGTGAAATTGACAAACAGTTTACTGCAAGCGATATCACTGGAGGAGAAAACCGACCAGCTGACACAGAACTGACCGTCTGCACAGAGAATTTGATTTCTCCTCCCAGAGCTGAGGATGATAGTAATGCTGCACAATGACACTGATTAAGAAATGGGAAACTACAATGTTTCTGGAAATGGAGTATTTTAGTTGCAAGGGTGCTAATTGGAAAACAGTTTATTGGATGAATGATCTGTTCCTTCACACAATGCAACATCCTGACAGTATCACAGTTCCATTCATCTTCCCAGGTCGGTGTTAAAGTCTTTCCTGAAGTGGTGAGGTGCTTCCATTGTCCTGTGGTGCCTGTCTGTCTGTCTGTCCTGCTCTTTGTGTGGCTTTAGGGTATTGCTGGGTTGTGAAACTGCCCTGAGGGCTTTGAGATCTCTTGTCATGTCCATGGGAGCTTGAAAGCGTATTCCATTGCCTGCGTACCGTCTGACCCAGTTCGTGAGCTGCTCGGGAATTCTGGGTGTCCTGGTACAATTTGGCCAATTTGCTGTTGTGGGCCTATCGTGGGTTAGCAAATCTTATCCCACATATACCCATCCAGATGCCTTTTAAATGTTGTCATTGTACCAGCCTCCACCACTTCCTCTGGCAGCTCATTCCATACCCATACCACCCTCTGCGTGAAAAAGTTACCCCTGGGGTCCCTTTTTAAAATCTTTCCCCTCTCAGCTTAAACCTACGCCCTCTAGTTCTGCACTCACCCAACAGCAAAAGGCCTTTTCTCCCGGACGGAGACCTGCACATTGCCTGACTGCTTCTAAAGGTCTCGGTCTTTTACCAGCACAGACTGCCAACAGTGTGGGGAGGAGGCTACTTGGCCGATCGGATCCACGCCGAGACTCCGAAGAGAGCCCGCACAGACTTAGCCTCTCCAACCCTAACCCTGTAACCCCACATTTCCCATGGCTAACCCAATTAACCTGCACATCCTAGAGAACTATGGGTAATTTGGCATGGCCAATCTACCCGAAACTGCACGTCCCTGGGCACTATGTGGCAGTTTAGCTAATCTATCCTAACCTGCATATCCATGGGCACTCTGGCCCAATTTCGCATGGGCAATCCATCCTAACTTGCACATCCCTGGGAACAAAGGGACAAAATAGCATAGAGTGCTAAGCTGCACATCACTGTTGCTAATCGCCAATTTAGCAATGCCCATCCACCCGAACAGGGATATTGCTGGGCACTATGGATTATTTAGCATGGCCAATCTACCCAAACCTGGGCACATCCCTGGGCACTGTGGGAAAAGTATGCAACCCTAACCCGCACATCCCTGGGCACTATGGAGAATTTGGCACAGCTGATACACCTACAACTGCACATTCTGGGGCACTATGGAACAAATTAGCATGGGCAACCCACGCTAACCTGCACATCCCTGGGCACTATGGGCAATTTAGTATGGCCAATCTACACGAACTGCATAACCCTGGGCACTATGCGACAATTTAGCATGGCCAATCCATCCCCACCTGCACATCCCAGGCACTATGGGTAATTTAATACGTCCAATCCACCCACACCTGCACATCCCTTAACAGTATGGGACAATTTAGCATGGCGAATCCACCCTAATGTGCACATCCCTGCACAGTATGGATAATTTACCATGGCCAATCCACCCTAACCTGCACACACCTGGGCACAATGGGTAATTTGGTAGAGCCAATCTACCCTAACCTGCGCATCCCTGGGCACGGAGAGACAGTTTCGCATGGCCAAGACACCCTAACCTGCACATCCCTGGGACCAAAGGGACAAATTAGCATGGAGCATCCACCCTAAGCTGCACATCATTGTTGATAATCGGCAATTTAGCAACATCCATCCACCCTAATACGGATATCGCTAGGCACAATGGATAATTTAGCATGGTCAATGCCCCCTCACCTACACATCCCGAGAAACTATCGTATTTTAGCACGGATAATTCACCCTAAAATACACATCCCTGAGCACAAAGGGACAATTTAGCGTGGCCAATCCTCACTAACCTGCACTTCCTTGGGCACTATGAGTCAAATTAGAATGGCCAATCCAACCCAAGCTGCTCACCCCTGAGCACTATGGGTAATTTAGTATGGCCAATACACCGTGACCTGCACATCCTTGACCACTATGGATCAATTTAGCATGGCCAATCCATCCTAATCTGCACATCTCTGGGCACTATGGGACAATTCTGCATAGCCAATACACCGTAACCTGCGCACCTTGGGCAGTATTGGTGACTTAGCATGGCCAATCCAACTAAACCTGCACATCCCTGGGCACTACAGGTAATTTAGCATCACCAATCCACCCTAACCTGCACATTTCTGGGCATTGTGGGACAATTTAGCATGGCCAATCCACTCCAAGCTACACAATCCAGAACATTATAGGTAATTTAGAATGGCCAATCCACTGTACCTTGCACATCATTGGACACAATGGGACAAATTAGCATGGCCAATCCACCCTAATCTGCACGTCCCTGGACACTATGAAACAATGTAGCACGGCCAATCCACCCTAACCGGTAGATCCCTGGGCACTATGGTTAAATCAGCACGGCCAATCCATCCTAACCTTCATATCTCTGGGCATGATGGGACAATTTACCACAGCAAATCCAGCTTAACCTGCACAGCGCTGGGTTCTAAGGGTAATTTAGCATGGCCAATCCACCTGAACCTGCACATTCCTGGGCACTAAGGAACAAACAAGCATAGCCAATCCACCCTACCCTGCGCATCTCTGGGTAATTTAGCATGGCCAAAATTGCCAAAACTGCACATCCCTGGGCGCAAAAGGGACAAATTAGCATGGACAATCCACCCTAACATGTACATCCCTGGGCACTGTGAGTAATTTAGCATGGCCAACCCACCGTAACCCGCACATCATGGGTAATTTAGCACAGCCAATCCACCCTAACCTGCACATCCCTAGGCACTAGGGGAAATTTGGCATGGCCAATCCACTCTAACCTGCACATTGCTGGGCGGTATGGGTAACATAGCAATGCTAATCCACCCTAACCTGCACATCCCTGGACAAAATGAATAATTTAGCAGGGCTAATCCACTTGAACCTGTACATCCCTGGGTACTGCGTGTAATTTAGCATGACCAATTCAACCTAACCTGCACATCCCTAGGCACTGTGGGAAAATGCAGCATGGCGAATCCACCCTAACCTGCACATTCCTGGGCACTGTGGGACAATTTAATATGGCCAATCCACCCTAATCTGCACAACTCTGGGGATGAAGGAACAATTTAACATGGCCAATCTACCCAAACATATTCACCCCAGGGGCAGTATGGGTCAAATTACCATGGGACATCCACCCTAATCTGCTCATCCCTGGACACTATGGGCAATTTAATATGCTAACCTGCACATATTTGTGCACTATGGGTAATTTTGCAATGCCAATCTACCATAACCTGTCCATACTGTGAACAATGCATAATTTAGCATGGCCAACCCACCATAACCTGCACATCCCTGGGCACTATGGGTAATTTAGCATGGCCAATCCACCATAACCTGCACATCCCTGGGCACTATGGGCAATTTAGCATGGCCAATCCACTCGAACCTGCAGATCCTTGGGCACTAGGGATAATTTAGCATGGCCAATTCACCCTAACAGCACATACCTGGGCACCTTGGGTAATTTAGCACAGCTAATCCACCATACCTTGCACATCCCTGGGAACTGTGGGAAAATTTAGCATGGCCAATTCTCCCTAACCTTCACATTTCTGAGCACTATGTCTAACTTAGCATGGGCAATCCACCAGGTCTTGCAAATCCCTGGGCAGTATGGGTAATACAGCGTGGCCAATCTACCTGACCTACACATCCCTGAGTCCTATGGGTAATTTAGCATGGCCAGTCAATCCTAACTTGCAAATCCCTGGACACAATGGGTTATTTAGCACGGCTAATCCACACTAAATTGACACATTGCTGGGCACTATTCAACAATTTAGTATGGCCAATTCACCCTAATGTGCACATCCCTGTACACTATGGGTAATTTAGCACAGCCAATCCATCGCAACCTGCACGTCACTGGGCACAAGGGTACGTTAGCATTGCCAATCCACCCTAACATGCACATCCCTGGGCACTATGGGTAATTTAGCAAGGCCAATCCACCCTAACCTGCACATCCCTGGGCACTATGGGTAATTTAGCATGGCCAATTCACCCTAACCTGCACATCCCTGGGCACTATGGGTAATTTAGCACAGCCAATCTGCCCTAACCTGCACATCCCTGGACACTATGGGTAATTTAGCATGGCCAATCCACCCTAACCTGCACATCCCTGGGCACTATGGGTAATTTAGCATGGCCTATCCACCCTAACCTGCATATCCCTGGGCACTGTGGGTAATTTAGCATGGCCTATCCACCCTAACCTGCATATCCCTGGACACTATGGGTAATTTAGCACAGCCAATCTGCCCTAACCTGCACATCCCTGGACACTATGGGTAATTTAGCACGGCCAATCCACCCTAACCTGCACATCCCTGGGCACTGTGGGTAATTTAGCATGGCCTATCCACCCTAACCTGCATATCCCTGGACACTATGGGTAATTTAGCATGGCCAATCCACTCTAACCTACATATCCCTGGACACTATGGGTAATTTAGCATGGCCTATCCACCCTAACCTGCACATCCCTGGACACTATGGGTAATTTAGCACGGCCAATCCACCCTAACCTGCACATCCCTGGGCACTGTGGGTAATTTAGCATGGCCTATCCACCCTAACCTGCATATCCCTGGACACTATGGGTAATTTAGCATGGCCAATCCACTCTAACCTACATATCCCTGGACACTATGGGTAATTTAGCATGGCCTATCCACCCTAACCTGCACGTCCCTACGTGCTACGGTGAATTTAGCATGGCAGATATACCCTCAGCTGCACATTCCTGGGAACTGTGGGACAAATTAACATGGGCAAACCACCCTAACCTGCACATCCTTGGACACAATGGGTAAATTAGCATGACCAATCCACCGTACCTTGCACATCCCTGGGAATTGTGGAAAAACTTAACATGGCCAATCCTCCCTAATCTCCACATATCTGAGCACTAGGTCTAATTTAGCATGGACAATCCACCAGATCTTGCAAATCTGTGGGCAGTATCCGACAATTTAGCATGGCCAATCCATCCTAATTTACACATCACTGGGCACTATGGGTAATTTAGCATGGTCAATCCACCCTAGCCTGCACATCCCTGGGCACTATGGGACAATTTAGCATGGCCAATCCACCCTAACCTGCACATCCCTGGGCACTATGGGTAATTGATCATTGCCAATCCACCCGAACCTGCACAGGTCTGGGCACTACAGCTAATTTAGCAGGGCTAATCTATCTTAACCTGCACATCCCTGGACAATATAGAAAAATTTAGCATGGTTAATCCACCCTAATCTGCACAATTTAGCACGGCCAATCCATCGTAACTTGCACATTCCTATACACTATGGGTAATTTAGCATGGCCAATCCACCAGAACTTGCACATCCCTGTGCACTATGGGACAATTTAGCACAGCCAATCCATGGTAACCTGCACATTCCTGGGCATATGGGATAATTTAGCATGGCCAATCCATTGTAACCTGCACATCCCTGCACACTATGGGATAATTTAGCACGGCCAATCCATTGTAACCTGCACTTCCTGGGCACTATGGGATAATTTAGCACGGCCAATCCATTGTAACCTGCACATTCATGGGCACGATGGGTAATTTAGCATGGCCAATCCATCGTAACCTGTTCATTCCTGGGCACTATGGGTACGTTAGCATTGCCAATCCACCCTAACCTGCACATCCCTGGGCACTGTGGGTACCTTAGCATTGCCAATCCACCCTAACCTGCACTTCCCTGGGTACTATTCCTTATTTAGCCTAGCCAATCCACCATACCTTGCCCCTCCTTGGACACGATGGGACAAGTTAGTATGGCCAATCCACCCTAACCTGCATAAACAGGGCAGTATGGGACAATTTAGTATGGCCAATCCACCCTAATCTGCATACCCCTGGGCACTATGGGACAATTTAGTGTGGCCAATCCACCCTAACCTGCACATCTCTTTGGGTACGAAGGAACAATTTAACATGGCCGATCTACCCAAACATGCACATCCCTGGGCACTATGAGTCAAATTACCATGGGGCATCCACATCCACCTTATTCTGCTCATCCCTGGACACAACTGGCAATTTATTATGGCCAATCCACCCTAACCTGCACATCCACTGGACAGTATGGGTAATTTAGCACATCCCTGCACACTAAGGAACAATTTAACATGGCCAATCTACCCATTGCATGCACATCCATGGGCACGATGGCTAATTTTGCATGGCCAGTCCACAGTAATTTGCACATCCCTGGGCAATATGTGTCAAATTACCATGGGGCATCCACTCTAACTTGCTCATCCCTGGACACAACGGGCAATTTAGTATGGCCAAACCACGCCAACCTGCATATACTTGGGCACTATGGGTAATTTTGCAGGGCCAATCCACCATAACCTGGCCATCCTGTGAACTATGGGTAATTTAGCACGGCCAATCCACCCGACACTGCACATCCCTGAGCACGAGGTGGCAATTTAGCATGGCCAATCCATCCTAACCTGCACATCCCTCGACATTATGGGTAATTTAGCACAGCTAATCCACTCCAAACCTGCACATTCCTGGGCATTGTGAGACAATTTGGCATGGTGAATCCACCGGAATCTTTACATCCCTAGGCAATATGGGTAATTTAGCATAGCCGAACTACATTAACCTGCACATCCCTGGGAACTATGGGTAAGTTAGCACGGCCAATCCACCCAAACCTGTGAATCTCTGGATGAAATGGGTAATTTAGCTTGGCCAATCCACCCTAACCTGCTCATCCGTGCGTACTGTGGGACAATTTAGCACGGCCAATCCACCCAAATCTGCACATCCCTGGGCACTATGGGACAAATTAACATGGGCAAAGCATCCAAACCTGCATATTACTGGATACTATTGGTAATTTAACATGGCCAATCCACCCTATCATGGAAATCCCTGGGCACTATGGGTAATTTAACACGGCCAATCCACCCTATCATATAAATCCCTGGGCACTATGGGTAATTTAGCATGGCAATCCTCCCTAACCTGCACATTCCTGGACACTATGGGCAATTATGTGTGGCCAAACCATGCTAACCTACACATATTTGTGCACTATGTGTAATTTAGTACAGCCAATCAATCCATCCTCACCTGCACATTCCTTGGCACTAAGGGTAATTTAGCATTGCAAATCCACCCTAACCTGTACATCACTGGGCACTATGGGTAATTTAGCATGGCCAATCCACACTAACATTCACATCACTGGGCACTATGGGTAATTTAGCCTGGCCAATCCATCCTAACCTGCACATCCCTATGCACTGTGGGACAATTTAGCAGGGTCAATCCACCTAACCAGCACATCCATGGGCACTTTGGCTAAATTAGTAGGGCTAATCCACTCTATCCTGTACATCCCTGGGCACTAAGGATAATTCAGCATGGCCAATATACGATAACCTGCACACCCCTGGACACTATGGGACCATTTAGCATGGCCAATCCACCCTAACCTGCACATCCCTATGCACTGTGGGACAATTTAGCATGGCCAATCCACCCTAACCTGCACAGTGCTGGGCACTATGGACAATTTAGCACGGCCAATCCACCCTAACCTGCACATCCCAATGCACTGTGGGACAATTTAGCAGGGTCAATCAACCTAACTTTTACATCCCTGGGCACTATGGCTATATTAGCAAGGTAAATCCATCCTATCCTGTAATCCCTGGGCACTGGGTAATTTAGCAAAGCCAACCCACCCTATCCTGCACATCCCTGGACAGAATGGGTAATTTAGCATGGCCAATCCACCCTAACCTGTACATCCCTATGTGCTGTGGGACAATTTAGCAGGGCCAATCCACCTAACTGGTACATCCCTTGGCACTATGGCTATATTAGCAGGGCTAATCCATCCTATCCTGTACATCCTTGGGCACTGGATAATTTAGCACAGCCAATCCACCCTAACCTGCACACATCCCTGGACACGATCGGTAATTTAGCATGGCCAATCCACCCTACCTTGCACATCACTGGGCAGTATGGGAATCTTTAGCATGGCCAGTTCACCCTAATCTACACATCCTTGGGCACTGAAAATTTATCAAGGCCAATCCACCCTAGCCTGGTTATCCCTGGGAACTATGGGTAATTAAGCATGGCCAATCCACCCAAAACTGGACTCCCTACGCACTATGGGACAATTTAACATGGGGCTTCCACCTTAACCTGCACATCCCTGGGGACGATGGCTAATCCATCAAAGCCTGCAAATCCCTGGTCACTATGGCTAAGTTAACCTGGCCAATCCACCCTAACCTGCACATCCCTGGGCACTATGCGACAATTGAGCATGGCCAATCCACCCTAACCTGTACATCCCTACGTGCTGTGGGACAATTTAGCAGGGCCAATCCACCTAACTGGTACATCCCTTGGCACTATGGCTATATTAGCAGGGCTAATCCACCCTATCCTGTACATCCCTGGACACTATGGGTAATTTAGCATGGCTAATCCACCCTATCCTGCACATCCCTGAGCACTATGGGTAATTTAGCATGGCTAATCCACCCTATCCTGTACATCCCTGGACACTATGGGTAATTTAGCATGGCTAATCCACCCTAACCTGCACATCCACAGACACTATGGGACAATTTAGCACGGCCAATCCACCCTAACCTGCACATCCCTGGGCACTATGCGACAATTGAGCATGGCCAATCCACCCTAACCTGCACATCCCTGGGCACTATGCGACAATTGAGCATGGCCAATCCACCCTAACCTGTACATCCCTACGTGCTGTGGGACAATTTAGCAGGGCCAATCCACCTAACTGGCACATCCCTTGGCACTATGGCTATATTAGAGGGCTAATCCACCCTATCCTGTACATCCCTGGACACTATGGGTAATTTAGCATGGCTAATCCACCCTATCCTGCACATCCCTGAGCACTATGGGTAATTTAGCATGGCTAATCCACCCTATCCTGTACATCCCTGGACACTATGGGTAATTTAGCATGGCCAATCCTCCCTATCCTGTACATCCCTGGACACTATGGGTAATTTAGCACGGCTAATCCACCCTAACCTGCACATCCACAGACACTATGGGACAATTTAGCACGGCCAATCCACCCTAACCTGCACATCCCTGGGCACTATGCGACAATTGAGCATGGCCAATCCACCCTAACCTGCACATCCCTGGGCACTATGCGACAATTGAGCATGGCCAATCCACCCTAACCTGTACATCCCTACGTGCTGTGGGACAATTTAGCAGGGCCAATCCACCTAACTGGTACATCCCTTGGCACTATGGCTATATTAGCAGGGCTAATCCACCCTATCCTGTACATCCCTGGACACTATGGGTAATTTAGCATGGCTAATCCACCCTATCCTGCACATCCCTGAGCACTATGGGTAATTTAGCATGGCCAATCCACCCTAACCTGCACATCCTGGGCACGATGCGACAATTGAGCATGGCCAATACACCCTAACCTGCACATCCCTGGGTACAACAGAACAATTTAGCATGTCCAATCTACCCTAGCATGCACATCCCTGAGCACTATGGGTAATTTAGCATGGCCAATCCACCCTAACCTGCACATCCTGGGCACGATGCGACAATTGAGCATGGCCAATACACCCTAACCTGCACATCCCTGGGTACAACAGAACAATTTAGCATGTCCAATCTACCCTAGCATGCACATCCCTGAGCACTATGGGCAATTTAGCATGGCCAATTCACCCTAACTGGGTCATCCTTCGACACCACGGATAAGTTATAATGGCCAATCCACCCTCAGCTGGACATCCCTGGGCAAATGGGACAAAAGAGCACGGCCAATCCACCCTAACCTGCACATTCCTGGGCACTATGGTTAATTTAGCACGGCCAATCCACCCTAACCTGCACATCGCTGGGCACTATGGGTAATTTAGCACGGCCAATCCACCCTAACCTGCACATCCCTGGGCATTATGGGTAATTTAGCATGGCCAATCCACCCTAACCTGTACATCCTTGGGCAAATGGGACAAATTTGCACAGCCAATCCACCCTAACCTGCACATCGCTGGATGTTACAGGCAATTGTGAATGGCCACTCCACCCTACCTGCACATCTCTGTGTATTATGTGACAATTGAACATGACCAACCCCTCCTACCCTACACATCTTTGGACACTATGGGTAGTTTAGCCCGGCCAATCCGCTCCAAACCTGCACATCTCTGAGCACTATGGGAAAATTTAACATGGCCAGTTCAACCTAACCTGCACATCCCAGGCACTGTGTGAAAATTTAGCATGGTCAATCCACCCAAACACGCACATTCCTGGACACTATGGGTCATTTAGCATGGCCAATCCACCATAACCTGCACATCCCTGGGTACTATGGCTAATTTAGCATTGCCAATCTACCCTAACCTGAATATCCTTGGGCACTATGGGTAATTAAGCATGGCCAATCCACCTGAAATTGGATTCTCTACACACTATGAGACAATTTAGCATCGCCAGTCCATCTGAACCTGCACATCCCTGGGCACTATGGATGATTTAGCAGGGCCAGTCCATCTGAACCTGCACATCCCTGGGCACTATGGGTAATTTAGCAGGGCTAATCCACCCAAACCTGCATATCCCTGAGCACTATGGGTCAAATTAGCATGGGACATTCACACTAACCTGCGCATCCCTGGGCACTATGGACAATTTAGTTTGTCAATCTACACTATCTTGTGCATCCCTGGACACTATGGATAATTTAGCACAGCCAATGCACCCTAACCTGCACATCCCTGAGCACTATGGGTAATTTGGCATGGCCAATTCACCAAACCTGTGCATCCCCACGTGCTCTGGGACAATTTAGCAGGGCCAATCCACCTAACCAGCACATCCATGGGCACTATGGTAAAATTAATAGGGCTAATCCACCCTATCCTGTACATCTCTGGGCACTGGGTAATTTAGCATGGCCAATTCACCCAACCTGCACATTCCTGGGGATTATGGGAAAATGTAGAATGACCAATCCTCCCTAACCTGTACACCACTGGGCAATATGGGAAACTTTAGCATGGCCAGTTCACCCTAACCTGCACATCCTTGGGAACTGTGGGTAACTCAGCATGGCCAATCTACGATAACCTGCACAGCGCTGGGCACTATGGGACAATTTAGCACGGCAATCCACCCTAACTTGCACATCCCTGGGCACTATGGGCAATTTAGTATTGTAAATCCATGGTATCTTGTATATCCCTGCACAGTATGGATAATTTAGCAAGGCCAATCCACCCTAACCTGCATATCCCTGAACACTGTGTAATTTACCATGGCCAATCCACTGAACCTGTGCATCCCTAGACACTGTGGGTACATTAGCACAGCCAATCTACCCTAACCTGCATATCCCTGGGCACTATGGTAAAATTAATAGGGCTAATCCACCCTATCCTGTACATCCCTGGGCACTGGGTAAAATTAATAGGGCTAATCCACCCTATCCTGTTCATCCCTGGGCACTGGGTAATTTAGCATGACAAATTCACCCAACCTGCACATCCCTGGGCATTATGGGAAAATTTAGAATGACCAATCCTCCCTAAGCTGTACAACACTGGGCACTATGGGAAACTTTAGCATGGCCAGTTCACCCTAACCTACACATCCTTGGGAACTGTGGGTAACTCAGCATGGCCAATCTACGATAACCTGCACAGCGCTGGGCACTATGGGACAATTTAGCATGGCCAATCCACCCTAACTTGCACATCCCAATGCACTGTGGGACAATTTAGCAGGGTCAATCAACCTAACTGGCACATCCCTTGGCACTATGGCTATATTAGCAGGGCTAATCCATCCTATCCTGCAATCCCTGGGCACTGGGTAATTTAGCAAGGCCAACCCACCCTAACCTGCACATCCCTGGGTACTATGGGTCAAATTAGCATGGAGCATCCACCCTAACCTGCACATCCCTGGGTACTATGGCTAATTTAGCATGGCCAATCTACCCTAACCTGCACATCCCTGGGGACGATGGCTAATCTAGCAGGGCTAATCCACCCAAGCCTGCAAATCTTGGGCACTGTGGCTAAGTTCGCCTGGCCAATTCACCCTAACCTACACATCCCTGGGCACTATGCAATAATTGAGCATTCCCAATCCACCCAAACATGCACATCCCTGAGCATTGTGGGCAATTTAGCATGGCCAATCCACCCTAACTGGGTCATCCTTGGATACTACGGATAGTTTAACATGGTCAATCCATCCAAACCTGCACATTCCTGAGCACTATGGGTAATTTAGCATGGCCAATCCACTTGAACCTGTACATCCGAGGGCACTATGAGCAATTTGGCATGGCCAATCCACCCTAACCTGCACATCGCTGGATGTAACGGGTAATTGTGAATGGCTACTCCACCCTACCGGCACATCCCTGGGCACTATGTGACAATTGAGCATGGATAACCCCTCCTACCCTGCACATCTTTGGACACTATGGGTAATTTAGCCTGGCCAATCCACTCCAAACCTGCACATCTCTGAGCACTATGGCTAATTTAGCACAGCCAATCCACCCGAACCTGTACATCTCTGGGCACTAAGGGTAATTTAGCACGGCCAATCCACCCGAACCTGTACATCCCTGGGCACTAAGGGTAATTTAGCATGGCAAATCCACCCTAACCAGCGCATCCCTGGACACGACAGGCAATTTTGCATTGCCAATCCAGCCTACCCTGCACATCATTGGACACCATGTGTAATTTAGCACGGCCAGTCCACCCTAACCTGCACATCCTGGGCACTATGCGACAATTTAGCACAGCCATTCTACCTTAAAATGCACATTCCTGGGCACTATGGGTAATTCAGCACGGCCACCCTACGATAACCTGCACATCCCTGGGAACTGTAAGTTATTTAGCATGGCCAATTCACCCTAACCTGCACATTCCTGGGCCGTATGCCTAATTTAGCATGGCCAATTCACCCTAACCTGCACATTCCTGGGCCGTATGCCTAATTTAGCATGGCCAATTCACCCTAACCTGCACATTCCTGGGCCGTATGCCTAATTTAGCATGGCCAATTCACCCTAACCTGCACATTCCTGGGCCGTATGCCTAATTTAGCATGGCCAATTCACCCTAACCTGCACATTCCTGGGCCGTATGCCTAATTTAGCATGGCCAATTCACCCTAACCTGCACATCCCTACACACTGTGGGACGATTCCTTGGATGCTGCCTGACCTGCTGTGCTTTTCCAGCAACACATTTTCAGCTCTGATCTCCAGCATCTGCAGTCCTCACTTTGTCCTCGAAGATTTTAATCTACTGCGAATCCTCTTGCAAGGATGCCTTCCTTGAAGAAGCTTTCTTCCTCCCACTACAAGGATTTCAGTGAGTCCCTCTCTCACTGCACACCCCAGGTCATCTCCTCTGCACAGAAGCTCTTCAGCCGATTCCTGAAGAAGGGCTTATGCCCGAAACGTCGATTCTCCTGCTCCTTGGATGCTGCCTGACCTGCTGTGCTTTTCCAGCAACACATTTTCAGCGACGATTTAACATAGCCAATCTATCCGAACCTGCACATTATGCGACAATTTAGCATGGCCAATCCACCGAACCGGCACATCCATGGGCACGATGGCTAAGTTAGCAGGGCTAATCCACCCGAACCTCCACATCCTGGGACAAAATGGGTAATTTAGCATGGCCAGTCCACCCTAACCTGCACATCCCTGGGCATAGACCGCTATTTCCCTTCCCACGTGGTTAAAGATGCCCTCCAACACATCTCGTCCACATCCCGCACTTCCGCCCTCAGACCCCACCCCTCCAACTGTAACAAGGACAGAACGCCCCTGGTGCTCACCTTCCACCCTACCAACCTTCGCATAAACCAAATCATCTGCTGACATTTCCGCCACCTCCAACCTGACCCCACCACCAGGAATATATTTCCCTCCCCACCCCTTTCCGCCTTCCGCAAAGACCATTCCCTCCGTGACTACCTGGTCAGGTCCACCCTACAACCCACCCTCCCATCCTGGCACCTTCCCCTGCCACCGCAGGAATTGCAAACCCTGCGCCCACACCCCTCCCTCACCACCATCCAAGGCCCTAAAGGAGCCTTCCACATCCAAAGTTTTACCTGCACATCCACTAATATCATTTATTGTATCCGTTGCTCCCGATGTGGTCTCCTCTACATTGGGGAGACTGGACACCTCCTAGCAGAGCACTTTACGGAACATCTCTGGGACACCCACACCAATCAACCCCGCCCTTAGCCCAACATTTCAACTCCCCCTCCCACTGTGCCGAGGACATGCAGGTCCTGGGCCTCCTCCACCGCCACTCCCTCACCACCAGACGCCTGGAGGAAGAACGCCTCATCTTCCGCCTCAGAACACTTCAACCCCAGGGCATCAATGTGGACTTCACCAGTTTCCTCATTTCCCCTTCCCCCACCTCACCCCAGTTCCAAACTTCCAGCTCAGCACTGTCCCCATGACCTGTCCTACCTGCCTATCTTCCTCTCCACCTATCCACTCCACCCTCCTCTCTGACCTAGCACCTCCATCCCCTCCCCCATTCACCTATTGTACTCTATGCTACTCTATCCCCACCCCCACCATCCTCTAGCTTTTCTCTCCACCCTTCAGGCTCTCTGCCTTTATTCCTGATGAAGGGCTTTTGCCGGAAACGTCGATTTTCCTGCTCCTCAGATGCTGCCTGAACTGCTGTGTTTTTCCAGCACCACTGTAATCCAGAATCTGGTTTCCAGCATCTGCAGTCATTGTTTTTACCTTGGCCAATTCACCCTAACCGGCACATCCCTGGGCAGTATGGGAAAATCTGGCATGGCCTAACCTGCACAACCCTGAGCTGTGCACCTAATTGAGCATGGCCTATCCACCCCAACGTCCACATCCCTGGGCACTATGGGTAATTCTGCAAGGCCAATCCACCATAACCTGCACATCCCTGGGCACTATGTGAAATTTCGCATGGCAAATCCACCCAAAGCTGCACAACCCTGGACACAACAGGACAATATAGCAAGGTCAATCCACCAGAACCTGCACATCTCGTGGCACTTTGGGTAATTTAGAATGGCCAATCCACCCAAACCTGCACAACCCTAGGCACTATGGGTAATTTAGTATGGCCAATCCACCCGAAACTGCACATCCCTGTGCACTGTGGGACATTTTAGTATGGCCAAAACACCCAAACCTGCACACCTCTGGTCACAAAGGGACAAATTAGCATGGGCAAATCACCAGAACACGCACATCCCTATGGACAATGGGCAAATTAGGAAGGCCAATCCACCCTAACAGAGTTATCCCTGAGCACTATGGGGAATTTAGCACAGCGAATTCACCCTAACCTGCACATCCCTGGGCACTACGGGTAACTTAGCATGGCCAATCCACCCAAACCTGCACATCCTTTGAAAGTATGGGTAATTTAGCATGGTCAATCCACCGAACACGGCTCGTCCCTGGGCACTATGGGACAATTTAGCATGGCCAATCCATCAGAATGTGCACATCCCTGGGCACTGGGGTAATTTAGCAGCGTCGATCAACCCTAACCTGCACATCCCTGGGCACTGTGGGACAATTTTGCATGGCCTGTCCATCCAAACATGCACATCCCTGGGCACTGTGGGACAATTTAGCATGGCCAATCTACCCGAGCCTGCATATCCCTGCACACTATGCAACAATTTAGCATGGTCAATTCACCTACCCAGCATATCCATGGGCACAATGGTTAAATTAGCATGGCTAATCCACCCTGACCTGCACATCCCTGGGCACTGTGGTGTAATTCAGCACGGCCAATCCACCCTAACCTATATATTCCTGTGCATTATGGGACAATTTTGCTTGGCCAATCCACCCTAACCTGAACATCCCAAGGCACTACGGCTAAATTGGCATGGCAAATTCACCCGAACCTGCACATCCTGAGCACTGTGGGACTGTGGCTAACTTAGCACAGCCAATTCCCCGCTAACCTCCACAACCCTGGGCACTATGGCACAATTTAGAACAGCCAATCCACACTAACCTGCACATCGCTGGGCATTATGGGTAATTTAGCATGGCCAATACACTGTAACCTGCGCATCCGGGGAATCATGGGTAATTTAGCATGGCCAATCCACCCTAACATGCACATCGCTGGGCACTATGGGTAATTTAGCATGGCCAATCCACCCTAACATGCACATCGCTGGGCACTATGTGTAATTTAGCATGGCCAATCCACCCTAACATGCACATCGCTGGATGGTATGGCTAATATTGCAGGGCTATTCCACATTAACCTGCACATTCCTGGGCACTATGGGTAATTTAGCATGGCCAATCCCACCCTAACCTGCACATCCCTGGGCATTGTGGCTAATTCAGCACAGCCAATTCCCCACCTACCCACCACATCCCTAGGCACTATGGGTCAAATAAGCACAGCCAATCCAACCTAACTTGCACAGCTCTGGGCACTATGGAACAATTTAACATGGCCAATCCACGCTAACCTGCACATACCAGTGTACTATAGGAAAATTTAGCATGGTCAATCCATCCTAACATGCACATCCTTGGGCATTGTGGCTAATTTAGCATGGCCAATTCCCCCTAACCCCCACATCCCTAGGCACTGTGGGACAATTTAGCATGGCCAAATGCACCTGAAGCTGCACATCGCTCAGCATTCTGGGACAAATTAGCATGGGCAATACATCCGAACCTGCACGTCCCTGGGCACTATGGGTAATTTAGCATGGACAATATACCGTAAACTGCGCATTCTGGGCACTACAGGTAATTTAACATGGCCAATCCACCGTAACCTGCACATCCCTGGACACTATGGGCAATTTAACATGGTCTGCACACCCAAAACTGTGCATCCTGAGCACGACAGGTAATTTAGCAAGGCCAATCCACCCAAACCTCCACACCCCTGGGTACTCCAGGACAAATTAGCATGGGCAATCCACCCGCACTGGCACATCCCTGGGCACTACGGGTAATTTAGCATGGCCAATCCACACGAACCTGCAAATCTCTGGACACTATGGTTCAATTTAGCATGGTCTTTCCTGAGGAAGGGCTTATGCCCGAAACGTCGATTCTCCTGTTCCCTGGATGCTGCCTGACCTGCTGCGCTTTTCCAGCAACACATTTCCAGCCATGGTCAATCCACCCTAATCCGCACATACCGGTGCACTATGGGTAATTTTGCATGGTCAATCCACCTTAACCTGCACATACCAGTGCACTATGGGTAAATTTGCATGGCCAATCCACCCTAACCAGCACATCCATTGGCATTATGGGTAATTTAGCATGGCCAATCCACCCTAACCTGCACATCCATTGGCACTATGGGCCATTTAGCATAGTCAATCCACCCTAACTGGCACATCCTGGATACAATGGGTAATTTAGCATGGCCAATCCACCATAACCTGCACATCCCTGGGCACTATGAGTAATTTACCATGGCCAATCCACCCTAACCTGCACATCCCTGGGCACTATGAGTAATTTACCATTGCCAATCCACCCTAACCTGCACATCCCTGGGCACTATGGGTAATTTACCATGGCCAATCCACCCTAACCTGCACATCCCTGGGCACTATGAGTAATTTACCATAGCCAATCCACCCTAACCTGCACATCCCTGAGCACTGTGAGTAATTTACCATGGCCAATCCACCCTAACCTGCACATCCCTGGGCACTATGGGTAATTTAGCATGGCCAATCCACCCTAACCTGCACATCCCTGGGCACTATGAGTAATTTACCATGGCCAATCCACCCTAACCTGCACATCCCTGGGCACTATGGGTAATTTAGCAAGGCCAATCCACCCTAACCTGCACATCCCTGGGCACTATGGGTAATTTAGCATGGCCAATCCACCCTAACCTGCACATCCCTGGGCACTATGGGGAATTTACCATAGCCAATCCACCCTAACCTGCACATCCCTGGGCACTATGGGTAATTTACCATGGCCAATCCACTGTAACCTGCACATCCCTGGGCACTATGGGTAATTTACCATGGCCAATCCACCCTAACCTGCACATCCCTGGGCACTATGGGTAATTTAGCATGGCTAATCCACCGTAACCTGCACATCCCTGGGCACTATGGGTAATTTAGCATGGCCAATCCACCGTAACCTCCATAACGTTTGGAGTGAACTGGAGACCCGGAGGAAACCAACGCAGGCCCGAGGAAAATGTGCAAACTCCACACAGACAGTCGCCCCAGCGGCTGGAATCAAACCCGGGTCCCTGGCGCTAAGCACTGAGCCACCGTGCCATCCCCGTGACTCCTGTCAGTGGGCAACAGACTTCTCCTTCGCCCTTTCTCCCTCCAAATACACTGAACGTGTCACCTCAAAAGATGGAGAACCTCGTTAAAATCCAAACATTTCACAGGATGTAATTGGAGGTGTAGTGGACAGCGAAGATGGTTACCTCAGATTACAACAGGATCTGGACCAGATGGGCCAATGGGCTGAGAAGTGGCAGATGGAGTTTAATTCAGATAAATGTGAGGTGCTGCATTTTGGAAAGCAAATCTTAGCAGGACTTATACACTTAATGGTAAGGTCCTAGGGAGTGTTGCTGAACAAAGAGACCTTGGAGTGCAGGTTCATAGCTCCTTGAAAGTGGAGTCGCAGGTAGATAGGATAGTGAAGGTGGTGTTTGGTATATTTTCCTTTATTGGTCAGAGTATTGAGTACAGGAATTGGGAGGTCATGTTGCGGCTGTACAGGACATTGGTTAGGCCACTGTTGGAATATTGCGTGCAATTCTGGTCTCCTTCCTATCGGAAAGATGTTGTGAAACTTGAAAGGATTCAGTAAAGATTTACAAGGATGTTGCCAGGGTTGGAGGATTTGAGCTACAGGGAGAGGCTGAACAAGCTGGAGCTGTTTTCCCTGGAGTGTCAGAGGCTGAAGGGTGACCTTATAGAGGTTTACAAAATTATGAGGGGCATGGATAGGATAAATAGGCAAAGTCTTTTCCCTGGGGTCAGGGAGTCCAGAACTAGAGGACATAGGTTTAGGGTGAGAGGGGAAAGATATAAAAGAGACCTAAGGGGCAACTTTTTCACACAGAGGGTGGTACGTGTATGGAATGAGCTGCCAGAGGAAGTGGTGGAGGCTGGTACAATTGTAACATTTAAGAAGCATTTGGATGGGTATATGAATAGGAAGGGTTTGGAGGGATATGGGCCGGGTGCTGGCAGGTGGGACTAGATTGGGTTGGGATATCTGGTCGGCATGGACGGGTTGGACTGAAGGGTCTGTTTCGATGCTGTATGTCTCTTATGACTCTAAGATGGAAAATTTAATCTAAAGCCACGCCTCCTCCGTAAAACACATAAATAGTACAGAAATACAAGTCAAATGTAAAAATATACCTCCGGTAACACTGATACTGCAATAGTAATGGAGTACAACGCAGTAAAGTGTGGGGTCATGCACTTGGTTCGGAGGAATACAGCCATGGACTATATTCTAAATGGAGGAAAAATTCAGAAATCTGAAGTGCAAAGTGACTTGGGAGTTCTACGCCAGGGTTCTCTCAAGGTAAACTTGCAGGTTGAGTCAGTAGTCAGAAAGGCAAATACAACGTTGGCACTCATTTCGCAAGGGCTGGAATATAATAGCAGGGATGTACTTCTATAAGGCTCTGGTCAGACCACATTTGGAGTATTGCAAATAATTTTGGGTCCCATATCGCAGGATGGATATCCTGATCCCGGAGCGGGTCCGGAGAAGGTTCACGGGAATGATCCCAGGAATGATAGGCTTAACATATTAGGAACGTTTGAGGAGTCTGGGTCTAAACTCCATTGAGTTTAGAAGGATGTGAGGGATCTAATTGAAGCCTACAGAATAGCCAACGGCCTGGACACAGTGGATTTTGGGAAGGTGTTTCCATTGGCGGGAGAGACGAGGGCCTAAGGGCACAGCCTGAGAGTAAAGGGAAGACCCTTTAGAATGGAGAGAAGGAGAAACGTCTTCAGCCAGAGAGTGGTGAATCTACGGGATTCACTGCCACAGAAGGCTGTGGAGGCCAGGTCACTGAGGATGGAGATAGATATGTTCTTGATTGTAAAGATGAGCCAGGGGAGAATGGGGTTGAGAGATGTATCAGGAGAAAGTGAGGTCTGCAGATGCTGGAGATCAGAGTTGAAAATGTGTTGCTGGAAAAGCGCAGCAGGTCAGGCAGCATCCAGGGAACAGGAGAATTGACGTTTCGGGCATAAGCCCTTCTTCAGGAATGAGGAAAGTTTGTCCAGCAGGTTAAGATAAAAGGTAGGGAGACTCGATGGGCCGAATGGCCTAATTTCTGCTCCTGTTTTAGATTACATCCCCCACAGTGTGGGAACAGGCCCTTCAGCCCAACAAGTCCACACCGACCCTCCGAAGAGTAACCCACCCAGACCCATTTCCCCTCTGACTAATGCACCTCACATGATGGGCAATTTAGCACGGCTAATCCACCCTGACCTGCACATCTTTGGACTGTGGGAGGAAACCGGAGCACCCGGAGGAAACCCACGCAGTCATGGGGAGAATGTGCAAACTCCACACAGACAGTCGCCCCGAGGCTGGAATCGAACCTGGGACCCTGGTGCTGTGAGGCAGCAGTGCTACCCCACTGAGCCATCGTGCCGCCCCCCTCTTATGATTTCTACTTGAACCTTGAATCCATCTGTAACAGAAGAAATGGATCATGCCATAAAATTTCAGGTCGTTCTTTGGAAACGTTAGGTGGCGAGCCATCTCTTTCCAGCCCCAGTGTAGCCCAAGGAGATGTCTTTGGTCGGCCTGTACACAGTTGGAATTCGTTCCCACAGCGAGTGATGGAGATGACCAGCAGGAATATATTTCCGGGGAAGCTGGGCACAGACAGGAGGGTGAAAGGAATAGAAGGGCATGGGGGGGGGGGGAAAGAGGTGGGCTCAGGTGGACCGAAAATACTGATAGCGACCGATTGCACTGACTGACCTGGCTCAGAGTCACACAGCATGGAAACAGACCTTTCGGCCTGACCAGTCCATCCTGACCATAATCTCAAAGTAAATTGGTCCAGCCTGCCTGCGGGTGGACCCTCCAAGCGTTTCTTATTCGCTGGCTTAGCCAAACGTCGGAACTGCACCAGCATCCACCACTCCCTCTGGTTGCTCACGCCACACTGTCTGCGCAAGAATAAAACACTGCCCCGCGGGCCGTTTTAAAACCATTCTCCGCCCCCCCACCTCTCCCCCGAAAACGTGCCGCCTCGTTTGAACTCCCCGAGCCGAGGGACGACGCAGAGAGGCTGCAGCGATTTGAATCGGGTGACGAAGTTGGAAGATTCGTGGGAGATGCAGTGTACGGAGGGCAGAAGTGCCAGGGTGCGATTGGGATGGCTGTCATTTGAAGGAGGGAGAAAATGCTTAATCAGACCGCGTGCACCCGCCGCTGAAAGGTCGTGCGAAGGTACAGCAGGCAGCAAAGGCGGCAAACTGTACGGGGGATGTCACGGCCAGAGGTTTTGAACACAGGAGAAAGAGCACCTCATTGCACATACATAGGGCAGTAAGGAGGCCACAGCTGGAATATTATGCGCCCTCTTGGTCTTCTTATCACCTTAAGGCGGCATCGTGGCTCAGTGGTTAGCACAACTGCCTCAGAGCACCAGGGACCTGGGATTGATGCCACCCTCAAGGCGACTGTCTGTGTGGAGCTTGCATATCCTCTCCCCCACCCAGTGTCTGCGTGGGTTGCCTGCAGGTGCTCCGGTTTCCTCCCACAATCCAAAGATGTGTAGGTTAGGGTGGATTGGCCGTGCTAAACTACCCATAGTGCCCTGGGATGTACAGGTTAGGGTGGATTGGCCATGCTAAATTGTACATAGTGTTCAGGGATGTGCAGGTTAGGGTGGATTGGCTATGCTAAATTACCCATAGTGCCCAGGGATGTGTAGGCTAGGGTGGATTGGCCACGCTAAATTACCCATAGTGCCCAGGGATGTGTAGGCTAGGGTGGATTGGCCACGCTAAATTACCCATAGTGCCCAGGGATGTGCAGGTTAGGGTGGATTGGCCACGCTAAATTGTTCATAGTGTTCAGGGATGTGCAGGTTAGGGTGGATTGGCCATGCTAAATTACTCATAGTGCCCAGGGATGTGTAGGCTAGGGTGGATTGGCCATGCTAAATTACCCATAGTGCCCAGGGGTGTGCAGATCAGGGTGGATTGGCCATGCTAAATTACCCACAGTGCCCAGGGATGTGCAGGTTAGGGTGGATTGGCCATGCTAAATTACCCATAGTGCCCAGGGATGTGCAGGTTAGGGTGGATTGGCCATGCTAAATTATCCATAGTGCCCAGGGATGTGTAGGCTAGGGTGGATTGGCCACGCTAAATTACCCATAGTGCCCAGGGATGTGTAGGCTAGGGTGGATTGGCCATGCTAAATTACCCATAGTGCCCAGGGATGTGCAGGTTAGGGTGGATTGGCCATGCTAAATTACCCATAGTGCCCAGGGATGTGCAGGTTAGGGTGGATTGGCCATGCTAAATTACCCATAGTGCCCAGGAATGTGCGGGTTAGGGTGGTTTGGCCACGCTGAATTGCCCATAGTGCCCAGGGATGGGCAGGTTAGGGTGGTTGGGCCATGGTAAATTACCCATAGTGCTCAGGGATGTGCAGGTTAGGGTGGATGGGCTGTGCTAAATTGCCCATAGTGCCCAGGGATGTGCGGGTTAGGGTGGTTTGGCCACGCTGAATTGCCCATAGTGCCCAGGGATGTGCAGGTTAGGGTGGATGGGCCATGCTAAATTACCCATAGTGCCCAGGGATGTGCAGGTTAGGGTGGTTTGGCCACGCTGAATTGCCCATATTCCCCGGGGATGTTCAGGTTAGGGTGGATGGGCCATGCTAAATTGCCCATAGTGCCCAGGGATGGGCAGGTTAGGTGCATGAGTCAGGGGGAAATGGGTCTGGGTGGGTTACCCTTCAGAGGGTCGGTGTGGACTGGTTGGGTCAAATGGCCTGTTTCCACACTGTGGGGACTCCAATTCTTATCTGAGGAAGGTGTCCTTGTTATACACAGAAGAAAACAAATGTTTATCAAATTAATTCCTGAGAGGACAGGATTCATGTATCAGGAGGGATCGAGTCGATTGGCATTGAATTCTATAGTTTTAACAGAATGATGGGGAATCTCATGGGAACTGATAAAATTCCAGGAGGGATGGGTTCAGATTTCTGGGACATTGGGACCAGTTCTGGGGGTGGTGGGACTATTACAGATCAGACGAGCTACACCGGGCCAGACTGGAACCAATATCCTTGGGGGTGCTTTTGCTAACGCTGCTGGGGAGGGTTTAAACTAATGTGGCGGGGGATGGGAAGCAAATGAGGAGGTTCGTGGTCAGGAAGGAGGTAGTAACTAAAACCTGTAAGGAGCTAGATAATAAAGTCAGCGTGACAAAGGGGAAGAGTCACAGGGAACAGATGATGAACGCAAAGGGACAGGTGGTCTGAGGTGCATTTGTTTTAATACAATAAGTGTAGTAGGTAAGGCAGATGAACTTAGGGCTTGGAGTAGTACCTGGGAGTATGATGTTATTGCTAATACTGAGACTTGGTTGAGGGAAGAGCAAGATTGGCAACTAAATATCCCAGGATATCGATGCTTCAGGTGGGATAGAGAGGGAGGTAAAAGAGGTGGAGGAGTTGCATTAATGGTCAGAGAAGCTATCACAGCTGTGCTGAAGGAGGGCACTATGAAGGACTCGAGCAGCGAGGCAATATGGGCAGAGCTCAGAAATAGGAAGGGGGCAGTAACAATGTTGGGGCTGTACTACAGGCCTCCCAACAGTGAGTGGGAGATAGAGGTACAAATATGTAAACAGATCATGTAAAGATGTAGGATAGGTGGTGGTGATAGGAGATTTTAATTTTCCCAACATTGACTGGGATTCACTGACTGTTAGAGGAACAGAATTGGTAAGGAAAATCCCGGAGGGCTTTCTAGAGCAGTACGTAAATAGTTCAACTCGGGAAGGGGCCATATTGGACCCTGGTGTTGGGGAATGAACCCAGCCAGGTGGTTGAAGTTTCAGTAGGGGATTACGTTGGGGATAGGGATCACAATTCCGTAAGGTTTAGAATACTCATGGACAAAGACGAGAGTGGTCCGAAAGGAAGAGTGCTACATTGGGGGAAGGCCAACTAAACCCAAATTCAGCAGGAGCTGGGGAAGTGTGGATTGGGAGCAGCTTTTTGAAGGGAAATCCATATTCGATATGTGGGAGGCTTTTAAAGAGAGGTTGAATCGAGTTCAGCAGAGAGATGTCTCTGTGCAAATGAGGGATAGAATTAGCAAGATTAGGGAACCGTGGATGACAGGTGAAATTGTGAGACTTGCTGAGAGGAAATAGGAAGCTACATAAGGTCTAGGCGACTGAAGACAGACAAAGCTTTAGAAGAATATCAGGAATGTAGGACCAATCTGAAATGAGGAATTAAGAGGGTTAAAAGGGGCCATGAGATATCCTTAGCGAGCAAGGTTAATGACAACCCCAAAGCCTTTTATTCATGTATAATGAGCAAGAGGGTAACTAGAGAAAGGGTGGGCTCACTCAAGGACAAAGGAGGAAAGATGTGTGTGGAGTCAGAGAAAATGGGCAAGATTCTTAATGAGTACTTTGTGTCAGTATTCACCGAGGAGAGGGACATGGTGGATGTTGAAGTTAGGGATAGATCTTTGAATACTCCAGGGCAAGTCGGCATAAGGAGGAGGAAGTGATGTGTATTCTAAAAAGGCATTAAGGTGGACAAAATCCCCAGGTCCTGATGGGATCTATCCCAGGTTACTGAGGGAAGCAAGAGAGGAAATAGCTTGGGCCTTAACAGATATCTTTGCAGCTTCCTTGAACACAGGTGAGGTCCCAGAGGACTGGAGAATTGCTAATGTTTTCCCCTTGTTTCAGAAGGGTCGCAGGGATAATCCAGGTAATTACAGACCTGTGAGCTGGATGTCAGTGGTAGGGAAGCTGCTGGAGAAGATACTGAGGGATAAGATCTATTTACATTTGGAAGAAAATGAGCTTATGAGTGATAGGCAGCATGGTTTTGTTCAGGGAAGGTCATGTCTTAGCAACTTCTACGAGGAAGTGACAAAATTGATTGATGAGGGAAGGGCTGCAGATGTCATAGACATGGACTTTACTTAGGCATTTGACAAGGTTCCCCAAGGTAGGCTGATGGAAAAGGTGAAATCACATGGGGTCCAGGGTGTTCGAGCTGGATGGATAGAGAACTGGTTGGGAAACTGGAGACAGAGAGTAGTATTAGGAGGGAGCTTCTCAAAACTGAGACTGTGACCAGTGGTGTTCCACAGGGCTCCGTGCTGGGAGCACTATTGTTCGTGATATACGTAAATGATTTGGAGGAAGTTGTAGGTTGCCTCATTAGCAAGTTTGCAGTTGACACTAAGATTGGTGGAGTAGCAGATAGTGAAGGGGACTGTCAGAGAATACAGCCAAATATAGATAGACTGGAGAGTTGGGCAGAGAAATGGCAGATGGAGTTCAATCTAGACAAATGTGAGGTGATGCATTTTGGAAGATCCAATTCAAGAGCGAACTATACAGTAAATGGAAAAGTCCTGGGGAAAACTGATGTAGAGAGAGATCTGTGTGTTCAGGCCCATTGTTCCCTGAAGATGGCAATGCAGATCAGTAGAGTGGTCAAGAAGGCATATGGCATGCTTTCCTTCATCGGACAGAATATTGAGTCCAAGAGTTGGCAGGTCATGTTGCAGTTATATAAGACTTTGTTTCGGCCACATTTGGAATACCTCGTACAGTTCTGGTTGCTACATTACCAAACGTTTGGAGAGGGTGCAGAGGAGGTTCACCAGGATGTTACCTGGGATGGAGGATGCTAACTATGAAGAGAGTTTGAACAGATCAGGATTATTTTCATTGGAAAGACGGAGGTTGAGGGGGGACCTGATTGAGGCCAACAAAATCATGAGAGGTATAGACAGGGTGGATAGCAAGAAACCTTCTCCCAGAGTGAGGGACTCAATTACTAGGAGTCACGAGTTCAAAGTGAGAGGGGAAAGGTTTAAGGGAGATATATATAGAAAGTTCTTTACGCAGAGGGTGCCGGGTACCTGGAATGTGTTGCCAGCAGAGGTGGTAGAGGCGGGAATCATAGCGTCAGTTAAGATGTATCTCGACAGATACATGAAAGGGCAGGGAGCAGAGGGATACAGATCCTTAAAAAATAGGCGGCAGGTTTAGATAGAGGATCTGGATTGGCGCAGGCTTGGAGGGCCAATGGGCCTGTTCCTGTGCTGGAATTTTCTTTGTTCTGTCAGGAAAAGACACCAGCCACTCACCTCATCAATAGCCCTCCTGAGTTTACAAAGTGTTCTGGACACTCAGTGGAATAGAGGCTTTTGTATTTGACTTTGATCTCCCTGTGGCCATTGGGAAAATGTTTCCATTGGTAGGAGAGACTAGGAGCCAAGGGCACAGCCTTCGACCTTTTAGAATGGAGATTAGGAGAAACGCCTTCAGCCAGAGAGCGGTGAATCTATGGAATTCACTGCCACAGAAGGCTGGGGAGGCCAGGTCACTGGGGATATTTAAGACTGAGATGGATAGGGCAAACATTATTTGCCATCAGGCGTGAAACGAGTGCCCTTCCTCAGCTCCTGCAGATCGTTGGCACGGGGAGTGTGCAGTCCCAGGCTCAAACAGCATCGGTCCCACGGGAAGCAAAGGGAGTGAGAGCGGCCAGTCCGGCAGAAAGGAAGCTCCCTTCCCGCTTCACCCACTGTCTTAGAACGGGCGCGGTCCCCCAGTCCTGGGTGGGATTCGCTGCAAACTTCAACTCCGTGCGACCATGTTGTGAACGCGCTGCTGCGCCCGCAGGGTGGGCGATCGATTGAAGGCCTTGCCGCACTCAGGGCAGGAGTACGGCCTCTCCCTGGTGTGACCGCGCCGGTGGATCTCCAGCTCAGAGGGGACTCGAAACCCCTTCCCGCATTCCCCACACTTCCACGGTTTCCCCGCGGCGCGGGCTCCCTCGGATCCCTCCAGGTTCGACACTCCCTCTGACACCCACGGGGGACACAGTCCCACTCTGCTTTGGGTGGCCTGCTGGCTAACTCTCTGCTCCGGTAAAACTCCCTCCACCCTCGAACAGCGGCATCTCAGTGCTTTACCAGTCAGGGCGACGGGTCGGATCTTTGGAAGCAGACGGGACAATCCTCCTTCTCAATTCAAAGATCGATAAAATTTCAGTCCCGGTGAGTCAAGCTGGCTGAGGCACTTAGTTCAAGATGTGCACGTAAATCCTCTTCTGAAGCCCTGTAAGTTAGGAAGTCATCGCTGTCAGTATCACGTGGAATGTCAGAGTTTAACAGATCGATTTCACGGAATATTCATTCCACTCCCATAACCCAAAAACTGTGAATCTCCATCCCACGCACTCTCCCGACTGCCGTACCTAATACGCTCCCTCCAAATTTTTCTGATACCTGACATTTGGCAGATCTAGCTCCGAGAAGAGTTAAGAATTAGAATCCCTAGAGTGTGGAAACAGGCCCAACAAGTGCATACCGACCCTGGGAAGAATTTCCCACCCAGACCCATTCCCCTACATTTAGCCCTGACACATGCACCTAACCTACACATCCCTGGGCACTGTGGGTAATTTAACATGGCCAACCCACCCTAACCTGCACATCCCTGACCACTATGGACAATTTAGCATGGCCAACCCACCCTAACCTGCACATCCCTGACCACTATGGACAATTTAGCATGGCCAACCCACCCTAACCTGCACATCCCTGACTAATATGGACAATTTAGCACGGTCAACCCACCCTAACCTGCACATCCCTGAACACTATGGACAATTTAGCATGGTCAACACACCCTAACCTGCACATCCCTGACCACTATGGACAATTTAGCATGTTCAACCCACCCTAACCTGCACATCCCTGAACACGATAGACAATTTAGCATGGTCAACCTACCCTAACCTGCACATCCCTGACCACTATGGACAATTTATCACGGCCAACACACCCTAACCTGCACATCCCTGACCACTATGGACAATTTAGCGTGGCCAACACACCCTAACCTGCACATCCCTGACCACCATGGACAATTTAGCATGGCCAACCCACACTAACCTGCACATCCCTGACCACTATGGACAATTTAGCATGGTCAAACCACCCTAACCTGCACATCCCTGAACACTGTGGACAATTTAGCATGGTCAACCCACCCTAACCTGCACATCCCTGAACACTATGGACAATTTAGCATGGCCAATCCACCCTAACCTGAACATCCCTGAACACTATGGACAATTTAGCATGGCCAACCGACCCTAACCTGCACATCCCTGAACACTATGGACAATTTAGCATGTTCAACCCACCCTAACCTGCACATCCCTGAACACTATGGACAATTTAGCATGGCCTACACATCCCTGAACACTATGGACAATTTAGCATGGCCAACGCACCCTAACCTGCACATCCCTGAACACTATTGGACAATTTAGCATGGCCAACGCACCCTAACCTACACATCCCTGACCACTATGGGTAATTTAGCACGGCCAACCCACCCTAACCTGCACATCCCAGAACACTATGGACAATTTAGCATGCCCAACCCACCCTAACCTACACATCCCTGAACAAGATGGACAATTTAGCATGGCCAACCCACCCTAACCTGCACATCCCTGACCACTGTGGACAATTTAGCATGGTCAACCCACCCTAACCTGCACATCCCTGACCACTATGGACAATTTAGCATGGTCAACCCACCCTAACCTGCACATCCCTAAACACTATGGACAATTTAGCATGGTCAACCCACCCTAACCTGCACATCCCTGATCACGGTGGACAATTTAGCATGGTCAACCCACCCTAACCTGCACATCCCTGAACACTATGGACAATTTAGCATGGCCAATCCACCCTAACCTGCACATCCCTGATCACTATGGACAATTTAGCATGGTCAACCCACCCTAACCTGCACATCCCTGAACACTATGGACAATTTAGCATGGCCAACCCACCCTAACCTGAACATCCCTGAACACGATGGACAATTTAGCATGGTCAACCCACCCTAACCTGCACATCCCTGACCACTATGGACAATTTAGCATGGCCAATCCACCCTAACCTGCACATCCCTGATCACTATGGACAATTTAGCACGGTCAACCCACCCTAACCTGCACATCCCTGAACACTATGGACAATTTAGCATGCCCAACCCACCCTAACCTACACATCCCTGAACACGATGGACAATTTAGCATGGTCAACCCACCCTAACCTGCACATCCCTGACCACTATGGACAATTTAGCATGGCCAACACACCCTAACCTGAACATCCCTGACCACTATGGACAATTTAGCACGGCCAACCCACCCTAACCTGCACATTCCTGACCACTATGGACAATTTAGCACGGCCAACCTACCCTAACCTGCACATCCCTGACCACTATGGACATTTTAGCACGGCCAACCCACCCTAACCTGCACATCCCTGACCACTGTGGACAATTTAGCATGGCCAACCCACCCTAACCTGCACATCCCTGAACACTATGGACAATTTAGCATGGCCAACACACCCTAACCTACACATCCCTGACCACTATGGACAATTTAGCATGGTCAACCCACCCTAACCTGCACATCCCTGACCACTATGGACAATTTAGCATGGTCAACACACCCTAACCTGCACATCCCTGAACACTATGGACAATTTAGCATGGTCAACACACCCTAACCTGCACATCCCTGACCACTATGGACAATTTAGCATGGCCAACCCACCCTAACCTGCACATCCCTGACCACTATGGACAATTTAGCATGGTCAACCCACCCTAACCTGCACATCCCTGACCACTATGGACAATTTATCACGGCCAACACACCCTAACCTGCACATCCCTGACCACCATGGACAATTTAGCATGGCCAACCTACCCTAACCTGCACATCCCTGACCACTATGGACAATTTAGCATGGTCAACCCACCCTAACTTGCACAACCGTGACCAATATGGACAATTTAGCATGGTCAACCCACCCTAACCTGCACATCCCTGACCACTGTGGACAATTTAGCATGGTCAACCCACCCTAACCTGCACATCCCTGAACACTATGGACAATTTAGCATGGCCAACCCACCCTAACCTGCACATCCCTGAACACTATGGACAATTTAGCATGGCCAATCCACCCTAACCTGAACATCCCTGAACACTATGGACAATTTAGCATGTTCAATCCACCCTAACCTGCACATCCCTGAACACTATGGACAATTTAGCATGGCCTACACATCCCTGAACACTATGGACAATTTAGCATGGTCAACCCACCCTAACCTGCACATCCCTGAACACTATTGGACAATTTAGCATGGCCAACGCACCCTAACCTACACATCCCTGACCACTATGGGTAATTTAGCACGGCCAACCCACCCTAACCTGCACATTGCTGACCACTATGGACAATTTAGCATGGCCAACACACCCTAACCTGCACATCCCTGACCACGATGGACAATTGAGCACGGCCAACCGACCCTAACCTGCATATTCCTGACCACTATGGACAATTTAGCACGGCCAACCCACCCTAACCTGCACATCCCTGACCACTGTGGACAATTTAGCATGGCCTACCCACCCTAACCTGCACATCCCTGAACACTATGGACAATTTAGCATGGCCAACACACCCTAACCTACACATCCCTGACCACTATGGACAATTTAGCATGGTCAACCCACCCAAACCTACACATCCCTGAACACTATTGGACAATTTAGCATGGCCAACGCACCCTAACCTACACATCCCTGACCACTATGGGTAATTTAGCATGGTCAACCCACCCTAACCTGCACATCCCAGAACACTATGGACAATTTAGCATGCCCAACCCACCCTAACCTACACATCCCTGAACACGATGGACAATTTAGCATGGCCAACCCACCCGAACCCACACATCCCTGACCACTATGGGTAATTTAGCGTGGTCAACCCACCCTAACCTGCACATCCCTGAACACTATGGACAATTTAGCATGCCCAACCCACCCGAACCTACACATCCCTGAACACGATGGACAATTTAGCATGGTCAACCCACCCTAACCTGCACATCCCTGACCAGTATGGACAATTTAGCATGGTCAACCCACCCTAACCTGCACATCCCTGAACACTATGGACAATTTAGCATGGCCAACCCACCCTAACCTGAACATCCCTGAACACTATGGACAATTTAGCATGGCCAACCCACCCTAACCTGAACATCCCTGAACACTATGGACAATTTAGCATGTTCAACCCACCCTAACCTGCACATCCCTGAACACTATGGACAATTTAGCATGGCCAACCCACCCGAACCCACACATCCCTGACCACTATGGGTAATTTAGCGTGGTCAACCCACCCTAACCTGCACATCCCTGAACACTATGGACAATTTAGCATGCCCAACCCACCCGAACCTACACATCCCTGAACACGATGGACAATTTAGCATGGTCAACCCACCCTAACCTGCACATCCCTGACCACTATGGACAATTTAGCACGGCCAACACACCCTAACCTGCACATCCCTGACCACTATGGACATTTTAGCACGGTCAACCCACCCTAACCTACACATCCCTGACCACTATGGACAATTTAGCATGGCCAATCCACCCTAACCTGAACATCCCTGAACACTATGGACAATTTAGCATGGTCAACCCACCCTAACCTGCACATCCCTGAACACTATTGGACAATTTAGCATGGCCAACCCACCCTAACCTGCACATCCCTGAACACTATTGGACAATTTAGCATGGCCAACCCACCCTAACCTGCACATCCCTGAACACTATGGACAATTTAGCATGGCCAACGCACCCTAACCTACACATCCCTGACCACTATGGGTAATTTAGCATGGTCAACCCACCCTAACCTGCACATCCCAGAACACTATGGACAATTTAGCATGCCCAACCCACCCTAACCTACACATCCCTGAACACGATGGACAATTTAGCATGGTCAACCCACCCTAACCGGCACATCCCTGACCACTATGGACAATTTAGCATGGTCAACCCACCCTAACCTGCACATCCCTGACCACTATGGACAATTTAGCATGGTCAACCCACCCTAACCTGCACATCCCTGACCACTGTGGACAATTTAGCATGGTCAACCGACCCTAACCTGCACATCCCTGACCACTATGGACAATTTAGCATGGTCAACCCACCCTAACCTGCACATCCCTAAACACTATGGACAATTTAGCATGGTCAACCCACCCTAACCTGCACATCCCTGACCACGTGGACAATTTAGCATGGTCAACCCACCCTAACCTGCACATCCCTGAACACTATGGACAATTTAGCATGGCCAATCCACCCTAACCTGCACATCCCTGATCACTATGGACAATTTAGCATGGTCAACCCACCCTAACCTGCACATCCCTGAACACTATGGACAATTTATCATGGCCAACCCACCCTAACCTGAACATCCCTGAACACTATGGACAATTTAGCATGGCCAACCCACCCGAACCCACACATCCCTGACCACTATGGGTAATTTAGCGTGGTCAACCCACCCTAACCTGCACATCCCTGAACACTATGGACAATTTAGCATGCCCAACCCACCCTAACCTACACATCCCTGAACACGATGGACAATTTAGCATGGTCAACCCACCCTAACCTACACATCCCTGACCACTATGGACAATTTAGCATGGTCCACCCACCCTAACCTGCACATCCCTGACCACTATGGACAATTTAGCACGGCCAACCTACCCTAACCTGCACATCCCTGACCACTATGGACATTTTAGCATGGCCAACCCACCCTAACCTGCACATCCCTGAACACTATGGACAATTTAGCATGGCCAACACACCCTAACCTACACATCCCTGACCACTATGGACAATTTAGCATGGTCAACCCACCCAAACCTACACATCCCTGAACACTATGGACAATTTAGCATGGTCAACCCACCCTAACCTGCACATCCCTGAACACTATTGGACAATTTAGCATGGCCAACGCACCCTAACCTACACATCCCTGACCACTATGGGTAATTTAGCATGGTCAACCCACCCTAACCTGCACATCCCAGAACACTATGGACAATTTAGCATGCCCAACCCACCCTAACCTACACATCCCTGAACACGATGGACAATTTAGCATGGTCAACCCACCCTAACCTGCACATCCCTGACCACTATGGACAATTTAGCATGGTCAACCCACCCTAACCTGCACATCCCTGACCACTATGGACAATTTAGCATGGTCAACCCACCCTAACCTGCACATCCCTGACCACTGTGGACAATTTAGCATGGTCAACCGACCCTAACCTGCACATCCCTGACCACTATGGACAATTTAGCATGGTCAACCCACCCTAACCTGCACATCCCTAAACACTATGGACAATTTAGCATGGTCAACCCACCCTAACCTGCACATCCCCGATCACGGTGGACAATTTAGCATGGTCAACCCACTCTAACCTGCACATCCCTGACCACGTGGACAATTTAGCATGGTCAACCCACCCTAACCTGCACATCCCTGATCACTATGGACAATTTAGCATGGCCAATCCACCCTAACCTGCACATCCCTGATCACTATGGACAATTTAGCATGGTCAACCCACCCTAACCTGCACATCCCTGAACACTATGGACAATTTAGCATGGCCAACCCACCCTAACCTGAACATCCCTGAACACTATGGACAATTTAGCATGTTCAACCCACCCTAACCTGCACATCCCTGAACACTATGGACAATTTAGCATGGCCAACCCACCCGAACCCACACATCCCTGATCACTATGGGTAATTTAGCGTGGTCAACCCACCCTAACCTGCACATCCCTGAACACTATGGACAATTTAGCATGGCCAACCCACCCTAACCTGCACATCCCTGAACACTATGGACAATTTAGCATGGCCAACACACCCTAACCTACACATCCCTGAACACTATGGACAATTTAGCATGGTCAACCCACCCTAACCTGCACATCCCTGAACACTATGGACAATTTAGCATGGCCAACCCACCCTAACCTGCACATCCCTGACCACTATGGACAATTTAGCACGGTCAACCCACCCTAACCTGCACATCCCTGACCACTATGGACAATTTAGCACGGTCAACCCACCCTAACCTGCACATCCCTGACCACTATGGACAATTTAGCATGGCCAACCCCACCCTAAACTGCACATCCCTCAACACTATGGACAATTTAGCATGGTCAACCCACCCTAACCTGCACATCCCTGACCACTGTGGTCAATTTAGCATGGTCAACCCACCCTAACCTGCACATCCCTGAACACTATGGACAATTTAGCATGGCCAACCCACCCTAACCTACACATCCCTGAACACTATGGACAATTTAGCATGGCCAACCCACCCTAACCTGCACATCCCTGACCACTATGGACAATGTAGCACGGTCAACCCACCCTAACCTGCACATCCCTGACCACTATGGACAATTTAGCATGGTCAACCCACCCTAACCTACACATCCCTGAACACTATGGACAATTTAGCATGGCCAACCCACCCTAACCTGCACATCCCTGACCACTATGGACAATTTAGCACGGTCAACCCACCCTAACCTGCAGATCCCTGAACACTATGGACAATTTAGCATGGCCAACCCACCCTAACCTGCAGATCCCTGAACACTATGGACAATTTAGCATGGCCAACCCACCCTAACCTGCACATCCCTGACCACTATGGACAATTTAGCATGGTCAACCCACCCTAACCTGCACATCCCTGACCACTATGGACAATTTAGCATGGCCAACCCACCCTAACCTACACATCCCTAAACACGATGGACAATTTAGCATGGCCAACCCACCCTAACCTGCACATCCCTGACCACTATGGACAATTTAGCATGGTCAACCCACCCTACCCTGCACATCCCTGAACACTATGGACAATTTAGCATGGTCAACCCACCCTACCCTGCACATCCCTGAACACTATGGACAATTTAGCATGGCCAACCCACCCGAACCCACACATCCCTGACCACTATGGGTAATTTAGCGTGGTCAACCCACCCTAACCTGCACATCCCTGAACACTATGGACAATTTAGCATGCCCAACCCACCCGAACCTACACATCCCTGAACACGATGGACAATTTAGCATGGTCAACCCACCCTAACCTGCACATCCCTGACCACTATGGGTAATTTAGCGTGGTCAACCCACCCTAACCTGCACATCCCTGAACACTATGGACAATTTAGCATGCCCAACCCACCCGAACCTACACATCCCTGAACACTATGGACAATTTAGCATGGCCAACCCACCCTAACCTGCACATCCCTGACCACTATGGACAATTTAGCACGGTCAACCCACCCTAACCTGCACATCCCTGACCACTATGGACAATTTAGCATGGCCAAACCACCCTAACCTGCAGATCCCTGAACACTATGGACAATTTAGCATGGCCAACCCACCCTAACCTGCAGATCCCTGAACACTATGGACAATTTAGCATGGTCAACCCACCCTAACCTGCACATCCCTGAACACTATGGACAATTTAGCATGGCCAACCCACCCTAACCTACACATCCCTGAACACTATGGACAATTTAGCATGGCCAACCCACCCTAACCTGCACATCCCTGACCACTATGGACAATTTAGCATGGTCAACCCACCCTAACCTGCACATCCCTGACCACTATGGACAATTTAGCATGGCCAACCCACCCTAACCTACACATCCCTAAACACGATGGACAATTTAGCATGGCCAACCCACCCTAACCTGCACATCCCTGACCACTATGGACAATTTAGCATGGTCAACCCACCCTACCCTGCACATCCCTGAACACTATGGACAATTTAGCATGGTCAACCCACCCTACCCTGCACATCCCTGAACACTATGGACAATTTAGCATGGCCAACCCACCCGAACCCACACATCCCTGACCACTATGGGTAATTTAGCGTGGTCAACCCACCCTAACCTGCACATCCCTGAACACTATGGACAATTTAGCATGCCCAACCCACCCGAACCTACACATCCCTGAACACGATGGACAATTTAGCATGGTCAACCCACCCTAACCTGCACATCCCTGACCAGTATGGACAATTTAGCATGGTCAACCCACCCTAACCTGCACATGCCTGAACACTATGGACAATTTAGCATGGCCAACCCACCCTAACCTGAACATCCCTGAACACTATGGACAATTTAGCATGGCCAACCCACCCTAACCTGAACATCCCTGAACACTATGGACAATTTAGCATGTTCAACCCACCCTAACCTGCACATCCCTGAACACTATGGACAATTTAGCATGGCCAACCCACCCGAACCCACACATCCCTGACCACTATGGGTAATTTAGCGTGGTCAACCCACCCTAACCTGCACATCCCTGAACACTATGGACAATTTAGCATGCCCAACCCACCCGAACCTACACATCCCTGAACACGATGGACAATTTAGCATGGTCAACCCACCCTAACCTGCACATCCCTGACCACTATGGACAATTTAGCACGGCCAACACACCCTAACCTGCACATCCCTGACCACTATGGACATTTTAGCACGGTCAACCCACCCTAACCTACACATCCCTGACCACTATGGACAATTTAGCATGGCCAATCCACCCTAACCTGAACATCCCTGAACACTATGGACAATTTAGCATGGTCAACCCACCCTAACCTGCACATCCCTGAACACTATTGGACAATTTAGCATGGCCAACCCACCCTAACCTGCACATCCCTGAACACTATTGGACAATTTAGCATGGCCAACCCACCCTAACCTGCACATCCCTGAACACTATGGACAATTTAGCATGGCCAACGCACCCTAACCTACACATCCCTGACCACTATGGGTAATTTAGCATGGTCAACCCACCCTAACCTGCACATCCCAGAACACTATGGACAATTTAGCATGCCCAACCCACCCTAACCTACACATCCCTGAACACGATGGACAATTTAGCATGGTCAACCCACCCTAACCTGCACATCCCTGACCACTATGGACAATTTAGCATGGTCAACCCACCCTAACCTGCACATCCCTGACCACTATGGACAATTTAGCATGGTCAACCCACCCTAACCTGCACATCCCTGACCACTGTGGACAATTTAGCATGGTCAACCCACCCTAACCTGCACATCCCTGACCACGTGGACAATTTAGCATGGTCAACCCACCCTAACCTGCACATCCCTGAACACTATGGACAATTTAGCATGGCCAATCCACCCTAACCTGCACATCCCTGATCACTATGGACAATTTAGCATGGTCAACCCACCCTAACCTGCACATCCCTGAACACTATGGACAATTTATCATGGCCAACCCACCCTAACCTGAACATCCCTGAACACTATGGACAATTTAGCATGGCCAACCCACCCGAACCCACACATCCCTGACCACTATGGGTAATTTAGCGTGGTCAACCCACCCTAACCTGCACATCCCTGAACACTATGGACAATTTAGCATGCCCAACCCACCCTAACCTACACATCCCTGAACACGATGGACAATTTAGCATGGTCAACCCACCCTAACCTACACATCCCTGACCACTATGGACAATTTAGCATGGTCCACCCACCCTAACCTGCACATCCCTGACCACTATGGACAATTTAGCACGGCCAACCTACCCTAACCTGCACATCCCTGACCACTATGGACATTTTAGCATGGCCAACCCACCCTAACCTGCACATCCCTGAACACTATGGACAATTTAGCATGGCCAACACACCCTAACCTACACATCCCTGACCACTATGGACAATTTAGCATGGTCAACCCACCCAAACCTACACATCCCTGAACACTATGGACAATTTAGCATGGTCAACCCACCCTAACCTGCACATCCCTGAACACTATTGGACAATTTAGAATGGCCAACGCACCCTAACCTACACATCCCTGACCACGATGGGTAATTTAGCATGGTCAACCCACCCTAACCTGCACATCCCAGAACACTATGGACAATTTAGCATGCCCAACCCACCCTAACCTACACATCCCTGAACACGATGGACAATTTAGCATGGTCAACCCACCCTAACCTGCACATCCCTGACCACTATGGACAATTTAGCATGGTCAACCCACCCTAACCTGCACATCCCTGACCACTATGGACAATTTAGCATGGTCAACCCACCCTAACCTGCACATCCCTGACCACTGTGGACAATTTAGCATGGTCAACCGACCCTAACCTGCACATCCCTGACCACTATGGACAATTTAGCATGGTCAACCCACCCTAACCTGCACATCCCTAAACACTATGGACAATTTAGCATGGTCAACCCACCCTAACCTGCACATCCCCGATCACGGTGGACAATTTAGCATGGTCAACCCACTCTAACCTGCACATCCCTGACCACGTGGACAATTTAGCATGGTCAACCCACCCTAACCTGCACATCCCTGAACACTATGGACAATTTAGCATGGCCAATCCACCCTAACCTGCACATCCCTGATCACTATGGACAATTTAGCATGGTCAACCCACCCTAACCTGCACATCCCTGAACACTATGGACAATTTAGCATGGCCAACCCACCCTAACCTGAACATCCCTGAACACTATGGACAATTTAGCATGTTCAACCCACCCTAACCTGCACATCCCTGAACACTATGGACAATTTAGCATGGCCAACCCACCCGAACCCACACATCCCTGATCACTATGGGTAATTTAGCGTGGTCAACCCACCCTAACCTGCACATCCCTGAACACTATGGACAATTTAGCATGGCCAACCCACCCTAACCTGCACATCCCTGAACACTATGGACAATTTAGCATGGCCAACACACCCTAACCTACACATCCTTGAACACTATGGACAATTTAGCATGGTCAACCCACCCTAACCTGCACATCCCTGAACACTATGGACAATTTAGCATGGCCAACCCACCCTAACCTGCACATCCCTGACCACTATGGACAATTTAGCACGGTCAACCCACCCTAACCTGCACATCCCTGACCACTATGGACAATTTAGCACGGTCAACCCACCCTAACCTGCACATCCCTGACCACTATGGACAATTTAGCATGGCCAACCCCACCCTAAACTGCACATCCCTCAACACTATGGACAATTTAGCATGGTCAACCCACCCTAACCTGCACATCCCTGACCACTGTGGTCAATTTAGCATGGTCAACCCACCCTAACCTGCACATCCCTGAACACTATGGACAATTTAGCATGGCCAACCCACCCTAACCTACACATCCCTGAACACTATGGACAATTTAGCATGGCCAACCCACCCTAACCTGCACATCCCTGACCACTATGGACAATGTAGCACGGTCAACCCACCCTAACCTGCACATCCCTGACCACTATGGACAATTTAGCATGGTCAACCCACCCTAACCTACACATCCCTGAACACGATGGACAATTTAGCATGGCCAACCCACCCTAACCTGCACATCCCTGACCACTATGGACAATTTAGCACGGTCAACCCACCCTAACCTGCACATCCCTGACCACTATGGACAATTTAGCATGGCCAACCCACCCTAACCTGCAGATCCCTGAACACTATGGACAATTTAGCATGGCCAACCCACCCTAACCTGCACATCCCTGAACACTATGGACAATTTAGCATGGCCAACCCACCCTAACCTGAACATCCCTGAACACTATGGACAATTTAGCATGGCCAACCCACCCTAACCTACACATCCCTGAACACTATGGACAATTTAGCATGGCCAACCCACCCTAACCTGCACATCCCTGACCACTATGGACAATTTAGCATGGTCAACCCACCCTAACCTGCACATCCCTGACCACTATGGACAATTTAGCATGGCCAACCCACCCTAACCTACACATCCCTAAACACGATGGACAATTTAGCATGGCCAACCCACCCTAACCTGCACATCCCTGACCACTATGGACAATTTAGCATGGTCAACCCACCCTACCCTGCACATCCCTGAACACTATGGACAATTTAGCATGCCCAACCCCACCCTAAACTGCACATCCCTGAACACTATGGACAATTTAGCATGCCCAACCCACCCTAACCTGCACATCCCTGAACACTATGGACAATTTAGCATGGTCAACCCACCCGAACCTGCACATCCCTGACCACGATGGACAATTTAGCAAGGCCAACCCACCCTAACCTGCACATCCCTGACCACTATGGACAATTTAGCATGGTCAACCCACCCTAACCTGCACATCCCTGACCACTATGGACAATTTAGCAGGGTCAACAAACCCTAACCTGCACATCCCTGACCACGATGGACAATTTAGCAAGGCCAACCCACCCTAACCTGCACATCCCTGACGACTATGGACAATTTAGCATGGTCAACCCAGCCTAACCTGCACATCCCTAAACACTATGGACAATTTAGCATGGTCAACCCACCCTAACCTGCACATCCCTGACCACGTGGACAATTGAGCATGGTCAACCCACCCTAACCTGCACATCCCTGACCACTATGGACAATTTAGCACGGTCAACCCACCCTAACCTGCACATCCCTGAACACTATGGACAATTTAGCATGGCCAATCCACCCTAACCTGCACATCCCTGATCACTATGGACAATTTAGCATGGTCAACCCACCCTAACCTGCACATCCCTGAACACGATGGACAATTTAGCATGGTCAACCCACCCTAACCTGCACATCCCTGACCACTATGGACAATTTAGCGTGGCCAACCCACCCTAACCTGCACATCCCTGACCACTATGGACAATTTAGCACGGCCAACACACCCTAACCTGCACATCCCTGACCACTATGGACAATTTAGTACGGCCAACCTACCCTAACCTGCACATCCCTGACCACTATGGACATTTTAGCATGGTCAACCCACCCTAACCTGCACATCCCTGAACACTATGGACAATTTAGCATGGCCAACAAACCCTAACCTACACATCCCTGACCACTATGGACAATTTAGCATGGTCAACCCACCCTAACCTGCACATCCCTGACCACTATGGACAATGTAGCACGGTCAACCCACCCTAACCTGCACATCCCTGAACACTATGGACAATTTAGCATGGCCAACCGACCCGAACCCACACATCCCTGACCACTATGGGTAATTTAGCGTGGTCAACCCACCCTAACCTGCACATCCCTGAACACTATGGACAATTTAGCATGGCCAACCCACCCGAACCTACACATCCCTGAACACGATGGACAATTTAGCATGGTCAACCCACCCTAACCTGCACATCCCTGACCACTATGGACAATTTAGCATGGTCACCCAACCTAACCTGCACATCCCTGACCACTATGGACAATTTAGCATGGCCAACACACCCTAACCTGCACATCCCTGACCACTATGGACATTTTAGCATGGCCAACCCACCCTAACCTGCACATCCCTGACCACTATGGACAATTTAGCATGGTCAACCCACCCTAACCTGCACATCCCTGACCACTATGGACAATTTAGCATGGCCAACCCACCCTAACCTACACATCCCTGAACACTATGGACAATTTAGCATGGTCAACCCACCCAAACCTACACATCCCTGAACACTATGGACAATTTAGCATGGTCAACCCACCCTAACCTGCACATCCCTGAACACTATTGGACAATTTAGCATGGCCAACGCACCCTAACCGACACATCCCTGACCACTATGGGTAATTTAGCATGGTCAACCCACCCTAACCTGCACATCCCAGAACACTATGGACAATTTAGCATGCCCAACCCACCCTAACCTACACATCCCTGACCACTATGGACAATTTAGCATGGTCAACCCACCCTAACCTGCACATCCCTGACCACTGTGGACAATTTAGCATGGTCAACCCACCCTAACCTGCACATCCCTAAACACTATGGACAATTTAGCATGGTCAACCCACCCTAACCTGCACATCCCTGATCACGGTGGACAATTTAGCATGGTCAACCCACTCTAACCTGCACATCCCTGACCACGTGGACAATTTAGCATGGTCAACCCACCCTAACCTGCACATCCCTGAACACTATGGACAATTTAGCATGGCCAATCCACCCTAACCTGCACATCCCTGATCACTATGGACAATTTAGCATGGTCAACCCACCCTAACCTGCACATCCCTGAAAAGTATGGACAATTTAGCATGGCCAACCCACCCTAACCTGAACATCCCTGAACACTATGGACAATTTAGCATGTTCAACCCACCCTAACCTGCACATCCCTGAACACTATGGACAATTTAGCATGGCCAACCCACCCGAACCCACACATCCCTGACCACTCTGGGTAATTTAGCGTGGTCAACCCACCCTAACCTGCACATCCCTGAACACTATGGACAATTTAGCATGCCCAACCCACCCTAACCTACACATCCCTGAACACGATGGACAATTTAGCATGGCCAATCCACCCTAACCTGAACATCCCTGAACACTATGGACAATTTAGCATGTTCAACCCACCCTAACCTGCACATCCCTGAACACTATGGACAATTTAGCAGGGTCAACAAACCCTAACCTGCACATCCCTGACCACGATGGACAATTTAGCAAGGCCAACCCACCCTAACCTGCACATCCCTGACCACGATGGACAATTTAGCACGGTCAACCCACCCTAACCTGCACATCCCTGACCACTATGGACAATTTAGCATGGCCAACCCACCCTAACCTGCAGATCCCTGAACACTATGGACAATTTAGCATGGCCAACCCACCCTAACCTGCAGATCCCTGAACACTATGGACAATTTAGCATGGTCAACCCACCCTAACCTGCACATCCCTGAACACTATGGACAATTTAGCATGGCCAACCCACCCTAACCTACACATCCCTGAACACTATGGACAATTTAGCATGGCCAACCCACCCTAACCTGCAGATCCCTGAACACTATGGACAATTTAGCATGGCCAACCCACCCTAACCTGCACATCCCTGACCACTATGGACAATTTAGCATGGTCAACCCACCCTAACCTGCACATCCCTGACCACTATGGACAATTTAGCATGGCCAACCCACCCTAACCTACACATCCCTAAACACGATGGACAATTTAGCATGGCCAACCCACCCTAACCTGCACATCCCTGACCACTATGGACAATTTAGCATGGTCAACCCACCCTACCCTGCACATCCCTGAACACTATGGACAATTTAGCATGCCCAACCCCACCCTAAACTGCACATCCCTGAACACTATGGACAATTTAGCATGCCCAACCCACCCTAACCTGCACATCCCTGAACACTATGGACAATTTAGCATGGTCAACCCACCCGAACCTGCACATCCCTGACCACGATGGACAATTTAGCAAGGCCAACCCACCCTAACCTGCACATCCCTGACCACTATGGACAATTTAGCATGGTCAACCCACCCTAACCTGCACATCCCTGACCACTATGGACAATTTAGCAGGGTCAACAAACCCTAACCTGCACATCCCTGACCACGATGGAAAATTTAGCAAGGCCAACCCACCCTAACCTGCACATCCCTGACCACTATGGACAATTTAGCATGGTCAACCCACCCTAACCTGCACATCCCTGAACACGATGGACAATTTAGCATGGTCAACCCACCCTAACCTGCACATCCCTGACCACTATGGACAATTTAGCGTGGCCAACCCACCCTAACCTGCACATCCCTGACCACTATGGACAATTTAGCACGGCCAACACACCCTAACCTGCACATCCCTGACCACTATGGACAATTTAGTACGGCCAACCTACCCTAACCTGCACATCCCTGACCACTATGGACATTTTAGCATGGCCAACCCACCCTAACCTGCACATCCCTGAACACTATGGACAATTTAGCATGGCCAACAAACCCTAACCTACACATCCCTGACCACTATGGACAATTTAGCATGGTCAACCCACCCAAACCTACACATCCCTGAACACTATGGACAATTTAGCATGGTCAACCCACCCTAACCTGCACATCCCTGACCACTATGGACAATTTAGCACGGTCAACCCACCCTAACCTGCACATCCCTGACCACTATGGACAATTTAGCACGGTCAACCCACCCTAAACTGCACATCCCTCAACACTATGGACAATTTAGCATGGTCAACCCACCCTAACCTGCACATCCCTGACCACTGTGGTCAATTTAGCATGGTCAACCCACCCTAACCTGCACATCCCTGAACACTATGGACAATTTAGCATGGCCAACCCACCCTAACCTGCACATCCCTGACCACTATGGACAATGTAGCACGGTCAACCCACCCTAACCTGCACATCCCTGAACACTATGGACAATTTAGCATGGCCAACCGACCCGAACCCACACATCCCTGACCACTATGGGTAATTTAGCGTGGTCAACCCACCCTAACCTGCACATCCCTGAACACTATGGACAATTTAGCATGCCCAACCCACCCGAACCTACACATCCCTGAACACGATGGACAATTTAGCATGGTCAACCCACCCTAACCTGCACATCCCTGACCACTATGGACAATTTAGCATGGCCAACCCACCCTAACCTACACATCCCTGAACACTATGGACAATTTAGCATGGTCAACCCACCCAAACCTACACATCCCTGAACACTATGGAAAATTTAGCATGGTCAACCCACCCTAACCTGCACATCCCTGAACACTATTGGACAATTTAGCATGGCCAACGCACCCTAACCGACACATCCCTGACCACTATGGGTAATTTAGCATGGTCAACCCACCCTAACCTGCACATCCCAGAACACTATGGACAATTTAGCATGCCCAACCCACCCTAACCTACACATCCCTGACCACTATGGACAATTTAGCATGGTCAACCCACCCTAACCTGCACATCCCTGACCACTGTGGACAATTTAGCATGGTCAACCCACCCTAACCTGCACATCCCTAAACACTATGGACAATTTAGCATGGTCAACCCACCCTAACCTGCACATCCCTGATCACGGTGGACAATTTAGCATGGTCAACCCACTCTAACCTGCACATCCCTGACCACGTGGACAATTTAGCATGGTCAACCCACCCTAACCTGCAAATCCCTGAACACTATGGACAATTTAGCATGGCCAATCCACCCTAACCTGCACATCCCTGATCACTATGGACAATTTAGCATGGTCAACCCACCCTAACCTGCACATCCCTGAAAACTATGGACAATTTAGCATGGCCAACCCACCCTAACCTGAACATCCCTGAACACTATGGACAATTTAGCATGTTCAACCCACCCTAACCTGCACATCCCTGAACACTATGGACAATTTAGCATGGCCAACCCACCCGAACCCACACATCCCTGACCACTCTGGGTAATTTAGCGTGGTCAACCCACCCTAACCTGCACATCCCTGAACACTATGGACAATTTAGCATGCCCAACCCACCCTAACCTACACATCCCTGAACACGATGGACAATTTAGCATGGCCAATCCACCCTAACCTGAACATCCCTGAACACTATGGACAATTTAGCATGTTCAACCCACCCTAACCTGCACATCCCTGAACACTATGGACAATTTAGCAAGGCCTACACATCCCTGAACACTATGGACAATTTAGCATGGTCAACGCACCCTAACCTGCACATCCCTGAACACTATTGGACAATTTAGCATGGCCAACGCACCCTAACCTACACATCCCTGACCACTATGGACAATTTAGCATGGTCAACCCACCCTAACCTGCACATCCCTGAACACTATGGACAATTTAGCAAGGCCTACACATCCCTGAACACTATGGACAATTTAGCATGGTCAACCCACCCTAACCTGCACATCCCTGAACACTATTGGACAATTTAGCATGGTCAACCCACCCTAACCTGCACATCCCTGAACACTATGGACAATTTAGCATGGCCAACCCACCCTAACCTGCACATCCCTGACCACTATGGACAATGTAGCACGGTCAACCCACCCTAACCTGCACATCCCTGAACACTATGGACAATTTAGCATGGCCAACCGACCCGAACCCACACATCCCTGACCACTATGGGTAATTTAGCGTGGTCAACCCACCCTAACCTGCACATCCCTGAACACTATGGACAATTTAGCATGCCCAACCCACCCGAACCTACACATCCCTGAACACGATGGACAATTTAGCATGGTCAACCCACCCTAACCTGCACATCCCTGACCACTATGGACAATTTAGCATGGTCAACCCACCCTAACCTGCACATCCCTGACCACTATGGACAATTTAGCATGGCCAACACACCCTAACCTGCACATCCCTGACCACTATGGACATTTTAGCATGGCCAACCCACCCTAACCTGCACATCCCTGACCACTATGGACAATTTAGCATGGTCAACCCACCCTAACCTGCACATCCCTGACCACTATGGACAATTTAGCATGGCCAACCCACCCTAACCTACACATCCCTGAACACTATGGACAATTTAGCATGGTCAACCCACCCAAACCTACACATCCCTGAACACTATGGACAATTTAGCATGGTCAACCCACCCTAACCTGCACATCCCTGAACACTATTGGACAATTTAGCATGGCCAACGCACCCTAACCGACACATCCCTGACCACTATGGGTAATTTAGCATGGTCAACCCACCCTAACCTGCACATCCCAGAACACTATGGACAATTTAGCATGCCCAACCCACCCTAACCTACACATCCCTGACCACTATGGACAATTTAGCATGGTCAACCCACCCTAACCTGCACATCCCTGACCACTGTGGACAATTTAGCATGGTCAACCCACCCTAACCTGCACATCCCTAAACACTATGGACAATTTAGCATGGTCAACCCACCCTAACCTGCACATCCCTGATCACGGTGGACAATTTAGCATGGTCAACCCACTCTAACCTGCACATCCCTGACCACGTGGACAATTTAGCATGGTCAACCCACCCTAACCTGCAAATCCCTGAACACTATGGACAATTTAGCATGGCCAATCCACCCTAACCTGCACATCCCTGATCACTATGGACAATTTAGCATGGTCAACCCACCCTAACCTGCACATCCCTGAAAACTATGGACAATTTAGCATGGCCAACCCACCCTAACCTGAACATCCCTGAACACTATGGACAATTTAGCATGTTCAACCCACCCTAACCTGCACATCCCTGAACACTATGGACAATTTAGCATGGCCAACCCACCCGAACCCACACATCCCTGACCACTCTGGGTAATTTAGCGTGGTCAACCCACCCTAACCTGCACATCCCTGAACACTATGGACAATTTAGCATGCCCAACCCACCCTAACCTACACATCCCTGAACACGATGGACAATTTAGCATGGCCAATCCACCCTAACCTGAACATCCCTGAACACTATGGACAATTTAGCATGTTCAACCCACCCTAACCTGCACATCCCTGAACACTATGGACAATTTAGCAAGGCCTACACATCCCTGAACACTATGGACAATTTAGCATGGTCAACGCACCCTAACCTGCACATCCCTGAACACTATTGGACAATTTAGCATGGCCAACGCACCCTAACCTACACATCCCTGACCACTATGGACAATTTAGCATGGTCAACCCACCCTAACCTGCACATCCCTGAACACTATGGACAATTTAGCAAGGCCTACACATCCCTGAACACTATGGACAATTTAGCATGGTCAACCCACCCTAACCTGCACATCCCTGAACACTATTGGACAATTTAGCATGGCCAACGCACCCTAACCTACACATCCCTGACCACTATGGGTAATTTAGCATGGTCAACCCACCCTAACCTGCACATCCCAGAACACTATGGACAATTTAGCATGCCCAACCCACCCTAACCTACACATCCCTGAACACGATGGACAATTTAGCATGGTCAACCCACCCTAACCTGCACATCCCTGACCACTATGGACAATTTAGCATGGTCAACCCACCCTAACCTGCACATCCCTGACCACTATGGACAATTTAGCATGGTCAACCCACCCTAACCTGCACATCCCTGACCACTGTGGACAATTTAGCATGGTCAACCGACCCTAACCTGCACATCCCTGACCACTATGGACAATTTAGCATGGTCAACCCACCCTAACCTGCACATCCCTAAACACTATGGACAATTTAGCATGGTCAACCCACCCTAACCTGCACATCCCTGACCACGTGGACAATTTCGCATGGTCAACCCACCCTAACCTGCACATCCCTGAACACTATGGACAATTTAGCATGGCCAATCCACCCTAACCTGCACATCCCTGATCACTATGGACAATTTAGCATGGTCAACCCACCCTAACCTGCACATCCCTGAACACTATGGACAATTTAGCATGGCCAACCCACCCTAACCTGAACATCCCTGAACACTATGGACAATTTAGCATGGCCAACCCACCCGAACCCACACATCCCTGACCACTATGGGTAATTTAGCGTGGTCAACCCACCCTAACCTGCACATCCCTGAACACTATGGACAATTTAGCATGCCCAACCCACCCTAACCTACACATCCCTGAACACGATGGACAATTTAGCATGGTCAACCCACCCTAACCTGCACATCCCTGACCACTATGGACAATTTAGCACGGCCAACCTACCCTAACCTGCACATCCCTGACCACTATGGACATTTTAGCATGGCCAACCCACCCTAACCTGCACATCCCTGAACACTATGGACAATTTAGCATGGCCAACACACCCTAACCTACACATCCCTGACCACTATGGACAATTTAGCATGGTCAACCCACCCAAACCTACACATCCCTGAACACTATTGGACAATTTAGCATGGCCAACGCACCCTAACCTACACATCCCTGACCACTATGGGTAATTTAGCATGGTCAACCCACCCTAACCTGCACATCCCAGAACACTATGGACAATTTAGCATGCCCAACCCACCCTAACCTACACATCCCTGAACACGATGGACAATTTAGCATGGTCAACCCACCCTAACCTGCACATCCCTGACCACTATGGACAATTTAGCATGGTCAACCCACCCTAACCTGCACATCCCTGACCACCGTGGACAATTTAGCATGGTCAACCGACCCTAACCTGCACATCCCTGACCACTATGGACAATTTAGCATGGTCAACCCACCCTAACCTGCACATCCCTAAACACTATGGACAATTTAGCATGGTCAACCCACCCTAACCTGCACATCCCTGATCACGGTGGACAATTTAGCATGGTCAACCCACTCTAACCTGCACATCCCTGACCACGTGGACAATTTAGCATGGTCAACCCACCCTAACCTGCACATCCCTGAACACTATGGACAATTTAGCATGGCCAATCCACCCTAACCTGCACATCCCTGATCACTATGGACAATTTAGCATGGTCAACCCACCCTAACCTGCACATCCCTGAACACTATGGACAATTTAGCATGGCCAACCCACCCTAACCTGAACATCCCTGAACACTATGGACAATTTAGCATGTTCAACCCACCCTAACCTGCACATCCCTGAACACTATGGACAATTTAGCATGGCCAACCCACCCGAACCCACACATCCCTGACCACTATGGGTAATTTAGCGTGGTCAACCCACCCTAACCTGCACATCCCTGAACACTATGGACAATTTAGCATGCCCAACCCACCCTAACCTACACATCCCTGAACACGATGGACAATTTAGCATGGTCAACCCACCCTAACCTGCACATCCCTGACCACTATGGACAATTTAGCACGGCCAACACACCCTAACCTGCACATCCCTGACCACTATGGACAATTTAGCACGGCCAACCTACCCTAACCTGCACATCCCTGACCACTATGGACATTTTAGCATGGCCAACCCACCCTAACCTGCACATCCCTGAACACTATGGACAATTTAGCATGGTCAACCCACCCTAACCTGCACATCCCTGAACACTATGGACAATTTAGCATGGCCAACCCACCCTAACCTGCACATCCCTGACCACTATGGACAATTTAGCACGGTCAACCCACCCTAACCTGCACATCCCTGACCACTATGGACAATTTAGCATGGTCAACACACCCTAACCTGCACATCCCTGAACACTATGGACAATTTAGCATGGCCAATCCACCCTAACCTGAACATCCCTGAACACTATGGACAATTTAGCATGTTCAACCCACCCTAACCTGCACATCCCTGAACACTATGGACAATTTAGCAAGGCCTACACATCCCTGAACACTATGGACAATTTAGCATGGTCAACCCACCCTAACCTGCACATCCCTGAACACTATTGGACAATTTAGCATGGCCAACGCACCCTAACCTACACATCCCTGACCACTATGGGTAATTTAGCATGGTCAACCCACCCTAACCTGCACATCCCAGAACACTATGGACAATTTAGCATGCCCAACCCACCCTAACCTACACATCCCTGAACACGATGGACAATTTAGCATGGTCAACCCACCCTAACCTGCACATCCCTGACCACTATGGACAATTTAGCATGGTCAACCCACCCTAACCTGCACATCCCTGACCACTATGGACAATTTAGCATGGTCAACCCACCCTAACCTGCACATCCCTGACCACTGTGGACAATTTAGCATGGTCAACCGACCCTAACCTGCACATCCCTGAACACTATGGACAATTTAGCATGCCCAACCTACCCTAACCTGCACATCCCTGACCACTATGGACAATTTAGCATGGCCAACCCCACCCTAAACTGCACATCCCTCAACACTATGGACAATTTAGCATGGTCAACCCACCCTAACCTGCACATCCCTGATCACGGTGGACAATTTAGAATGGTCAACCCACCCTAACCTGCACATCCCTGACCACTGTGGTCAATTTAGCATGGCCAACCCACCCTAACCTACACATCCCTGAACACTATGGACAATTTAGCACGGTCAACCCACCCTAACCTGCACATCCCTGAACACTATGGACAATGTAGCACGGTCAACCCACCCTAACCTGCACATCCCTGACCACTATGGACAATGTAGCACGGTCAACCCACCCTAACCTGCACATCCCTGACCACTATGGACAATTTAGCATGGCCAACCCACCCTAACCTGCACATCCCTGACCAGTGTGGACAATTTAGCACGGCCAACACACCCTAACCTGCACATCCCTGACCACTATGGACAATTTAGCACGGCCAACCTACCCTAACCTGCACATCCCTGACCACTATGGACAATTTAGCATGGCCAACACACCCTAACCTACACATCCCTGACCACTATGGACAATTTAGCATGGTCAACCCACCCAAACCTACACATCCCTGAACACTATGGACAATTTAGCATGGTCAACCCACCCTAACCTGCACATCCCTGAACACTATTGGACAATTTAGCATGGCCAACGCACCCTAACCTACACATCCCTGACCACTATGGGTAATTTAGCATGGTCAACCCACCCTAACCTGCACATCCCAGAACACTATGGACAATTTAGCATGCCCAACCCACCCTAACCTACACATCCCTGAACACGATGGACAATTTAGCATGGTCAACCCACCCTAACCTGCACATCCCTGACCACTATGGACAATTTAGCATGATCAACCCACCCTAACCTGCACATCCCTGACCACTGTGGACAATTTAGCATGGTCAACCGACCCTAACCTGCACATCCCTGACCACTATGGACAATTTAGCATGGTCAACCCACCCTAACCTGCACATCCCTAAACACTATGGACAATTTAGCATGGTCAACCCACCCTAACCTGCACATCCCTGATCACGGTGGACAATTTAGCATGGTCAACCCACTCTAACCTGCACATCCCTGACCACGTGGACAATTTAGCATGGTCAACCCACCCTAACCTGCACATCCCTGAACACTATGGACAATTTAGCATGGCCAATCCACCCTAACCTGCACATCCCTGATCACTATGGACAATTTAGCATGGTCAACCCACCCTAACCTGCACATCCCTGAACACTATGGACAATTTAGCATGGCCAACCCACCCTAACCTGAACATCCCTGAACACTATGGACAATTTAGCATGTTCAACCCACCCTAACCTGCACATCCCTGAACACTATGGACAATTTAGCATGGCCAACCCACCCGAACCCACACATCCCTGACCACTATGGGTAATTTAGCGTGGTCAACCCACCCTAACCTGCACATCCCTGAACACTATGGACAATTTAGCATGCCCAACCCACCCTAACCTACACATCCCTGAACACGATGGACAATTTAGCATGGTCAACCCACCCTAACCTGCACATCCCTGACCACTATGAACAATTTAGCATGACCAATCCACCCTAACCGACACATCCCTGAACACTATGGACAATTTAGCATGGCCAACACACCCTAACCTGCACATCCCTGACCACTATGGACAATTTAGCATGGCCAACCCCACCCTAAACTGCACATCCCTCAACACTATGGACAATTTAGCATGGTCAACCCACCCTAACCTGCACATCCCTGATCACGGTGGACAATTTAGCATGGTCAACCCACCCTAACCTGCACATCCCTGACCACTATGGACAATTTAGCATGGCCAACCCACCCTAACCTGCACATCCCTGAACACTATGGACAATTTAGCATGGCCAACCCACCCTAACCTGCAGATCCCTGAACACTATGGACAATTTAGCATGGCCAACCCACCCTAACCTGCACATCCCTGACCACTATGGACAATGTAGCACGGTCAACCCACCCTAACCTGCACATCCCTGACCACTATGGACAATTTAGCATGGTCAACCCACCCTAACCTGCACATCCCTGACCACTATGGACAATTTAGCATGGCCAACCCACCCTAACCTACACATCCCTGAACACTATGGACAATTTAGCATGGCCAACCCACCCTAACCTGCAGATCCCTGAACACTATGGACAATTTAGCATGGCCAACCCACCCTAACCTGCACATCCCTGACCACTATGGACAATGTAGCACGGTCAACCCACCCTAACCTGCACATCCCTGACCACTATGGACAATTTAGCATGGTCAACCCACCCTAACCTGCACATCCCTGAACACTATGGACAATTTAGCATGGCCAACCCACCCTAACCTGCACATCCCTGACCACTATGGACAATTTAGCATGGCCAACCCACCCTAACCTACACATCCCTGAACACTATGGACAATTTAGCATGGCCAACCCACCCTAACCTGCACATCCCTGAACACTATGGACAATTTAGCATGGCCAACCCACCCTAACCTGCACATCCCTGACCACTATGGACAATTTAGCATGGCCAACCCACCCGAACCTGCACATCCCTGACCACTATGGACAATTTAGCATGGCCAACCCACCCTAACCTACACATCCCTGAACACTATGGACAATTTAGCATGGCCAACCCACCCTAACCTGCACATCCCTGACCACTATGGACAATTTAGCATGGCCAACCCACCCTAACCTACACATCCCTGAACACTATGGACAATTTAGCATGGCCAACCCACCCTAACCTGCAGATCCCTGAACACTATGGACAATTTAGCATGGCCAACCCCACCCTAAACTGCACATCCCTGAACACTATGGACAATTTAGCATGGCCAACCCACCCTAACCTACACATCCCTAAACACGATGGACAATTTAGCATGGCCAACCCACCCTAACCTGCACATCCCTGACCAATATGGACAATTTAGCATGGTCAACCCACCCTAACCTGCACATCCCTGAACACTATGGACAATTTAGCATGGCCAACCCACCCTAACCTGCACATCCCTGAACACTATGGACAATTTAGCATGGTCAACCCACCCTAACCTGAACATCCCTGAACACTATGGACAATTTAGCATGGTCAACCCACCCTAACCTGCACATCCCTGAACACTATGGACAATTTAGCATGGTCAACCCACCCTAACCTGCACATCCCTGATCACGGTGGACAATTTAGCACGGCCACTCCACCCTAACCTGCACATCCCTGAACACTATGGACAATTTAGCATGGTCAACCCACCCGAACCTGCACATCCCTGACCACGATGGACAATTTAGCAAGGCCAACCCACCCTAACCTGCACATCCCTGACCACTATGGACAATTTAGCATGGTCAACCCACCCTAACCTGCACATCCCTGACCACTATGGACAATTTAGAGTGGCCAACCCACCCTAACCTGCACATCCCTGACCACTATGGACAATTTAGCATGGTCAACCCACCCTAACCTGCACATCCCTGAACACTATGGACAATTTAGCATGGCCAACCCACCCTAACCTGCACTTCCCTGACCACAATGGACAATTTAGCATGGCCAACACACCCTAACCTGCACATCCCTGACCACTATGGACAATTTAGCATGGCCAACCCACCCTAACCTGCACATCCCTGACCACTATGGACAATTTAGCATGGCCAACCCACCCTAACCTGCACATCCCTGAACACGATGGACAATTTAGCATGGCCAATCCACCCTAACCTGCACATCCCTGAACACTATGGACAATTTAGCACGGTCAATCCACCCTAACCTGCACATCCCTGACCACTATGGACACGTCAGCATGGCCAACCCACCCTAACCTGCACATCCCTGACCACTATGGACAATTTAGCATGGCCAACCCACCCTAACCTGCACATCCCTGACCACAATGGACAATTTAGCATGGCCAATCCACCCTAACCTGCACATCCCTGACCACTATGGACAATTTAGCACGGCCAATCCACCCTAACCTGCACATCCGTGACCACTATGGACAATTTAGCATGGCCAACCCACCCTAACCTGCACATCCCTGACCACTATGGACAATTTAGCATGGCCAACCCACCCTAACCTGCACATCCCTGACCACTATGGACAATTTAGCATGGCCAACCCACCCTAACCTACACATCCCTGAACACAATGGACAATTTAGCATGGCCAACCCACCCTAACCTGCACATCCCTGACCACTATGGACAATTTAGCATGGCCAACCCACCCTAACCTGCAGATCCCTGAACACTATGGACAATTTAGCATGGCCAACCCCACCCTAAACTGCACATCCCTGAACACTATGGACAATTTAGCATGGCCAACCCACCCTAACCTACACATCCCTAAACACGATGGACAATTTAGCATGGCCAACCCACCCTAACCTGCACATCCCTGACCAATATGGACAATTTAGCATGGTCAACCCACCCTAACCTGCACATCCCTGAACACTATGGACAATTTAGCATGGTCAACCCACCCTAACCTGCACATCCCTGATCACGGTGGACAATTTAGCACGGCCACTCCACCCTAACCTGCACATCCCTGAACACTATGGACAATTTAGCATGGTCAACCCACCCGAACCTGCACATCCCTGACCACGATGGACAATTTAGCAAGGCCAACCCACCCTAACCTGCACATCCCTGACCACTATGGACAATTTAGCATGGTCAACCCACCCTAACCTGCACATCCCTGACCACTATGGACAATTTAGAGTGGCCAACCCACCCTAACCTGCACTTCCCTGACCACAATGGACAATTTAGCATGGCCAACACACCCTAACCTGCACTTCCCTGACCACAATGGACAATTTAGCATGGCCAACCCACCCTAACCTGCACATCCCTGACCACTATGGACAATTTAGCATGGCCAACCCACCCTAACCTGCACATCCCTGACCAATATGGACAATTTAGCATGGCCAACCCACCCTAACCTGCACATCCCTGAACAAGATGGACAATTTAGCATGGCCAATCCACCCTAACCTGCACATCCCTGAACACTATGGACAATTTAGCACGGTCAATCCACCCTAACCTGCACATCCCTGACCACTATGGACACGTCAGCATGGCCAACCCACCCTAACCTGCACATCCCTGACCACTATGGACAATTTAGCATGGCCAACCCACCCTAACCTGCACATCCCTGACCACAATGGACAATTTAGCATGGCCAATCCACCCTAACCTGCACATCCCTGACCACTATGGACAATTTAGCACGGCCAATCCACCCTAACCTGCACATCCCTGACCACTATGGACACGTTCGCATGGCCAACCCACCCTAACCTGCACATCCCTGACCACTATGGACAATTTAGCACGGTCAACCCACCCTAACCTGCACATCCCTGAACACTATGGACAATTTAGCATGGCCAACCCACCCTAACCTGCACATCCCTGACCACGTGGACAATTTAGCACGGTCAACCCACCCTAACCTGCACATCCCTGACCACTATGGACAATTTCGCGTGGCCAACCCACCCTAACCTGCACATCCCTGACCACAATGGACAATTTAGCGTGGCCAACCCACCCTAACCTGCACAACCCTGAACACTATGGACAATTTAGCATGGCCAACCCACCCTAACCTGCACATCCCTGAACACTATGGACAATTTAGCATGGTCAACCCACCCTAACCTGCACATCCCTGACCACTATGGACAATTTAGCATGGTCAACCCACCCTAACCTGCACATCCCAGAACACTATTGGACAATTTAGCATGGCCAACCCACCCTAACCTACACATCCCTGACCACTATGGGTAATTTAGCATGGTCAACCCACCCTAACCTGCACATCCCTGACCACTATGGACAATTTAGCATGGTCAGCCCACCCGAACCTGCACATCCCTGAACACTGTGGACAATTTAGCACGGCCAATCCACCCTAACCTGCACATCCCTGAACACTATGGACAATTTAGCATGGTCAACCCACCCGAACCTGCACATCCCTGACCACTATGGACAATTTAGCATGGCGAACCCACCCTGACTTGCACATCCCTGAACACTATGGACAATTTAGCATGGCCAACCCACCCTAACCTGCACATCCCTGACCACTATGAACAATTTAGCATGGCCAACCCACGCTAACCTGCACATCCCTGAACACTATGGACAATTTAGCATGGTCAACCCACCCTAACCTGCACATCCCTGAACACGGTGGACAATTTAGCATGGTCAACCCACCCTAACCTGCACATTCCGGAACACTATGGACAATTTAGCATGGTCAACCCACCCTAACCTGCACATCCCGGAACACAATGGACAAGTTAGCATGGCCAACCCACCCTAACCTGCACATCCCTGACCACTATGGACAATTTAGCATGGCCAACTCACCCTAACCTACACATCCCTGACCACGATGGACAATTTAGCATGGTCAACCCACCCTACCCTGCACATCCCTGACCACTATGGACAATTTAGCATGGTCAACCCACCCTAACCTGCACATCCCTGACCACTATGGACAATTTAGCATGGCCAACCGACCCTAACCTGCACATCCCTGACCACTATGGACAATTTAGCATGGTCAACCCACCCTAACCTGCACATCCCTGAACACTATGGACAATTTAGCATGGCCAACCCACCCTAACCTGCACATCCCTGACCACTATGGACAATTTAGCATGGTCAACCCACCCTCACCTGCACATCCCTGAACACTATGGACAATTTAGCATGGCCAATCCACCCTAACCTGCACATCCCAGAACACTATTGGACAATTTAGCATGGCCTACACATCCCTGAACACTATGGACAATTTAGCATGGTCAACCCACCCTAACCTGCACATCCCTGAACACTATTGGACAATTTAGCATGGCCAACGCACCCTAACCTACACATCCCTGACCACTATGGGTAATTTAGCATGGTCAACCCACCCTAACCTGCACATCCCAGAACACTATGGACAATTTAGCATGCCCAACCCACCCTAACCTACACATCCCTGAACACGATGGACAATTTAGCATGGTCAACCCACCCTAACCTGCACATCCCTGACCACTATGGACAATTTAGCATGGCCAACACACCCTAACCTGCACATCCCTGAACACTATGGACAATTTAGCATGGCCAACCCACCCTAACCTGCACATCCCTGACCACTATAGACAATTTAGCATGGCCAATCCACCCTAACCTGCACATCCCTGAACACTATGGACAATTTAGCATGCCCAACCCACCCTAACCTACACATCCCTGAACACGATGGACAATTTAGCATGGTCAACCCACCCTAACCTGCACATCCCTGACCACTATGGACAATTTAGCATGGCCAACCCACCCTAACCTGCACATCCCTGACCACTATGGACAATTTAGCGTGGCCAAGCCACCCTAACCTGCACAACCCTGAACACTATGGACAATTTAGCATGGCCAACCCACCCTAACCTGCACATCCCTGAACACTATGGACAATTTAGCATGGTCAACCCACCCTAACCTGCACATCCCTGACCACTGTGGACAATTTAGCATGGTCAACCGACCCTAACCTGCACATCCCTGACCACTATGGACAATTTAGCATGGTCAACCCACCCTAACCTGCACATCCCTGAACACTATGGACAATTTAGCATGGTCAACCCACCCTAACCTGCACATCCCTGATCACGGTGGACAATTTAGCATGGTCAACCCACTCTAACCTGCACATCCCTGACCACGTGGACAATTTAGCATGGCCAATCCACCCTAACCTGCACATCCCTGATCACTATGGACAATTTAGCATGGCCAATCCACCCTAACCTGCACATCCCTGATCACTATGGACAATTTAGCATGGTCAACCCACCCTAACCTGCACATCCCTGAACACTATGGACAATTTAGCATGGCCAACCCACCCTAACCTGAACATCCGTGAACACTATGGACAATTTAGCATGTTCAACCCACCCTAACCTGCACATCCCTGAACACTATGGACAATTTAGCATGGCCAACACACCCGAACCCACACATCCCTGACCACTATGGGTAATTTAGCGTGGTCAACCCACCCTAACCTGCACATCCCTGAACACTATGGACAATTTAGCATGCCCAACCCACCCTAACCTACACATCCCTGAACACGATGGACAATTTAGCATGGCCAACCCACCCTAACCTGCACATCCCTGACCACTATGGACAATTTAGCAAGGCCAACCCACCCTAACCTGCACATCCCTGACCACTATGGACAATTTAGCATGGTCAACCCACCCTAACCTGCACATCCCTGACCACGATGGACAATTTAGCAAGGCCAACCCACCCTAACCTGCACATCCCTGACCACTATGGACAATTTAGCATGGTCAACCCACCCTAACCTGCACATCCCTGACCACTATGGACAATTTAGCATGGTCAACCCACCCTAACCTGCACATCCCTGAACACGGTGGACAATTTAGCATGGCCAACACACCCGAACGTACACATCCCTGACCTCTATGGACAATTTAGCATGGTCAACCCACCCTAACCTGCACATCCCTGACCACTATGGACAATTTAGAGTGGCCAACCCACCCTAACCTGCACATCCCTGAACACTATGGACAATTTAGCGTGGCCAACCCACCCTAACCTGCACATCCCTGAACACGGTGGACAATTTAGCATGGCCAACACACCCGAACGTACACATCCCTGACCTCTATGGACAATTTAGCATGGTCAACCCACCCTAACCTGCACATCCCTGACTACTATGGACACGTCAGCATGGCCAACCCACCCTAACCTACACATCCCTGACCACTATGGACAATTTAGCATGGTCAACCCACCCTAACCTGCACATCCCTGACCACTATGGACAATTTAGCATGGTCAACCCACCCTAACCTGCACATCCCTGACCACTATGGACAATTTAGCATGGTCAACCCACCCTAACCTGCACATCCCTGACCACTATGGACAATTTAGCATGGCCAACCCACCCTAACCTGCAGATCCCTGAACACGATGGACAATTTAGCATGGCCAACCCACCCTAACCTGCACATCCCTGACCACTATGGACAATTTAGCACGGCCAACCCACCCTAACCTGCACATCCCTGAACACTATGGACAATTTCGCGTGGCCAACCCACCCTAACCTGCACATCCCTGATCACAATGGACAATTTAGCGTGGCCAACCCACCCGAACCTGCACAACCCTGAACACTATGGACAATTTAGCATGGCCAACCCACCCTAACCTGCACATCCCTGAACACTATGGACAATTTAGCATGGTCAACCCACCCGAACCTGCACATCCCTGACCACTATGGACAATTTAGCATGGTCAACCCACCCAAACCTACACATCCCTGACCACTATGGGTAATTTAGCATGGTCAACCCACCCGAACCTGCACATCCCTGAACACTATGGACAATTTAGCATGGCCAACCCACCCTAACCTACACATCCCTGAACACTGTGGACAATTTAGCATGGTCAACCCACCCTAACCTGCACATCCCTGACCACTGTGGACAATTTAGCATGGTCGGCCCACCCGAACCTGCACATCCCTGAACACTGTGGACAATTTAGCACGGCCAATCCACCCTAACCTGCACATCCCTGAACACTATGGACAATTTAGCATGGTCAACCCACCCGAACCTGCACATCCCTGACCACGATGGACAATTTAGCATGGCCAACCCACCCTAACCTGCACATCCCTGACCACTATGGACAATTTAGCATGGCCAACCCACCCTGACTTGCACATCCCTGAACACTATGGACAATTTAGCATGGCCAACCCACCCTAACCTGCACATCCCTGACCACTATGAACAATTTAGCATGGCCAACCCACCCTGACCTGCACATCCCTGAACACTATGGACAATTTAGCATGGTCAACCCACCCTAACCTGCACATCCCTGACCACTATGGAGAATTTAGCACGGTCAACCCACCCTAACCTGCACATCCCTGAACACGCTGGACAATTTAGCATGGTCAACCCACCCTAACCTGCACATTCCGGAACACTATGGACAATTTAGCACGGCCAACTCACCCTAACCTGCACATCCCGGAACACAATGGACAAGTTAGCATGGCCAACCCACCCTAACCTGCACATCCCTGACCACTATGGACAATTTAGCATGGCCAACGCACCCTAACCTACACATCCCTGACCACGATGGACAATTTAGCATGGTCAACCCACCCTACCCTGCACATCCCTGACCACTATGGACAATTTAGCATGGTCAACCCACCCTAACCTGCACATCCCTGACCACTATGGACAATTTAGCATGGCCAACCGATCCTAACCTGCACATCCCTGACCACTATGGACAATTTAGCATGGTCAACCCACCCTAACCTGCACATCCCTGAACACTATGGACAATTTAGCATGGCCAACCCACCCTAACCTGAACATCCCTGAACACTATGGACAAGTTAGCATGGCCAACCCACCCTAACCTGCACATCCCTGACGACAATGGACAACTTAGCATGTTCAACCCACCCTAACCTGCACATCCCTGAACACGATGGACAATTTAGCATGCCCAACCCACCCTAACCTACACATCCCTGAACACGATGGACAATTTAGCATGGTCAACCCACCCTAACCTGCACATCCCTGACCACTATGGACAATTTATCACGGTCAACACACCCTAACCTGCACATCCCTGACCACTATGGAAAATTTAGCGTGGCCAACACACCCTAACCTGCACATCCCTGGCCACCATGGACAATTTAGCATGGCCAACCCACCCTAACCTGCACATCCCTGACCACTATGGACAATTTAGCAGGGTCAACCCACCCTCACCTGCACATCCCTGAACACTATGGACAATTTAGCATGGCCAATCCACCCTAACCTGCACATCCCTGAACACTATGGACAATTTAGCATGGTCAACCCACCCTAACCTGCACATCCCTGACCACTATGGAGAATTTAGCACGGTGAACCCACCCTAACCTGAACATCCCTGAACACTATGGACAATTTAGCATGTTCAACCCACCCTAACCTGCACATCCCTGAACACTATTGGACAATTTAGCATGGCCAACGCACCCTAACCTACACATCCCTGACCACTATGGGTAATTTAGCATGGTCAACCCACCCTAACCTGCACATCCCAGAACACTATGGACAATTTAGCATGCCCAACCCACCCTAACCTACACATCCCTGAACACGATGGACAATTTCGCATGGTCAACCCACCCTAACCTGCACATCCCTGACCACTATGGACAATTTAGCATGGTCAACCCACCCTAACCTGCACATCCCTGACCACTATGGACAATTTAGAATGGCCAACACACCCTAACCTGCACATCCCTGAACACTATGGACAATTTAGCATGGCCAACCCACCCTAACCTGCACATCCCTGAACACTATGGACAATTTAGCATGGTCAACCCACCCTAACCTGCACATCCCTGACCACTATGGAGAATTTAGCACGGTGAACCCACCCTAACCTGAACATCCCTGAACACTATGGACAATTTAGCATGTTCAACCCACCCTAACCTGCACATCCCTGAACACTATTGGACAATTTAGCATGGCCAACGCACCCTAACCTACACATCCCTGACCACTATGGGTAATTTAGCATGGTCAACCCACCCTAACCTGCACATCCCAGAACACTATGGACAATTTAGCATGCCCAACCCACCCTAACCTACACATCCCTGAACACGATGGACAATTTAGCATGGTCAACCCACCCTAACCTGCACATCCCTGACCACTATGGACAATTTAGCATGGTCAACCCACCCTCACCTGCACATCCCTGACCACTATGGACAATTTAGAATGGCCAACACACCCTAACCTGCACATCCCTGAACACTATGGACAATTTAGCATGGCCAACCCACCCTAACCTGCACATCCCTGAACACTATGGACAATTTAGCATGGTCAACCCACCCTAACCTGCATATCCCTGACCACTGTGGACAATTTAGCATGGTCAACCGACCCTAACCTGCACATCCCTGACCACTATGGACAATTTAGCATGGTCAACCCACCCTAACCTGCACATCCCTGAACACGATGGACAATTTAGCATGGTCAACCCACCCTAACCTGCACATCCCTGACCACTATGGACAATTTATCACGGTCAACACACCCTAACCTGCACATCCCTGACCACTATGGAAAATTTAGCGTGGCCAACACACCCTAACCTGCACATCCCTGGCCACCATGGACAATTTAGCATGGCCAACCGATCCTAACCTGCACATCCCTGACCACTATGGACAATTTAGCATGGTCAACCCACCCTAACCTGCACATCCCTGAACACTATGGACAATTTAGCATGGCCAACCCACCCTAACCTGAACATCCCTGAACACTATGGACAAGTTAGCATGGCCAACCCACCCTAACCTGCACATCCCTGACGACAATGGACAACTTAGCATGTTCAACCCACCCTAACCTGCACATCCCTGAACACGATGGACAATTTAGCATGCCCAACCCACCCTAACCTACACATCCCTGAACACGATGGACAATTTAGCATGGTCAACCCACCCTAACCTGCACATCCCTGACCACTATGGACAATTTATCACGGTCAACACACCCTAACCTGCACATCCCTGACCACTATGGAAAATTTAGCGTGGCCAACACACCCTAACCTGCACATCCCTGGCCACCATGGACAATTTAGCATGGCCAACCCACCCTAACCTGCACATCCCTGACCACTATGGACAATTTAGCAGGGTCAACCCACCCTCACCTGCACATCCCTGAACACTATGGACAATTTAGCATGGCCAATCCACCCTAACCTGCACATCCCTGAACACTATGGACAATTTAGCATGGTCAACCCACCCTAACCTGCACATCCCTGACCACTATGGAGAATTTAGCACGGTGAACCCACCCTAACCTGAACATCCCTGAACACTATGGACAATTTAGCATGTTCAACCCACCCTAACCTGCACATCCCTGAACACTATTGGACAATTTAGCATGGCCAACGCACCCTAACCTACACATCCCTGACCACTATGGGTAATTTAGCATGGTCAACCCACCCTAACCTGCACATCCCAGAACACTATGGACAATTTAGCATGCCCAACCCACCCTAACCTACACATCCCTGAACACGATGGACAATTTCGCATGGTCAACCCACCCTAACCTGCACATCCCTGACCACTATGGACAATTTAGCATGGTCAACCCACCCTAACCTGCACATCCCTGACCACTATGGACAATTTAGAATGGCCAACACACCCTAACCTGCACATCCCTGAACACTATGGACAATTTAGCATGGCCAACCCACCCTAACCTGCACATCCCTGAACACTATGGACAATTTAGCATGGTCAACCCACCCTAACCTGCACATCCCTGACCACTATGGAGAATTTAGCACGGTGAACCCACCCTAACCTGAACATCCCTGAACACTATGGACAATTTAGCATGTTCAACCCACCCTAACCTGCACATCCCTGAACACTATTGGACAATTTAGCATGGCCAACGCACCCTAACCTACACATCCCTGACCACTATGGGTAATTTAGCATGGTCAACCCACCCTAACCTGCACATCCCAGAACACTATGGACAATTTAGCATGCCCAACCCACCCTAACCTACACATCCCTGAACACGATGGACAATTTAGCATGGTCAACCCACCCTAACCTGCACATCCCTGACCACTATGGACAATTTAGCATGGTCAACCCACCCTCACCTGCACATCCCTGACCACTATGGACAATTTAGAATGGCCAACACACCCTAACCTGCACATCCCTGAACACTATGGACAATTTAGCATGGCCAACCCACCCTAACCTGCACATCCCTGAACACTATGGACAATTTAGCATGGTCAACCCACCCTAACCTGCATATCCCTGACCACTGTGGACAATTTAGCATGGTCAACCGACCCTAACCTGCACATCCCTGACCACTATGGACAATTTAGCATGGTCAACCCACCCTAACCTGCACATCCCTGAACACGATGGACAATTTAGCATGGTCAACCCACCCTAACCTGCACATCCCTGACCACTATGGATAATTTAGCACGGCCAACCTACCCTAACCTGCACATCCCTGACCACTATGGACATTTTAGCATGGCCAACCCACCCTAACCTGCACATCCCTGAACACTATGGACAACTTAGCATGGTCAACCCACCCTAACCTGCACATCCCTGAACACTATGGACAATTTAGCATGGCCAACACACCATAACCTACACATCCCTGAACACGATGGACAATTTAGCATGGTCAACCGACCCTAACCTGCACATCCCTGACCACTATGGACAATTTAGCATGGCCAACGCACCCTAACCTGCACATCCCTGACCAATATGGACAATTTAGCATGGTCAACCCACCCTAACCTGCACATCCCTGAACACTATGGACAATTTAGCATGGCCAACCCCACCCTAAACTGCACATCCCTGAACACTATGGACAATTTAGCATGGTCAACCCACCCTAACCTGCACATCCCTGACCACTGTGGTCAATTTAGCATGGTCAACCCACCCTAACCTGCACATCCCTGACCACTATGGACAATTTAGCATGGCCAACCCACCCTAACCTGAACATCCCTGAACACTATGGACAATTTAGCATGGCCAACCCACCCTAACCTGCACATCCCTGACCACTATGGACAATTTAGCACGGCCAACCCACCCTAACCTGCACATCCCTGACCACTATGGACAATTTAGCATGGCCAACCCACCCTAACCTACACATCCCTGAACACTATGGACAATTTAGCATGGCCAACCCACCCTAACCTGCACATCCCTGAACACTGGACAATTTAGCACGCCAACACACCCTAACCTGCACATCCCTGAACACTATGGACAATTGAGCATGGTCAACCCACCCTAACCTGCACATCCCTGAACACTATGGACAATTTAGCACGGTCAAACCACCCTAACCTGCACATCCCTGACCACTATGGACAATTTAGCACGCCAACACACCCTAACCTGCACATCCCTGAACACTATGGACAATTGAGCATGGTCAACCCACCCTAACCTGCACATCCCTGAACACTATGGACAATTTAGTACGGTCAACCCACCCTCACCGGCACATCCCTGACCACTATGGACAATTTAGCATGGTCAACCCACCCTAACCTGCACATCCCTGACCACTATGGACAATTTAGCATGGCAAACCCACCCTAACCTGCACATCCCTGAACACTATGGACAATTTAGCACGGTCAACCCACCCTAACCTGCACATCCCTGACCACTATGGACAATTTAGCATGGCAAACCCACCCTAACCTGCACATCCCTGAACACTATGGACAATTTAGCATGGCCAACCCACCCTAACCTGCACATCCCTGACCACTATGGACAATTTAGCATGGTCAACCCACCCTAACCTGCACATCCCTGACCACTATGGACAATTTAGCATGGTCAACCCACCCTAACCTGCACATCCCTGACCACTATGGACACGTCAGCATGGCCAACGCACCCTAACCTGCACATCCCTGAACACTATGGACAATTTAGTACGGTCAACCCACCCTAACCTGCACATCCCTGACCACTATGGACAATTTAGCATGGCAAACCCACCCTAACCTGCACATCCCTGAACACTATGGACAATTTAGCATGGTCAACCCACCCTAACCTGCACATCCCTGACCACTACGGACAATTTAGCATGGCCAACCCACCATAACCTGCACATCCCTGATCACTATGGACAATTTAGCATGGTCAACCCACCCTAACCTGCACATCCCTGAACACTATGGACAATTTAGCATGGTCAACCTACCCTAACCTGCACATCCCTGACCACTACGGACAATTTAGCATGGCCAACCCAGCATAACCTGCACATCCCTGATCACTATGGACAATTTAGCGTGGCCAACCCACCATAACCTGCACATCCCTGACTACTATGGACAATTTAGCATGGCCAACCCACCCGAACCTGCACTTCCCTGACCACTATGGACAATTTAGCATGGTCAACCCACCCTTACCTGCACATCCCTGAACACTATGGACAATTTAGCACGGTCAACCCACCTGCACATCCTTGACCATTTTGGACAAATTAGCGTGGCCAACCCACCGTAACCTGCACATCCCTGACCACTATGGACAATTTAGCACGGTCAATTCACCCTAACCTGCACATCCCTGACCACTATGGACACGTCAGCATGGCCAACCCACCCTAACCTGAACATCCCTGACCACTATGGACAATTTAGCACGGCCAATCCACCCTAACCTGCACATCCCTGACCACAATGGACAATTTAGCACGGCCAACCCACCCTAACCTGCACATCCCTGAACACTATGGACACGTTAGCACGGTCAAACCACCGTAACCTGCACATCCCTGACCACTATGGACAATTTAGCACGCCAACACACCCTAACCTGCACATCCCTGACCACTATGGACACGTTAGCACGGTCAAACCACCCTAACCTGCACATCCCTGACCACTATGGACAATTTAGCACGCCAACACACCCTAACCTGCACATCCCTGAACACCATGGACAATTGAGCATGGTCAACCCACCCTAACCTGCACATCCCTGAACACTATGCACAATTTAGTACGGTCAACCCACCCTAACCGGCACATCCCTGACCACTATGGACAACCCACCCTAACCTGCACATCCCTGACCACTATGGACAATTTAGCAAGGCAAACCCACCCGATCCTGCACATCCCTGACCACTATGGACCATTTAGCATGGCCAACCCACCCTAACCTGCACATCCCTGACCACTATGGACAATTTAGCATGGTCAACCCACCCTAACCTGCACATCCCTGACCACTATGGACAATTTAGCATGGTCAACCCACCCCAACCTGCACATCCCTGAACACTATGGACAATTTAGCATGGTCAACCCACCCTAACCTGCACATCCCTGAACACTATGGACAATTTAGCATGGCCAACCCACCCTAACCTGCACATCCCTGACCACTATGGACAATTTAGCATTGACAACCCACCCTAACCTGCACATCCCTGACCACTATGGACACGTCAGCATGGCCAACCCACCCTAACCTGCACATCCCTGAACACTATGGACAATTTAGCATGGTCCACCCACCCTAACCTGCACATCCCTGACCACTACGGACAATTTAGCATGGCCAACCCACCCTAACCTGCACATCCCTGATCACTATGGACAATTTAGCATGGTCAACCCACCCTAACCTGCACATCCCTGAACACTATGGACAATTTAGCATGGTCAACCTACCCTAACCTGCACATCCCTGACCACTATGGACAATTTAGCACGGTCAACCCACCTGCACATCCTTGACCATTATGGACAATTTAGCGTGGCCAACCCACCATAACCTGAACATCCCTGACTACTATGGACAATTTAGCATGGCCAACCCACCCGAACCTGCACTTCCCTGAACACTATGGACAATTGAGCATGGTCAACCCACCCTAACCTGCACATCCCTGAACACTATGGACAATTTAGTACGGTCAACCCACCCTCACCGGCACATCCCTGACCACTATGGACAATTTAGCATGGCAAACCCACCCGAACCTGCACATCCCTGACCACTATGGACCATTTAGCATGGCCAACCCACCCTAACCTGCACATCCCTGACCACTATGGACAATTTATCATGGTCAACCCACCCTAACCTGCACATCCCTGACCACTATGGACAATTTAGCATGGTCAACCCACCCCAACCTGCACATCCCTGAACACTATGGACAATTTAGCATGGTCAACCCACCCTAACCTGCACATCCCTGAACACTATGGACAATTTAGCATGGCCAACCCACCCTAACCTGCACATCCCTGACCACTATGGACAATTTAGCATGGTCAACCCACCCTAACCTGCACATCCCTGAACACTGTGGACAATTTAGCACGGTCAACCCACCTGCACATCGTTGACCATTTTGGACAATTTAGCATGGCCAACCCACCCTAACCTGCACATCCCTGACCACTATGGACAATTTAGCATGGTCAACCCACCCTAACCTGCACATCCCTGAACACTATGGACAATTTAGCATGGTCAACCCACCCTAACCTGCACATCCCTGAACACTATGGACAATTTAGTACGGTCAACCCACCCTCACCGGCACATCCCTGACCACTATGGACAATTTAGCATGGTCAACCCACCCTAACCTACACATCCCTGAACACGATGGACAATTTAGCACGGCCAACCCACCCTAACCTGCACATCCCTGACCACTATGGACAATTTAGCATGGTCAACCCACCCTAACCTGCACATCCCTGACCACTATGGACAATTTAGCATGGTCAACCCACCCTAACCTGCACATCCCTGACCACTATGGACACGTCAGCATGGCCAACGCACCCTAACCTGCACATCCCTGAACACTATGGACAATTTAGCATGGTCAACCCACCCTAACCTGCACATCCCTGACCACTACGGACAATTTAGCATGGCCAACCCACCATAACCTGCACATCCCTGATCACGATGGACAATTTAGCATGGCCAACCCACCCGAACCTGCACTTCCCTGACCACTATGGACAATTTAGCATGGTCAACCCACCCTTACCTGCACATCCCTGAACACTATGGACAATTTAGCATGGTCAACCCACCCTAACCTGCACATCCCTGACCACTGTGGACAATTTAGCACGGTCAACCCACCTGCACATCCTTGACCATTTTGGACAAATTAGCGTGGCCAACCCACCGTAACCTGCACATCCCTGACCACTATGGACAATTTAGCACGGTCAATTCACCCTAACCTGCACATCCCTGACCACTATGGACACGTCAGCATGGCCAACCCACCCTAACCTGAACATCCCTGACCACTATGGACAATTTAGCATGGTCAACCCACCCTAACCTGCACATCCCTGACCACTGTGGACAATTTAGCACGGTCAACCCACTCTAACCTGCACATCCCTGACCACTGTGGACAATTTAGCACGGCCAACCCACCCTAACCTGCACATCCCTGACCACGATGGACAATTTAGCACGGCCAACCCACCCTAACCTGCACATCCCTGACCACAATGGACAATTTAGCACGGCCAACACACCCTAACCTGCACATCCCTGACCACTGTGGACAATTTAGCACGGCCAATCCACCCTAACCTGCACATCCCTGACCACGATGGACAATTTAGCACGGCCAACCCACCCTAACCTGCACATCCCTGACCACTGTGGACACGTTAGCATGGCCAACCCACCCTAACCTGCACATCCCTGAACACTATGGACAGATTAGCATGGCCAACCCACCCTAACCTGCACATCCCTGAACACTATGGACAATTTAGCATGGTCAACCCACCCTAACCTGCACATCCCTGAACACTATGGACAATTTAGCATGGCCAACCCACCCTAACCTGCACATCCCTGACCACTATGGACAATTTAGCATTGTCAACCCACCCTAACCTGCACATCCCTGACCACTATGGACACGTCAGCATGGCCAACCCACCCTAACCTGCACATCCCTGAACACTATGGACAATTTAGCATGGTCAACCCACCCTAACCTGCACATCCCTGACCACTACGGACAATTTAGCACGGCCAACCCACCCTAACCTACACATCCCTGACCACTATGGACAATTTAGCACGGCCAACCCACCCTAACCTGCACATCCCTGATCACTATGGACAATTTAGCACGGCCAACCCACCCTAACCTGCACATCCCTGACCACTATGGACACGTCAGCATGGCCAACCCACCCTAACCTGCACATCCCTGAACACTATGGACAATTTAGCATGGTCAACCCACCCTAACCTGCACATCCCTGACCACTACGGACAATTTAGCACGGCCAACCCACCCTAACCTACACATCCCTGACCACTATGGACAATTTAGCACGGCCAACCCACCCTAACCTGCACATCCCTGATCACTATGGACAATTTAGCACGGCCAACCCACCCTAACCTACACATCCCTGACCACTATGGACAATTTAGCACGGCCAACCCACCCTAACCTGCACATCCCTGATCACTATGGACAATTTAGCACGGCCAACACACCCTAACCTGCACATCCCTGACCACTATGGACAATTTAGCATGGTCAACCCACCCTAACCTGCACATCCCTAAACACTATGGACAATTTAGCACGGCCAACCCACCCTAACCTGCACATCCCTGATCACTATGGACAATTTAGCATGGTCAACCCACCCTAACCTGCACATCCCTGACCACTATGGACAATTTAGCACGGTCAACCCACCTGCACATCCTTGACCATTATGGACAATTTAGCGTGGCCAACCCACCCTAACCTGCACATCCCTAAACACTATGGACAATTTAGCACGGTCAACACACCCTAACCTGCACATCCCTAAACACTATGGACAATTTAGCACGGTCAACACACCCTAACCTGCACATCCCTGAACACTATGGACAATTTAGCATGGTCAACCCACCCTAACCTGCACATCCCTGAACACTATGGACCATTTAGCGTGGCCAACCCACCGTAACCTGCACATCCCTGACCACTATGGACAATTTAGCACGGCCAACCCACCCTAACCTGCACATCCCTGACCACTATGGACACGTTCGCATGGCCAACCCACCCTAACCTGCACATCCCTGACCACTGTGGACAATTTAGCACGGCCAACCCACCCTAACCTGCACATCCCTGACCACTGTGGACAATTTAGCACGGTCAACCCACCCTAACCTGCACATCCCTGAACACTATGGACAATTGAGCATGGTCAACCCACCCTAACCTGCACATCCCTGAACACTATGGATAATTTAGCACGGTCAAACCACCCTAACCTGCACATCCCTGACCACTATGGACACGTTCGCATGGCCAACCCACCCTAACCTGCACATCCCTGACCACTATGGACAATTTAGTACGGTCAACCCACCCTAACCGGCACATCCCTGACCACTATGGACAATTTAGCATGGCCAACACACCCTAGCCTGCACATCCCTGACCACTATGGACAATTTAGCATGGCCAACCCACCCTAACCTGCACATCCCTGAACACTATGGACAATTTAGCATGGCAAACCCACCCGAACCTGCACATCCCTGAACACTATGGACAATTTAGCATGGTCAACCCACCCTAACCTGCACATCCCTGAACACTATGGACCATTTAGCATGGCCAACCCACCCTAACCTGCACATCCCTGACCACTATGGACAATTTAGCATGGTCAACCCACCCTAACCTGCACATCCCTGACCACTATGGACAATTTAGCATGGTCAACCCACCCCAACCTGCACATCCCTGACCACTATGGACAATTTAGCATGGTCAACCCACCCTAACCTGCACATCCCTGAACACTATGGACAATTTAGCATGGCCAACCCACCCTAACCTGCACATCCCTGAACACTATGGACAATTTAGCATGGCCAACCCACCCTAACCTGCACATCCCTGACCACTATGGACAATTTAGCATGGTCAACCCACCCTAACCTGCACATCCCTGACCACTATGGACAATTTAGCACGGTCAACCCACCTGCACATCCTTGACCATTATGGACAATTTAGCGTGGCCAACCCACCCGAACCTGCACATCCCTGAACACTATGGACAATTTAGCATGGTCAACCCACCCTAACCTGCACATCCCTGAACACTACGGACAATTTAGCATGGCCAACCCACCCTAACCTGCACATCCCTGACCACTATGGACAATTTAGCATGGTCAACCCACCCTAACCTGCACATCCCTGACCACTATGGACAATTTAGCACGGTCAACCCACCTGCACATCCTTGACCATGATGGACAATTTAGCGTGGCCAACCCACCATAACCTGCACATCCCTGACTACTATGGACAATTTAGCATGGCCAACCCACCCTAACCTGCACTTCCCTGACCACTATGGACAATTTAGCATGGCCAACCCACCCTAACCTGCATATCCCTGAACACTATGGACAATTGAGCATGGTCAACCCACCCTAACCTGCACATCCCTGAACACTATGGACAATTTAGCACGGTCAAACCACCCTAACCTACACATCCCTGAACACTATGGACAACTTAGCATGTTCAAACCACCCTAACCTGCACATCCCTGACCACTATGGACAATTTAGCATGGCCAACACACCCTAACCTGCACATCCCTGAACACTATGGACAATTTAGCATGGACAACCCCACCCTAAACTGCACATCCCTGACCACTATGGACAATTTATCATGGCCAACCCACCCTAATCTGCACATCCCTGACCACTATGGACAATTTAGCATGGTCAACCCACCCTAACCTGCACATCCCTGAACACTCTGGACAATTTACAATGGTCAACCCACCCTAACCTGCACATCCCTGACCACTATGGACAATTTAGCATGGTCAACCCACCCTAACCTGCACATCCCTGACCACTATGGACAATTTCGCACGGCCAATCCACCCTAACCTGTACATCCCTGAACACTATGGACAATTTAGCATGGTCAACCCACCCTAACCTGCACATCCCTGAACACTATGTCAATTTAGCACGGCCAACCCACCCTAATCTGCACATCCCTGACCACTATGGACAATTTAGCACGGCCAACCCACCCTAACGTGCACATCCCTGACCACTATGGACAATTTAGCATGGTCAACCCACCCTAACCTGCACATCCCTGACCACTACGGACAATTTAGCATGGCCAACCCACCCTAACCTGCACATCCCTGACCACTATGGACAATTTAGCATGGTCAACCCACCCTAATCTGCACATCCCTGACCACTATGGACAATTTAGCATGGTCAACCCACCCTCACCTGCACATCCCTGACCACTATGGACAATTTAGCACGGTCAACCCACCCTAACCTGCACATCCCTGAACACTGTGGACAATTTAGCATGGTCAACCTACCCTAACCTGCACATCCCTGACCACTATGGACAATTTAGCACGGTCAACCCACCTGCACATCCTTGACCATTATGGACAATTTAGCGTGGACAACCCACCATAACCTGCACATCCCTGACTACTATGGACAATTTAGCATGGCCAAACCACCCTCACCTGCACTTCCCTGACCACTATGGACAATTTAGCATGGTCAACCCACCCTAACCTGCAAATCCCTGAACACTATGGACAATTTAGCACGGCCAATCCACCCTAACCTGCACATCCCTGAACACTATGGACAATTTAGCATGGTCAACCCACCCTAACCTGCACATCCCTGACCACTATGGACAATTTAGCGTGGCCAACCCACCCTAACCTGCACATCCCTGAACACTATGTCAATTTAGCACGGCCAACCCACCCTAATCTGCACATCCCTGACCACTATGGACAATTTAGCACGGCCAACCCACCCTAACGTGCACATCCCTGACCACTATGGACAATTTAGCATGGTCAACCCACCCTAACCTGCACATCCCTGACCACTATGGACAATTTAGCATGGCCAACACACCCTAACCTGCACATCCCTGACCACTATGGACAATTTAGCACGGTCAACCCACCTGCACATCCTTGACCATTATGGACAATTTAGCATGGCCAAACCACCCTAACCTGCACTTCCCTGACCACTATGGACAATTTAGCATGGTCAACCCACCCTGACCTGCACATCCCTGACCAATATGGACAATTTAGCATGGTCAACCCACCCTAACCTGCACATCCCTGACCACTATGGACAATTTAGCACGGCCAATCCACCCTAACCTGCACATCCCTGAACACTATGGACAATTTAGCATGGTCAACCCACCCTAACCTGCACATCCCTGACCACTATGGACAATTTAGCATTGTCAACCCACCCTAACCTGCACATCCCTGACCACTATGGACACGTCAGCATGGCCAACCCACCCTAACCTGCACATCCCTGACCACTATGGACAATTTAGCGTGGCCAACCCACCCTAACCTGCACATCCCTGACCACTATGGACAATTTAGCATGGCCAACCCACCCTAATCTGCACATCCCTGACCACTATGGACAATTTAGCATGGTCAACCCACCCTAACCTGCACATCCCTGACCACTATGGACAATTTAGCATGGTCAACCCACCCTAACCTGCACATCCCTGACCACTATGGACAATTTAGCACGGCCAATCCACCCTAACCTGTACATCCCTGAACACTATGGACAATTTAGCATGGTCAACCCACCCTAACCTGCACATCCCTGAACACTATGTCAATTTAGCACGGCCAACCCACCCTAATCTGCACATCCCTGACCACTATGGACAATTTAGCACGGCCAACCCACCCTAACGTGCACATCCCTGACCACTATGGACAATTTAGCATGGTCAACCCACCCTAACCTGCACATCCCTGACCACTATGGACAATTTAGCAGGGTCAACCCACCCTAACCTGCACATCCCTGACCACTATGGACAATTTAGCATGGCCAACACACCCTAACCTGCACATCCCTGACCACTATGGACAATTTAGCACGCTCAACCCACCCTAACCTGCACATCCCTGACCACTATGGACAATTTAGCATGGCCAAACCACCCTAACCTGCACATCCCTGACCACTATGGACAATTTAGCGTGGCCAATCCACCCTAACCTGCACATCCCTGAACACTATGGACAATTTAGCATGGTCAACCCACCCTAACCTGCACATCCCTGACCACTATGGACAATTTAGCGTGGCCAACCCACCCTAACCTGCACATCCCTGAACACTATGTCAATTTAGCACGGCCAACCCACCCTAATCTGCACATCCCTGACCACTATGGACAATTTAGCACGGCCAACCCACCCTAACGTGCACATCCCTGACCACTATGGACAATTTAGCATGGTCAACCCACCCTAACCTGCACATCCCTGACCACTATGGACAATTTAGCATGGCCAACACACCCTAACCTGCACATCCCTGACCACTATGGACAATTTAGCACGGTCAACCCACCTGCACATCCTTGACCATTATGGACAATTTAGCATGGCCAAACCACCCTAACCTGCACTTCCCTGACCACTATGGACAATTTAGCATGGTCAACCCACCCTGACCTGCACATCCCTGACCAATATGGACAATTTAGCATGGTCAACCCACCCTAACCTGCACATCCCTGACCACTATGGACAATTTAGCACGGCCAATCCACCCTAACCTGCACATCCCTGAACACTATGGACAATTTAGCATGGTCAACCCACCCTAACCTGCACATCCCTGACCACTATGGACAATTTAGCATTGTCAACCCACCCTAACCTGCACATCCCTGACCACTATGGACACGTCAGCATGGCCAACCCACCCTAACCTGCACATCCCTGACCACTATGGACAATTTAGCGTGGCCAACCCACCCTAACCTGCACATCCCTGACCACTATGGACAATTTAGCATGGCCAACCCACCCTAATCTGCACATCCCTGACCACTATGGACAATTTAGCATGGTCAACCCACCCTAACCTGCACATCCCTGACCACTATGGACAATTTAGCATGGTCAACCCACCCTAACCTGCACATCCCTGACCACTATGGACAATTTAGCACGGCCAATCCACCCTAACCTGTACATCCCTGAACACTATGGACAATTTAGCATGGTCAACCCACCCTAACCTGCACATCCCTGAACACTATGTCAATTTAGCACGGCCAACCCACCCTAATCTGCACATCCCTGACCACTATGGACAATTTAGCACGGCCAACCCACCCTAACGTGCACATCCCTGACCACTATGGACAATTTAGCATGGTCAACCCACCCTAACCTGCACATCCCTGACCACTATGGACAATTTAGCAGGGTCAACCCACCCTAACCTGCACATCCCTGACCACTATGGACAATTTAGCATGGCCAACACACCCTAACCTGCACATCCCTGACCACTATGGACAATTTAGCACGGTCAACCCACCTGCACATCCTTGACCATTATGGACAATTTAGCGTGGCCAACCCACCCTAACCTGCACATCCCTGACTACTATGGACAATTTAGCGTGGTGAACCCACCCTAACCTGCACATCCCTGACCACTATGGACAATTTAGCATGGTCAACCCACCCTGACCTGCACATCCCTGACCAATATGGACAATTTAGCATGGTCAACCCACCCTAACCTGCACATCCCTGACCACTATGGACAATTTAGCACGGCCAATCCACCCTAACCTGCACATCCCTGAACACTATGGACAATTTAGCATGGTCAACCCACCCTAACCTGCACATCCCTGACCACTATGGACAATTTAGCATTGTCAACCCACCCTAACCTGCACATCCCTGACCACTATGGACACGTCAGCATGGCCAACCCACCCTAACCTGCACATCCCTGACCACTATGGACAATTTAGCATGGCCAACCCACCCTAACCTGCACATCCCTGACCACTATGGACAATTTAGCATGGTCAACCCACCCTAACCTGCACATCCCTGACCACTATGGACATTTTAGCATGGCCAACACACCCTAACCTGCACATCCCTGACCACTATGGACACGTTAGCATGGCCAACCCACCCTAACCTGCACATCCCTGAACACTATGGACAATTTAGCACGGCCAACCCACCCTAACCTGCACATCCCTGACCACTATTGACAATTTAGCATGGTCAACCCACCCTAACCTGCACATCCCTGACCACTATAGACAATTTAGCATGGTCAACCCACCCTAACCTGCACATCCCTGACCACTATTGACAATTTAGCATGGTCAACCCACCCTAACCTGCACATCCCTGACCACTATGGACAATTTAGCATGGCCAACCCACCCTAACCTGCACATCCCTGACCACTATTGACAATTTAGCATGGTCAACCCACCCTAACCTGCACATCCCTGACCACTATAGACAATTTAGCATGGCCAACCCACCCTAACCTGCACATCCCTGACCACTATGGACAATTTAGCATGGTCAACCCACCCTAACCTGCACATCCCTGACCATTACGGACAATTTAGCGTGGCCAACCCACCATAACCTGCACATCCCTGACCACTATGGACAATTTAGCGTGGTGAACCCACCCTAACCTGCACATCCCTGACCACTATGGACAATTTAGCATGGCCAACCCACCCTAACCTGCACATCCCTGACCACTGTGGACAATTTAGCACGGTCAACCCACCCTAACCTGCACATCCCTGACCACTATGGACACGTTAGCATGGCCAACCCACCCTAACCTGCACATCCCTGACCACTATGGACAATTTAGCACGGTCAACCCACCCTAACCTGCACATCCCTGAACACTATGGACAATTTAGCATGGTCAACCCACCCTAACCTGCACATCCCTGACCACTATGGACAATTTAGCATGGTCAACCCACCCTAACCTGCACATCCCTGACCACTATGGACAATTTAGCATGGCCAACCTACCCTAACCTGCACATCCCTGAACACTATGGACAATTTAGCATGGCCAACCCACCCTAACCTGCACATCCCTGAACACTATGGACAATTTAGCATGGTCAACACACCCTAACCAGGATATCCCTGAACACTATGGACAATTTAGCACGGCCAACCCACCCTAACCTGCACATCCCTGACCACTATGGACAATTTAGCATGGTCAACCCACCCTAACCTGCACATCCCTGACCACTATGGACAATTTAGCATGGCCAACCCACCCTAACCTGCACATCCCTGAACACTATGGACAATTTAGCATGGTCAACACACCCTAACCTGGATATCCCTGAACACTATGGACAATTTAGCACGGCCAACACACCCTAACCTGGATATCCCTGAACACTATGGACAATTTAGCATGGTCAACCCACCCTAACCTGCACATCCCTGACCACTATGGACAATTTAGCATGGTCAACCCACCCTAACCTGCACATCCCTGACCACTATGGACAATTTAGCATGGTCAACCCACCCTAACCTGCACATCCCTGACCACTATGGACAATTTAGCACGGCCAATCCACCCTAACCTGTACATCCCTGAACACTATGGACAATTTAGCACGGCCAACCCACCCTAACCTGCACAAGTTTGGACTGTGGGAGGAAACCGGAGCACTCAGGGGAGACCCACACGGAAAGTCGACCGAGGCGGGAATCGAACCCGGGTCCCTGGCGCTGTGAGGCATCAGGGCTATCTACTGAGCCACCATGCCACCCTCATGCAGTTTGCTAACCTAATTATCTGCCCCCCTCTCTCTCTCTACGCATATTGCCAGACCAAGATGTGGGGGAAGGGGAAAGAGAATCAGAGCTAGAACTTTGCTTTGGTAACAAGACCTAGAACGTGCTCTCTCTGAGGATGACCGTAGTGGAGTCAATCAATACCCAAATGAGACTGGAGGGACCCTATAGAGGAATAAACTTACAGGACTCTGTGGATATAGAGGGGAATGAGTCTGACTACATTCATCCACAGAGTCAGCATTGACCCCAGTGTTCTCCTGTCCTGTAACGGGTATGACTGGAAATACATAAACATGTTGTGGTTCTGTTCGCCAAGCTGGGAATTTGTGTTGCAGACGTTTCGTCCCCTGTCTAGGTGACATCCTCAGTGCTTGGGAGCCTCCTGTGAAGCACTTCTGTGATCTTTCCTCTGGCATTTGTAGTGGTTTGAATCTGCCGCTTCCGGTTGTCAGTTCCAGCTGTCCGTTGCAGTGGTCGGTATATTGGGTCCAGGTCGATGTGTTTATTGATTGAATCTGTGGATGAGTGCCATGCCTCTAGGAATTCCCTGGCTGTTCTCTGTTTGGCTTGTCCTATAATAGTAGTGTTGTCCCAGTCGAATTCATTTTGCTTGTCATCTGCGTGTGTGGCTACTAAGGATAGCTGGTCGTGTCGTTTCGTGGCTAGTTGGTGTTCATGGATGCGGATCGTTAGCTGTCTTCCTGTTTGTCCTATGTAGTGTTTTGTGCAGTCCTTGCATGGGATTTTGTACACTACACTGGGCAATTTAACATGGCCAATTCACGCTAACCCGCACATCTTTGGACTGTGGGAGGAAACCGGAGCACCCGGAGGAAACCCACGCAGACACGGGGACAATGTGCAAACTCCACACAGACAGTCGCCCCAAGGCTGGAATCGAACCTGGGTCCCTAGTGCTGTGGGGCACCGTGCCGCCCCACTGAGCTGTTTAGTTTAGATAAATGTGAGGTGCTGCATTTCGAAAGTCAAATCAGAGTAGGGCCTCTAGGAATTCCCTGGCTGTTCTCTGTTTGGCTTGTCCTATAATAGTCGTGTTGTCCCAGTCGAACTCATGTTGCTTGTCATCTGCGTGTGTGGCACATTCTCGACTGGGACAACACTACTATTATAGGACAAGCCAAACAGAGAACAGCCAGGGAATGCCTAGAGGCATGGCACTCACCCACAGATTCTATCAACAAACACATCGACCTGGACCCAATATACCGGCCACTGCAGCGAACAGCTGGAACTGACAACCGGAAGCGGCAGATTCAAACCACTACAAATGCCGGAGGAAAGATCACAGAAGCGCTTCACAGGAGGCTCCCAAGCACTGAGGATGTCACCTAGAGAGGGGACGAAACGTCTGCAACACAAATTCCCAGCTCGGCGAACAGAACCACAACAACGAGCACCCGAGCTACAAATCTTTGCACAGCCTTTGAATACATAACATGGCTACAACACTCTATGATATAACTAGAAATAATTATAAATCAAAGTTACACAGCCGTAAATAAATACATATTGCATAGTAACACTAGGCATATCCCTGTCCAATATGACTTTTACTGTTCAGTTAAACAAAACTTGAAAGAGTTCGGAAAATGTTTACGAAGATGTTGCCAGGGTTTGAGCTATAGGGAGTGGCTAAGTAAGCTGGGGCTATTTTCCCTGGAGCATTTGAGGTTGAGGGGTGACCTTATTGAGGTTTATAAAATCATGAGGGGCATGGATAGGGTGAATAGACAAGGTCTTTTCCCCTGGGGTGGGAGAATCCAGAATTAGAGGCGAGAGGGGAAAAGACATAGAAAGGATCTAAGGGGGCGACTTTGTCACTCAGAGGGTGGTGCATGCACGGAATGAGCTGCCAGAGGAAGTGGTGGAGGCTGGTACAATTACAACATTTAAAAGGTATCTGGATGGGAATATAAATGGGAAGGGTTTGGAGGCACATCGGACTAGATCGATTTTGGTTATGTGTTCGGCATGCCCCAGTTACGCGTAGGGTCTCTGTGTGTGCTATACATCTGTCTGACTCTCAATGCTGTCCAGGCGAGTCAGTGGTGTTATAACAACACTGGGCCAGCAATCCAGAGGCCCCAGACAAATGATCTGGGCTCATGGGTTCAAATACCAGTAAAAAAAAATTGGGGAATTTAAATTTAAATTTTTTAAAAATCTGAATTGAAAACTAGTCTCAGTCATTGAGAGAATGAAACTTTTCTGAAAACCCATTTGATTCAATAACGCTCTTCAGGGAAGGAAATCTGCCATCATTAACTTGGTGCTGCCTGCATATGATGGCTTGCCTTTTAAAATGTCCCCTAAAGTCTGGCAAACCTCTTGTTTGAAGGGCAGTTAGGGCCTTGCCACGAAGGAGTTTTTCTCGAATGTGACTTCACATCTGTGAATGGGTCACATCAGAACATCCAGACAAATAAGTGCCAAAATGTCTGGTGCTGCAAGAGTACAGCAGGTCAGCCAGCATCTGAGGAGCAGGAGATTTGACGTTTTGGGCATAATTCCGTGATTAGGAATGTGGGGGTGGGCCTGAAGGGGCTGAGAGATAAATGGGAGGGAGGTGGGACTGGGGGAAAGGTAGCTGAGAATGCTATAGGTAGATGAAGGCGGGGGAAGAAGGTGACAGGTCAGAGAAGATGGTGGAGCAGATAGATGGGAAAGCAGATGGACAGGTGGGACAGTTCAAAAGAGCGGTCCCAAGTTAGAGGGATGTATCTGGGATGAGGTGGGGGGGGGGTAAGGGAGATGAGGAAACTGGCGAAACCAATATTGATCCCGTATGGTTGGAGGGTCCCAATGCAGAAGATGAGGCGTTCTTCCTCCAAGCATCAGGTGGCCTAGGACCCTGCAACCACATGGCATCAACGTCGATTTCACCAGTTTCCTCACATCCCCCCCCCGCCCCCACCTTACCCCAGCTCCAACCCTCCAACTCAGCACCACCCTCTTGAACTGTCCCACCTGTCCATCTTCCTTCCCACCTATCTGCTCCACCTTCCTCTCCAACCTGTCACCATCCCCACCACCACCTGCATCTACCCATCACCTTACCCCCAGCCCCACTCCCACCTTCCTATTTATCTCTCAGCACCCTTCCCCCCCCACCACCAATTCCTATTTATCTCTCAGCACCCTTTCCCCCCACCCCACCACCACCAATTCCTGATGAAGGGCTAGAGACACACACACACACACACACACACACACACACACACACACACACACACACACACAGAGAGATCTAGATCAGTTTATCCAGCATATGCACCTTTCCTGGATTCACCTCCTTTCACTTCACTTCCTCCAAACCAACAGTTTAACCCCAAAATGAGAAAAGAAATGTAAAAGGAGGGGGTGAGAAAAGAGGGTGCTGCACTCACAGATGTTGGAGAGAGGAAGGAAGCTGCAGTCTGGGCTCAAGCTCAGTCTTCATTCAGAGAGACAGGGGCAGCAGCTCATGCTCCAACTTCCGCATTCAGACACTGCGGGGGCGCTCTGATTGGCAGGAGGACCAGCCTTCCTTCCGGTCCTCCAAGGCTCCCCATTGGTCACCCCTCCCCGAGTGGCAGTGAAGGGCGGCGCGCAGTGGTGGTGGTGGGGTGGAGAGGGATCACGTGGGGCGTGGGCGTCACAACGACCACCGCCGCCGCGTGACGTGCACGCGCGGTTGACCAATGGGAAAGGCTGGAACGCCGCACGGGCGGGCGCTCCGTCCAATCAACGCGCGGCCTTTGTGACGACGGCGGTCCCTCGATTCACGTGACCGGTTGCTCCTGCACATGCGCCGTTGCGGCGGGGGAGGGGGTTATGGGAGCTGATGTTGTGTTGGTCTGGAAGGTCCCTGTGTCCAGGAAGAGGTGAGTGTGGCTCAGTCAGACCCGGCTGGGGGATATGGGGGCATGGGGGCATGGGGATATGGGGATATGGGGGCATGGGGATATGGGGGCATGGGGATATGGGGATATGGGGGCATGGGGATATGGGGATATGGGGGCATGGGGGCATGGGGATATGGGGATATGGGGGCATGGGGGCATGGGGATATGGGGATATGGGGGCATGGGGGCATGGGGATATGGGGATATGGGGGCATGGGGATATGGGGGCATGGGGATATGGGGGCATGGGGATATGGGGATATGGGGGCATGGGGATATGGGGATATGGGGGCATGGGGATATGGGGGCATGGGGATATGGGAGCATGGGGATATGGGAGCATGGGGATATGGGAGAATGGGGATATGGGGGCATGGGGATATGGGGGCATGGGGATATGGGGGCATGGGGATATGGGGATATGGGGGCATGGGGATATGGGGGCATGGGGATATGGGGGCATGGGGATATGGGGGCATGGGGATATGGGAGCATGGGGATATGGGGGCATGGGGATATGGGGATATGGGGGCATGGGGATATGGGGGATGGGGATATATGGAGATATGGGGATGGGGAATATGGGGATATATGGCACAGCAAGAGTTAAAGAGTGTGTGGGATGGAGATTTACAGCTTTTTTAAGGTAATAAGTCCCTTTCTGGACAATACTGGGGGATGGGTAATATCAGAAACAGCAGAGTGAGAATTGAAGGAACGTGTGTGTGTGGGGTGGAGAGTTGCAACCTTTTTGTTCCAAGTCAAAGATCACACAACACCAGGTTATAGTCCAACAGGTTTAATTGGAAGCACTGGGTTTCGGAGTGCTGCTCCTTCGTCAGGCAACTTGTTAATATTTCAGATAATGAAAACGTGTTGCTGGAAGAGCGCAGCAGGTCAGGCAGCATCCGAGGAGCAGGCGAATCGACGTTTCGGGCAGGAGCCCTTCTTCAGGGATGTGGAAAGTGTCCTCATTCTTTCCTCGTCCCTGATGAAGGGCTCCTGCCCGAAACATCGATTCTCCTGCTCCTCGGATGCTGCCTGACCTGCTGCGCTCTTCCAGCAACACCCTGATCTCCAGCAGCTGCAGTCGTCGCTTTCGCCTGTAGGTTTTGCTAGCTACCTGATGAAGGAGCAGAGCTCTGAAAGCTCGTACTTCTAAATAAATCTAATGGACTACAACCTGGTGATGTGTGATTTTTACCTTTGCACACCCCAGTCCAACACTGGCGTCTGCATATTGTAACTTTATTGTTTTAAGGAATGAGAGGGAAGTTCCACAGAAACTAGAATGATGTGTTCTGAATTCCTGTCATGTGCAGGCAGCAATGACTTTTGTAATCCCCTTTTCGCAGGGGATGAGAAGAGCAACTTTGCAGGTAGAGCTCCCCAACTGAGTACCATGTGAAAGTCTGACAGAGCCCTTTGATTCGTAGGACAGGAGAGACGACCCTCTTTCAATCCAGAAGGGGAAAATTCTTTGAACGTTTTTGTCTGCTTCAGTAGGCTTTTAAAATATCGTCTCTACCTGAAGCACAGGGGCACGTGCCTGAGCCAGTTTGCCCACTGTGGGGAAAGGAAGTCTCGGGGGCATTCCGCGCGCCATGGAGAAACCGTGGAAGTGTGGGGATTGCGGGAAAGGATTCCGCTCCCCGTCTGTGCTGGAGATCCACCGCCGTGTCCACACCGGGGAGAGGCCGTTCAGCTGCTCGGTGTGCGGGAAGGGCTTCACCCGGCTGTCCATCCTGCTGACCCACCAGCGTTTCCACACCGGGGAGAGGCCGTTCGCCTGCTCCGAGTGCGGGAAGGAGTTCGCTCAGTCGTCCCACCTGCTGTCCCACCAGCGGCTCCACAACGGGGAGAGGCCGTTCGCCTGCTCTGAGTGCGGGAAGGACTTCAGCGACTCGTCCAGCCTGCTCAAACACCGGCGGGTCCACACCGGGGAGCGGCCGTTCACCTGCTCCGTCTGCGGCAAGGGCTTCACCCAGTCGTCCAACCTGTTCTCGCACCGGCGGGTCCACACCGGCGAGCGGCCGTTCAGCTGCTCGGTGTGCGGCAAGAGCTTCACCCAGTCTTCCAACCTGCTGACCCACCAGCGGGTCCACACCGGCGAGCGGCCCTTCACCTGCTCGGTGTGCGGCAAGGGCTTCCCTCACTCGTCCACCCTGCTGCGGCACCAGCAGGTCCACACCGGCGAGGGGGCCTTCACTTGCCTGGTCTGCGGGAAGGGCTTCCCCCACTCGTCCGGCCTCCAGATCCACCAGCGGGTCCACACCGGGGAGCGGCCGTTCACCTGCCCCGAGTGCGGCAAGGGCTTCAGCGACTCCTCCAACCTGCTGTCTCACCGGCGGCTTCACAGCGGCGAGCGCTCGTTCATCTGCTCCGTGTGCGGCAAGGGCTTCACCCGGCTGACCAACCTGCGGACGCACCACCGGGTCCACACCGGGGAGAGGCCGTTCACCTGCGCCGTCTGCGGCAGGGGCTTCGCTCAGTCCCAGCACCTGCTGCGGCACCAGCGGGGGCACAAGTGACGGAGCCAGCCGCTGTGAGTCACTGCCCAGGGCTGACGGTGGGAGGGCGGAGGGTGGAGGGTTAATGCAGTTACTGTGCTCTCACCCCCCCCCCCTCCTTGGCATCCAGTGGCTCTGTGAGCCTGCGACTGCGCATTTCTTCCTGAAGTAGAGATGTACAGCACAGAAACAGACCCTTCGGCCCAACTCCTCCATATCCTAAACTAATCTAGTCTCGTTTGCCAGCATTTGGCCCGATCCCTCCAAACCTCTCCTACGCAGATGCCTCTTAAATGTTGCAATTGTACCAGCCTCCACCACATCCTCTGGCAGCTCATTCCACACACGTACCACCCTCTGCGTGAAAAATGTTGCCCCTTAGGTCCCTTTTTAAATCTTTCCCCCCCTCACCCTAAACCTATGCCCTCTAGTTCTGGGAAAAGACTTTGTCTCTCCCTATCCATGTCCCCTCATGATTTTATAAACCCCTCTAAAGTCACCCCTCAGCCTCCGACGCTCCAGGGAAAACAGCCCCAGCCTCTCCCCATAGCTCAAACCCTCCAACCCTGGCAACGTCCTTGTAGATCTTTTCTGAACCCTTTCAAGTTTTGCAACATCCTTCTGAAAGACCAGAAGTGCACAAAATACAGAGGAACTTTGATTGTCCGGAATTAGATTAACCAGCACAGTGCCTCAGTGGTTAGCACTGCTGCCTCACAGTACCAGGGACCAGGGTTTGATTCCAGCCTTAAGTGACAGTCTGTGTGGAGTTTTCACATTCTCCACGCGTCTGTGTGGGTTTCCTCCGGGTGCTCCGGTTTCCTCCCACAGTCCAAAGATGTGCAGGTCAGGGTGGATTGGCCGTGCTAAATTACCCGTAGTGTGGGGCGCATGAGTCAGAGGGAAATGGGGCTGGGTGGGTTACTCTTCGGAGGGTCGGTGTGGACTGGTTGGGCCGAATGTGGACGTTGTAGGGAATCTAATCGTCAAGCGACCGAAATACACCCTGCATGTGTCCTCTGGATAATCGACGTTCCTGTGTATTCCAAAAGTGGCCTAACCAACGTCCTGTACAGACGCAACCTGACCGCCCAACCCCTATACTCAGTGCTCTGACCAATAAAGTGGTCCACAGAATCCGCGGGACGTACTTAACCCTGGAAGGTAAATCTCGTGTTTCTCCTTCTCTTGCAGGTGGATCCAAGATTTCACTCTCTGTCCCATTGAGTCTCCAGCCAGGTCCTTCAGCTCAACTGGTCGCTCTCAGTATTTATGACCCATGTGAACTTCGCACCTCCCCCTCACGTGCTCACACTTGATCTCCCTTACAGCAGCATTCCCTCCAGTTCCTTTCTCCCTCACGTCTGTATCCAGCTTCTGCTTAAATGCCGTCCACCTCGACCTGCTACTGTGGGAGTCATTCCCGCTGCGGACAGAGGTTTCTCCTTTGTAACCTCTTCAAAAGATTTACCGCTGACTCCCCCCCCCCCCCCCCCCCCCCCCTTCAGTCTTTTCCATTTCTGAGTCTCCCCGCTGTTGCAAAACCTGAAAGGGTTTGGAAAAGATTTACAAGGATGTTGCCAGAGTTGGAGGATTTGAGCTACAGGGAGAGGCTGAACAGGCTGGGGCTGTTTTCCCTGGAGCGTCGGAGGCTGAGGGGTGACCTTATAGAGGTTATAAAATAATGAGGGGCATAGATAAGGTAAATAGGCAAAGTCTTTTCCCTGGGGTGGGGGAGTCCAGAACTAGAGGGCATAGGTTTAGGGTGAGAGGGGAAAGATATAAAAGAGACCTCAAGGGGCAACTTTTTCACACAGAGGGTGGTACGTGTATGGAATGAGCTGCCAGAGGAAGTGGTGGAGGCTGGTACAATTGCAACATTTAAGAGGCATTTGGATGGGTATATGAATAGGAAGGGTTTGGGCCGGGTGCTGGCATGTGGGATGAGATTGGGTTGGGATATCTGGTCGGGTTGGGCCGAAGGGCCTGTTTCCGTGCTGTACATCTCTCGACAAAGCCTTGTCTGAGGGTGAAATGTTGTTCCCGTTGATGCGGGTGGTCCCCGGTCTGTTGTCCTTTTGTTTGCTTTCTCGGAAAGGACATCGCCGATATCGGCAGCGTTCCCGAGCCCCGCTCCGGAAAGGGCTGTTCCGTCCTCTTCCAGCCCCCGGGGGAAGGGGCAGCTTGAGTGCAGTGGGAGGGTGAGCTGTTCACCGGGAGGGTGCCGATGAGACGGGAGAGCGGTACCGGCAATGGGGCGAAGGGGAGATGCCTCAGACCGTCAGGAACACCGGGGCAGGTGCTCCTGCTCCTTTTGGGTCGGACAGCACAGGGAGGCCATTCATCTGTCTGTCTCTCTGTCTGTCTCTGTCTCTGTCTCTCTGTCTGTCTCTGTCTCTCTGTCTGTCTCTGTCTCTCTGTCTGTCTCTGTCTCTCTGTCTGTCTTTGTCTCTCTGTCTCTCTCTGTCTGTCTGTCTCTCTCTGTCTGTCTGTCTCTCTCTGTCTGTCTGTCTCTCTGTCTGTCGCTATCTGTCTCTGTCGCTATCTGTCTCTGTCGCTCTCTGTCTCTGTCGCTCTCTGTCTCTGTCGCTCTCTGTCTCTGTCGCTCTCTGTCTCTGTCGCTCTCTGTCTCTGTCGCTCTCTGTCTCTGTCGCTCTCTGTCTCTGTCGCTCTCTGTCTCTGTCGCTCTCTGTCTCTGTCGCTCTCTGTCTCTGTCGCTCTCTGTCTCTGTCGCTCTCTGTCTCTGTCGCTCTCTGTCTCTGTCGCTCTCTGTCTCTGTCGCTCTCTGTCTCTGTCGCTCTCTGTCTCTGTCGCTCTCTGTCTCTGTCGCTCTCTGTCTCTGTCGCTCTCTGTCTCTGTCGCTCTCTGTCTCTGTCGCTCTCTGTCTCTGTCGCTCTCTGTCTGAGGTGACCGCGGGTTCCAGCATATTGCTGCTTGCTGGGTAAACCTGCTCTTCCTCGGCTTTCCCCCTCTCTCTCCTGCTCAAACCCCTGAACTTCAGGCCGCCCCTGACCTTGTTACCATCAGCGAATGGGGAACAGCTTTTCTTCCTCCACATTATCTGAACCTATCACAATCTTCCCCACTTTCACCAGTTGTGTCTGTGTGTGACTCTCTCTTTCTGTGTCTCTTTCTCTCCTAAGCCCCCTCCCTCTCCACATCCCATTTACCCACCCCTCCTGTCATGCTCCCACTTTCAAACGGTCTCGTTGTGTTTTCACTGCCTCTTCCCCATCGTTTCTGTCAAGCACGTCATCTCAGGCTTAGAACCCCTGCAGTGTGGGAGCAGGTCCTTCAGCCCATCCAACCCACACCAACCCTCCCTCACCCAGACCTCTGCCTGTAACCCTGCATTTCCCATTGGCTAACCCACCTAGCCTACACATCCCTGGGCACTATGGGTAATTTAGCACAGCCAATGCACCCTAACCTGCACATCCCAGAGCACTATGGGTAATTTAGCACAGCCAATGCACCCTAATCTGCACGTCTCTGGACACTATGCGAAATTTATCATGGCCAATCCACCCTCACCTCCACATCCCTGAACACTATGGGTAATTTATCCTGACCAATCCACCTAACCTGCACATCCCTGGATACTATAGGACAATTTAGCCTGGCCAGTCCTACACTATGGGTAATTTAGTATGGCCAATGCACCCTTACCTGCACATCCCTGAACATTATGGGTAATTTAGCATGGCCAATCCACCCTAACCTGCACATCTCTGAGCACTATGGGTAATTTAGCATGGCCAATGCACCCTAACCCGCACATCCCTGAACATTATGGGTAATTTAGCATGGCCAATCCACCCTAACCTACACATCTTTGGATTGTGGGAGGAAACCGGAGCACCCAGAGGAAACCCTCGCAGACGCAGGCTGAACATGTGTAGACTCCACACGGACAGTCGCCCCGAGCCTGGAATTGAATCCGGGTCCCTTGGCGCTGTGACCACTGAGCAACCCCATATGATTCGCCTGCGTTAAGTTCCTTTTGTCACCTGGAGGAATGTTACGGGGGGGGGGGGGGGGGGTTTAAGTCTTCTCTGAGCTTAGAGAGGACACAGGAGATGCTCCTCAGCATGCTTTCATGTGTCACATTTCATAATTCTTAGATTTTACGCGTAAATGTCTAGTTGGGGTTAGAATTCTCGTAAGTATAGACAAACGGAAACACTTATTGAGACAGTTAACCAAACCCCAAGTAGGCAGTTGACATGCCCGCCCCTGAAAAGAGAACCTTTCGTGGGGTCAGAGTTGACGTTGAGAATAGCGAAATGAACACTGTCCCCGTCTTGTTTGTATTTTTGCTGTCAGAAGGCACTTTGCAGTCAGCAGGAGCTGTGGGACTAGAGGCTGCGAACCAGGTCTGCGCTCAGGAGCGTAAATCCCATCAGGAACCAGAGGCGTTCCTAACTTTTAAGCCAGCTGAGCTCAGCCAGAAAAGGGTGCGGCCCTGTGCTCGAACTGATCAGCCGCAAATTTGGGCGCGGCCAAGGAGATCTGGCGGCGAAGCTAACGGGAGGGTCTCCTTTCTCAAAAAACAAAAAAAAACATGAGGGATATCAGGAAGAATTCCACTGAATTCCAGAGAGCTGTGGCATGCCGTTGATTTGGTCCCGTGAGCTTTTAATGTGAACTCTCATGAGGGAGTGCAAACGAACTAGAGTTGAAATGTAGCTCCGTCAAGTGTTGTGTAACAGTCATAGTGTTGACCGCTGTTTAACTTTTTGATGCAGTCCAGTTTTTCTTTTGTTTTTTAAAGATGTGATGACGTTTTGTGGTTTTGGATGGGTTGGGTACAGAGCGGGAGGTCGGGTGGGCTTGGATCTTCCGTGTTGATGGGATTTGACAGTGAATTTTGCTTCGTCAATTATTCAGACTGTGTGCCTGGAGAGGGAGGGTCTGACCCTTGGGGAGGGTGGTGGGTTGGGGGGGGGGGGGGGGGGGGAGGGGGGGGGTGAACCTTTGCAATGTCCAATTGGAAGGCTAAGTGTTAAGATAACAAGAGCCGATATTTAGCATTCGATAAGTGCAACATGTAAGCGGTTTGTTCATATGCAGCTCAAAGGCTGTCCCCAAAGTTAAACTTACCATGGCGCCTACACACATAATACAGTTACCCACCCCATTTCAGGGTGGATATGCGAACTATCACTAATTTTGGTTCTTCTAACGAATGAAACGTTTAAACCTAGCTGTTCAGGAAAGCAAACAAGTTTAAAAATACGGCCATGCTGCAGTTAAACTCAATAGACTTACTCGGAGCAAAATATATGTTCCCTGAACGCAGTTTAAAGTTAACATAGTTGTCTTACATTGTAGATGAAATGTCTAACTTTCGAATTAGCTCTCCCAAAATGGCATGTAATGTCCTGGTCAGTCAAAAGGTGCAAATCTGACCCCTGACCTAGACAGAGTTTAGATTAGATTAGATTCCCTACAGTTTTGGAACAGGCCCTTCGGCCCAACCAGTCCACACCGACCCTCCGAAGAGTCACCCACCCAGACCCATTGCCCTCTGACTAATGCACCTGACACTATGGGCAATTCAAAGTCTGTGAGAAGATTTGTAGCTCGGGTGCTCGTTGTTGTGGTTCTGTTCGCCGAGCTGGGAATTTGTGTTGCAGACGTTTCGTCCCCTGTCTAGGTGACACCCTCAGTGTTTGGGAGCCTCCTGTAAAGCGCTTCTGTGGTGTTTCCTCCGGCATTTATAGTGGTTTGTATCTGCCGCTTCCGGTTGTCACTTTCAGCTGTCCGCTGTAGTGGCCGGTATATTGGGTCCAGATCGATGTACTTATTGATTGAATCTGTGGATGAGTGCCATGCCTCTAGGAATTCCCTGGCTACTAAGGATAGCTGGTCATGTCGTTTCGTGGCTAGTTGGTGTTCATGGATACGGATCGTTAGCTGTCTTCCTGTTTGTCCTATGTAGTGTTTTGTGCAGTCCTTGCATGGGATTTTGTACACTACTATAGGCAATTTAACATGGCCAATTCACGCTAACCCGCACATCTTTGGACTGTGGGAGCACCCGGAGGAAACCCACGCAGACACGGGGAGAATGTGCAAACTCCACACAGACAGTCGCCCGAGGCTGGAATCGAACCTGGGTCCCTAGTGCTGTGGGGCACCGTGCCGCCCCACTGAGCTGTTTAGTTTAGATAACTGTGAGGTGCTGCATTTCGAAAGTCAAATCAGAGTAGGGCTTAAACACCTTAATGGTCAGGTCCTGCTGAACAAAGAGACCTTGGAGTGCAGGTTCATAGCTCCTTAGAAGTGGAGTCGCAGTTGTATAGGATAGAGAAGAAGGCGTTTGGTATGCTTCCCTTAGTAGCCATGATGTGGAGGCGCCAGTGTTAGACTGGGTAGGACGAAATTAAAAATCACACAACACGAGGTTATAGTCCAACAGGCTTAATTGGAAGCACTAGCTTTCGGAGCGCTGCTCCTTCACTGGGTAGCTAGTGTTACCTGACGAAGGAGCAGCACTCTGAAAGCCAGTGCTTCCAAATTAAACCTGTTGGACTATAACCTGGTGTTGTGTGATCTTTAACTCTTTCCTTTATTGGTCAGTGCATTGAGTATAGGCCTTGGGAGGATGGATTGCGGCTGTACAGGACATTGGTTTGGCCACTTTTGGAATATTGCGCACAATTCTGGTCTCCCTCCTGTAGGAAGGATATTGTGAAACCTGAAAGGGTTCAGGAAAGATTTACAAGGATGTTGCCAGGGTTGGAGGATCCGAGCTACAGGGAGAGGCTGACCAGGCTGGGGCTGTTTTCCCTGGAGAGTCGGAGGCTGAGGGGTGACCTTATAGAGGTTTACAAAATTATGAGGGGCATGGATAGAATAAATAGGCAAAGTCTTTTCCCTGGGGTTGGGGAGTGCAGAACTAGAGGGCATAGGTTTAGGGTGAGAGGGGAAAGATATAAAAGGGACCCAAGGGGTAACCTTTTCACCCAGAGGGTGGTACGTGTATGGAATGAGCTGCCAGAGGAAGTGGTGGAGGCTGGTACAATGACAGCATTTAAAAGGCATTTGGATGGGTATATGAATAGGAAGGGTTTGGAGGGATATGGGCCGGGTGCTGGCAGGTGGGTCTAGATTGGGTTGGGATATCTGGTCGGCATGGACGGTTGGACCGAAGCGTCTGTTTCCATGCTGTACATCCTGGTTTTGATTTGACTTTTGGCTGGTACTGAAATCCACTTCGGACAGAATTCAGAGATGTTTTGATTATTTTTTTTGAGCAAATTGTTACGAAGCTAGGATCGCCTGAAAAGGTACAGACTCCTGTTTTGCAAAACGCACTAATTAAGCATCAATAAATGTTGCGTCATCACAAAGACTTCAGGAAGATCTTCTGGTTTCAGTTTACCTGTGTGTGTTTGCTGGGGAAAAGGTTTTTGGTTACAATTTGCAATGTTCGCAGCTCGCAGAGAGAAATCAGCGGCCATATAACTGGTGCGGGCACATCACCGTTAACCGTGCGGAAAGCCAGGGTCAAAGTGCAGCGCTGGAAAAGCGCAGCAGGTCAGACAGCATCCGAGGAGCAGGAGAATCGACGGTTCGGGCATAAGCCCTTCTTCAGGAACGCCAGTGTCAGTTTAAATTGTTTTAAAGGAGTTGAACGTTTGAAACGAACTGAAGAACCACCAGGAGTTGTTGCATGTCATCTTGCAAAAGAAAATAACCAACAGGTTAGCCTGAACTCACCGGAACGTGCATCCATAGTCAAGAGATGGTAAATGGAGATTTTACCTCTTTTGAGAGAGGTTGGAGCTGAGGAGACTTCTGTTTGACAACTTAGGACCCTATAAAACTGAACAGCTTTCAGCTTGACATGTCTTTAGCAGAGAAACTTTAGGTAGAGTCAGAATTAAACCAGAAAGCATAACGTACGTATTTAAAAATGATGTTAAGTTAGTGTTTATTTTGTTTTAATGTTTTATAAACACTGATGACTGATGTGATAGGAAGGTACTGTTTCCTTCTAGGCTACTGTTGTCGGGATCACATGAATTCAACTGTTTCACCCAGTTCTGAATTATTGCGGCCCGAGGGCTTGTTTTAATAAACACAAAATTATGCATTAATTATAAAGGAATTTGTGTAAACATTCTGAAATGCTTCTCACGTCACTGGTGAAGTCTTAAACGCTTAACCATTTAATTAACCCAATGCATGTGTGTAAACTAGACGAAGGAATTAAAACTTGATATTTGTGTCGAGGTTCACGGTTGGAGGGATAAGTTACCGACGATCAATAATGATTAGAATTTGAAGTTTACACGACAGAATAAGATGCGGGATGTTCAGTTCACTGTCGCTCTGGTATCCTGGCACACATGGGCAGGTCATAAGATGCTGCTGTTATGTCTAGGGGTCTTAGTACAACCAGAAAACATTTGTACTAAAGAGTCTTCTGTTCAAGAGAAAATGAAACACATCCCACGAGGTGCACAACAAAAGTCTTTTAAAAATACAAGAGCTAAGCAGCCTTCCCTCCCTCAAACCGAAAAGCAAAATTTCCATCGCCTTGCAAACCTCTGCTCCAACAAATCACAGACCAGTGGCCAACAGCAAGCAAGTTGTGCACGGAGTTGACAAATGTGCTGCTTGCTCTTAAAATCCAGTGTGTTTTCACTTGTTAGGTTAGGTTAGATTATTTACAGTGTGGAAACAGGCCCCTTCGGCCCAACAAGTCCACACTGACCCGCCGAAGAGCAACCCACCCAGACCCATACCCCTACATTTACCCCTTCACCTAACACTACGGGCAATTTAGCATGGCCAATTCACCTAACCTGCACATCTTTGGACTGTGGGAGGAAACCCATGCAGACACAGGCAACACAGTGGTTAGCACTGCTGCCTCACAGCGCCAGTGACCCGGGTTCAATTCCCGCCTCAGGCGACTGACTGTGTGGAGTTTGCACATTCTCCCTGTGTCTGCGTGGGTTTCCTCCGGGTGCTCCGGTTTCCTCCCACAGTCCGAGGATGTGCAGGTCAGGTGAATTGGCCATGCTAAATTGCCCGTAGTGCTAGGTGAAGGGGTAAATGTAGGGGAATGTGTCTGGGTGGGTGCACTTCGGCGGGTCACTGTGGACTTGTTGGGCCGAAGGGCCTGTTTCCCCACTGTTAGTAATCTAATCTAATCTAATGTGCAAACTCCACACAGATAGTTGCCTGAGGCGGGAATTGAACCCCGGTCTCTGACGCTGTGAGGCAGCAGTGCCAACCACTGTGCCACTGAAAAATAAATTCACGTGTCTGCACCGAACTTAAACGAGAGCAATTTTCTCACGATCATTAAAAACCGAAATTGTCAAATTTCATAACACCATAATAGTGTGTTTTGTTTCAAAGAGAAAACGTGTCAATTTCTATGGGTCAAGTCGAGGTGTTTGGATTTATAAAATCGGGAGGAACTGCGAATACTGGAAATCAGGAAACTGAAATTGCTGGAAAGCCTGAGCAGCTGTGGAGAGAAATCGGAGTCTAACGTTTTGGGTTCAGTGGCCAGGGTTGGAGGATTTGAGCTGTAGGGAGAGGCTGAACAGGCTGGGGCTGTTTTCCCTGGAGCGTCGGAAGCTGAGGGATGACCTTGTAGAGGTTTATAAAATCATGAGGGGACATGGATAAGGTGAATCAACACGGTCTTTTCCCTGGGATGGATGGGGGGGGGGGGGGGGGGGCGGGGGGGGGAGTCCAGAACTTGAGGGCATAGGTTTAGGGTGAGAGGGGAAAAGATTTAAAAGGGACTTAAAGGGCAACTTTATCACACAGTGGGTGGTGGGTGTATGGAATTAACTGCCAGAGGAAGTGGGTGGAGGCTGGTACAATTGCAACATTTAAAAGGCATTTGGATGGGTATATGAATAGGAAGGGTTTGGAGGGATATGGGCCGGGTGCTGGCAAATGGGGACTGGATTAGGTTAGGATATCTGGTTGGGATGGACAAGTTGCACCGAAGGGTCTGTTTCTGTGCTGTACACCTCTATGACAATTCCTCAGAACAAGGCAATTTTTTTTTTAATCCAGAGATGGAATCGGGGAAGATAGATCCCAAAGAGAGAGAAGAACAAGTGAACGGAGAATGGAGTGGATAACGATCTGGCGAGGGGGGTGAATAGCTGTCAGTGGGCACTGTGAGTGGCTAACAACGGGTCGTGTGTAACAACCAGGCCTAGTGTGTGGGAGTTGGGCCAACAACTCAGTCTCAGGCTTGCTGCGGTGGTCTAGCACAGCTCAGTGCAAGCTGGAAGAACAGCACTTCATTTTCCGCTTGGGAAGTCTACGGCCTTCCGGGCCCAGCAACCTGAAGGGCTGAGGCACTTGGCCCATGTCCTTACCCCAACCCCCTCACGCACCAGGCCCTTTGGTTATCACGTGGTCTGCTATTACACACCAGCGTTAGCCACTAATTGTCCACTCCATAGCCAGTCATTCTCCCACTGAATCCCTACAGTGTGGAGACAGGTCCAACAAGTCCACACTGACCCCGCCGAAGTGTATCCCACCCCAAACCCATTCCCCTACCCAATTACTTTACATTTCTCCTTGACACCCATTCAGGAGAAAAACCCACCTCCGTCTGACCCCAAACAGGAAACTGAAACCGAACTGGAAACTGAGAGTGAAATTAAATGAGAGTCAGAGAGAGAGAGAGAACTGCTCCCCTTCAGGGTGTGGGCTGTATGATTCCAAGGGGAATCCCCTGCACTGGGACTTTTTCCTGTTGGTGAGCAAACCTCGATTCAGACCCCTCCACCGATTTCCGTTTAATAAATTCACTTTGGGTCAGGCGCGATGTGATAAAGACAAGGACGTGGCCAGGGTTGGAGGGTTTGAGCCAGAGGGAGAGGCTGAATAGGCCGGGGCTGTTTTCGTAGAATCCCGACAGTGTAGAAACAGGCCCTTTGGCCCAACAACTCCACACCGACCTTCCGAACCCACCCAGATTCATTCCCCCACCCCTACTACTCTACGTTTACCCCTGAGTAATGCACTGAACATACATGTCCCTGAACACTGTGGGACAGTTTACCATGGTCAATTCACCTGACCTGCACAGCTTTGGACTGTGGGAGGAAACCCACGCAGACACGGGGAGAATGTGCAAACTCCACACAGACAGTCACCCGAGGCTGGAATTGAACCCAGGTCCCTGGCGCTGTGAGGCAGCAGTGCTAACCACTGAGCCACCGTGTCACCCATCACTGATGGTTATCCATTCCTTGGTCTTTCCAACTGTTGTTCTCTCTGTTTAACCCTGATAGGGTGGGTGAAGGAGTAAACTATCTTCTGCACCTTTTTAAAAAGAAAAGCCAACCTTTTCCCAGCTAACCATCAGTTCTGGCGAAGGGCGACTGAACCTGAAACGTTCGCTCTGTTTTGTCTCCACGGATGCTGCCCGACCTGCAGATGCTGGAATCCAGGATAGACAAGCCGGAAGTTGGAGGAACACAGGAGCTTCAGGCTTTCCCGTGGTGTTGGCTTCTCCACCTCCTGACGCTGCCTGACTCGTTGCGTTTGTTCTCCTGCTTATCTACCTTGGATTCCAACATTAGATTAGATTACTTAATGTGGAAACAGGCCCTTTGCCCCAACAAGTCCACACCGACCCATTCCCCTACATTTACCCCTTCACCTAACACAATGGGCAATTTAGCATGGCCAATTCACCCTGACCTGCACATCTTTGGACTGTGGGAGGAAACCGGAGCACCCGGAGGAAACCCACGCAGACACGGGGAGAACGTGCAAACTCCACACAGACAGTCGCCTGAGTCGGGAGTTGAACCTGGGTCTCTGGCGCTGTGAGGCAGCAGTGCTAACCACTGAGCCAGCCATTATCATCTGCGGCTTTATCTTTCTAATCTCTGCACAGGCCTTCCACCGGTTCCTGATTTTTATTTTTCGTGCCAGAAATCCCCACCAAGCTCTGCCAACAGATGGTTTCCTCCCACAGTCACAAAGATGTGCGGGTCAGGTGAATTGGCCATGTTAAATTGTCCGTAGTGTTAGGTAAGGGGGTAAATGTAGGGGTATGGGTGGGTTGCGCTTCGGCGGGTCGGTGTGGACTTGTTGGGCCGAAGGGCCTGTTTCCACACTGTAAAGTAATCTAATCTAATCTAACACCCAGCCAGGGGTTCACCGTGAGGAGGTGGGGGTGAAGAACTAGCCCGGTTTGGTGCCCTGTGGCAGTGCTGCCCACTCGCACCACACACCCACCCCTTCAATGCCCCCCTCCCCATTGCAGGGGGGGGGGGGTGGGTGCCTGGCATGGACTCCCCATTGTGTCTGGGTATGCCAGGGCAATGCATCTCTCGGTGGGGGCAATTATCAGTTGCAAACTTAAACCCCCCCCCCCCCCCTCTATATATATATACTGTGCTGGGGTTTGCACTGAAACTACGTGGCTTGGAGGAGGATGAAGGGAAGGGATTTCTGCAAAGCCTCCACCTGACTCCCCCCCCACCCCCCAGCTTTGTTGGGGGGGGGGGGTGAAGGGCAGCGCAGGCGCAGACTGGGACCCCCTTCCTCAGGAGCAGGCGCAGTGCAGGCCCGCGGTCCGCCCCGCCCCGCCCCGCCCCTCCATTGTTGACGTCACAACGCGGAAGTAGCCCTGTCAGTTTCAGAGTGAACCTCCCCTCCCTCTGGGAGCCCAGCGATGTCTCCTCTCCCCCCCTTTCCCCCTTTGCCCCTATACCGTCCTGGGGGGTGGGGGAAACACTCCACCCGGAGCGAATCCAGGGAGGGAGCAGACTCTGCCAAGGTTGGGCTCACGTCCCTGTCTCTTGAAGGTATTGCCGCACACATTCTCCTCCCTCGCTTTTGGATGCATTTACCCTCCTGGGCGGACCCCTTGCCTCTCACTTTAGAGCTCAAGCCAGGTCCTCTCCAAGGTGGGACTCTGTGCGACAGCCAAATAATGAACCACAGGTAGAAGTGGGTGGCACGGTGGCACAGTGGTTAGCACTGCTGCCTCACAGCGCCAGAGACCCGGGTTCAATTCCCGCCTCAGGCGACTGACTGTGTGGAGTTTGCACGTTCTCCCAGTGTCTGCGTGGGTTTCCTCCGGGTGCTCCGGTTTCCTCCCACAGTCACAAAGATGTGCAGGTCAGGTGAATTGGCCATGCTAAATTGCCCATAGTGTTAGGTAAGGGGTAAATGTAGGGGTATGGGTGGGTTACGCTTCGGCGGGTCGGTGTGGACTTGTTGGGCCGAAGGGCCTGTTTCCACACTGTAATGTAATCTAAATCTAAAGTGCACTGTCGTTTTCATGGGTATGGAGTCCTGCAGCAAAGAAGGCAGGCCCTTCGGGCCCCCCCAAAACTGGTCCATGCTGACCGGCGTATCTGCCTAACGCCCACCCCATTTCCCTGCCTGTGGCCCACCTCCTCCTATCGACATATTTGTCCAAATGCCTTTTACAGGCTGAGGGATTTGAGGCTGTTTTCATTGGAGAGAAGAGGGTTGGGAGGTGACTTTAATTGAGACATATAAGGTAATCAGAGGGTTAGACAGGGCCTTTTTCCTCGGATGGTGATGGCTAGCACAAAGGGACATAACTTTACATTGAGGGGGAATAGATACAGGACGGATGTCAGAGGAAGTTTCTTTACTCAGAAAGTGGTAGGGGCATGGAGCGCCCTGTCTGAAACAATAGTAGACTCCCCAGCTTTAAGGGCATTTAAATGGTCATGGGAAAGGCATATGGATGTAAATGGAACAGATTGGTTTCACAGGGCGGCCCAACATCGAGGGCCGAAGGGCCCGTACGGCGCGGGAACGTTCTAATGTTCTATGTTCTAAATGTTGTTAATGTTGTTAACACCAACAACCCATTCCATATGTGTCCCACCCTCTGTGTAAAAACAGTTGCCCCCCGGGTTCCCTTTTATTCTTTGCCCTCTCTCACTTTAAACTAATGCCCTCCAGTCATAGACGTGGACAGCACGGAAACAGACCCTTCGGTCCAACCCGTCCAGATATCCCAACCCAATCTAGTCCCACCTGCCAGCACCCGGCCCATATCCCTCCAAACCCTTCCTATTCATATACCCATCCAGGTGCCTCTTAAATGTTGCAATTGTACCAGCCTCCACCACATCCTCTGGCAGCTCATTCTGTGTGAAAAGGTTGCCCCTTAGGTCCCTTTTATATCTTTCCCCTCTCATCCTAAACCTATTCCCTCTAGTTCTGGACTCCCCCACCCCAGGGAAAAGACTTTGTCTATTTATCCTATCCATGCCCCTCATCATTTTGTAAACCTCTATAGGGTCACCCCTCAGCCTCCGACACTCCAGGGAAAACAGCCCCAGCCTGTTCAGCCTCTCCCTGTAGCTCAAATCCTCCAACCCTGGCAACATCCTTGTAAATCTTTTCTGAACCCTTTCAAGTTTCACAACATCTTTCCGATAGGAAGGAGACCAGAATTGCACACAATATTCCAACAGTGGCCTAACCAATGTCCTGTACAGCCGCAACATGACCTCCCAACTCCTGTACTCAGTACTCTGACCAATAAAGGAAAGCATAGCAAACACCTTCTTCACTATCCTACCTACCTGCGACTCCACTTTCAAGGAGCTATGAACCTGCACTCCAAGGTCTCTTTGTTCAGCAACACTCCCTAGGACCTTACCATTAAGTGTATAAGTCCTGCTAAGATTTGCTTTCCCAAAATGCAGCACCTCGCATTTATCTGAATTAAACTCCATCTGCCACTTCCCAGTCCATTGGCCCATCTGGTCCAGATCCTGTTGTAATCTGAGGTAACCTTCTTCGCTGTCCACTACAGCTCCAATTTTGGTGTCATCTTCAAACTTACTAACTGTACCCCTTATGCTCGCATCCAAATCATTTACGTAAATGACAAAAGGTAGAGGGCCCAGCACCGATCCTTGTGGCACTCCACTGGTCACAGGCCTCCAGTCTGAAACACAACCCTCCACCACCCCAACCCTGGGAAAAAGACTGAGTGCATTCACAATGTTCATGCATCTCTCATGGTCTTATACACCTTTATCAGACTCCCCCCCCCCCCCCACCCCACCGCAACGATCTAAAGGAAAAAGTCCTAGCTTGTCCGACCTCTCCCTATAACCATTGAGTCCTGGCAACATCCTTGTAAATATCATCCGCACTCTTTCCGGTTTGGGAATGTATTAAATGCATTATTTATGATTCTCTACTAAGGCATATTTAATGTGATTTCGAGTCATGTGATATCACGCTGGATTCATGCTATATCTTTCTAATCATAGTCATGGGGCGGCACGGTGGCACAGTGGTTAGCACTGCTGCCTCACGGCGCCAAAGACCCGGGTTCAATTCCCGCCTCAGGCGACTGTCTGTGTGGAGTTTGCACGTTCTCCCCGTGTCTGCGTGGGTTCCCTCCGGGTGCTCCGGTTTCCTCCCACCAAAAATGTGCAGATTAGGGTGAACTGGCCGTGCTAAATTGCCCGTAGTGTTAGGTGAAGGGGTAAATGTAGGGAAATGGGTCTGGGTGGGTTGCTGTTCGGAGGGTCGGTCTGGACTTGTTGGGCCGAAGGGCCTGTTTTCACACTGTAGGGAATCTAATCTAATTCCAGCACTGTAAGGAGTCCGTTCAGCAACTTGAATCAACGCCAACCCTCTGTGGACAGTCCAATTAATATAATTTACCCCCTTCCCCCCCCATTGGGAGTTTACTTCCATTGAGTGTCCATCCAATTTAATTTTGAAAATCACTTATTGCATCCAGTAGTGACTTTTTCAAATTGCTTTTACAGGGTATTGCAGCTGCTGATCTGGAAACAAACTTCTGACGGTTCACTGAAGCTGAAAGCCATAACTTTGGAATCCAGAAGTTGGGGTGGGGGGTGGAGGGGGTGAATATCTGAACTGTTCTGTCTGCCAGCTTTAAAAATCGGTGCGACAGGAAATTCACCAGGACGCACGCCTGAGTGGAAGAGCACTGGCAAAGAGTTTTAACCGGTGGGACTCCCGACTCGAAGAGGGTCCACGTGACCCTGACATCAAGCAAGGTTCAGCTTGGACTGGAACATGGAGAAGGACGAGGTCAACAGCAGCGTGGAGAAACGGTGGAAATGCGGGGACTGCGGGAAGGGCTTCCGGGTCCCGTCTGTCCTGGAGATGCATCGCCGGGTCCACACCGGGGAGCGGCCGTTTGCCTGCCCTGTCTGCGGGGAGGGATTTACTCACTTGTGCCACATGGTGACCCACCAGCGCCTCCACACGGGCGAGAAGCCGTTCACCTCCTCCGAGTGCGGCAAGGCGTTCCGTCAGCCGTCCTACCTGCAGAAGCACCGCCGGGTCCACACCGGGGAGCGGCCCTTCACCTGCCCCGTCTGCGGCAAGGCCTTCAACGCCTCCTCGGCCCTGTGTAACCACCGGGCTGTCCACAGCCGGGAGCGGCCCTTCGCCTGCCCCGCCTGCGGCAAGGGCTTCAGCCGCCTGGCCAACCTGCAGCAGCACCGCTCCACCCACACCGGGGAGCGGCCCTTCACCTGCCCCGCCTGCGGCCGGGGCTTCGCCCGCTCGTCCAGCCTGCTGACCCACCAGCTCGTCCACACCGGCGAGTGGCCCTTCACCTGCTCGGCGTGCGGCAAGGGCTTCACCTCCGCCTCCAACCTGCGGCGGCACCAGCGGGTCCACACCGGGGAGAGGCCGTTCACCTGCTCTGCCTGCGGCAAGGGCTTCGCTCAGTCCTCCCAGTTGCTGAGGCACCGATGCCTTCACACCGGGGAGTGACCGTTCACCTGTGCTTGCAAAGGGATTCACCCCCTCTCCCCCTCTCTCTTCCCCCCCACCCCCCACCTCACTTCTCCCCTCTACCCCTCCATTCTTTCACTTCTCAAAACACAGCCGAGCTCGCGGAGGAGGGAAAGCCCAATCCTCAGCTTCTCCCTCAGGAAGATCCTTGATCGTCGATCCTTGAGGGACGGCAGTCGGTCCGTACAAGGGGACAATATTCTGATGTACGGCGTTTGATTTAAGAGTCAGAGGGTCATAGAGATGTACAGCACGGAAACAGACCCTTTGTTCCAATGTGTCCACGCCGACCAGACATCCTAACCTAATCTCGTCCCGTTTGAGCGTTAGGTGTGGACTGGTTGGGCCGAATGGCCTGTTTCCACACAGTAGGGAATCGAATCTAATCCTTTCTCCCTCCAGCTCCTTTTCTCTCTCATTGGGCTCTCTCTCCACCTATCGTTGACTCTTTACCTCCTCCCACCCCACCCTATCTTTGACATGACAAACCTTTGCCTAGTTACCGTCAGTTCTGAGGAAGAGGCTCAAGAGTCATAGACATGTGCAGCACGGAGATAGACCCTTCGGTCCAACGTGTCCATGCCGACCGGATATCCCAACCTAATCTAGTCCCACCTGCCAGCACCCGGCCCATATCCCTTCAAACCCTTCCTATTCATATACCCATCCAGATGCCTCTTAAATGTTGCAATTGTACCAGCCTCCACCACATCCTCTGGCAGCTCATTCCATACACGTACCACCCTCTGTGTGAAAAAGGTCCCTTTTATATCTTGCCCCTTTCACCCTTGACCTATGCCCTCTAGTTCTGGACTCCTCCCCCCCCCCCCCCCGGGGGCGGTGTGGGGGGAAGACTTTGCCTATTTACTATATCAATGCCCCTTCATGGTTTTATAAACCTCCGACGCTCCAGGGAAAACCGCCCCCAGCCTATTCAGCCTCTCCCTGTAGCTCAAACCCTCCAACCCTGGCAGCATCCTTGTAAATCCTTCCTGAACCCTTTCGTGTTTCGCGACATCTTTCCGATAGGAAGGAGACCAGAATTCCATGCGATATTCCAAAAGCAGCCGAACCGAAGCCCTGTACAGCCGCAACATGGCCTCCCAACGCCTGGACTCAATGCGCTGACCAATAAAGGAGGTCACATCAGGAGCAGCGATGGACAGGGGAAATGCAGGTGAATCTCTGCTGGACTTGGAAGGATCGTTTGGGACCTCAGAGGGAAGTGTCGAGGGAGGGGCAGTCTTGCACCTCCTGCAGCCCCAGTGAAAGATGCCAGGTGGGACGGTGTGGGCCTAAGGAGGAAAGACGCAGAGGGGACAGCCCCCCCCCCCCCCACCCCGGAAAGTGAGTAGGGGTGAGGAAAGTCAGGCTGCAGGCGTAAGAAATAGCGGAGGACACACCACAGCAGTCGCACAGATCTGTGAGCATTTCCGTGTCCCCAGTCTCTTGGATGGATGTTGTATCAACTGTGGTGAATGAAGTTGTTAAACATCGCGTTGAATTTAGGATGATCATAGAACCATGTGCAAACAGGCCTTTTGGCCCAACAGGTCCACACCGACCCTCCAAAGAGTGACCCATTCCCTTACTATATATTTACCCCTGACTAATCCACAGAACCCTACACATCCCTGGGCACTATGGGTAATTTAGCATGGCCAATACACACTAACCTACACATCTCTGAACACTATGGGTAATTTAGCATGGCCAATCCACCCTGACCTACACATCCCTGGGCACTATGGGTAATTTAGCATGGCCAATCCACCCTAACCTGCACATCCCTGGGCACTATTTGTAATTTAGCATGGCCAATCCACCCTAACCCGCACATCCCTGGGCACTATGGGTAATTTAGCATGGCCAATACACACTAACCTACACATCTCTGAACACTATGGGTAATTTAGCATGGCCAATCCACCCTGACCTACACATCCCTGGGCACTATGGGTAATTTAGCATGGCCAATCCACACTAACCTACACATCCCTGAACACTCTGGGTAATTTAGCATGGCCAATCCACCCTGACCTACACATCCCTAGGCACTATGGGTAATTTAACATGGGCAATCCACCCTTTGGACTGTGGGAGGAAACCCACGCAGACACGGGGAGAATGTGCAAACTCCACACAGACGGTCACCCTGAGACTGGAATTCAACCTGGGTATCTGGTGCTGTGAGGCAGCAGTGCTAATCACTGAGCCACCGTGGCTTGAAGAGGTGTGTTCTGTACTGGTCTGTCTTAGAGAGAGAGAGAGAGGGTTTGGGAGACAGGCGACAAGATCAACAACTTGTGAGGCCTTCAGGTCTTTTTGTTTAAAGCTGAAACAACAGAAGCATCCTGACAGGGTGTAGTCAAGCTTTCCCAGATCAAGGACTTTTCGTTCGTTTTTAGCAGTTACTGTTGGAGTGGCTCAGTAATTAACACTGCTGCCTCACAGCCCCAGGGACCCGGGTTCAAATCCAACCTCGGGTGACTGTCTGCGTGGATTTTCTCCGGGTGCTCCGGTTTCCTCCCACAGTCCAGGGATGTGCAGGTTAAGGTGGGTTGGCCATGCTAAATTACCCCAAGTGCCCAGGGATGTGCAGGTTAGGGTGGATTGCCATGCTAAATTACCCATAGTGCCCAGGGATGTGCAGGTTAGCGTGGCTCAGTAATTAATCAGGTTAGGCTTTGCAAAATTACCCGTAGTGTTCAGGGATATATAGGTTAGGGTGGAGTGGCCATGCTAAATTACCCATAGTGTTCAGGGGTGTATAGGTTAGGTGCATTGGTCAGGGGTAAAGAAGGATAATAGGGTAGGGGAATGGGTCTGGGTGGGTTACTCTTCAGAGGGTCAGTGTGGACTTGTTTGGCCGAAGGCCTGTTTCCACACTCAAAAAAAGAAAGGGGAAAATAAAGTCTTAATAGGGTTGGAGTTGCAGTAAATGTCTCCTGGCTGCTCGTCTCTCTGAGATTTCGTTTGATATGTTTTTTTCTCTCTGTATGTTGCTGGAGTGGGCATATGAGATAAACTGAATTTGCCTTTTTGCTGCAGGGTGTGTTTACAGGACGTTACTATATTGGAGCAGTTAATTAGTAATAGTTACTGTATCTCTTATTTTGTTGAATCATCTGATCGAATTAAAGTATTCTAAGTTCATCTTTTTGGTGTATTTGAACTATTATTATGAAGTTGAAAGTGCGTACTGCACCTTTAAGAGAGAGTGGATGCCATCTGACTAGGTGACAATCCCAGAGTGTACTGGAAAATTGAATCTAGGTAACATAAGGCTGTGAAAGGGATACCTGAGTTTTGGTTGCTGTTTTGACAACAATTTAAATTTAACTAAGCATTTAAATTATGCCCCAGGATACTAAAACCCAATTGAGTTGAATTTATTGTTTTGCCAACTTCAAACCAATGAGATGATCTGATGGAAACATTAAAATGCGGATATATTGAAAGTGAGAGAGAGAGAGAGAGCAACTCTCATCGAGACTGATTTTAGAGATGAGGAAACCCTCTCTCTCAAAGGGACCTTTTTCATCTGAAAGATACTCACAGTGAAAAGAAAGATGATGACCCAGAGAGATCCTCAGCTGGAAAAGGGATGACAGAAGATGACAGTGGCTGTATGGTTTTGAAGTTAAATTGATGTAATTTTAATAAGTGTCTTATTGGAACAGCATATTGTTACAGAGTTGGAGGCAGATAATAAGCAGTTACGCACTAACACCCTGGAGTTGTTCAGGGAGAGGTGGGTGCTGGAGAGAGTGGAGTGTATTATTTCCCCCTCCTACTCTATTTTGATTTAATCCCTGCCCTCACTGTTTGGTCACACAGCACTGCCCTTTGAAGTGAAGGGCACTGCTTGTCACTGGGCACCCTGGTGTTTCCTTTCTTCCTGGTGGTGGGAACCGAATAAAGATTCGTGCACCTTGTGTCTCTCACCTGCACACACACAACATGGGTGCTGAGGAAAAGTAAGCACTACCGCAGTTAGGCGGTAGTGTGGGGGTTAAAAAAAAGCAGTTACGAGAAAATTGGGGGTGGACTTAGAATTGAGAATAATTGTTTAAAGTTCAAAAAAATAGAGTGAAAAAATAATTTGATGTCATTTTCTTTAAATAGTGGTATTTGCGAGTTCTCTGTCACTCATATTTTAACAGATTACGAGGCGAGGTGAGCATTTTGGTGCATAACTGCTTATTATCTGTCTTCAACTCTAACAATATGCTGTTCCAATAAGTCTCCAAATTTAGGTTAGATTCCCTACAGTGTGGAAACAGGCCCTTTGGCCCAACAAGTCCACACTGACCTACGGGGCAACTTTTTCACACAGAGGGTGGTGCGTGTATGGGATGAGCTGCCAGAGGAAGTGGTGGAGGCTGGTACAATTGCAACATTTAAGAGGCATTTGGACGGGTATATGAATAGGAAGGGTTTGGAGGGATATGGGCTGGGTGCTGGCAGGTGGGATGAGATTGGGTTGGGATATCTGGTCGGCATAGATGGGTTGGACCGAAGGGTCTGTTTCCATGCTGTACATCTCTATGACTCTAGGAGATAGAGTAAATAGACAAAGTCTTTTCCCTGGGGTGGGGGGAGTCCAGAACTAGGGGGCATAGGTTTAGGGTGAGAGGGGCAAGATATAAAAGGGACCTAAGGGGCACAGAGGGTGGTACGTGTATAGCAGAGGAAGTGGTGGAGGCTGGTACAATTACAACATTTCAAAGGTATTTAAAAGAAGAGGTGAGGTCTTTACACAGGGAGTGGTGGGTGTGTGGAATGCACTGCCTGCAGTGGTAGTCGAGTCAGATGCTTTGGGGACATTTAAGCGACTCTTGGATAAGCATAGATGATAGTAAAATGAAGAGTACATAGGTTAGTTTGATCTTAGAGTGGGATAAAAGGTCGGTACAACATTGAGGGACGAAGGGCCTGGACTGGGCGGTACTATTGTACATTCTGGATGGGTACATGAATAGGAAGGATTTAAGAGGGGTATGGGCTGGGTGCTGGCAAATGGGACGAGATCTGATTGGGATATTTGGTCAGTGAGTCAGACTGAAGGGTGTGTTTCTGTCTGCATAACCCTCTAGCTCTATCTACTGCCCACACCTTCGAACGTGCATGTGCTCCTCCGACATTTAAAGGTTGCGATTTCTTTTCTGTCTCCGGTACCCTCCCGGGCAGAGCGTCCCAGACACTCCTCCTCCCCCCACCCATCCTCTGGGAGAGGCAATCTTTCCTCAAATCCTCTTGGACCCTCCCGCCTCTCAAGACACGAAGATCAGTTGAGCAACGCCGTTCGAAGAGGGATACCATGGGATTCCCGTAACGTCACAGAGCGACCAATCTCATCTCCAAGGGACACCAAGGTGTAGCCCCTACGGCCTGTTCCACCACTCAACGAGATCTGTGCTCGGTCTACGGCCTGACTCCATATACCTTTGGACCGTAACACCTTGGCTTAACCAGATGTGATCTGTGTTGGGGAGTGTGGTGCTGGAAAAGCACAGCCGGTCAGACAGCATCCCCCCCCCTCCCCCCCCCCGAGGAGCAGGAGAGTCAACGTTTCGGGCATAAGCCCTTCATCAGGGTAGGGCTGATGCTCAAAATGTCCACTCTCCTGCTCCTCAGATGCGGCCTGACCTGCTTTTCCAGCGCCATACTTTTCGACTCTTGACTCTCCCGCGTCTACGGCGCTCACTTTCTCCGAGAAGTGATCTGTCTCGGGTTTGAAATGAGCGACTGATCCTGCGTTTATTGCCATTTGCGAGAGAGAGAGAGCTCCAATCCTCCGCTACCCTCTGGGTGTAGACATGCTTTTCCTAACGTCTCTCCTGAATAGGTCAGGCAGCGTCCGCGGGGCAGGAAAACCGACATTGCGGGCAAAAAAGCCCTGCGTCAGGAACGAAACGTGGATTTTCCTGCTCCTCGGATGCTGCTTGACCTACTGTGCTTTTCCAGCGCTGCTCTAATCTTGACTCTGATCTCCAGCATCTGCAGTCCTCACTTTCGCCTATCTCTCCCTAACAGTCTGGCCCTAATTTTTGGACTATTGCCCCGCCTCGTTCCAGAGTGTCCAACCAGTGGGAATAGGTTCCCTTTCCTTGCCTTGGCACTTCCTGTTAACATCCTGAAAAGCTTCAGTCGGATCACTCCCCTAGCCTTCCATTTTCTCGATGAGCCAGGTCCAATCGCTCATCAGACCTGAATCCAGAGATCTTCCTGCAGCTGTACAGGGCCCTGGTGAGACCACACCTGGAGTATTGTGTGCAGTTCTGGTCTCCAAATTTGAGGAAAGATAGTTTGGCTATTGAGGGAGTGCAGCGTAGGTTCACGAGGTCAATTCCTGGAATGGCGGGACTACCTTACACTGAAAGACTGGAGCGACTGGGCTTGTATACACATGAGTTTAGAAGGCTGAGAGGATATTTGATTGAGACGTATTAGATTAGATTGCTTACAGTGTGGAAACAGGCCCTTCGGCCCAACAAGTCCACACCGACCCGCCGAAGCGCAACCCACCCATACCCCTACATGTACCCCTTACCTAACACTACGGGCAATTTACCATGGCCAATTCACCTGACCCTGCACATCTTTGGACTGTGGGAGGAAACCGGAGCACCCGGAGGAATCCCACGCAGACACGGGGAGAACGTGCAAACTCCACACAGTCAGTCGCCTGAGGCGGGAATTGAACCCGGGTCTCTGGCGCCGTGAGGCAGCAGTGCTAACCACTGTGCCACCGTACCACCCAATTATTAAAGGACTGGACACTCTGGAGGCAGGAAGCATGTTTCCGCTGATGGGTGAGTCCCGAACTAGAGGACACAGTTTAAAAATAAGGGGTAGGCCATTTAGAAGAGTTGAGGAGAAACTTCATCACCCAGAGAGTGGTGGGTGTATGGAATGCTCTGCCCCAGAAGGCAGTGAAGGCCAAGTCTCTGGATACTTTCGAGAAAGAGATGGATAGAGGTCTTAAAGATAGTGGAATCAAGGATTATGGGGATAAGGCAGGAACAGGATACTGATTGTGGATGATCAGCCATGGTCATATTGAATGGTGGTGCTGGCTCGAAGGGCCGAACGGCCTACTCCTGCACCTATTGTCTATAGTCAAACCTACCTTGATGTCTCACCATGCGAAGATCTGGGGCCCTGATCTGCTCTCAGCACTCCCAATGTACACCTCTTTGACTCTATGAGTGGGGTCTAACCAGGGTTTTGTCTGGCTGCCGTTGAGATTCATGCTTAGTCCAAAGAGGATGAAGAAAAAGATACAAATGCTTGAAGTAATCCATTCATGGGGTGTGGGCATCGCTGGCTGGGCCCAGCATTTCTTGCCCTGTGCCTAGTTGCCCCTTGAGATGTTCGGGGGGGGGTGGGTTAAGCTGCCTGCTGGAACTGCTGCAGTTCACCTGCTGTGGGTAGACCCACAATGTCCCTGAGGGAAGGATTTCCAGGATTTTCAAAAGTACTTCATTCAGTGTAAAATGCTTTGAGGAGCGTGCAAGTCAGAGAGTCATAGAGATGTACAGCATGGAAACAGACCCTTCGGTCCAACCCGTCCATGCCGACCAGATATCCCAACCCAATCTAGTCCCACCTGCCAGCAGCCAGCCCCATATCCCTCCAAACCCTTCCTATTCGTATACCACGATCTTTGACTTGGAAGGGGAAATGCTCATGACGCAAATACTCAGGTCACTGAGCACAAAACCAGACCGATGATCCGAGGCCACATCCAGTCGCTGTCCCAGCGTGAGTGAAGCAAATCCTGAGCACAACCCACCCCCCTTCCCCCCCCCACCCCCAACCCTGGCATTCTCCTCGGCAACACTTCAACCAATCAGCAGCCTTTTCCCAGGGAGTCTAAATTGCTGTTCATAGAGTCCGACAGCACAGAGACAGCCCCTTTGGCCCAAACTAGTCCATGCCGACCAAAATGTCCATCCACAACATCCCCATTTCCCTCCACGTGGCCCATATCCTTCCATTACCTTTCCTATCCATTTACTTGTCCAAATGCCTTTTAAATATACCCACCTCAACCATTTCCACTGGCAGCTTATTCCATATGTGGACCACCCTTTGTATAAAAACATTGCCCCTCACATTCCCTTTATATTCTTTCCCCTCTAACCTTAACCTGATGCCCTCTAGCTCTCACTTCCCCAACCCTGGGAAAAAGACTGAGTGCACTCACCCTATCCATGCCCCTCATGATTTTATGCACCTTTATAAGGTCCCCCCCTCAGTCTCCTACACTCTAAAGAGAAAAGTCCTCGCTTGTCCAACCTCCCCCTATAACTCAGACCATCGAGTCCTGGCAACATCCTTGGAAATTTCTTCTGGACTCTTTCCAGTTTAATAATATCCCTCCTATAACAAGGTGACCGAAACCAAACACAATACTCGAAGTGCAGCTTCACCAATGTCCTGTATAACTGCAACATAACTTCCCAACTTCTATACTCAGTGCCCTGACTGATGATGGTCAGTGGGCCTAAAGCCTTCACTGCCCTGTCTACCTGTGTCTCCACTTTCAGAGAATGCTGCTCCTGAACGCCAAGGTCCCTCTGTTCCACTACACCCCTTAAGGCCCCACCATTCACCATGAAACTCTTGTCTCGGTTTGACTTTCCAAAATGCAAGACCTCACACTTATCTATATTAAACTCCATTTGCAATTTCTCAGCCCACTTCCCCAGCTGATCAAGGTCCTGCTGCAATTTCTGATAACCTTCCTCACTGTCCACATACCACCTATTTTAGTGTCATCAGCAAACTTACTAATCATGCCTTGTACATCCTCATCCAAATCACTGATATAGATAACTAACAGCAATGAGCCCAGCACCGACCCCTGAGGTACTCCACTAGTCACAGGCCTCCAGACCAACAAGCATCCTTCCACTATTGCCCTCTACTTCCTACTATCAAGCCAATTTTGTGTCCAATTTTCCAGTTCCCCCCGGACTCCATGCGATCTAACCTTCCAGAGCAGCCTACCATGTGGAACCTTATCAAAGACCTTACTGAAATCCAGATAGACTACATCTACCGCCCTGCCCTCATCAACCTTCCTGGTCACATCATCAAAGAACTCTAACGAATTTGTGAGGCATGATCTCCCACACACAAAGCCATGCTGACTGCTCCTAATCAAACCCACTGACATGCCTGCAGCCCGTGCCGCTGAGGGGATCCCTTCCTGCACGCAGAGCAGGTGAACGGCCTCTCCCCGGAATGGAGTCACGAATGCGTAAGGACACTGCCCAACTCGGGGAAACCCTTTCCACAACTGCAGGAGGCAAACGGCCTCATGGGGCAGTATGCACTCGTTGCTGAGCTTCCAGTTCAGATAGGATCTGCAAACCCTTCCCATACTCCCTGCATTTCACAACCATGTCTCTGTCCTTGTGCCCCACCACCTCAGTTTAATTTAAGCCACCTTCGCACACTGAGCACACAGACACAGTCTCTGCAAGGTGAAGGGCAGCAAGGCTTTTGTTTCTCAGACTGCGTGACTCTTTCTGTCGTCAGTTCAACTGCAATGCCCTCACTCAACCGGGTGCGCTGATGGTTAAAACCCAGGGTTCTAGGCAGACAGTATCTAGGTCCCAGTAAATCGAGCACTGGATCACAAAGTGAGGCCTGTTACCATCCCAAACATCTTCTACTTAGAGTCATAGAGATGTACAGCACGGAAACAGACCCTTCGGTCCAACCCGTCCATGCTGACCAGACATCCCAACCCAATCTAGTCCCACCTGCCAGCACCCAGCCCATTTTCCCCCCAAACTTAACCTCTCCCTGTCCAGCATCCCCATCTCCAATCGGTGTTCCCTGTCCCATATTTTAATGGCTGCTCCTCGTATAAGTCCCCTTTCCTCCCCAGTAAATAGTATATTCAAAATAGACATTAACTCAGCCCAGGTATACAGACTGGGCCCCAAAAATTGATCAATTTGTTCAGACAATCCCACCGGATCCTCAACCAGGACCTTCATTCCCTTTTTAAATGTGCTGACCTCCCCACTGGTGAGGGGGGCACTTACAAACCCAATCTCTTTGTCCCCTATTGGTACCTCCTGAAGGGGATAAGTCATCACGTTCTTCCCTTTTGTTTTCTTAAAGAAATATTGCACTATTTCTAGCTCCCTATAACTTCAAACACCAATTCATCAATTCATGCTTGACTAACCTTTAAAGCCTGTTCCTAACTTGTAAATATATTATATATTTACGTTCATTTATCCAGTATTTAATATTTAAAATGTAAAATGCATACAGTTCCCACTTTTGCAATTCACTGTAATCACCCAGTTTTAGTCCCTTAATTTAAATCCAAAATTAGTTTTCTTAAGTAGTCCTGACCAATCATTGCTCAATTACAATACTATAGGTCGTGAAATAATCAGAGCTGCCTTAAAAGAATTTGTCTATTCAAGTTTAAAAAAAAACTTCTAATGCTTGAACAATGGCTGAATCCAAGGTCACAGATATTAACCATAGGATTTTGTTTTTACTACAATCTAATGTTGAACTGAAACTTTAACTGTCCTCCATAAATCGCTTTTATGTGAAGATAAAAGAGATTAGTTAGAAACTGATAGTAAGGCAGTCATGTCCTGTACAAAGAACAGGAGTTATCATTCTTTTTTTTTCATAATCTCGATAGAATCCCTAACCTTAAAAGAAATCATGTTAAGTTTCCATAATAAAAATCAGATTCAAAACAGTCCTGGAACACAAGCTCCAGGGAATAAAACACAAACATTCAATCACCAACAAACAAATGTTCATTCAAACAAAGGGTTAAACTTCCTACCAGCTGTACAGCTCTTTTCATTCTCTCTCTCTCACATTGACATATAAACTCAGATATTTACAAACCCAGTCTTCGTCCGGCCTGTACTTTGGCCAGAAGATGGTGGGACGAAGAATGGATTCCTTAGTCCATACAAAGCAACAATATTTAATCATCTTTCTCCCTTGTTCAAGTATTATTTTGCCAATTCCACAACATCCTGCCCAAAGGACTTTCTGGAGGTATGTTCTAAGGGACCCCGCCTCCATTTCCATTGCCTTTTTCTTTTGTTTTCCCGGAGACTTTTTCCTTACCCACGGCACAATCCATATTGAGTTCCTTCGTTAGTCCCGTATTAACTACTAAAACTCAATCCCGGCCACCAAGGCAATACTTAAAAGTCAGGTTTCTTACCTTGGCCTGTGCACAGAGTTGCCTGGCCCCTTTTCGCCGTATGTTCTATCGAGCTCCTCTCACTGTCTGATTCAGATGTCTCTCTTGTGGGATCCGTACCAGTCGCCCAAGGGAGCAGACCAAACCGGGACATGAGACCGCTCCTTAATGGGGAACGGGACGCGTCTTCCCAGTGTCCAGGGCCAGCCACTCCCCCCGGCGATGGAAGAAAATCCCGGACAGCGCCCAATTGTGAGAAACAAAGCTCACACACTTCAATAATTGCAGTCCGAGATGAAATCTGAATCAGTAGTGTCCTTTATTTTTACCCTTGCAAGTGGGTGTGATGTCCAGTGCCAAGCAAGGCAGAGGACAAAACACACCAAATTCAACAAACTCTCGATATTTATATAATTTGGCTCCTACATTTTTTTTCTTATTTCATTGTTTCCCTCCCTGTTTACACCCTCCACTTCCCTAAGACTGGTCCCACCACTCCTGCTTATCTCTTGCCTTATCCGGCCTTGTCTGTGACAAATTGGTTATTTCTGGCCTCACAAGGCCGTTTGACCCCATCCCACTGCAGGTCATTGTTAGGCATATTCTTTCTTCATCAGTATCTACTCTTTCCATCTGGGCTTCTCCCGAAGCCACTCTGATCCCTATGACCTCTTTAATTAGAGTTTGTTCCTGTGTCTCTGTAAAAGTGGGAAACAGATGTTCATACCGACGTATCTGGCCTAACTTCATCCCCTCACAACATCTTATCGATTTGCCCATAATATCTACCATTGTTTTGCAATCACGTTTCATGCTGACATACAATTTTAGCTAATACAAAAACAATTATATATTTCCACCACATCGTTTCCATTCTTGTTGACTCAGCTCCCGGCCGAAACAACCACACACTGGGGTGAGTTCATTTACTTTGTATCAGAAATCATAATTGCAGAACTGCAGAAGAAACATTAATTTACCTATATCCTACAATTTCCCCTTTTTCTTTAATTACCATTTGTTATCTTCTGCATTTTTCTCTTTTAAACATCGCCCCCGAAATTCGCAAGCATCATTCCGGAGATTTCATCCATCTTGGTCTCACTCATCTCCTCATTATTTAGCCGATAACGTTCCTCTGTCTGATTCCCTCTTAGGGGCATCTGTTTCATCAAGGCTGTTTCAATCAGTCTTTGGGTGAGCCCTCATATACAGGGTATGATACAACAGCCAATGGCCACCAATACCCTGACTACTACTATCAGGGAAGTAAGAATAGAAACCACCACCCCCTTCCATTTTCCAAACCATGATTCAAGCCATCCCGTGAGAGATGTGTCTCCTCCTGAATTCTCAGCCAGTTCCTCTGCTAAGGTAGTCAATCCCCTTAAGGCCCGAGTAATTGAACCATCAGGCGCAGTGTTATTAGGAATAAAGGTACAACAGCTTCCTCCTAACATCACACACACACACACCCTTTTTCTGCTAAAATCATATCAGGGGCTATTCTGTTTTCCCATGCCATCCTACTTGTCGCATCAAGCTGTTCTGATATTCCTTTAACCGCATCTCTTGTATAATTTATAAATTGCTGTTGATTATAGAAAATGTAATTTATCCAGTCTACATTTTTTATTAATTGTTACCCACCAAAAGAGAGCTGACTCAAAGCCTGCTGCAATCTGGTTACGAGCCTTGAATTCATCAGGCACTTCCCTAGGGACTCCTACCGAATCAAGATAAATCCTGTCATCGAAAGAAGTGTCTAACAGTAATCTCTTACCCCTTCCCTTTTTCCCTACTATCTTTTCCTTCTCAAATGCCAGGGTAAATGGAATTGCCAATTGTACAATTGCACATATCCCTCTCCAATCCGGAGGGAGCGTGGGTCTCAATATTTTGCCTCCACAGTACCACCACAGATCCGCTCGGGGAACCTTTAGTGCTGAGTAGTTCCCTCCCTTCTCCGTTTCGGTAACATTCTTAATCTCTGTACATAATTTCAGCTCCCCCAAATCTCTCGACCGACTCGTACCTCGCCTGTGCACACATGACGTGTGATTTCCAACTGCGGCGGAAAATGTGGGGGGGCTTTTGAATCTTTCTCCTCCAAGGGAGGGAACATCAGAGATAGGGAGGTACAATTCCTATCATTCCATGCAGTCTCATCCTGGTACAGGGCTATCATACATTTCATGCCCTTCCTGTCTCGCTTCCACCCGAGCGGAAAGGGAACCACCTGGGCCACTGGCCTACCGGAGGCACATGCATAGCAATTGCTCTTGTTCAGACTCTTACAGTATACTTTACCCATTCAACCCAGGCATTTGCATCCCCGTACCCAGTCTCTATCTCGATGGTCTGTTTCAAATCCTTTACCTCTATCATTTTTACTACTTTAGGATCATCGGGAGAGGTGAAAGGTTGTATCTTATTACCCAGTAATTCCGCCCGTTTTCCCTGTCCTACGCTAATTCGAAAACAACAGCCCAAGTAATCCTTCCCATTTGCTTTCATTTCTATCCCAAATGTTTCATTTAATTGTATCTCATAGGTGCCGCCCCCGCCCCCCCCCCCCACCCCCCCCGCCCCAGAATTGCTTCGTGCCATGTGGTTTTCCTTATTGTTAGGTATATTGGGTTACACTTTTTATTGGGACAATCGCGTGCTGGTCGGAAGGGGGCCCGGTGTATTGTGACAAGACCATTATACCAGGTACCATCCCCGAGGCCATCCCCAGAGGACTTAAGATGTATCTCTGAGTTGCGGTATTGTCTCTGATTAGCTACATTCCCCCAATTTACTAAGCTACATATATCAGTGTCTATTACTTGTGGATTATCAGACTCAGGAACCATTAATAATACATATGAAAATGATATTTGACCAAATCCCAATACTAAGAGGGGCTAGCATCATAACTCTAAGCATTCCCAGTATTCTAAGCATTATGCTGAAACACAAAAAGACTTAATATACAATCTTACAGAAATAATCCCGCGCTCGCGTCGCCACTGTATAGTCAGTTACTCAAAGTCTCTTTAGTCTGAGTTTCAGCGGGTCTTGCGTTGATTCGGCTGTCCAGACTTCTTCCTCAACTGGAGGGTCCACAGGCCCTTTGATCCGAGTGTAATGAGTCCAGCCTTTCTCCACCGTCCTTATTGCCGTTTCGGTAGTCAAAAGAGCCTGGTATGGCCCTTCCCAGTCCGGCTGCAGCTTAGTCTCTGTCCATGATTTTATTAAGACCCAATCTCCTGGCCGGATGGGATGAACAGCAAATTCAAGGGGCGGAGTCTGTGCCAATAGACCCTGTTTTCTGAGGAAAGACAAAGAGGAGGACAAGCCCAGTATATACTTCTTTAAAAACAAATCTTTAGTTTCGGGAATTGGCAATTCTCCATTCGTTCCCAGATAAGGTAATCCAAATAAGATTTCATAGGGGGATAGTCCCAAATCTTTCCTCCGCCAAGGGACAAGCCCAAAAGGCCTCCTTTAAATCTATCACACTAAACCATTTATGGTCATGGGGGATCTTACTTAATCTCAAATCAGTCCCTCAATTACTGGCTGCAGTCCTCGTTTACCTTCTATGGAAATAGGATATTGTCGTTCACAGACAACGTCCCCTTTCCATTTTAAATTTATTAAAAGGGGAGGGATCTGTAGTCCTCCACGATTCCCTTCTCTAGCCCATACTATAGGGTCTATCTCTCTCTCTGCATCCTCTGTCAACATCGCCATTTGTACAACTAATTCCTTTTCCTGAATTCCAATCTCCAGTCCTAAGAGGATAATTAAGTCTCTCCCCAGTAAGTTACTTCCTATATCAGGGATATACAGCAGTTCCCCTGTGACCCTATCCTTATGACCTTCTATCATCATAGGTTCAAATACTGGAACAGTAAATCCTTCCCCTTTTACCCCCGAAACAGTAATTGACCGTGTCGACATTTCTACTTTCTTTGGTTTAAAATTCAGCGATGACCGTGCTGCCCCCGTATCTACTGGGAAGACTACCTCTTCCCTATGGGGTCCCACCTTCAAGTTTATCAAGGGTTCCTGGTGGGCCCCCGAGGGCAGGAACCCCTGACACCCCTATTCTTCATCATAATTCATAAGCGGAATTGCCCTTTCTTCTCTTTGTAGATCAGGACACTCCCGCTTAAAATGCCCTATCTTTCCGCAATAATAGCATCCTGCCTGTGGAGCCCTCCATCTCTGCCCCTGTCGCTCGAACCCTCTATCAAAGCTCCCCCTTTCCTCTCCCTCTTCCTCGCTGTCCTACATGCTGCCACCCGCTGCTCCGGTTGCTCACTATTGGTTCCATTTTTTTCTTAACTACCCCATCAACCGTAGCTACCATCATTTTCGCCTTCTGTTTCTGTCACTCATCCTCCCTCTTTACAAACACTTTCTGTGCCTTTCTTAACAATTCATCTAATGGTTTTTCACTCCACCCTTCTATCTTCTGTATCTTTCTCTGTATGTCTGGCCATGCCTTTGTCACAAAATGTACTTTCAACAGACCCTGTGCCACTGGGTCCTCAGGGTTCATTCCAGAGTATTTCTGCATTGAGTCTCTTAATCTTTGCAAGAAAGCTGAGGGAGTCTCATCTTTCTCCTGTCTAACTTCAAAGGCTTTAGTCAAATCCTGCAACTTCGGCACTGCCTCTCTTATTCCTTTTAGAATCAGGTCTTTCAATTCCCTCATTTCTTCTCTATGCTCCGGGTTTTGGTTTTCCCACTGGGGGTCTCTGAGGGGAAACTTCACCTCTCCCTGTCCAGCATCCCCATCTCCAATCGGGTGTTCCCTGTCCCATATTTTAATGGCAGCTCCTCGTATAAGTCCCCTTTCCTCCCCAGTAAATAGTATATTCAAAATAGACATTAACTCAGCCCAGGTATACAGACTGGGCCCCAGAAATTGATCAATTTGTTCGGACAACCCCACCGGATCCTCAACCAGGACCTTCATTTCCTTTTTAAATGTTCTGACCTCCCCACTGGTGAGGGGGCACTTACAAACCCAATCTCTTTGTCCCCTATTGGTACCTCCCGAAGGGGATAAGTCGTTACGTTCTTCCCTTTTTTTTCTTAAAGAAATATTGCAATATTTCTAGCTCCCCATAACTTCAAACACCAATTCATCAATTCATGCTTGACTAACCTTTAAAGCCTGTTCCTAACTTGTAAATATATTATATATTTACGTTCATTTATTCAGTATTTAATATTTAAAATGTAAAATGCATACAGTTCCCACTTTTGAAATCCACTGTAATCACCCAGTTTTAGTCCCTTAATTTAAATCCAAAATTAGTTTTCTTAAGTAGTCCTGACCAGTCATTGCTCAATTACAATACTATAGGTCGTGAAATAATCAGAGCTGCCTTAAAAGAATTTGTCTATTCAAGTTTAAAAAAAAACTTCTAATGCATGAACAATGGCTGAATCCAAGGTCACAGATATTAACCATAGGATTTTGTTTTTACTACAATCTAATGTTGAACTGAAACTTCAACTGTCCTCCATAAATCGCTTTTATGTAAAGATAAAAGAGATTAGTTAGAAACTGATAATAAGGCAGTCATGTCCTGTAAAAAGAACAGGAGTTATCATTCTTTTTTTTTCATAATCTCGATAGAATCCTTAACCTTAAAAGAAATCATGTTAAGTTTCCATAATAAAAATCAGATTCAAAACAGTCCTGGCACTCAAGCTCCAGGGAATAAAACACAAACATTCAATCACCAACAAACAAATATACATTCAAACCAAATCACAAGAGTAAGAAGTGCCTCACACACAAGGAACGGGGACAGCAGTCGCTGGAAAAGCTCAGCAGGGCCTGGCAGCGAGAAATCAGAGATGACCCTTCGGCTGGCGTGGCCCTTCCTCAGCGAGAGTTGCTTTCCCATCGAGTGACGCGTCGCGCAGCGTGAGAGCCTGGCGTGGGGCATCTGCTGCCCCCCGGCGGACGGCATTTCGACCCGACGGTCGACCCTGGAGCGAGCATGGAGAAGCCGGGGAATGTGAATTCTGCGGGAGGGGATTCAGGACGGGTGGAGGATCACCGGCGCGGCCACACCAGGGGAGGGGGGGTGGGGGGGGGAGAGGCCGTTCCCCTGCCCCGAGTGCGGGAAGGCCCTCACCCAGTCATGCAACCTAGCGATACACCAGCGGATTCACACCGGCGGCTGGCCCTTCTCCTGCTCCGAGTGCGGGAAGGGCTTCAACCGCTCCTCCAGTTTGCAGAGGCACCAGCAAGCTCACAGGAGACCACGGGAACTGGATAGTGCTGTTACTGTTTCTGTAAATCACATCCAGGACTGAAGCAGGCCCTTGACTGAAATCAACGAGGTAAAACCAATGACTGCAGATGCTGGAAACCAGATTCTGGATTACAGTGGTGCTGGAAGAGCACAGCAGTTCAGGCAGCATCCGAGGAGCTTCGAAATCGACGTTTCGGGCAAAAGCCCTTCAAGCTCCTCGGATGCTGCCTGAACTGCTGTGCTCTTCCAGCACCACTAATCCAGAGCCTTGACTGAAATGTCTGTCGGAGCTCCGTCTGGCCACTGTCTTTCCCTCTTGTGGGAAATCCGCCCAGTCTCCAGTGCGTCTGCTCCCTTTGTCCGAATGGAGAGCGATGTGGGCTCACCCTGGTTCAGAACGCGGTGAATGGAACTGTTACAAAGCTGAAGGTGTGTCCTGTGCCTTTTAAGAGAGCGGGAATGGTGTTCTGGACTGAGAGCATCTGCTGTTGAGACTGACATGCCTTGAGAGCTGACGCCACGCTCTGCAAGAAATTAGGAAGCACTCTCTATTAAACGGGCGGCTCAGGGGTTAGCACCGCTGACTCACAGCGCCAGGGTCCAAGATTCGATTCCACCCTGGGGGCCACTGTCCGTGTGGAGCTTGCACGTCCTCCCCCCCCCCCCCCCTCACCCCGTGTCTGCGTGGGTTTCCTCCGGGTGCTCCAGTTTCCTCCCACAGTCCAAAGATGTGCAGGTTCAAGTGGATTGGCCACGTTAAATTGCCCCACAGTCAAAAATCAGAATCCCGACAGTGTGGCAACAGCCGAACAAGTCCACACCTGCCCTCCGAAGAGTAACCCACCCAGGCCCATTCCCCTACTCTATATTTACCCCAAATCTACATATCCCTGAATGCTGTGGGCAATTTAGCATGGCCAATTCACCCTAACCGGCACATCTTTGGACCGTGGGAGGAAACCGGAGCACCCGGAGGAAACCCACGCAGACACGGGGTGAACATGCAAGCTCCACGCAGACAGTCGCCCCGAGGCTGGAATTGAACCCAGGTCCCTGGGCGCTGTGAGGCAGCAGTGCTAACCACTGAGCCACCATAGTGTTCAGGGAAGTGTAGGCATGGTGCATTAGTCAGGGGAAAATGTAAGAGTCATAGGGGTAGGGGAATGGGTCTGAGTGGGTTACTCTTCGGAAGGTGGGTGTGGACTTGTTGGGCCGAGTGGCCTGTTTCCACACTGTAGGGAATCTGTGATTCATATGAAAGGTACTCGCAGTAAAAAGAAAGGTGATGACCCAGGGAAGTCACAGAAAATGACAGCGGCTGTGTGATTTCAATGTTATTTTAATAAGTGTCTTATTGGAACAACACAGTGTTATGGAGTTGGAGGCAGACAGTAAGAGAAAGGGGGGCTTGGAGTTGTGAATGGTTGTTGAATGTTCACGTTTTTTTGGGTTAAAAAAATAAATTGATGTTATTTTCTTTTAATAGTGGAATGAGTGAGTTCTCTGACACACATATTTGAACAGATTGCGAGGCGAGCTGACCGTTTCTGGAGGTTGGGTTTAATTAGCAGAGGGGTTCATAACGAGAAACCTTCCTGCTTTTCAAATCCCTCTCGAGATACAGACACGGTGGCTCAGTGGCTCCACTGCTGCCACACAGCACCGGGGTTCGATTCCAGCCTTGGGGTGACTGTCTGGCTGCGGTTGGCACCTTCCCCCCTCATGTCTGCGTGGGTTTCCTCCCACAGATAAAAGATGTGCAGGTTAGGGTGGATAGACCGAGCTAAATTACACCGTAGTGCCCAGAGATGTGCGGGTTAGGGTGGATTGGCCATGCTAAATTACACCGTAGTGCCCAATAATGTGCAGGTTAGGGTGGATTGGCCATGCTAAATTTTCCATAGTGCCCAGGGATGTGCGGGTTAGGATGGATTGGCCATGCTAAATTACCCATAGTGCCCAGGGATGTGCAGGTTAGGGTGGATTGGCCATGCTAAATTACCCATAGTGCCCAGGGATGTGCGGGTTAGGGTGGATTGGCCATACTAAATTTCCCATAGTGCCCAGGGATGTGCAGGTTAAGGTGGATTGGCCATGCTAAATTACACCGTAGTGCCCAATAATGTGCAGGTTAGGGTGGATTGGCCATGCTAAATTTCCCATAGTGCCCAGGGATGTGCAGGTTAGGGTGGATTGGCCATGCTAAATTACCCATAGTGCCCAGGGATGTGCAGGTTGGGTGGATTGGCCATGCTAAATTACCCATAGCGTCCTGCGATGTGCAGGTTAGGGTGGATTGGCCATGCTAAATTACCCATAGTGCCCAGGGATGTGCGGGTTAGGATGGATTGGCCATGCTAAATTACCCATAGTGCCCAGGGATGTGCAGGTTAGGGTGGATTGGCCATGCTATATTACCCATAGTGCCCAGGGATGTGCAGGTTGGGTGGATTGGGCGTACTAAATTACCCGTAGTGCCCAGGGATGTGCAGATTGGGTGGATTGGGCGTACTAAATTACCCGTAGTGCCCAGGGATGTGCAGGTTGGATGGATTGGGCGTACTAAATTACCCGTAGTGTGCAGGTTAAGTGGAGTTAGCCTTGGGGAATGCAGTGGTAAGTGGGCTGGGTCTGGGTGGTATGTTCTCTGGAGGAGTCAGTGTGGACCGATGGGCCAAATGGCCTGCCTCCACACTGTCGGGATTCTATGAAGGTATCCAACACTCAAACAGACCAACTCATCCATGCCGACCAGATATCCCAACCCAATCTCGTTGTTAGGTGCATTAGTCAGAGGGAAATAGGTCTGGGTGGGTTACTCTTTGGAGGGTCATAGAGATGTACAGCATGGAAACAGACCCTTCAGCCCAACCTGTCCCGGCCGACCAGATATCCCAACCCAAACTAGTCCCACCTGCCAACACCCGGCCCATATCCCTCCAAACCCTTCCTATTCATATACCGACCCAAATGCCTCTTAAATGTTGCAATTGTACCAGCCTCCACCACTTCCTCTGGCAGCTCATTCCATACACGTACCACCCTCTGTGTGAAAAAGTTGCCCCTTAGGTCCCTTTAAATCTTTCCCCTCCCATCTTCGACCTGTGCCCTCTAGTTCTGGACTCTGGGAAAATGACCCTGACTGTTTATCCTATCCATGCCCCTCATAATTTTGTAAACCTCTATACGGTCACCTCTCAGCCTCCGACGCTCCAGGGAAAACAGCCCCAGCCTGTTCAGCCTCTCCCTGTAGCTCAGATCCTCCAACCCTGGCAACATCCTTGTAAACCTTTTCTGAACCCTTTCGAGTTTCACAACATCTTTCCGATAGGAAGGAGACCAGAATTGCACACAGTATTCCAACAGTGGCCTAACCAATGTCCTGTACAGCCACAACATGACCTCCCAACTCTTGTACTCAATACTCTGTGCTGAGCAGCTAGAGATTAGAGTAGCTGACAGCCAGTGAGGGGGAGAGAGTGTGGTGGCCAGATTTTATTGTTGCATTTCGGTGAAAGGACTGCACGGTGGCTCAGTGGTTAGCACCGCTGCCTTATGGCACCAGGGAGCTGGGTTCGATTCCAGCCTCACTCTGTGTAGAGTTTGCACTGTCTTCCCCCGTGTCTGTGCAGGTTTCCTCCCACAATCCAAACATGGTGCAAATGTAAACGTTGCCTGAATGGGTCAGTGTCAAGACTTGCTTCGAGAAGTTTTATTTTTGTGTGAATTCACGGAGATGCTGCTTCAGTCTTCACCGTCTCACGGCTCTCTCTCCCGAGCTGAGCAGTCAGCCTCTATTTCCACAGTGGTGCAAACAACTTGGGATTTCATTCTGCAGCCAAGGAATGTTGAAGGATAAAAATAAAGTGCAGCCACTCCCTTTGTTCCCGACGTTGCTCAAGGACGGAGGAGACTAGCGAGGTTTACTAACACTCCCCGTATTTCGTCAAACTTTCATTCCACCACCTCAGACAGTAGTTTTCCACTCCGCCTGCGAGAGGCTGAGGGCCAGGCCACCATTTACCTTGGTCAGGCATCCCATCATGCAGCAGTAGGTGGGCGGCAGGGTGGCTCAGTGGTTAGCACTGCTGCCTCACAGCGCCAGGGACCCGGGTTCGATTCCAGCCCTGGGTGACTATCTGTGTGGAGTTTGCACATTCTCCCCGTGTCTGTGTGGGTTTCCTCCGGGTGCTCCGGTTTCCTCCCACAGTCCAAAGATGTGCAGGTCAGGGTGAATTGGCCATGCTAAATTGCCCCATAGTGTTAGGGGCATGATTCAGAGGGAAATGGTCGGTGTGGACTGGTTGGGCCGAAGGGCCTGTTTCCAGACTGGAGAGAATCTAATCTAATCTAATCTAAAAGTAGATGATCACCGGTGTTTGGAGCGGATTATGTGATAGGAACAGACTGTGCACAACAACGGCCTGTAGCTCTCCAGGCGTATCAGGCGTGTGACAGTAAAGGTGACGATCCCAGTGACTAAGGAGGAACCCCAGCTTGACCCCAGCCAGGCAAGGTCAAAGGGCCACCCGCAATCAAAAGGGCAGCTCAATTTCTTGACTTCTGTCCGAATGAGAGTCACCAAATTGGAGACATTTTCCGAGTTGTAGGTGCAGCTTTCCCGCCCAACACCAGCACAAGGACCACCCTCTTTTGGAGAATAGAATATCCAAGGCCCAGTGGTTCGGAAGGGCCACTGTTTGACCTGCCACTCGCTCAGCGTTGACCCCCTGGTCAGGGCCTCCGCGGTGTCATTGGCGACCGTTTCCAATCCTGTTGTGAATTGGCTCCATCCTCGGGAATGCAGATAGATTCCAATCGGAAGGGAAGGCATCCCAACCCAGGTGAGGAATGCGGTCTTGGGCTTCAGGGGTGAAGGGGACCCATCTGAGACTCTGATGTGAGATGCGACATGTCCCATCTCACACGGCCCTCTCCAATCTGAGGGAAGCCAAGGATAGGCCTCAGACCCCAAATAAAACAGCAGGTTAAGTTGGACGCTCAGCCCCCTCCGCAACATGGGAGCTGGGTCTTGCTACAGGGAGCCTGACGTCTCATTAAGGACACCGGACCCATTCAATATAACAGTAACTTTGGCTTGTCAAATTCTAGACAGGCTCAATCCAGGGTATAATAAAGGGTCATCGCCTCGACCCCACATGAGTGTCAGTAGAGACATTCCCATGTTGTCTGAAACAAGTGGTGTTGCTGATGGTGAAAACAGCGTCACAGTGCGATACAAGTAGATTTTTAAATATTATGACAAACACAAAACAATACGATTCAAAACAGTACAAAAAAAATTTTAAAAACACAACCTGCCTCATGTTGAAATGCAGGAATATATATAGAAAAATATATAGTAAAAAATCCCAAATAGCTATTTAAATAAATAAATAATAACCAACAACAAACTAATAAAGAGTAATAATTCAAAGACATGCGTTCACAGCTCTCCATCTCTGGACATTGGACTCGTACAACACAATCATTACAGCTATATAAAAGCCCTTATTAGTACGGCAGATAAATCTGTGTCCAGGTATTACAAGAGAGTGGAAAGATATAAAAGAGACCTAAGGGGCAACCTTTTCACACAGAGGGTGGTACGTGTATGGAATGAGCTGCCAGAGGATGTGGTGGAGGCTGGTACAATTGCAACTATTAAAAGGCATTTGGATGGGTTTATGAATAGGAAGGGTTTGGAGGGATATGGGCCGGGTGCTGGCAGGTGGGACTAGATTGGGTTGGGATATCTGGTCGGCAGGGACGGGTTGGACCGAATCAGGGGTAAATGTAGAGTAATAGAGTAGGGGAATGGGTTTGGTTGGGAGGGCTGGTGGGCACTTGTTGGGCCGAAGGGCCTGTTTCCACACAGTAGGGGACTCTATGACTGTTGAACACATATAATTCAAAATAAAGATAAGCTCAGAGCACGCGTCCCTTTTTTCCCGATGTTGCCCAAGGACACAGACTTACGAGGTTTACATACGCTCCCCATATTTCAGCAAACTTTCATTCCACAACCTCAGACTTTATCTCCAGCAGTAGATTTCCACTCCAGCTGTGAGAGGTTGAAAGCCAGGCCACCTTTTACCTTGGTCAAGTATCCCATCATGCAGCAGTACGCCAAGTTCTTGCATAGTTAGCCATGGTTAGTGTGGGTTGATGGGAGTAGGACAGAGGGCTGAGTTTGGGTGGGATGCTGTTCAGAGGGACACTGCAAACCTGATTGGCAGAACAGCTTCCTTCTGCACTGCAGAAACTCTGTGAAAGCCTCACTGCTAATCAAGACACAGCCCCCTGCCAGTAAGGTCTCATTGCAATGGAGCGATGTGCACTGAGATGTTTTCCAAAGCTCCTGAAGAAGGGTCACGGTGTCATACAGAATGGAGATAGACCCTTCAGTCCAATCAGTCCGTGCCAATCGTAAGCCCAAACTAAACTAGGCCTGCGAGCCTGCTCCTGACTCATATCCCTCCCAAACATTTCTTATTCATGTACTTATCCAAATGTCATCAAGTCATAGAGATGTACAGCACGGAAACAGACCCTTCGGTCCAACCTGTCCATGCCGACTAGATGTCCCAACCCAATCAAGTCCCACCTGCCAGCACCCGGCCCATATCCCTCCAAACCCTTCCTATTCATATACCCATCCAGATGCCTCTTAAATGTTGCAATTGTACCAGCCTCCACCACTTCCTCTGGCAACTCATTCCATACACGTACCACCCTCTATGTGAAAAGGTTGCCCCTGAGGTCTCTTTTATATCTTTCCCCTCTCACCCTAAATATATGCCCTCTAGTTCTGAACTCCCTGACCCCAGGGAAAAAGACCTTGACTATTCACCCTATCCATGCCCCTCATGATTTTATGAACCTCTATAAGGTCACCCCTCAGCCTCCGACGCTCCAGGGAAAACAGCCCCAGCCTGTTCAGCATCTCCCTGGAGCTCAAATCCTCCAACCCTGGCAACATCCTTGTAAATCTTTTCTGAACCCTTTCACAACATCCTCCCTGTAGCAGGGAGCAGAATTCCACGCAATATTCCAAAAGTGGCCAAACCAACAGCTGCAACATGACACCCCCCAACTCCTGTACTCAATACTCTGGCCAATAAAGGAAAGCATACCAAAGGCTTACTTCAATACCCAATCTCCTTATGTTCATGAAGGGCTCGTCCCTGAAACTCCGATTTTCCTGCTCTTCGGATGCTGCCTGACCTGCTGTGCTTTCCCAGCACCACGCACTCTTGACTCTGATCTCCAGCCTCTGCACTTTCTCCCACCTGTGTTCACGGTCAGCCTCCCACCATCTCATGATCTGTGCTGGAACCTCCCCCATCACCTGGCCTTGGGCTGTTTTCTATATAGCTCATTGCAATCCCAATTGTTATGTCCCTTACTGGTAATGTGCCAGCCTTCTTGTACACCTGATTATTACGAATGACTTCCCAAATTCAGCCACGCAATTTCCTATCCCTTGCTGACCCTCGGACAGAAGCTTAAACAGCTGTTAATTCCTACCAGTTGTTATAATATTTGCAATATCACCTCTAACATGCATATTGATGGAAATATACATGGTTAAACCTAATACACGCTGACTGAGCAAACAATTTCAGGAGAAGTTTCCCTCCTCTCCAGTTCGGAAAAGCTAAACAAATCGACGTTTCGGGCAAAAAGCCCTCCATCAGGAATCAGGCTTTTGCCCGAAACGTCGATTCTCCTGCTCCTCGGATGCTGCCCGACCTGCTGTGCTTTTCCAACACCACTCTAATCTTGTGCCTACTCTGATACGCGCTTGTAACTATTTCAACGATCACGTCATGTGGAAGCCATTTCCTGGGCCATGCCTTCCCTCCCGGTTAAGGAACCATTTTGGTGGAAGGTCCCTTACCCAGCAGGTCAATAGTATATGCTGTGCAGCTGTAAGAGCCAGACTCACACATAGCTTCGATCCTCTCTCACTGGGATGTATCGCTGGCGTGTGGTGTAGCTCAATTACTCAAAGGCACTTCCTGTTGTCAATTAGCGTCTCTCTCAATATGCTATATTGCCAATGTGTGTTGCTCCCCTCATTAAGGACATCTTCCCTGCATTTGTCCCAGATCTCTGTACACAGCATGTTAGGTGATAACTCTCAGTCCTGTTGACTTGTAGAATGTGCAGCATCTTTTAGGGCTGACCCCGAGAGCCGACTCAGTACCTCCCTGGATCATCCGGAACTTTGTAATCCAAGGCTAGCCTGTGTCTCAGCCCGTGTCTTGTTTTCCATATATTCCTGCACCTTTCCGCTGTACTGCGGAATCCGAGCAAGCCACTTTGGGGTGGAACGGTGGCTCAGGGGTTAGCTCTGCTGCCTCACAGCACCAGGGTCCCAGGTTCGATTCCAGCCTCGGAGCGACTGTCTGTGTGGAGTTTGCACATTCTCCCCGTGTCTGCGTGGGTTTCCTCCGGGTGCTCCGGTTTCCTCCCACAGACCAAAGATGTGCAGGTCAGGGTGGATTGGCCATGCTAAATTGCCCGTAGTGTTAGGTGCATAAGTCAGAGGGGAATGGGTCTGGGTGGGTTACTCTTCGGAGGGTCGGAGTGGACTGGTTGGGCCGAAGGGCCTATTTCCACACTGTAGGGAATCTAATCATATCTAAATCAATGTTAGGATGGAGGATCTTCCCCAGGATGCGTTGTGTCATAAACTGGTTAACGCTCAAGTTCGGCCTCTCGAGACTTTCTTCATTGCGTGGGATACAAGGTGAGCTTGCCAGTTAGAAATGAATTTGGTAAAATTGGCTGAATATGAAGTTGTGAGTTTAAGAGAGTTAAAAGCAGCAGAGCTACTGGACACAGCACCAAGTGTTCTCAATAAGGCAACAATGTAACATTTGCTCAAACAACTCGGTTAGCTTGTTGCCTGGAAACAAAAACAAATTTGAATTTGGCCAATCCGTTTAAATTACTCCCCCAAAAAATATCAAACTCCAATTCAGTTTGAATTTAGTATATTGACAATCTTAAAAGCCAATGACACAATCCGCTGCTCTGTGGTATAAGACCAGGGTGGGAATTGAACAGTTGGGAGGAGAACTGCCAATCCTAGCATGTAACAGACTGCTTGAAAAGAAAAACTCTCTCTTAAAAGTACCTTTTCGATCAGTAATCCGTGACGCAGAAATTCTGAAGAAAAAGAAAAGAAGACACAGGAAGATCTGAATAGAAGAAGGAAAGTTGCCTGGTTTGGAGATAAAAAGTCTTGTTTTGTAAATCTTACTTGGGATTAGTATTATAGAAGGGAAGGTAACACATAGGTTAGAGTGAGGAATTGTAAATAGTGGTTAGTTATTTATTCTCTGTTATACTTTTAAGAAATAAAGTTGTTAATTTTTACTTCAAATAGTTCTTGGCCACGCAAATCTCTACAGATTACTGCACGGCAGTCTTTTCTGCGTTTGAAATTAAGCAGGAGGGTTTACCCCATGTCATAACGCAGGAGACAGACAGTGATGGTGGAGGGTTGTTTTTCAGCCTGGAGACCTGTGCTCAGCGGTATTCCACATCGATCGGTGCTAGGCCCATTTCTGTCTGCCACTTGTAGAAATGCTTTGGATGAGAATATAGGAGGTATGGTTAGTACGTTGGCAGGTGACTGCAAGACAGGTGGTAGAGTGGACAGTGAAGAAGGTTACCTCAGCTGACAAAGAGGCCTTGATCAATCAGGCCAATGGGCCGAGGAGCGATGAACTTTAATGGTGATAAATGTAATGTATTGCGTTGAGGTAAAACAAAGGCAAGACTTAGACAATTAAAAGGAGGCCCTTGGGCCGTGGTGTGGAGACCGATGGGTTCAGGTACACAATTCTTTGAAGTTTGGATCATTTATATGTGGCGTGTTTAAGAAGGCATTTAGGACACCTGCCCTCATCGCTCAGACCTTTGAGTGTAGGAGTTGGGACGCCACGTTGAGCTTGTACAGGCCTCTTCTGGGTGACTGTGCCCAGTTCCGGTCTCCCTGTTCCAGGAAGGATATTAAGCTGGAGAGGGAGCAGAAGAGATTTACCGGGATGTTGCCAGGAAGGAAGGGATTGAGTTATAAAGGAAGGTTGAGGGGTGACCTTATCGAGATTTATAAAATTATGAAGGGGCATGGATAAGGTGAGGCGTCTTTTCCCCAGGGTGGGGGTATTTCGAGACCTGGGGGCCTATTTTGAAGGTGAGAGGAGAAAGATTTTAAAAAAGACGAGATGGGCAACTTTCTTTTTTCACACAGAGAGGGGTTCGTGTGTGGAATGAGCTTCCAGAGCAAGTGGTGGAGGCAGGTTCGGTTACAGCGTTCAAAAGTCATTTGGATGAGTACATGAATCGGAAAGGCGGGGAGGGATATAGGCCAGGAGCAGGCAGGTGGGGTGAGTTTAGTTTGGGATTATGGATTGTCTCTGTGCTGTGTGGCTCTCTGCCAGGCTCGTGTAGAAATCTGAAATCTCAGACCGGATAGTTTTCATCAATTGGGTCAGTTGCAATCATGGCCATTTGATGGTCTTCAGCCTTGGGGAACGAATACAAGGATTTTTCAGACTGTCCGGGGGGAGGCGGCGGTAATACCTCAAGACTTTTCATCAAGGGGCCCAGTAATGTTCAGGGGAGCCTCGGGTTCGAGACCCATGGCTCTCTGGAAAGAGGCATCTAATGGTGACCTTGAAACCACTGCTGATTGTCAGGCAAATCCCATCTGGTTCACTAACGCGCTTTCGGGAAGGAAATCTGCCACCCTTACCCGGTCAGGCCTACACGTGACTTCACGCCCACAGCAACGAAAGGGCGTGGAAACAAGCCCTTCGGCCCAACTTGTCCACGTTTTCACAATTTAAACCCGTCCCACTTGCCTCATATCCCTCCACACAATGTGGGAGAGTGTGAGGTCACGCACTTTGGTGGGAAGAATAGAGGCGAGATCCACTTTCTCAGTGGGGAGAAATTCAGAAGTCCGAAGTGCAAAGAGACTTGGGAGTTCTAGTGCAGGATCCTCTCGAGGTAAACTTGCAGGTCGGATTGGTAGTTAGGGAGGCGAATGCAATGTTGGACCTTGTTTCGAGAGGACTAGAATATAAAAGCGGGGATGTACCTCTGAGGCTTTATCAGGCTCTGGTCAGGCCACATTTCGAGTATAGTGAACAATTCTGGGCCCCACCCCTCAGGAAGGAAATCCAGGCCCTGGCGGGGGTCCAGAGGAGGTTCACGAGAATGATCCCAGAAATGAAAAGGTTAACGTATGAGGAACATTTGAGGTCTCCGGGTCTATACTCGATGGAGTTTTGGAAGGATGAGGTGGGAGCTGATTGAAACCTACAGAATATTGAACAGCCTGGACAGAGTGGATGTTGGGAAGATGTTTGCATTGAAAGGAGAGACTCAGACCCAAAGGATCAGCCTTAGATTAAAGGGAAGGCCTTTTAGAATGGAGAGTATGGAATTCATTGCCACGGAAGGCTGTGGAGGCCTGGTCACTGAGGACATTTAAGACGGAGATAGACAGGTTCTTGTGTATCAAGGGGATCAAGGGTTGTGGGGGAATGGGGTTGAGAAACTGATCCTGAAGAAGGGCTCATGCCCGAAACGTTGATTCTCCTGCTCCTTGGATGCTGCCTGACCTGCTGCGCTTTTCCAGCAACACGTTTTCAGCTCTGATATGCAGTCCTCACTTTTTCTTGAGGAACGTATCAGCCATGATCGAATGGCAGAGCAAACTCAATGGGCTGAATGGCCTAATTTCTGCTCCTATATCCCACCATTGTGTACCTTTACCATCCACATCCTTGTGGTAGACCTCATATTTTCAACAAAAGCCCATGCAGGGGCAGATTCAGGTGATCTTTGTTGTGATTTATAACTCAGTGAACAGCCATATGGATGGCTGCAGAATGTCTACATGGATTCAGTTTAACCTGAGAGTGGACACACCCCCATCCCTCCCACTCCCCCCTTTGATTATGATTGGTCAGCGGTGCTGGGATGCCTCTCTGCAATTGGCTGACGGGTACAGCATCTGACACAGTTCAAGCTTGTGAAATCACAGAGATGGACAGGCCTGTGGTCCAATCCCAGCCCTCCGGGATGCATTTCCAGACTCTCTTCACTCCCCCTTTTTCAATCACAGAATCCCGACAGTGTGGAAACAGGCCCTTCGGCCCAACGAGGTCACACTGACCCTCTGAAGAATAACCCAACCAGATACATTCCCCTACACATACAGGTACATCAATCCACCCTAACCTGCACATCCCTGGGCACTATGGGTAATTTAGCATGGCCAATCCATCAAAACCTGCAGATCCCTAAGCACTATGGGTAATTTAGAATGGCCAACCCACCTTAACCAGCACATCCTTGGGCACTATGGGTAATTTAACATGGCCAATCCACCCTAACCTGCACATCCCTGTACACTATAGGTAATTTAGCATGGTCAATCCATCGTAACCTGCAGATCCCTAAGCACTATGGGTAATTTAGAATGGCCAATCCACCCTAACCTGCACATCCCTGGGCACTATGGGTAATTTAGCATGGCGATTCCACCCTAACCTGCACATCCCTGGGCACTATGGGTAATTTAGCATGGCCAATCCACCCTAACCTGCACATCACTGGGCACTATGGGTAATTTAGCATGGCCAATCCACCCTAACCTACATGCCCCTGGGCACTATTGGTAATTTAGCATGGTGAAAATGAAGGCTTCACAGGAGGCTCCCTAGCGCTGAGGATGTTCCAGGGGCGAAACGTCTGCAACACAAATTCCCAGCTCGGCAAACAGAACCACAACAACGAGCAAATCTTCTCACAAACTTTGGGCTGAGAAATGGCCAATGGTGTCCAAGCTGGGTAAATGCGAAGTGATGCATTTTGGAAGGTCGAACTCAAATGCTGAATATAGGATTAAAGACAGGATTCTTGGCAGTTTGGAGGAACAGAGGGATCTGGGTTTTCTAATACCATTTACAAGTCCGTCGGTGACATCACCATAGCCGGTTGAATCTCAGATGGCGACGAAACAGACTACAGACGGGAGGTGGAAAACCTGGAAAAATGGTGCACTGAGAACAACCTCGTTCTTAACGCCGGCAAAACCAAGGAACTCATTATTGACTTTCGGCGGGATGTTACTCATGCCCCCCACACACTAACAGCACAGAGGTGGAACAAGTGGACAGTGTGAAGCTCCTGGGAGTGGTCGTCCACAACAAGCTTTCTTGGACTCTTCATGTGGACGTACTGGATACAAAGGCCCAACAACGGCTTCTTCTTCCTCAGGCACCTGAGGAAATTTGGCATGACGGCAAATATCCTTGCCAACTTTTATAGGTGCGCCATCGAGAGTGTTCTGTCTGGATGTATCACTACCTGGTATGGCAACTGTACCATACGTGACATTAAATTCAATTCAAGTACATAGATCCCTCAAAGTTGCCACCCAAGTGGATAGGATTGTTAAGAAAACGGGGTGTTTTGGCTTTCATTAACAGGGGGATTGAGTTTAAGAGCCGTGAGATTTTGCTGCAGCTCTACAAGTCCTGGTGAGGCCACACTTGGAATATTGTGTCCAGTTCTGGTCACCCTACTATAGGAAAGACACAGAGGCTTTGGAGAGGGTGCAAAGAAGGTTTACCAGGATGCTGCCTGGACTGGAGGGTTTGCCTTATGAAGAAAGGTTGAATAAGCTCGGACTTTTCTCTCTGGAGAGAAGGAGGAAGAGAGGAGACCTGATCGAGGTGTACAAGATAATGAGAGGCATAGATAGAGTCAATAGCCAGAGACTTTTCCCCAGGGCAGGACTGAAAGGAGTAATAGTTTGAAAGTATTAGGAGGAAGGTATAAAGGAGACGTCAGAGGTAGGTACTTTACCCAGAGAATTGTGAATGCATGGAATGCGTTGCCAGCGGTGGTGGTGGAAGCAGAGTCACTGGGGACATTTAAGCGACTGCTGGACATGCACATGGATAGCAGTGAGTTGAGGGGTGCGTAGGTTAAGTTACTATATTTTACATTAGGATTAACCCTTGGCACAACATTGTGGGCTGAAAGAAAAGTACAGCATAGAACAGACCTATGTTCTAGATGCCCTTAATAAAAGGAACAATACAGATTGGCAACACATGGTAAACGAACAGAAGCGAGTGAGCACGCTTGAGCAACTAAGCGAGATGTTGGAGCAATACATCGCAGTGGGAAAACGCTGTAGCATTACCTCCTCGGGAGAGAGGAACTAAGCGACGTGCGGGAGGCTGCGAGACAGCTTCTCACAGCTAACTATCATTCTGCTGGAGTGAGCAACATGCTTAACTGGGAGGGAAGCCGTGGCTCAGAAAATGGGGTGGCAGAGTGGGCAGCACTGCTGCCTCACGGCACCAGGGTCCCAGGTTCAATTCCAGCCTTGGGTGACTGTCTGTGCGGAGTTTGCACATTCTCCCCTTGTCTGCGTGGGTTTTCCCCAGTTTCCTCCCACAGTCCAAAGATGTGCTGGTCAGGGTGAATTGGCCATGCTAAATTGCCCCATAGTGTTAGGTGCATTAGTCAGAGGGGAATGGGTCTGGGTGGGTTACTCTTCGGAGGGTTGGTGTAGACTGGTTGGGCCAAAGGGCCTGTTTCTACACTGTAGGGAATCTAATCTAAACAAAGCTTTTCACTGTACTCCGGTACATGTGACAATAAATCATGTTACGACAAGGGGTAAACCCCCCCTGTGCTAATTTAAACCAGCAACGCAGAAAAGATTCACCCCATGCTGTGATCTGTTCAAATTCGAGGCACAGAGCTATCCCAGAAGCCACTATTTAAAGTAAAAATGAACAACTTTATTCTTTTAAGTGCGACAGAGAATATTAAAACCAACAACCATTTACAACTCTTCCCTCTTAAATCTATCGTTTACCTCCCACCCGGCCGATAAAAAAATTTAAGATTTTAAAAAAAGAAATAGTGACATTTCAAAACCAGTCAGTTTTGCTGATTCTCCTTTGTAGATTGTCTCCAAGTCACCTTTTATGTTCTGCTACACAAACTCCCCACAGGCAGGTACCTTTCAGAGAGCTCTTCAGCTTGCAGTCTGCATTTGTTGGTCTTTGGCAGTTCTCCCCTGAACTGTTCAAACTGTCCGGTTTTATAACCCCAAAATATCAGACCGTTTCATTGGTTTTACTATTGTCAAAATACTAAATTCAAAGTTGATTGGATTTTGGTATCTTGGGGCATAATTTAAAACTGATCGGCCGAATTGGAATTTGTGTTTTGTTTCATGGCAACCCAGCTACTGCAATTTGTTTCGCAAGTGTTACATTGTTATCTTGTTCTGTGCTTTGTCTGTCCTTGCTAACATTTCAACTCTCTTAAAGATACAGTACACCTCTCCACCTTCAGAACAATCAAATCAAATCCAGAGGAAGGGGTGGATACGTGTGCAGTTACAATGTGTAAAAGACATGTGGATAAGACATGAACAGGAAAGGTTTGGAGGGATCTGGGCCAGCAGCGGTCAGTTGGGACTAGTTCAATTTGGGATCGTGGTCTGCCTGGACTGTGTTGTGCGACACTATAACAACACTCTTGTTTTACATCATCAGCAAGTTTAGATCTCATGGAATACAGGGAGAACTAGCCATTTGGAGACAGAACTGGCTCAAAGGTAGAAGACAGAGGGTGGTGGTGGAAGGTTGTTTTTCAGACTGGAGGCCTGTGACCAGTGGAGTGCCACAAGGATCGGTGCTGGGTCCTCTACCTTTTGTCACTTACATAAACGATTTGGATGTGAACATTGGAGGTATTAGTTGGCAGGTTTGCAGATGACACCAAAATTGGAGGTGTAGTGGACAGCGAAGAGGGTTACCTCAGATTACAACAGGATCTGGACCAGATGGGCCAATGGGCTGAGAAATGGCAGATGGAGTTTAATTCAGATAAATGCGAGGTGCTGCATTTGGGAAAGCAAATCTTAGATGGACTTATACACTTAATGGTAAGGTCCTAGGGAGTGTTGCTGAACAAAGAGACCTTGGAGTGCAGGTTCATAGCTCCTTGAAAGTGGAGTCACAGGTAGATAGGATAGTGAAGGCGGCGTTTGGTATGCTTTCCTTTATTGGTCAGAGTATTGAGTACAGCAGTTGGGAGGTCATGTTGTGGCTGTACAGGACATTGGTTAGGCCACTGTTGGAATATTACATGCATTTCTGGTCTCCGTCCTATCAGAGAGATGTTGTGAAACGTGAAAGGGTTCAGAAAAGATTTACAAGGATGTTGCCAGGGTTGGAGGATTTGAGCTATAGGGAGAGGCTGAACAGGCTGGGGCTATTTTCCCTGATGCGTCAGAGGCTGAGGGGTGACCTTATAGAGGTTTACAAATTTATAAGGGGCATGGATAGGATAAATAGACAAAGTCTTTTCCCTGGGGTGGGGAGTCCAGAACTGGAGGGCATAGGTTTAGGGTGAGAGGGGAAAGATATAAATGAGAGCTAAGGGGCAACTTTTTCACACAGAGGGTGGTATGTGTATGGAATGAGCTGCCAGGGAAAATGATGGAGGCTGTACAATGCAACATTCGAAAGGCATTTGGATGGGTATATGAATAGGAAGGGTTTGGAGGGATATGGGCCGGGTGCTGGCAGGTGGGACTAGGTTGGGTTGGAATATCTGATCGGCAGGGACGGGTTGGACCATGCTGTACATCTCTATGACTCTATACAAACCTTCTCACACGCAGTTCCTTAAATGAGTCACACATCCACTTTAATTCCACACACTCCTTTCCTGTTGAGATGATGCTGTCACTTTAAGAAGATCAACCTGGAAAAGTGTGAAGTGATTCACTCTGGAAGGTCAAATTTGAATGCAGAAGGGTTAAAGGCAGGATTCTTGGCAGTGTGGAGGAACAGGGGGGATTTTGGGGTCCGTGTTGATAGATCCCTCAAAGTTGCCACCCAGGTTGATAGGGTTGTTAAGAATGGCGCGTTGGCTTTCATTAGCAGGGGGATCGAGTTTAAGAGCCATGAGGTTGTGCTACAGCTGTATAGAGCCCTGGTTAGACCACACTTGGAATATTCTCTTCCATTCCGGTCGCCTCATTATAGGGAAGGATGGAGATGCTTTCGAGAGGGTGCAGAGGAGATTTACCAGGAGGTTGCCTGGATTGGAGGGCTTCCCTGATGAAGAATGGTTGAGGGAGCTAGGGCTTTTCTCATTGGAGTGAAGGAGGACGAGTGGTGACTTGACAGAAGTGTACAAGACGTTAAGAGGCATAGATAGAATGGATAGCCAGAGACTTTTTCCCCAGGGTGACAATGTCTGTCACAAGTGGGCATAGTTTTAAGGTGATTGGTGAAAGATTTAGGGGAGCTGTCAGAGGTTGGTTCTTTCCTCAGAGAGTGGTGGGTGAGCGAAATGCACTGCCAGCGGTGGGAGTAGAGTCAGAGACATTCGGGACATTTAAGCGACTCTTGGAAAGGCACGTGGAAGATAGTGAAGTGAAGGGTATGTAGGTTAGTCTGATCTTAGAGTACGATGAAAGGTCAGTCTTTCATCGAGGGCTGAAGGGCCAGTACTCTGCTGTTCAGTCCTTTTCTCCCCCCTCCAAGAGAGGTTGTAAAGGCAGAGGCGCCGACATGTCTGGTTTGACAATGGTAAGGGCAGTGGCCAGTTCTCCCAGTTCAGGTTCTCTCTAGTATTGGTTTAGCTGTAACAGTGAGAAGCTCCTGCTGTCCAGATGAAGGTTCCAAGCTTCTGCAGATGATTCTTGACTGACTTTTCACTCTTAAATCTCTCCTGCCCATAAGAACCTGAGTTGGCATTTCCCTTTTTGCCAAGGGGGGAGGGAGTGTTGATGGGACGTTACTGGATTGGAACAGCTCCTTAGTTAAGTTACTGTATTGGGTCAGTTGAGTTTTCCAAGAGTTGAGTTATTCTAAATTCCGTTCTCATTTGTTCGTGTGTCATCAAGCGTAGTATCTGTTTAAAGTTTGTGAGAAGATTTGTAGCTCGGGTGCTCATTGTTGTGGTTCTGTTCACCGAGCTGGAAGTTTTTATTGCAAACATTTCGTCCCCTGTCTAGGTGACATCCTCAGTGCTTGGGAGCCTCCTGTGAAGCGCTTCTGTGGTGTTTCCTCCGACATTTATAGTGGCCTGTCCCTGCCGCTTCCGGTTGTCAGTTTCAGCTGTCCGCTGTAGTGGCCGGTATATTGGGTCCAGGTCTATGTGTTTGTTGATGGAGTTTGTGGATGAGTGCCATGCTTCTAGGAATTCCCTGGTTGTTCTATGTTTCGCTTGCCCTATAATGGTAGTGTTGTCCCAGTCAAATTCATGTTGCTTGTCGCCTGCGTGTGTGGCTACTAAGGATAGCTGGTCGTGTCATTTCGTGGCTAGTTGATGTTCGTGGATGCGGATCGTTAGCTGTCTTCCTGTTTGTCCTATGTAGTGTTTTGTGCAGTCCTTGCATGGGATTTTGTACACTACGTTAGTTTTGCTCATGCTGGGTATCGGGTCCTTCGTTTTGGTGAGTTGTTGTCTGAGGGTGGCTGTTGGTTTGTGTGCTGTTATAAGTCCTAGTGGTCGCAGTAGTCTGGCTGTCAGTTCAGATATGTTCTTGATGTATGGTAGTGTGGCTAGTCCTTTGGGTTGCGGCATGTCCTCGTTCTGTTGTCTCTCCCTTAGGCATCTGTTGATGAAATTGTGCGGGTATCCGTTTTTGGCGAATACATTGTATAGGTGTTCTTCTTCCTCTTTTTGCAGTTCTGGTGTACTGCAGTGTGTTGTGGCCCTTTTGAATAGTGTCTTGATGCAACTTCGTTTGTGTGTGTGGGGGTGGTTGCTTTCATAGTTCAGGACTTGGTCTGTGTGTGTGGCTTTCCTGTGTACCTTTGTGGTGAATTCTCCGTCTGGTGTTCTCTGTACCATCACGTCTAGGAATGGGAGTTGGTTGTCCTTTTCTTCCTCTCTCGTGAATCGGATTCCTGTGAGTGTGGAGTTGATGATCCGGTGTGTTTTCTCTATTTCCGTGTTTTTAATGATTACAAAGGTGTCATCAACGTATCTGACCCAGAGTTTGGGTTGAATTTGTGGTAAGACTGTTTGTTCTAACCTTTGCATTACTGCTTCTGCTATGAGTCCCGAGATCGGTGAGCCCATGGGTGTTCCGTTGATTTGTTCGTACATCTGGTTGTTGAATGTGAAGTGTGTTGTGAGACACAAGTCCAGTAGTTTAAGTATGCCGTCTTTGTTGATGGGTTCAATGTCCTGTTGTCTGTTATGTCTGTTCAGCAGGTTGGCTATTGTTTCTCTGGCTAGGGCTTTGTCAATAGACGTGAACAGTGCCGTTACGTCGAATGAGACCATAGTTCCTTCCTTGTCTATGTGTATATTTCTGATGATGTCCAAGAATTCCTGTGTTGACTGTATAGAGTGTCTGGATCCGCTGATCAGATGTTTCAGTTTCTGTTGTAGTTCTTTAGCCAGTTTGTGTGATGGTGTCCCTGGTAGTGATACTATGGGTCTGAGTGGGATGTCTGGTTTGTGCACTTTAGGTAGTCCATAGAATCGGGGGGTGTTTTTGCTTTCAGGTTTCATTCTTTGTTGGTCCAACCTGGTTATCTACAGCAGAAACTGAAACACCTGATCAGCGGATCCAGACACTCTATACAATCAACACAGGAATTCTTGGACATCATCAGAAATATACACATAGACAAGGAAGGAACTATGGTCTCATTCGACGTAACGGCACTGTTCACCTCTATTGACAAAGTCCTAGCCAGAGAAACAATAGCCAACCTGCTGAACAGACATAACAGACAACAGGACGTTGAACCCATCAACAAAGACGGCATACTTTAGATTAGATTAGATTAGATTACATTAGATTACATTACAGTGTGGAAACAGGCCCTTCGGCCCAACAAGTCCACACCGACCCGCCGAAGCGAAACCCACCCATACCCCTACATTTACCCCTTACCTAACACTACGGGCAATTTAGCATGGCCAATTCACCTGACCCTGCACATCTTTGGACTGTGGGAGGAAACCGGAGCACCCGGAGGAAACCCACGCAGACACGGGGAGAACGTGCAAACTCCACACAGTCAGTCGCCTGAGGCGGGAATTGAACCCGGGTCTCAGGCGCTGTGAGGCAGCAGTGCTAACCACTGTGCCACCGTGCCGCCCACTTAAACTACTGGACTTGTGTCTCACAACACACTTCACATTCAACAACCAGATGTACGAACAAATCAACGGAACACCCATGGGCTCACCGATCTCGGGACTCATAGCAGAAGCAGTAATGCAAAGGTTAGAACAAACAGTCTTACCACAAATTCAACCCAAACTCTGGGTCAGATACGTTGATGACACCTTTGTAATCATTAAAAACACAGAAATAGAGAACACACACCGGATCATCAACGCCACACTCACAGGAATCCGATTCACTAGAGAGGAAGAAAAGGACAACCAACTCCCATTCCTAGACGTGATGGTACAGAGAACACCGAACGGAGAATTCACCACAAAGGTACACAGGAAAGCCACACACACAGACCAAGTCCTGAACTATGAAAGCAACCACCCCCACACACACAAACGAAGTTACATCAAGACACTATTCAAAAGGGCCACAACACACTGCAGTACACCAGAACTGCAAAAAGAGGAAGAAGAACACCTCTACAATGTATTCGCCAAAAACGGATATCCTCGCAATTTCATCAACAGATGCCTAAGGGAGAGACAACAGAACGAGGACATGCCGCAAACCAAAGGACTAGCCACACTACCATACATCAAGAACATCTCTGAACTGACAGCCAGACTACTGCGACCACTAGGACTCATAACAGCACACAAACCAACAGCCACTCTCAGACAACAACTCACCAGAACGAAGGACCCGATACCCAGCATGAGCAAAACTAACGTAGTGCACAAAATCCCATGCAAGGACTGCACAAAACACTACATAGGACAAACAGGAAGACAGCTAACGATCCGCATCCACGAACATCAACTAGCCACGAAACGACACGACCAGCTATCCCTAGTAGCCACACACGCAGACAACAAGCAACATGAATTTGACTGGGACAACGCTACCATTATAGGGCAAGCCAAACAAAGAACAGCCAGGGAATTCCTAGAAGCTTGGCACTCATCCACAAACTCCATCAACAAACACATCGACCTGGACCCAATATACCGGCCACTACAGCGGACAGCTGAAACTGACAACCGGAAGCGGCAGGGACAGACCACTATAAATGCCGGAGGAAACACCACAGAAGCGCTTCACAGGAGGCTCCCAAGCACTGAGGATGTCACCTAGACAGGGGACGAAACGTTTGCAACAAAAACTTCCAGCTCGGCGAACAGAACCACAGCAGTATCTGTTTTGTTTAAAGCGGAGTGTTTTGACTAACTGCATCAGACCTGGAACATCCACTTCACATCTGCCTTTACAATAAGAAGGTGGGATCTGGGCTACATTCTTAACATATTTTGAGGCTGGGGGATCTGGCCTAATCCATAACACTGTCAAGAGATTCACCCCCCCCCCCCCCCCCCCACCTAATGATCCCAGTTGATACCACAATACTGGACAAATCGGATCTCAGACGGAAAATCCAATTTGTGGATGATGAGTTTTATTTCTGCAGTTGGTCACAGTGAACATTATCCACTGAAGACATCCATACAAACGCCACTACCTTGTTTTCCAAAAGAATGACAAATACGTTTTTCTTTAGAAACGTCATGTGGATGGCAAATTTGAAACCTCTCGACATAAAAGCAAAACGAAAAATTCAGACTTTTTCCCCAGCGTTATCCTTGACGGATACTCAGTCCCAGTGGTGTGTCACGCCCTTTCCTAACTTGGCGGCCCCTAATTCAACTGACGTGTTCCCTCCTTTAGGAATATTTTTCTCCAGCTTCCGAGAGCCTGGATCCCTTGACTACTCCGATAGCCAGGTGAATGCTACAAACCCTCTCAATATCTTCGAATGGCAACCTCTCTCCTCCTGCAAAGAGCCTGCCTTTCAGTCCAGAAACCCGATTCTTCTGAACTCCTCTAATATTTCCCATGGCCACTGTCCATCTGGACACCGTAAAACCCCCAGAATTGCAAACACATCGATTAACTCCATCGGCATCTGATCGAGGTACGAAGTCATGTTTTCTTAGAACTAACATATTTAACTCTTTATAGAGAAGCACAACACAGAAACAGACCCTTCGGTCCAACTCGTTCATGCCAACCAGATATCCTGAAGGGAAGAGGGGAGGAGGCAAGGTGCAGTTCTGGATTGGGAGAGCGCCCACCCACTGGAAGCAGAGGCAGCAAGTAGCCCTTCCGGATTTTCGGGCGATGTCGGCGGGAGCCCGATTGCCGGCCGTCACTTGTGGACCCGCTGGTGCCTCCGCAGGTGGGAGGCCCGCTTGAAGGCCCTCCCGCAGGCGGGGCAGGCGAAGGGCCGCTCGCCGGTGTGGGCCCGCTGGTGGGTCAGCAGGCCGGAGGAGTGGGCGAAGGCCTTGCCGCACTCGGGGCAGGGGTACGGCCGCTCGCCGGTGTGGACCCGCTGGTGCCTCCGCAGGCTGCAGGACTGAGCGAAGGCCCTGCCGCAGGCCGGGCAGGCGAAGGGCCGCTCGCCGGTGTGCAGCCGCCGGTGGGTCAGCAGGCCGGAGGAGTGGGCGAACCCCCGGCCGCACTCGGGGCAGCCGAAGGGCCTCTCGCCGGTGTGCAGCCGCCGGTGGGACTGGAGGCCGGCCGACTGGCTGAAGGCCCGGCCGCACTCGGGGCACAGGTAGGGCCGCTCGCCGGTGTGGAGCTGCTGGTGCCTGAGCAGGGCGGAGGAGTGGGTGAAGGCCTTGCCGCACTCGGGGCAGCCGAAGGGCCGCTCGCCGGTGTGGAGCTGCTGGTGCTGCAGCAGGGCCGAGGAGTGGGCGAAGGCCTTGCCGCACTCGGAGCAGGGGAACGGCCTCTCCCCGGCGTGCAGCCGCTGGTGGGTCCTCAGGCTACACGACTGGGTGAACCGCTTCCCGCACTCGGGGCAGGAGAACGGCCGCTCGCCCGTGTGGACCCGCTGGTGCCGGCGGGCGGCGGAACCGTGCGCGAAGCCCTTGCCGCACTCGGGGCAGGAGAACGGCCGCTCGCCCGTGTGGGCTCGTCGGTGCCTCTCCAGTGCCGACGGAGTGCCGTAGCCTTTCCCGCAGTCCCCGCACTTCCAGGGTTTCTCCATGGGGGGGGGGGGAGCGGATGGCCCGGCCGAAACCCTCCTTTGCTGCCGATCGATTGGGCGGCCCCTCAGCTCTCCCCGCGCACGGCATCTGCCAGTCCAGCCTCTCGGAACCGACGGAAGGGGGCCGCGTCACCCCCTTTCGGAAATCCGCTCCGGAGAGCCGAACGGGCTCTCGGATCCCGTGTCTGCAAGTCCTCCCGGTTACCCTGCAAAAGCAGACCGAGGGTCAGAGAGATGTCCAGCACGGAAACAGACCCGCTTTGACAGCAAAGGATATACTGGCCCCACCCCCAGCTCCGACAGCCTGGATCCCTGGGCTGTTGCGACAGCCAGAGGGATTCGACGAACCCCCCCCCCCTCAATATCTTCCGACGGCCACCTCCCTCCTCCTGCGATCAGCCCGTCTTTCAGACCACTGTTCAGACATCCCACGGCCACTGACCATCTGTACATCGCAAAACCCATAGTGAACGGCAAACACATCGATTAACTCCACAGGCATCTGATCGAGGTGTGAAGTCACACGTTGTCTTAGAAATAATGTATTTAACGCGTTACAGAGATGGACAGCATGGAAAACAGACCCTTCGGTCCAATTCGTCCATGCTGCCCAGATATCCAAACCTAATCTAGTCCCATTTGCCAGCACTTGGCGTATATCCCTCTAAACCCTTCCTATTCATTTTCAAGCATAAATATATTCATATATTTAAAACGTGGTCACCAGGATGCACAATCCATGTTTCTATTCTCTTGTCCCAACAATCTCAACTGACACACCCCCCTCCCCCCCCCATCCACAATCGGCTGTACATAATGTACACGCTCAGCATCCACTCGAAGGGTCTAACTGCCGCTGACTGACAGATTCACACTCTCTATCTGTCGAGGGTAAGAATTTGAAGCAGAATTTGGGTAGTTACTTAAGCAGCTCCAGCCTTGGATGTCCTCCACATGCTTGTCCAAGGATGTGCAGGTTAGGGTGGATTGGCCATGCTAAATTACCCAGAGTGCTTCAGGGTGTGAAGGTTAGGGTGGATTGGCCATGCTAAATTACCCAGAGTGCTTCAGGATGTGAAGGTTAGGGTGGATTGGCCATGCTAAATTACCCAGAGTGCTTCAGGATGTGAAGGTTAGGGTGGATTGGCCATGCTAAATTACCCACAGTGCCCAGGGATGTGAAGGCTTTGGTGGATTGACCGTGCTAAATTACACGCAGTGCCCAGTGATGTGTAAGCTAAGGTGGATTGGCTCTGCTAACTTACCCACAGTGCCCAGGGATGTGCGGGTTAGGGTGAATTGGCCGTGCTACGTTACCCATAGTATCCAGGGATGTGTAGATTAAGGTGGATTGGGCATGCTAAATTACCCATAGTGCCCTGGGAGGTGCAGGTTAGGGTGGATTAGCCATGCTAAATTACCCATAGTGCCAGGGATGGGCACGTTAGGGTGGATTGGCTGTGTGAAATTACCCATTGTGCCCAAAGATGTGTAGGCAAGGGTTGATTGGCCGTGCTACATTTCCCATAGGGCCCGGGGATGTGCAGATGAAGACTCACGTCGGACTAACAACCCACTGAGATAATAACGCCTCGCCTCAGTCGGAAAGGAGACCACCCTTCCCTGTAACCTAGGTTGCTTCACTCTGTAGATTAACAAAAGCAGCCTGTGTATGGATTTCAAGTATTCAACGACATGTGAGCCCACAATCTTTCTTGCTTGCGTTGTTTGATCAGTCTGAAGAAAACGTATCCCAAAACGCAACACAAATACCAGCTGTGGGGACTGACTGGGTGACGGTATCACCAGAGGAAGGGTTTAGCACAACTGAAAATGGTTCCAACACCGAATCTAGAGGCTATTGCAGGTTTCTGGCGCTATATCCCTTATTGGTCTCTTTCAGATTTGGTATTCTTGGCATCAGTCAGATGAGTTCAAGACAAAAAAAAAAGACTCCAGCAGCAGCATGAGAGTTGTATAATACCAATGGATAACTGATATCACTATACCATCCTATTAACTGGTGGGGAAACGAACCCATTAATTGGGATCTTCCGAAAAGAGACCATCCTTTCAGCCGGACACAAAGGTGTCATCAAAGGATGGCAATATCTTTAAGACTGACCTTTCCAGAGTCTGCTCCCCTGTGGAAGTCATAAGAACTTGGCGCACTGCTGCATGATGGGATACTTGACCGAGGCAAAAGGTGACCTGGCTCTCAGCCCGGTAGAACAATCCTGCTGGAGATAAAGCCTGAGGTAGCGTAATTGTCATTCAATGAAATCTAGGGAGTGTACCTTAAGTTGGTCAGTCCCTCAGGATGTGAGCAACATCGGGAACAAAGGGAGTGCCCCCCCCCCCCGTGCCTTTCTTTATCTTGAAAAATGGTATTCAACATTACTCGAGTGCGGAAATGTAACTGAATAAAACAACCAAAAGGCGTTTGTATCCTTGGAAATATCGGCTGACTGCTCAGCTGGAGAGGGACTGCCCTGGGATTAAAGCCTGCGGCAGCCTCGCTGAATTCACAAAAACATAAAGTTTCTTGAAGCAAGACTCAAAGCCTCAGACTGAGTCATGTCCTCGACAGAATCTGGCGTAGTCGGCAGGATCCCGAAGATTATGGGATCTGACAACGGCAAGGGAGGGAATAGCGGGCGGGGCATTCCGAGCTGAAAGGGGGACTGGGACTAGTCCTCCTTCCTCCGACTCGGAACCTCCCCACCTGCATTCACTGGACGCTGTGACCTCTCCCTGCCCTGATTTACCCCCCCCACCCAACCCTCCTCCTTGACACACCTGACCGTGCCCCACTCACTGGCGGTCGCCCCCCCCCCCCATCAAAACGCAAGGGGTGCGCGCTCTCCCCCCCCCGGGACTCCAGCCCAATTGACCAAACGCTTTGCCGCTCACTCCCGTGCGCGCCTCCTCGCCGCGGGGAAACTCTGTTAACGGTTTCCACCATTTCCTGTCACGTTCACCCGCTGGGGGGGGGGTTCGGTCTGTGGCTTGAGCACGTCCCGGAGAAACCGTGGGCTTACCCCCTCCTCCGGTGAACCCGTCCAACCCGTGAGTCTCGTCGCTGACCTACCGCGGTTTACCGTTCACCGGTCGCGGTGGCCACACGTGGCGCTCATATAACCGCGAAGGACGAGGTGTCCCTCAGCAACGCTGCCGCCCAGGAGGCTGCTCAGGGTCACGGCCCCCTCCTTCGGTAAGGTGGGACAACTCCTCCCCCCCCCCCCCATGGCCCATATCCTTTAGCTGGCCTGAAGTAAGTGAATGGCTAACACACCGAAACTCTGCAGGCCAGCCCGATCACTCTGAGCACGTGCAGGAGTGGACGTCAGCAGGGGATACGCCTGGCCCCATTCTGAGATGGGTACCAACCCGACTGTAACAGATCCCATGTGCCCCCTTCCCCTGGAAGCCTTAACAGCACCATCAGCAACACCACTTCCTTCAGACAACATGGGAATGTCTCTACTGACACTCATGTGGGGTCGAGGCGATGTCCCTTTATTATACCCAGGATTGAGCCTCTCTAGAATTTGACAAGCCAAAGTTACTGTTGTATTGAATGGGTCCGGTGTCCTTAATGAGACGTCAGGCTCCCTGTAGCAAGACCCAGCTCCCATGTTGCGGAGGGGGCTGAGCGTCCAACTTAACCTACTGTTTTATTTGGGGTCTGAGGCCTATCCTTGGCTTCCCTCAGATTGGAGAGGGCCGTGTGGGATGGGACATGTCGCACCTCACATCAGAGTCTCAGATGGGTCCCCTTCACCCCTGAAGCCCAAGACTGCATTCCTCACCTGGGTTGGGATGCCTTCCCTTCCGATTGGAATCTATCTGCATTCCCGAGGATGGAGCCAATTCACAACAGGATTGGAAACGGTCGCCAATGACACCGCGGAGGCCCTGACCAGGGGGTCAACACTGAGCGAGTGGCAGGTCAAACAGTGGCCCTTCAGAACCACTGGGCCTTGGATATTCTATTCTCCAAAAGAGGGTGGTCCTTGTGCTGGTGTTGGGCGGGAAAGCTGCACCTACAACTCGGAAAATGTCTCCAATTGGTGACTCGCATTCGGACAGAAGTCAAGAAATTGAGCTGCCCTTTTGATTGCGGGTGGCCCTTTGACCTCGCCTGGCTGGGGTCAAGCTGGGGTTCCTCCTTAGTCACTGGGATCGTCACCTTTACTGTCACACGCCTGATACGCCTGGAGAGCTACAGGCCGTTGTTGTGCACAGTCTGTTCCTATCACATAATCCGCTCCAAACACCGGTGATCATCTACCAGACTGTACCCCATCACGACCCCTATGGTGAACAAGCATGTCCGAATATACGCCATGTTCCAGAAGGATGTGCGCTGGTGTTGATCCGGAAGATCAACAAGGAGGGAATTGTGGAAGGTGTAAGAATTTGGGCGGCACGGTGGCAAGCATTGCTGCCTCACAGCGCCAGAGACTCGGGTTCAATTCCCGCCTCAGGCGACTGAAGTTAGCACATTCTCCCCGTGTCTGTGTGTGTTTCCTCTGGGTGCTCCGGTTTCCTCCCACAGTCACAAAGATGTGCAGGGTCAGGTGAATTGGCCATGCTAAATTGCCCGTAGTGTTAGGTAAGGGGTAAATGTAGGGGTATGGGTGGGTTACGCTTCAGCGGGGTGGTGTGGACTTGTTGGGCCGAAGGGTCTGTTTCCACACTGTAAGTAATCTAATCTAATCTAATCTAATCTAATCTAATCAGCATACTGATGCATGACGGGACACTTGACCAAGGTAAGAAGTTCAAATCTCACAACACCAGGTTAAAGAGAGTGATTGTATCCATGACAGTGTGTGTTTGCATGCTTGGCAGAGTGTCTTCATGAGTGTGACAGAGTATAAGCCTTTGAGAGGGTTTGTGCATGGGTGTGAGTGGGGGTGGGGGAGGTGTGTGTGAGTGGGGGTGGGGGAGGTGTGTGTGTGTGTGTCTCAGAGACAGCTTGTGTATGAGAAAGGGTCTGGGTGAGAATGTAAGAGTGTGTGCGTGTCTGTGTGTCAGTGTATAGTGTAGCAGGGTTACCTGTAATGTGACATGACCCCAAGGTCCTGGTTGAGGCCATCCTTGTGGGTACCGAGCTTGGCTATCAGCTCAAGATTGGCATACAGACAGATTCTAACCTCACATCTGTAATGCATTGTCTGAGATGAAATGTCACCTTTTTTTGTTAAATAAGACTTTAAGCTATCTTGGGAACGTGAATTGAAAGTAGGTCTGGAATTTTACATATTAATGAACGAAAACCTGCAACCCATTCTAAAAGATGAAAGACTAAACCGCAATCTAGGTTTGTTCAATGTATCCTACCAGTTGCATGACACTGTGATCTTTTGCTATAAATTCTGCGCCTTATGCTCCTGTTCCGCAGCTGCCCGATGAAGGAGCAGCGCTCCGAAAGCTAGTGCTCCCAAATAAACCTGTTGCGTTGTGTGATTTTTAACTCTGTCCACCCCAGTCCAACACCTCCACAGCAAGGTCAAAAGTGACCTAGCTCTCAAGCATGCCGGTGTAGTGGAAAGATCCTGCTCGAGATAAAGACTGAGGTTGTGCAATTATAGTTTGCTGAAATATAGGGAGTGTATCTGATCCTGGTTAATCTCTCTGACCTTGAGCAACAAAGGGAGCGGCCCCACTGCGCCTTTCCTTCCTATTCAACGTTACAGTGCACAGCAAGCACTGTTGTGTGTATCGTGGTGTAAATATCGGCTGACTGCGGCAGCCTCTCCGTGAACTCACGAGAAGATAAAGCTTCCTGAGAGCAGGCTCGAAGTCTCAGACGAAGCAATGCCCTCAACACCCCCTTTCCCCCCAATTTCCTTTCCCTGCAGCTCCTGCAAACCGACAGCTGAACCCCAGAATGAAAATAAAAAGGAGGGGTGGGTGGGGGGAAAAAGAGAGGGTGCTGCACTCACAGATGTTGGAGAGAGGAAGGAAGCTGCAGTCTGGGCTCAAGCTCAGTCTTCATTCAGAGAGAGAGACAGCAGCAGCATCTCTGCTGGGAGAGGGGCAAGCAGGAGCTCACTGGGCAACTTCCGCAGTCGGACAATGAAGGGGGGGGGGGGCTCTCTGATTGGCAGGAGGACCAAGCTCCCTTCGGTCCTCCCAGGTTTCCTATTGGTGCATGGGGGGCGCAGCCCTTTGTGACGACACCGCCGCCCATCCAAGCACATGCGCAGTACCCCCCCTCCCTCCAACTCTTTCCCCTGGAATCCCAGCAGAGGGTTTCGCTGCAGACAGTGTCTTTGGAAGGACAGCACTTTGCAATGGGATAGACCCAGGGGGCGTTTGCAACTGGGGGACCAGCATCAATGCACTCCCTCTGGGACACACAGACACACACGCTCCTTCCTTGGGTGTCTGCATCAAATCCGTTTGCAATCCAGCTCCCACAGAGTCCTCTCTGCCACTATCTCCGCTTCAACCAGCACTCGGTCAGAGACAGACTGAGTTCATCATCCCACATTCACCCCCCCCCCGCTCAATGTTCCCGGATTCCCAGTTTTTCCTGTCCGTGGGGTGATAAATGGTCGCTGCTCCTGGCCCATATCCCTGAGAGACCACTGTGACTGGAAAAGCTCAATGTCCAACCAGTTGGAAGTCATCAGAGCTTTGAACAGGTCCACAGATTGGAAACACACTGCACTTCCCCGAGCTGCTGAGTTTGTACACGTGTCCTGAATGTGTGGCTTCAACTCATCACTGGAGAGACTGACAACACTCACACCACAGATTCCCTACAGCGTGGAATCAGGCCCATCGACCCAACAAGTCCCCACTGACCCTCCGAAGAGTAACCCACCCAGACCCATTCTCCTACCCTATTACCCGACATTTACCCCTGACTAATGCACCCAACCTCCTGGAAAGATGTTGTGAAACTTGAAAAGGTTCAGAAAGGATTTACAAGGATGTTGTCAGGATTTGAGTTATATGCCGAGGTTGAATAGGCTGGTTTCCCCGGAGGGTCGGAGGCTGAGGGGTGACCTTATATAGGTTTATAAACTCATTAGGGGCATGGATAGGATAAGTACACAGTCTTTTCCCTGGGGTGGGGAGTGAAGAACTAGAGGGCATAGGTTTAGGGTAAGAGGGGAAAGATATAAAAGAGACCCAAGGGACAACTTTTTCACACAGAGGGTGGTACGTGTATGGAATGAGCTGCCAGAGGACGTGGTGGAGGCTGGTACAATTGCAACATTTAAGAGGCATTTGGATGGGGATATGAACAGGAAGGGTTTGGAGGGATATGGGCCGGTTGCTGGCAGGTGGGACTAGATTGGGTTGGGACATCTAGTCGGGTTGGACTGAAGGGTCTGTTTCCGTGCTGTACATCTCTATGACTCTAAATACACATCTCTGAACACAATGGGCAATTTAGCATGGCCAATTCACTTAACCTGCACATCTTTGGACTGTGGGAGGAAACCCATGCAGACACGAGGGGAGAAGTGCAGTCTCCACACAGGCAGTCACCCTGAGACTGGAATCGAACCTGGGTCCCTGGTGCTGTGAGGCAGCAGTGCTAACCACTGAGTCGCCTGTGAAGTTTCGGAAATGTGAAGACTGTGGGAAAGCATTCTCCAAGCACTCCATTCCTGGTAACAACTCTTTTGATCTCTCTCCAGCTTAATAATATCCTTCCTATCACTGGGAGGCCATAACTGGACACAATAATCCACGTAAGGCCTCACCAACAGCCAACAGCAACTGGGACTTTTTTCACTGGAGCCCTGGAAGCTGAGAGTAGACCTGATAGAGATTTACAAAATCCTTAGGGGTATAAATAGGGTTAAAATAGATTTTCTTTCCCTCGAGGATGGGGGATTTCTAGATTAGGGGGCAGGTGAGAAGAGAGAAACTTTTTAAAAATACAGAAGGTGCAATTTTCTTTTTACACACACACACAAAACACACACACACACACACACACACTGGTTCATCTGTGGAATAAACCTCCTGATGAAGTGGTGGTTGCGGGTGCAGTTGCAACATTTAAGAGACACTTAGATAATACATGAATAGGAAAGATTTGGAGGGATATGGGTGAGGAGCAGGCAGGTGGGAGTAGTTAGTTTGGGTTTACGTTCAGCCCGGAATAGGTGGACCAGACTGAATGTTTCCCTGCTGTCTGACTCGATAAGAATCGATCCAACCTAGTTTTTATTTGAATTGACTTCCAGTAACACTCCAAGTCACCAAAGTCGGCATCCAAGGTGTTTGGATTTTCGCAGACCCCGGCGAATTGTACCAGTGGGGTTTTGTGGCACAAAGTGTCCCTAACTGTGCACCAGGAGGCCTGAGTTAAAGTTGCACCTGCTCTAGAGGGGTGTAATAACATCTCTGAACAGGTTGGTCCGAAAATACCAACATCATACCAAAGGGAAGGTTACGACACACACTGAATAATCAGTCTCTGTTCATGACTTTGGTGAGTGGACATACCGATGTGTGACATTTACAAATATAAATATCCACTTGTTGCATTTCTATAGTGCCTTTCACAACCATAAACATTTAACAACCAATGAGCTGCTTCCAAATGTAGTCACTGTTGCAATGTTGCAAACTCTGGATTGGCGCAAGTAATCAAATTTAGTTTGAAACCGCCATTCACTGTTATAAACATAAGAACCAACACACTAGAGTTGTTCAGGGAGAGGTGGGCGCCGCAGGGAGTGGAGTGTATTATTTCCCCCTCCAACTCTCTTTTGATTTAACCCCTGCCCTCCCCTTCACTGTTTGATCACACAGCACTGCCCTTTGATGTGAAGGGCAGTGCTTGCCACTGGGCACCCTGGTGTTTCCTTTCTTGCTGGTGGTGGGAACTTGAATAAAGATTTGTGCACCTTGTGTCTCACACCTACACACACACACACAAACATAAGAACTAGGAGCAAGAGTAGGCCATCTGGTCCCTCCAGCCTGCTCCACCACTCAATAAGATCATGGCTGATCTCTGTGGCCTACCCTCCATTGGCTGACCCGCTCACCACAACCCTTAATTCCTTTAATGTTCAAAAATGTATCTTTGCCCAAAAAACATTCAACGTGGTAGCCTCAACTGCTTCACTGGACAGGGAATTCCACAATCCCATGGGTGTGGTCCCTCCTCAACTCGGTCCTAAATCTGATCCTCCTTGTTCTAGTTTCAACCGCCTGTAGGAACGACCTCCCCACTTCTATCTTATCGATTCCCATCGTAATTCGACATAGAGTCATAGAGATGTACAGCACGGAAACAGACCCTTCGGTCCAACCCGTCCATGCCGACCAGATATCCCAACCCAATCTACTCCCACCTGCCAGCACCCGGCCCATATCCCTCCAAACCCTTCCTATTCATATACCCATCCAAATGCCTCTTAAATGTTGCAATTGTACCAGCCTCCCCCACTTCCTCTGGTAGCTCATTCCATACACGTACCACCCTCTGTGTGAAAAAGTTGCCCCTTAGCTCTCTTTTTATATCTTTTCCCCCTCACCCTAAACCTATGCCCTCTAGTTCTGGATTCCACGATCCCAGAGATTTTGCCTAATTATCCTATCCATGCCCCTCATGATTTAAAAAGCGTATTTAAGGTCACCCCTCAGCCTCCGACGCTCCAGGGAATACAGCCCCAGCCTGTTCAGCCTATAGGTCCCTTTAAAGTTTCCCTATAGGTCCCTTTTATATCTTTCCTCTCTCACCCTAAACCTATGCCCTTTAGTTCTGTACTCTCCCACCCTATAGACTTTGCCTATTTATTCTATCCATGCCCCTCATAGTTTTGCAAACCTCTATAAGGTCACCCCTCAGCCTCCAACGCTCCAGGGAAAACAGCCCCAGCCTATTCAGCCTCTCCCTGTAGCTCAAACCCTCCAACCCTGGCAACATCCTTGTAAATCTTTTCTGAACCCTTTCAAGTTTCACAACAGAAGATCGCCCTCTCATTCTGATAAGAAACAGGAGCAGGAAACCATGTTAAACTCTAATGTACAGTTCCTTGCATAGTTCAAGTCAAAAGCCAGTCAGACAAAAGAATGATGGTTCAGTGATGAACTTTTATGACAGTACAACAAAACGAAGAACTGCAGGGGCTCGCAATCTGAAATGAAACGAAAAGCAGACAATGCTGGAGAAACACAGCAGATCTGGCAGCAACTGTGAAGACAGAAACAGAGTTAATGTCTCAAATCCTTTCTTCGGAACTGCAGGTCCTTTCCCGGACTGCTTTCAGGTCTGGAGGCAGCTCACGGCCTCTTGCTTTCTCTCTCCACAGATGCTGCCAGACTTGCCGGGTTTCTGTACGCTCAAACATAAGGCTGACTGCTTGTGAATCTCGCTCAGATTAAATAAGCTGTCTTCTGAACCACTATTACCCTGTGTTAACCAAATGCATTAAAAGGTTATTACTTACCAGTCAAGCAGTGGCAATCAATCACTCAAATATGGGTCAGTTGGCATATCGGAAACACTGAGTTTTATTTGCTGCAGTAATGTGGACACGAATGATGTGCGATTAAGACAAATGGGGACTGGAGGTTTGAGTTCAAGGGAAAGGCTGGGCCTGTTTTCACTGGAGCGTTGGAGGCTGAGGGGTGACCACATGATAAAATCATGAGGGGCACGGATAGGGGGAATAGCCAAGGTCTTTTCCCCTCCACAGTAGGGGAGTCCAGGACTAGAGGGGTTTAAGGTGAGAGGGGAGAGATTTAAAAGGGACCACTTGCTGACAAACATTAAGGCTACAACATTCCCAGCTCTCTGCGGGGGATCAGTCCAACCTAGTATAAACCCTCTCCGGAAGCTCCAATGGCTGCAGTTCTGGTGGATTTCCGCACCAAGTGCCTCACTCCGTCTGTGAGAGTCATCCGCTCGGAGCCTGGCCTCAGGAGCCTCTGATCCTCGAATGAGGAAGTCCTTCAGAACATCAATGTCGATCCCCAAAGTGACCATGACCTCCTGTCCCAGGGGCCTGGAAATATTGTGTGCAATTCTGGACTCCCACCTCTGGGAAGGATGTTGTGAAACTTAAAAGGGTCCAGAAAAGATTTACAAGGATGTTGCCAGGGTTGGACGGTTTGAGCTTTAGGGAGAGGCTGAATCGGCTGGGGCTGTTTTCCCCGGAGCGTCGGAGGCTGAGGGATGACCTTATTGAGGTTTACAAAATGATGAGGGGCATGGATAGGATAAATAGACAAAGTCTATTCCCTGGGGTGGGGGAGTCCAGAACTAGAGGGCATAGGGTTAGGGTGAGAGGTGGAAGATATAAAAGGGACCTATAGGGAAACTTTTTCACACAGAGGGTGGTACGTGTATGGAATGAGCTGCCAGAGGAAGTGGTGGAGGCTGGTACAATTGCAACATTTAAGAGGCATTTAAGAGGGATATGAATAGGAAAGGTTTGGAGGGATATGGGCCGGGTGCTGGCAAACAGGACGAGATTAATTTAGGATATCTGGTCAGCACGGACGAGATGACTGAAGGGTCAGTTTCTGTGGTGTACGACTCTACGACCCTCAGTAGGCCTTGACATTTGAAACTGCCTAAATAAAGCTTTGTATAGAATCAGATAAAGGGATTGTCTGAAGCAGATTGGCTGTATTCCAATCGGAGATAAAAAGAGACCCCAGTCCAAGTAACTAGGCATCCAGTTAAATTCGGGGAGAAAGTGAGGTCTGCAGATGCTGGAGATCAGAGCTGAAAATGTGTTGCTGGAAAAGCGCAGCAGGTCAGGCAGCATCCAGGGAACAGGAGAATCGACGTTTTGGGCATAAGCCCGAAGAAGGAGGGTTTATGCCCGAAACGTTGATTCTCCTGTTCCCCGGATGCTGCCTGACCTGCTGTGCTTTTCCAGCAACACATTTTCAGATCCAGTTAAATTAATCTGGTAACCAACCTGATCAGAGTCATAGAGATGTACAGCATGGAAACAGACCCTTCGGTCCAACCTGTCCATGCCGACCAGATATCCCAACCTAATGCAATCCCATTTGCCTGCATTGGCCCATATCCCTCATTTTATCTCTCCACCCCAGAGGCTTCCTGCCTCTATTCCTGATGAAGGGCTTTTGCCCGAAACGTCGATTTTCCTGCTCCTTGGATGCTGCCTGACCTGCTGTGCTTTTCCAGCACCACCCTGAGCTAAACCCATATCCCTCATTTCCTGATGAAGGGCTTATGCCCGAAACATCGACTCTCCTGCTCCTCGGATGCTGCCTGACCTGCAGCACGACACTCTCAACTCTGATCTCCAGCATCTGCGGTCCCCACTTCCTCCATATCCCTCCAAACCCTTCCTACTCATATCCCCATCCAGATGCCTCTTAAATGTTGCAATTGTACCAGCCTCCGCCACATCCTCTGGCAGCTCATTCCATAAACGTACCACCCTCTGCGTGAAAATGTTGCTCCTTAGGTCTCTTTTATATCTTTCCCCTCTCACTCTAAACCTATGCCCTCTAGTTCTGGACTCCCCCACCCCAGGGAATAGACTTTGCCTATTTACCCTATCCATGCCCCTCATAATTTTATAAACCTCTATAAGGTCACCCCTCAGCCTCCGACGCTCCAGGGAAAACAGCCCCAGCCTGTTCAGCCTCTCCCTGTAGCTCAAATCCTCCAACCCTGGCAACATCCTTGTAAATCTTTTCTGAACCCTTTCAAGTTTCACAACATCTTTCCGATAGGAAGGAGACCAGAATTGCACACAATATTTCCAGGCCCCTGGGACAGGAGGTCATGGTCACTTTGGGGATAGACATTGATGTTCTGAAGGACTTCCTCATTCGAGGATCAGAGGCTCCGAGCGGATGACTCTCACAGACGGAGTGAGGCACTTGGTGCGGAAATCCACCAGAACTGCAGCCATTGGAGCTGCCGGAGAGGGTTATACTCGGCTGGACTGATCCCCCGCGGAGAGCTGGGAATGTTGTAGCCTTAATGTTTGTCAGGAAACCTTTCACCTTCAGCAAACTTAAAACTTCTCAATTTAACTATCCAGAGATTTCTGCACTTTGAGTCATAGAGATGTACAGCACGGAAACAGACCCTTCGGTCCAACCCGTCCATGCCGACCAGATATCCCAACCCAATCTAGTCCCACCTGCCAGCACCCGGCCCATATCCCTCCAAACCCTTCCTATTCATATACCCATCCAAATGCCTCTTAAATGTTGCAATTGTACCAGCCTCCACCACTTCCTCTGGCAGCTCATTCCATATACACACACCACCCTCTGCGTGAAAAGTTGCCCCTTAGGTCCCTTTCCCCTCTCACCCTCAACCTATGCCCTCTAGTTCTGGACTCCCCCACCCCCAGGGAAAAGACCTTGCCTATTTACCTTATCCATTCCCCTCATGATTTTTATAAACCACTATAAGGTCACCCCTCAGCCTCCAACCCTCCAGGGAAAGTGACACAGTGGCTCAGTGGTTAGCACTGCTGCCTCACAGTGCCAGGAACCCGGGTTCAATTCCAGCCACATTGTCCCCCACCCCTGCCTCCTCGCATCTGTGCGGGTTACCTCCGGGTGCTGCGGTTTCCTTCCACAGTCCAAAGGTGCGCAGGTTAGGGAGAGTTGGCTGTGCTAAATTGCCCCATAGTGTTCAGGGATGTATAAGTTAGGTGCATTAATCAGGGGTAAATGTAGAGTAATAGGGGTGGGGGGATTGGGTCTGGGTGGGTTACTCTTTGGAGGGTCGGTGTGGACTTGTTGGGCCAAAGGGCCTGTTTCCACACTGTAGGGTGTCTATTAAAACAGCCCCAGCCTCTTCAGCCTCTCCCTCTAGCTCAAACCCTCCAACCCTGGCCACGTCCTTGTCTTTATCACATCGCGCCTGACCCAAAGTGAATTTATTAAACGGCAATCGGTGGACGGGTCTGAATCGAGGTTTGCTCACCAACAGGAAAAAGTCCCTGTGCAGGGGATTCCCCTTGGAATCATACAGCCCACACCCTGAAGGGGAGCAGTTCTCTCTCTCTCTCTCTCTCTCTGACTCTCATTTAATTTCACTCTGTCAGTTTCCAGTTCGGTTTCAGTTTCCTGTTCGGGGTCAGACGGAGGTGGGTTTTTCTCCTGGATCGAGCGTCACGAGTTCTCAGTTGCACAGGTACCTGAGCATCGAGGAACAGATCCAAACCATTGGACACAGGAGCGGAACTTAGGCCACTCGGCCCATCGGGTCTGCTCTGTCATTCAATCGTGGCTGATGAGTTTCTCAACCCCATTCTCCTGCTATCTCCCCATAGCCCTTGATCCCCTTGATACTCAAGAACCTATCTATCTCCGTCTTAAATATCCTCAGTGACCTGGCCTCCCCAGCCTTCTGTGGCAGTGAATTCCATAGATTCCCCACTGTCTGGCTGAAGACATTTCTCCTTATCTCCATTCTAAAAGGTCTTCCCTTTACTCTCAGGCTGTGCCCTCGGGTCCTAAGGGAAACATCGTCCCAGCGTCCACTCTGTCCTGGCCATTCAGTATTCTGTCGGTTTCAATTAGATCAGCCCTCAACCTTCCGAACCCCATCGTGGATAATCCTCAAATGTTTCTCATACGTTAAGCCTTTCATTCCTGGGTCACTCATCGTGAACAAGAAACATGGACGTTAAAGATTTGCCAGCTGTCTGTTTACCCCACTCCCAGCCTGCGGAGAGTTCCGAGTATTATTTATCCCAAGCCCCAATCCATATTTATTCTGGATGCGAATTGTGCAAATACATTTATTTTAGTCCCACTTCCTGAGGTTGGGAAAACGCTATTCCCCGTCCAAGATTAAATAAATCTCCTGCCTCAGCTTCTGTGGATCATTTCAGTGGAAATGTGTAGGCCTGGGCGCAAAGGTGGCTCCGTGGTTAGCGCTGTTGCCTCACAGCGGCAGGGACCTGGGTTCGATTCGACCCTCGAGGTGACTGCGCAAACGCCACACAGACAGACAGTCACCCCCCCCCACCCCCAACCTGTGTCTGCGAGGGTTTCCTCTGACAGTCTAACGATGTGCAGGTTAGGGTGGATTGGCCATACTAAATTACCCACAGTGCCGAGGGATGTGCAGATTAGGGTGGATTGGCCATGCTAATTTACCCACAGTGCCCAGGGATGTGCAGATTAGGGTGGATTGGCCATGCTAAATTACCCATAGTGCCCAGGGATGTGCAGGTTAGGGTGGATTGGCCATACTAAATTACCCACAGTGCCGAGGGATGTGCAGATTAGGGTGGATTGGCCATGCTAAATTACCCATACTGCCCAGGGATGTGCAGATTAGGGTGGATTGGCCATGCTAATTTACCCACAGTGTCCGGGGTGTACAGGTTATGGTGGATGGGCTGTGCTAAATTACCCCATAGAGCCCCGGGATGCGCAGGTTAGGGTGGACTGGCTGTGCTAAATGACCCACAGTGCCGTGGGATGTGCAGGTTAGGGTGGATGGGCTGTGCTAAATTACCCACAGTGCCCTGGGATGTGCAGGTTAGGGTGGATTGGCTGTGTTAAATTGTCCCATAGTGCCCTGGAATGTGCAGGTTACGGTGGATTGGCCATGTTAAATTGTCCCATAGTGTCCAGGGATGTGCAGGTTAGGGTGGATTGGCCGTGTTAAATTGTCCCATAGTGCCCTGGGATGTGCAGGCTGGGCGGGTTAGCTGTGAGAACTGCAGCGTCACAGGGTCAGGGACGGGGGGGGGGGGAAGGTTTGGGTCTGGGTGGGATGCTCTTTGGAGGGTCGGCATGGCCTCATCGGGCTGAATGGCCTGCTTCCAAGCGGTGGGGGTCCTACCATCGCTTGAGCACCGGCCGCGCTGGAATCCAAGTGGGAGAGAGGGGTCTGTGCAGGAGAAAGGAACCCTCCCACTCCAGCCATTGTCTGAGTGAACCCGACTCAGGCCCGAGGGCGACTCACAGCAGCAGGATCCAAGCCCACCCCCTTCCTCCAAGTCTTCACTTGTGTCCTCGCTGGTGTCTCAGTAGGTTAGAGGAATGAATGAATGCTTTCCCACAGCGAGGGCAGGTGAACGGTTTCTCGCCCGTGTGAACCCTCTGGTGCCTCAGCAGGGTGGACGAATCATTGAAGGCCTTCCCGCACTCGGAGCAGGTGAACGGCCTCTCCCCGGTGTGGGCCCGCCGGTGCATGAGCAGGTTGGAGGCCTGAGTGAAGGTCTTCCCGCAGACGGCGCAGCTGAACGGCCTCTCCCCGGTGTGCACCCTCCTGTGGTTGAGCAGGTGAGCTGACTGGGCGAAGGCCTTGCCGCACTCGGAGCAGGTGAACGGCCTCTCCCCGGTGTGGTCGCGCTGGTGCCGCAGCAGGTTGGAGGCCTGAGTGAAGGCCTTGCCGCACTCGGAGCAGGCGAACGGCCTCTCCCCGGTGTGGACCTGCTGGTGCCGCAGCAGGTTGGACGACTGAGAGAAGCCCTTCCCGCACTCGGAGCAGCTGAACGGCCGCTCCCCGGTGTGGACCCGCTGGTGTTTCAGCAGGCTGGAGGACTGAGTGAAGCCCTTCCCGCACATGGAGCAGGTGAACGGCCTCTCGCCGGTGTGAACGTTACGATGCGTTTCCAACGCAGACGAGAAACTAAACCCCTTCCCGCAGTCCCAACACTTCCACGGTTTCTCCATGGCGTGGGCGTCCTTGTGTATCTCTAGGCTTGATGATCAGTCACAAAGTCATCCATGCACAGAACCTCTGCACAATCTCTCCCTGAGGTGAACAGTGTTGCAATGTTTTCAGAATGAGCAACTGATTAAAGCTCTCCCCACAGTCAGGGCACTGAAACGCACCCACTTGTGTGTTTGTTTCAGTGCTTTCCCAGTTACCCAGTTGCTCAGAACAAGCAAACATTTCTCCTCCTCAATTCAAAGGCGGAAGCTATTCAGGTCCTGATGAATCGAGATGTTGCATTTGGTTTGAGAGTTCCATCTGCAAATCCTCTCCTTCAGATATCCTGCAAATGGAGTTTACAAAAGTTATCATTGTCAGGAAAGAATAGACATTGAGAACAGACAATTCTAGCTTCTGTGGATCGTTCTATCATTCCATAAAGAGCTGTAAATATCCATTACACTCACTCTCCCTCCATTCTCAGTTTGCTGTACATAATAAACACCCTGTCCATTTTTCTCGAAGTGCCAAGTCATCCTATTGACAGAACCTATAAGCTTCTTCCTGCCTTCAATGCAGATGCCTGTAAATAATCCTACAGGCTGCTCACCTATGTTTACGGTCTCGTGTAAAACTCAATTATACAGAGTACTTTATTAGTGAGGTGTTGGAAAAACACAGCAGGTCAGACAGCATCCGAGGAGCAGGAGAGTGGATGTTTTGGGCATAAGCTCTTCATCAGAAATGTGGCTTATGCCCGAAACATCGACTCTCCTGCCCCTCGGATGCTGTCTGACCCGCTGCGCTTTTTCAGCGCCGCACCTCTCAACTCTGACTCTCCAGCGTCTGCAGTCTGCACTTGCTGCAATGAGTGAGTGATCATGACCTGAAACTGTTTTCCCATGAGGATGGTGGACACAAAGGCCATTAATCATTATAAAGTGGAAACCAGGTCGGCACTTGACAAAAAATAGGTGGGCTACGGGAATATCAAGGGCAAATGGGACTGACTGTGTTTCTGCATAAAGAGTCCATATGGACACGAGCTTCTGAATGGACGCTTTCTGTACTGTAAAACACATCACTGAAATATATAATACAGCAAAAAACTGAAATAAGAGTATGATCGAGAAGATGCATTATTACAACAAGCATGTAATGCACATGGACCAGATAATAACAAAAAGAAATTGCCAATGAAACTCAGCAGGTCTGGCAGCATCTTCGGGAAGAAAAAAAAGAGTTAATGTTTCAAGTCGAGAGAGAGAGACACAGAGACGGACAGAGGCAGAGAGAGAGAGAAAGAAACAGAGAGACAGAGAGACACACACACAGAAAAGGCTATTAATCCCTGTAAGCACGAAAGAAAGTCTTGGACCAACCTTTCCAGAGTCTGTCTCCTCCCTGGATTCAATTCACTTAGGCTGGTGCCACCCAATCTAATTGAGTGTCAGCAAGAGAAATGGGAAAGAGGGTGTTGCACTCACTTGTTGGACAGTGGAAGGAAGTTGCAGTCTGGGGTAAAGCTCAACCTCCATTCAGAGAGACAGAGAAGGCGGCATCTTCAGGAGCTCATGGTCCAACATCCGCATTCAGACAATAGGGGGGGGGGTTCTGATTGGCAGGAGGACCAGGCTCCTTCCGGTCCTCCAGCACTTTCCATTGGTCAACTCCCCCACCGAGCGAACAATGGACCCTGGCGCACTATCGTATTGGTCAGCGGGAAAGCATGCGCGGTTTGTTCGCCTCTGCGACATATGCGCTCTCCCGGGACAGTGCTCTGGTCGAATGATCAAATGGTTTCTGTGGCGCGCGGCCTTGTGGGAGTTCCAGTCGCCATTACTGGCCTCGCCCCCCCCCCATCGGCAAACACCCAGGACTCAAGAACTGCGGGGATGGGCGCATAGTGAACTTGACGCAAAGTAATCTTATAGAGGTTTATAAAATCATGAGGGGCTTGGATAGGGTAAATAGGCAAAGTCTTTTCCCTGGGGTGGGGGAGTCCAGAACTAGAGGGCATAGGTTTAGTGTGAGAGGGGAAAGTTTAAAAGAGACCAAAGGGGCAACTTTTTCACACAGAGACTGATGAGTGTATGGAATGAGCTGCCAGAGGATGTGGTGGAGGCTGGTACAATTGCAACATTTAAAAGGCATCTGGATGGGTTATGTAAATAGGACACGGGCAAAGTGCTGGCAAATGGGACTAGATTAATTTAGGTCGACATGGACAAGTTGGATCAAAGAGTCTGGTTCCTGTGCTGTACATCTCTATGACTCTGTGACATACAGGTAGTCACTGGATTTGTTTGTAACACCAAATTAGCACAAAACAGTTTGTTAACCTCAAGCGTAAGGATTTAGCTATTGCGTTTAAATAAATTGTTTTGCTTAATGTCGAGTAGTTTGATCAATCAGATTGCAACTGGAACACAGTGCCTCGCATTTACCTTAGAAATAAGAAAAAGCAAGGTTCTAGGCTTACCTGCTCAGTATACTTTGAGGGGGTCTGGTCTGGTCTATAATAGTATCTGCAAGTTTGTTACTGACAGGACAAAGGTTGATTCTACATTTCTGATATTTACAGTAAGACTGTTTCAGTGTTTCTTGTATCGGGGGACATAATTTTTTTTTTTCTGTTATGGGTGATAAAAGTTGTTCATTGTTGAAATTACGTTGGCAGCATCCAGAGAACTTCTACAGGGTTTGATTGCTACGGTAACCAGATTGGAAAATGAAACATATGACCTATCAATCCAGGTCTCACTGTGGATTCAGGCTTGCCCAGTGTTATATTCAGCTCAGATCATGGCATGGCATAAAAGCCAGAGGGGAAATGAAAAAGAGTTTTTATTTCAGTTGTTGATGGGGCGTGGAGGCCATTTCCGACACCAGAATTCATTGCCCACCCCGAATTGCCCTGGAAAATGTGGTGGTGAGCTGCATTCTTTGACCACTGCAGTCCTTGGTGTAGGTACACCCATGATGCTGTCACAGTAAGAGATTTCTGGAATTTTGACACAGTGACACAGTGGAGGAAAATAATTCCAAATTGGGACGGCATGCAGCTGACACAGAAACGTACAGTTATTTCAATGGTTGCATCGGTTACAAATAACCACTCTCAGCTGTGAGTCAGAAGACTGGGGATTCAAAACCCACTCCAGAGGTCTGAAAATAGAAAGAGGAGCGACCATTTCTTGGATCCGACACTAATTGGTTGGCCCCTCTCTAGGGGACTTAAAAGATTTTCAAAGCCATCATTTCCCAGAAGAGCAGGGGAGTTCTGGCCAGTATTGTCCCTTGATGACTGAACAATAGAAAAGTTGTTAAATTGAAACAAGAGTAATGTGTGTACATGTTCTTTCTCTCTAAAAATGCAATTCATAAACTATATGTCTTCATATCTGCACCTTCCAGTGCACACATTTGTACAGCAGCCTGGTATAAACAATGCTGGACAGTTCAGTTATCAGTCATCATTGAACTGGTGCATTCTCCATGGCAGTGTCTCTACCAATCCACTTGTTAATCAATTCGCACTCACTTCTCATCCAATATAAAATCATGTTTCCCTTTACATTGATAACCTTGCAAATGCACTGATGCATACAAGGTGAAAATTTTTCATAAAACGTGTCTCTTTTCAGCAAGCCTCTAAATTCTGAATAAATACAGACTCTCAATTTTGAACAATAACTTGGTGTTTGACATCATTTTGAATGCTTTTTGAAAATCCAAACACTATATCCTGAATTATTTGTTGATAAAAGCATGGTTAGTAAGTTTGTGGATGACACTAAGATTGCTGGTGTAGTGGACAGTGAGGGAGGTTATCTAAGATTACAGAGAGATCTTGATCAACTGGGTCAATGGGCTGGAGAATGGCGGATGGAGTTGAATTTGGATAAATCTAAGGTATTGCACTTTTTGTAAAATAAACAAGGGCAGGACTTATATAATTAAAAGTAGGGTCTTTGGTAGTGTTATAGAACAGAGACACCTCGGGGTTCAGGTACATAATCCTTTGAAGTTTGCATCACATATTGGCAGGATGGTTAAGAAGACATTTAGCATGCTCGCTTTCATTGCTCAGACCTTTGCATGTTGCAGTTGTATAGGTCATTGATGAGGCCTCTTCTGGGCTACTGTGTCCAGCTCTTGTCACCCTGTTAGAGGAAGGATATTATTATGCTGGAGAAGAAATTTATCAGGATGCTGCCAGGAATGGGGGATTGAGTTATGGGGATAGGCTGGGACTTTATTTTCACTGGAACGCAGGAGGTTGAGAATTGGCCTTATAAAATCATGAGGGGCAGAGAAAGATGCCTTTTCCGTAGGGTGGTCGTGGAACTCCCTGTGAGCTAAGTGAAAGCAAAGACAATCATTGGTAACAAAATAAAATGGATGAATACTTGAGAGAATTGCAGGGTTATGGGGAGATACATTGGGGATAACTGGAGAGTCCTGCGGAGTTAGGATGGATTCGAGTTGTTGATTAAACTCCATCACTGGAAATACAGTCATAGAGGTGTACAGCACGGAAACAGACCCTTTGGTCCAACCTGTCCATGCCGACCAGATATCCCAGCCCAATCTAGTCCCACCTGCCAGCACCCGGCCCATATCCCTCCAAACCCTTCCTATTCATATACCCATCCAAATGCCTCTTAAATGTTGCAATTGTACCAGCCTCCACCACATCCTCTGGCAGCTCATTCCATTCACGTACCACTCTCTGCGTGAAAAAGTTGCCCCTTAGGTCTCTTTTATCGATATTCCAACAGTGGCCTAACCAATGTCCTGTACAGCCGCAATCTCCTAATTCCTGTACTCAATACCCTGACCAATAAAGGAAAGCAGACCAAATGCCTTCTTCACTATCCAATCTACCTGGGACTCCACTTTCAAGGAGCTATGAACCTGCACTCCAAGGTCTCTTTGTTCAGCAACACTCCCTAGGACTTTACCATTAAGTGTATAAGTCCTGCTAAGATTTGCTTTCCCAAAATGCAACTTGTGCAGAAGACCAGAAATAATTGAAAACGAAAATGAGAGAACCTTAAGTAAAAGTCAGATACACATTATAGGATACCAGACATGCTATTGTCTTGTATTGATTTAGCGTTTAATAAAATTATATTCCTTTAAAAACAACAAAATTGTACTGGTGAACACGAGGAGGGTCATCCTTTGAACGAGACAAATAAATGTTACAAACTGTAGGAGCAAAAACATGTCATTGTCCATCAGAAAGAGGCGGACACAGAGCAAAACCTTCCAGTCTGCACTCTCCCTGCATTCACTTCCAGACAGAGAACCCGCACTGCGCAGCCCTCCAGCTGAGGACACTTTGCAAAACTCCCTCCTCCCAACCACGCAGTTTGAGTCCGAACAAAGCACAGGGTTTCACTTTCACTGAAACTTGCTCCTCTGTCCAATATCTGAGCATAAAACCCTTTATCCCCTCGCCCACGGGAAACACAGAGTTGTGGAACTGGAATCCTGTCTTTGTTTTATGAACTATATCAAGTTAAATTTATCCTTTCCATTCAAATACTGTTTCTCTGTTAACAAACGCTCTACTTATGATGAGATAATATTGTGACCCATTTGGAGTGGCACAGCGGTTAGCTCTGCTGCCTCACAGCGTTAGGGACCTGGGTTTGATTCCAGCCCCGGAGCGACTGTGTGTGTGGAGTTTGCACATTCTCCCCCTTATGTCGGTGTGGGGTTCCCCCGAGTGCTCCTGTTTCCTCTTACGCTCCAAAGATGTGCAGGCAGGAATTGGCCGTGCTAAATTACTCAAAGTGTTCAGGGATGTACAGGTTAGGGTGGACTGGCTATGCTAAATTACCCATAGTGCCCAGGGATGTGCAGGTTAGAATGGATTGGCTGTACTAAATTACCCATAGTGCCCAGGGATGTGCAGGTTAGGGTGGATTGGCTGTACTAAATTACCCATAGTGCCCAGGGATGTGCAGGTTAGGGTGGATTGGCCATGCTAAATTACCCAGAGCGTTCAGAGATGTGTAGGGGAATGGGTCTGGGTGGGTTACTCTTCAGAGGGTCGGTGTGCACTTGTTGGGCCGGAGGGTCTGTTTCCACACTGTAGGGAATCAAATCTAATCTAATCTAAAGATGGGTACTGATAGTTATATACGGATGAGAGAAAGTGCCATCAGGGAAGGAATTCCAGGATTTTGACCCTACGACACTAAAGGAACAGTTTTGGAGCATGTGCAGACAAGTGGGGATTAAACATAGAACTGTACAGCATAGAAACAGGCCTTTCAGCCCACAATGTTGTGCCAAACATGATGCTAATTTAAACTAATCCCGTCTGCCTGCCCGTGGTCTTGTGTTTACCCAAAAGTCCCTTAAACCTCCCTCCACCCCCAATGTACATTCCAGACACCTACCACTCTGAGTAAAAAAAAACTTGCCTCTCACAACTGCTTTGAACCCCCCACCCCCTCACTTTAAATGCACGCACCCCAGTATCAGGCATTTCAACTCTGGGGAGAAAAATCAGTTGAGAATCGCATCAGGGCCAGCATAGAAACGTTGGGTGAGAAGAGCTTGTTCCTGTGTTGCACTCTTCCAGAGTCATGCAGCACAGAAACAGACCCTTGGGTCCAATCAGTCCATGCCAACCATAACCCCGAAGTAAACTAGTCCTCAGCTGCCTGCTCCTGGCCTGTATCCTTCCCAAACCTTTCCTTACTCCTGTACTTGTCCAAATGCCTTTTCAATGTTGTAACGGTACCCGCATCCACCACTCTCCTGCAGAAGATCATTCCAGGTGTGAACCCTTCTATTCATTTCTCCCCTTTAAGCAGAGGACTGGGAGACTCCCAATTTCTGGCGTACTTCCTAACAAACAAATATTAAGCACTAGCTGCACTCATTGCGAATTTAGTTTCCCTTTTCTTGTTTTGTTCTCTGCTGGGATTATACCTCAGTGTCCCAGATGGTCAACCAGTGAGGGGGAGGCGGGAAATTGCCAGCCTTCGTTGACTGAAAGCTGTTAAAAGGGGAGAGAGGTTCTTCAGAATTCTTCACCCTCCCCTCTGACCGATCACCTCCATCCCCACCCCCATCCACACATTGTACTCTTTGCTACCTTCCCCCACCCTCCCCTCTGACCTATCACCTCCATCCCCACCCCCATTCACTTATTGTACTCTATGCTACCTTCTCCCCAGCCCCAACCCCTCTCCCATTTATCTCTCCACCCCGATGCTCCCTCCCTCCATTCCTGATGAAACATCGATTTTCCTGCTCCTCGGACGCTGCCTGACCTGCTGTGCTTTTCCAGCACCACTCTACTCTCGACTTTTCAGAGTTTTGCAAAGGGCTGGAGGGCGCAGTGTGGGCCGACTGCCCAGAGCAGACGCAGTGCAGGTTCTCTGCCTGGAGGTGAATGCAGGCAGAGTGCAGCCTGTGCGAAGTTTTGCTCTGTGTCCACCTCTTTCTGATTGACATAGTTTGGTGCCCTCAGTTGGAAACCTTCATTGATCTGAACGGTGTTCATGGGAGGAACTGCTCAGCAGAAATGGCAGCAGAGCTGGGGAGAGATGTCTTGCTCTATGGGAACAGGGAGATAAAACAGGAGAGCCTGGGATCCTAGCAGACACCCAGATATCACTGCCACCGTGTCGTCACTTCCAGAATGGAGAGACTGTCTTGCAATTCTTTTTATGTAGTTTTCAGCAACGTTACTATTGCCAATCGGATTTCTTTTTTGCAATCTACACGTCAATTACAAATACCTGTAATTACTGCTATTCACCCAACTGAAGCTCCCATTATTTCTTGTCTCACATTGTGGTTACTGTTTGTGGGCTGGTGGATCACTCTCTAAAAATGCCCTCCTCTGTGACAATACTATGAGATTTATTATGAGATGTATTTTGTCCTGGGTTGTTCTTTTTTAAAAATCAGAGAGAGGTTTTGAGCCATAGGTCCCCAGCTGTCTGGTCCAAGCCGATAAGCAGCTTGTGAGATCCCTGGGTGTATTGTTTTTTTTTATTCAAGTGGGAACAATAGAGGCAGCTTGAATGGGTGGTGTCAGGCTCCCCACACAACCAGGGATTTAGTTTAGCTTTCAGTCATTTTGGGGGGGGGGGGGGTTGAAACTGCTACATCTCTCTCTGTTACAGCTAAAAGCTTCCCTTCCTGCTATCGCATATTTATTTCACTGAATTTGCCTTTGCCAAGGGCGTGATTATGGCATGTTACTATATTGGAATAGTTGCTGTTCAATGGTTAAACAATCTATTGTTGTGTTCAGTTTTCCAATAAAGCAAAGTTATACCAATTTTTCTTTCTTCCCGCTGTATTTTAACCATAGAATAAGAATACGGTGTGGCAAAAGTGAGGACTGCAGATTGGAGTCGAGAGTGTGGTGCTGGAAAAGCACAGCAGGTCAGGCAGCATCCGAGGAGCAGGAGTATCGATGTTTTGGGTAAAAGCCTGAAACACCAACTCTCTGCTGTTCGGATGCTGCCTGACCTGCTGTGCTTTTCCAGCACCACACTCCCAATTCAGAATGCAATGTGTTTTGCTTAAATCCAAGCAGTGTGACCAATTGAATTGCATTCAGAACACAGCATCTTCTACTTTACCTTTAAATAAGAAGAGGCTTCGGGTCCAGGCTATCTCCTTGACAAATCTGAAGGGGGCTTGGTGTGGTCCACAGCCACATCCAGAATCTCCCACCTTCTGCATTCAACACGCAAGAGTCTTAGATCATGGAGCTGTACAGCACAGAAACAGACCCTTCAGTCCAACACCCATCCATGCTGACCAGATATCCTAACCTAACCTAGTCCCACTGGTGCTGGACTCCAAACTGCAGAGCTCACTTTCGAGACCTTGGAGTTCATAGTTCCTAGAAATTGGATGGAGTTGCATGTAGACAGGATAGTGAAGAAGGCATTTAGTATGCTTGCCTCAGTGCATTGAGTAAAGGAGTTGGGAGGTCGTGTTGCAGCTGTACAGGACATTGGCAAAGCCACTTTTGGAATACTGCATGCTATGGGAAGGATGTTGCAAAACTTGAAAGGGATCAGAAAAGATTTACAAAGATGTTGCCAGGCTTGCAGGGTTTGAGCTACAGGGAGAGGCTGAATAGTGTGGGGCTGGTTTCCCTGGAGCATCGGAGGCTGAGGGGTGACCTTATAGAGGTTTATAAAATCATGAGGGGCATGGATAGCGTTGATACACAAGGTCTTTCCCTGAGGTGGGGGAGTCTAGAACTCGAGGGCATAGGTTTAGAGTGAGAGGGGTAAGAGTTAAAAGCAGACTAAGGGGCAACGTTTTCACACAGACGGTGGTGAGTGTACGGAACGAGCTGCCAGAGGAAGTGGTGGAGGTCGGTACAATTAAACAGGTACCTGGATGGGTACAGGATAGGAAGGGTGTAGTGGGATATGAGCCAAATGCTGGCAAATAGGACTAGATTATTTTAGGATATCTGGTCGGCATGGATGAGTTGCAGTGTTTCCGTGCTGTACATCTCTATGACTGTTTGACCAGCCCTGCGGTCTCTAATGTGTTAAGCGTGTGCAAATTAATTTGAAATTAATATAACCTACACCTCCCAGTACTGCCTGTCACTTAGTGACACAATACCAATGAAACAATGCAATATTTCCAGTCCCGAGAAAGTTTATAGTTTCTAACAATACTGGTCACTACTCCTTCTAATGCACAACATCAGAGATTTGACATCAGAGGCTGAGCAAAAGTCACAAATATAGCACAGGGGATAGCAAACTCAACCAAGTGAAGCTCGCTATCACTGCATTCACTACACCCTGGAATCAAAACATTCAATGACCCTCAAATCAAAATTGCCCAATTGTCCCCAACCATTTCTTGGATGCCAAGTTTGAGAACACTTTAAAAAAATAACCATTTATTATTAATCGTGTAACCAAGCAGAACACAGAAGAAAAAGTCATCTATTTAATATCCGTTAATCAAGAGTTCAATCTACTTTGACCAGAAGTCCCCACTCTCTCCCGCTTTTCACTGTACCCAGGTACATGTGACAATAATAAATCAGATCAAATCACACACTCATTTCTTGAAAAGACTCAGAGATGGTCCTCAAGAGACTTCCTATTTTGTTATGAATCTACCTGATGATAATCCTGGGAAAAAAAAATCAGATCTCAGTGTGGAACCTGGAGAGACAGACCATAAGTTTTATTTCTGAGTTACCCAATAGATCCACGCCTGACTGCCAATTCCTCTACCAAAGCAACACAGGTTCATCGTAATCAAGCAAAGAAAAACAAGAGGCTTTACATAAATGCCAATTTTGAAAGATCTCAACGTAAACAGCAGAGGAAAGGTTCAACTGGTCTCCACCAACACCCTTGAGCTGTTCAAGGAGAGGTGGGTGCTGCAGAGAACAGAGTGTATTATTTCCCCCTCCTACTCTATTTTGATTTAATCCCTGCCCTCCCTTTCACTGTTTGATCACGGTTTGATATGAAGGGCACTGCTTGTCACTGGCCACTCGGGTGTTTCCTTTCTTCCTGGTGGGGGAAGTGGAATAAAGATTTGTACACCTCGTGTCTTCTACCGTGTCTCACACCTGCACACACACAGCATGGGTGCTGGGGAAAAATAAGCAGTTCCACAGTTAGGCTGTAGTGTAAAACAAAATTAACAGGAGCATCAGGGGTTCTGTTAAAAAAAATTCAACCCATTTCCCAGCAACATCCTTGACAGATGCTCAAGCCAAGTGAAGCATCACTCTTATCTTAATATGAGGATTCCTTCCTCAAATGAGCCTTTCCAGTTTTGATGACCTGGAGACGTTTTTCCAGTTCGGAGGACCCGGATTCCGTTTTGGTTCCGACAGCCAGGAGACTTCTGCAAACTCTCCCAACCAGGTGGTTGCAATGACAGCAGACTGACATCCCGTTTGGATGACACTCTGAACTTTCTCTGAACAAAAAGCTGATTCTTCTAAACACATACTGCTCGTGGTCTCGGACTGTCTCGCCTGTTTTATATCATAAAATCCTCATTGAAAACACTTCTTCAATTAACTCCACAGGTACCTGCTCAACGCATCAAATTAAGACACATGCCTTCGATGATGACAAAACACAGAAACAGACCCTTCGGTCCAACTCGTCCATGCTGACCTGTGACGATATTATGCTTTAAGAGCTATATTTGAGGTCTTTTGTTTTAAAAAGAAAGTTCTAACATAGGGGCACTGAGTCATTTATTTGAATCCAATTTATTTGAGACCTTGGGGTTTCTTTTTAAAAGGGTTGGAACAATAGAAGCAGCCTGAATGGGTGGGGTCAAGCTCCCCCAGAGTCAGGGCTGTTGAGTGTTAGTTTTTCGGTAGCAGTTGTTGGGGTCTTGAAGCTGGGGTTTGGAAGTTGCAGTACACCTCTCTCTCTTCTCTTCTCTCTCTCAGATTTCTCTTGTTTTTTTATCCTCCTGCACTGGTGAAGTGCCTGTGAGACAATCTATTTTACAGAGTTTGCCTTTCGCCAAGGAGTTGAATATGGGATGTTACTATAATGGAACAAATGCTGTTTAGCAGGTAAATCATCTATTATTCTGTTAAGCTTTCCTACAGTGTTAAGTTATTCCAATGTGTTCTTTCATTCACTGTATTTTAACGTAGTGGATGAATAAAGTGTGTTTTGCTTCAAGGTTGGCTGTTTGACCAATCGAATTGAATCCGGAAAGCAACGCCAGGCACTTGCCTTTATAATCAGAGAAAGTTCAGATCGAGGCTATCTTCTGAATATACTTTGAGGGGGTTTGGTCTGGTCCATAACAGGCCAGACATCCCAATTTGACCGGCTCCCATTTGCCAGCACTTGGCCCATATCCCTCCAAACCCTTCCTACTCATATACCCATCCAGATTCCTCTTAAATGTTGCAATTGTACCAGCCTCCACCACTTCCTCTGGCAGCTCATTCCATACACGTACCACTCTCTGCGTGAAAAAGCTGCCCCTTAGGTCCCTTTTATATCTTTCCCCTCTCACCCTAAACCTATGACCCTCTAGTTCTGGACTCCCCCACCCCAGGGAAAAGACTTTGTCTATTTATCCTATCCATGCTCCTCATGATTTTGTAAGCCTCTATAAAGGTCACCCCTCAGCCTCCGACGCTCCAGGGAAAACAGCCCCAGCCTCTCCCTAAAATTCAAACCCTCCCGTCCCGGCAATGTCACTTTCTGCACCCTCTCAAATATAACACATCCTTCCTGTAGCAGGGAGACCAGAATTGTATGCAGTGTCCTAACCAATATGACACAACATGACCTCCCAACTCCTGTACTCAATACTCTGACCAATAAAGGAAAGCAAACCAAACGCCCACCTTCACTATCCTATCTACCTGCGACTCCACTTTCAAGGAGCTATGAACCTGCACTCCAAGGTCTCCTTGTTCAGCAACACTCCCTCGGACCTTACCATTAAGTGTATAAGTTCTGGTATGATTCGCTTTCCCAAAATGCAACACCTCACGTTTACCTAAATCAAACTCCATCCACCACTCTTCAGCCCACTGGCCCAGCTGATCAAGATCCCATTGTACTAAGATAATCTTCGCTGTCCATTACACCACCTAATTTGGGTGTCATCTGCAAACTTTCCAACTATACCTTGTATGTTCACATCCAAATCATTTTATATAAACGTAGAGGGCCCAGCACCGATCCTTGTGGCACTCCACTGGTCACAGGCCTCCAGTCTGAAAAACAACCCTCCACCACCACCCTCTGTCTTCTACCTTCGAACCAGTTCTGTATACAAATGACCATCTGCGCTTGGCTCCCAGGTGATCGAACCTTACTAACCTGTCCACCACGCAGAACCTTGCCCAATACTGTGCTGACGTCCATACAGACAACGTCTATCGCCCTACCTCCATCGATCTTCCGTATCACCTCTTCACAACAAAACATCAATCATCTCAGCAAGATACAATTTCTGTATGCAAAGAACAAATAACCTTACAGCGCAGGAACAGGCCCTTCGGCCCTCCAAGGCTGCGCCAATCCAGATCCTCTATCCAAACCTGCTGCCTATTTTCTAAGGATCTGTATCCCTCTGCTCCCTGCCCTTTCGTGTATCTGTCGAGATACATCTTAAATGACGCTATCGTTCCCACCTCTACCGGCAACGCATTCCAGGTACCCAGCCCCCTCTGCGTAAAGAATTTTCCATACATATCTCCCTTAAACCTTTCCCCTCTCACTTTGAACTCGTGACTCCTAGTAATTGAGTCCCTCACTCTGGGAGAAGGTTGCTTGCTATCCACCCTGTCTATACCTCTCATGGTTTTGTTGGCCTCAAATCAGGTCCCCCCACAACCTCCGTCTTTCCAATGAAAATAATCCTGATCTGTTCAAACTCTCTTCATAGTTAGCATCCTCCATCCCAGGTAACATCCTGGTGAACCTCCTCTGCACCCTCTCCAAACGTTTGGTAATGTAGCAACCAGAACTGTACGAGGTATTCCAAATGTGGCCGAAACAAAGTCTTATATAACTGTAACATGACCTGCCAACTCTTGTACTCAATATTCTGTCCGATGAAGGAAAGCATGCCATATGCCTTCTTGACCACTCTACTGACCTGCATTGCCATCTTCAGGGAACAATGGGCCTGAACACACAGATCTCTCTCTACATCAGTTTTCCCCAGGACTTTTCCATTTACTGTATAGTTTGCTCTAGAATTGGATCTTCCAAAATGCATCACCTCACATTTGAACTCCATTTGCCCATTTCTCCACTCGACTCTGCAATCCATCTGTATTCTGCTGCATTCTCTGACATTCAGACTCCCCCCCCCCCCCCCCCCCCCCAATAGCTCCCTGGTCTCTAAAGAGACAAAAAAATGCCACCCTCACAAAATTGAAATGTGCATTTTTGTCACCATTTTAAAATCCACATTCCTAAACGATACAATGAATATTTTACATCTTTAATACAACAGGGGGAACAATTGTTGGTGGTCACTTCGACCAATCGGAGGGACCAATCAGCAGCCCTCACTTGGCCCAGAATAGAGTGCCGTTCCCTCGGAGGCTTGGCATTCTTGCGCATGTGTCCTGACGCGAGGGGGAGAAGCATCCACAGCGTTACTCAGCAACAGGTGGACCCCCCCCCCGCCACCTCCGCGGCCAGTTTCCGCAGGAGCGCGCTAGGTTCAAAGGGCATCAGGCCCTCACTGCAAATAAAGTGACAGCAGCCAATCCAGAAGAAGGGAACCCTTCCCACTTCGTCCACAGTCAGAATGGGACATGGCGCACAGCCACCCTGGGCCTGATTGGCAAAGGTGCAACCCGGTTAGCTGTGGACCGGCTGGTGCCTCCGCAGGTGGGAGGAGCGGGTGAAGCCCTTCCCGCACACGGGGCAGGCGAAGGGCCTCTCCCCGGTGTGGACCCGCCGGTGCCTCAGCAGGTGGGAGGACTGAACGAAGGCCTTCCCGCACTCGGGGCAGCTGAAGGGCCGCTTGCCGGTGTGGCCCCGCTGGTGCTTCCGCAGGGCGGAGGCGTCGCTGAAGGCCTTCCCGCACTCGGGGCAGGGGAAGGGCCGCTCCCCGGTGTGGACCCGTCGGTGGGTCTGCAGGCTGCACAGCTGGCTGAAGGCCTTGCCGCAGGCGGGGCAGGAGTAGGGCCTCTCGCCCGTGTGCACCCGCCGGTGCCTCAGCAGGGCCGAGGAGTGGGTGAAGCCTTTCCCGCAGGCCGAGCAGGAGAACGGCCTCTCCCCGGTGTGGACCCGACGGTGGCTCTGCAGGCTGCACGACTGGGTGAAGCCTTTCCCGCAGGCCGGGCAGGAGAACGGCCTCTCCCCGGTGTGCAGCCGCCGGTGCCGCTGCAGGGCGGAGGAGTGGGCGAAGCCCTTGCCGCACTCGGGGCAGGTGTGCGGCCTGTCCCCGGTGTGGACCCGCTGGTGGGAGAGCAGGCTGCAGAGCTGCGCGAAGCCCTTGGCGCAGGCCGGGCAGGTGAACGGCCGCTCCCCGGTGTGCACCCGCCGATGGGTCTCCAGCGCCGACGGGGAGAGGAAGCCTTTCCCACAGTCCGCACACTTCCACGGCTTCTCCATGGGCTGGGGAAGAGGTTCAAAGGGAAAGCCGGAGGCTTATTCACTCCGAGGACACATCCAGAGTCTCTCCTCGCTGACAATTCTTCAAAGTCAGAGCGCTGGCCTAGGCTCACCGAGTTCCGATTACATGCCAATTCTCTCCAAGATATTCCAAACTCAATTCGACCAACGTGCCCCAAATTACTCTGTCAGACGTTCGGTTTCGGCTCCCCATTCGCAAATCCTCCCCTCCCAGAATCCTGTGAAAAGAAGTCATTGTTGTCAGTACTGAAGACGCCAAAGAAATTCCGAACAGCCAATTCTAATTTCCACAAAACCTTTTTTCTCTCTCATTCCCTCAAAAGCTGCAAATCTCCATCCCACAGACTCGCCCTCAATCTCCCGCTCTGCTGTACCTCATCCTGAAGGGTCGGATTGATGCTGATTCACAAACCCCACACCCCTGGACACTGAGTGTGAGAATCGGGAGCAGGGGTCTCTTGGAGCCTGCGCCAGCACTGATCAGGTCGGAACTGTTCTGTTGTGATCTTTAAACCATTTTCTTGCCTTCCCCCCATAACCATCTCCTTCTTTGTTGCTCAAAACAATCAGCTGAACTCCCATCTTGAATATATTCGATGGTGCCCAGCCTTCAGTGCTTTCTGCACTCCACAGACTAACAACCTCCTGAAAGAATAACTTCCTCAGCTCACACTGGAGACACCTTATTTGTAATCTGCGATACCAAGGTAAAGATTTCTCAGTTTGTCCATCAAACAAAAATGTCTTATAGATTTCAAGCCATAGATTTAATAACGTCTGTACGCAATCATTGCCTCTCCTGCTCTTTGACTACATAAAAGTCCGAAAATAAACCGGTACAATTTCTAAAGCTCACGAGACTGTGTCGCTGCACCATCGATGAAAGGAGAGAATGACAAAGGAGCTGCTGTAAATCCAAATCTAACTGTGGAGAGTGGCACACACAAAGAGCTCTCAGAAAAGATGTGCCCCCCCCGGTTGGTCCCCTTACAGATTTATTATTCCTGCATCTGTCCTTGTTTGTTACAATGCTCAGTCCTTTGAGCACACAAGTTGCTCATGCTGAGGTTCTACAAGACTCTCTTCTGAAGTGTTGTGTCCAGTTCTGGTTAGAGGAAGGATATAATATTAAGCTGGAGATGGTTCAGAAGAGATTGACCAGGGTTATTGCTGGGAATGGAGGGTTTGGAAATAAGGAGAGGCTGGATAGGCTGGGCCATTTTTCAATGGAGTGCAGGAGATTGTGAGGGGTGACCTTATGGGCGTGTATAAAATCAGGAGGGGTACAGATAAGGTGAATGGCAGGTATCTATTCCCAAGGGTGGGGGATTTCAAGACTAGGGGGCATAATTTTAAGGTGAGAACAGAAAGATTTGAAAAAGACAGGAGGGGCAATTTCTTTACACAGAGAGTGGTTCGTGTGTGGAATGTACTCCCAGAGGAAATGATGGATACGGGTACAGTTACAACATTTAAAAGACATCTAGATGTGTACATGAGTAAGAAATGTTTGGAGAGCTGTGGGGCAAGCGCAGGCTGTTTTAGTTTGGGATTATGGTTGGCATGGACTGGTTGGACCGACATTATGACTCAGCACTATTCAATGTTTACACCAACAAGGGATGACAGAGTTTACTATACTCTCCAGTTAACTGATAGCCATCTCCTGAAGAAACCACCCCGTTTCACATTGAACATGAGGAATGGGCCTCTACATTTAGACAGGCACTTACATATGTAAAGCCAAGGGAGTAAAAGGGTGTAAGAGAAAAATAGAAACAACAACTCCAGGTGTGGCCTCACCAAGGTCCTGTACAGCTGCAGGAAGACATCCCACTTCGAAGCTCGATTCCTGTTACGAGGAAGGCGAATATATAGCACTTGCCTTGCTCATTGCTTGCTGCACCTGCCTGATGACTTTGGTTGACTGGACAGTTTTTGCAGCCCACTTGGCACGCTTTAAACAAAGCTCCTCCTTTCTGTCAAACGTCTTCAACTTCGGATTGAACTGCATCTGGCCAACTGACCCAGACCACCCTTTTCAAAGTTTGCCCCCCTCCCCTTCCCTTTGATTCACCTCCTTTCCCTTCACTCCCTGCAAGCCAACAGTTTAATTCCAGAACGAGAAAAGGAGGTGGGAAAAGAGAGGGTGCTGCACTCACAGATGTTGGACAGAGGAAGGAAGCTGCAGTCTGGCCTGAAGCTCAATCTTCATTCAGAGAGAGACAGCAGCAGCAGCAACTTCAAGAGCTCATGGTCCAACTTCCGCATTCAGACAAGGGGGGCTCTGATTGGCAGGAGGACCTAATTCCTTCCGGTCCTCCAAGGTTTCCTATTGGTCAATCCGGACATCGCTCTTTATGACGTCAGTGGCCAGTCCTCCCGCCCATGCGCAGTCCCCCTCTCCAACTCTTTCCCCTGGAATCCCAGCAGAGGGTTTGGCTGCAGACTGTGTCAGTCTTGTTTGGAAGGACAGCACTTTGCAACGGGATAGACCCAGGGGGCGTTTGCAACTGGGGGACCAGCATCAATGCACTCCTTCAGGGACACACACACAAACACTGCTGTATTTTATCCTCCTTCATTCCAGACACCAGCTCCTTCCTTGGACGCCTGCATCAAACCCATTTGCATCCCATTCCGCTCTTGTCTACCCGAAGATTTTTCAGCCCTCACTCTCTGAGCAGGACAGGAAGAGGTAAGCGTGGGACGGGTCGATCAGACCCTTCAGGGCAATGGGGAGTGGGATATGAGCTGCGCCAAAGTAATGAGAAGGGAGGCAGGGAATGTGGGGTGGAGATTTACAGCTTTTGGGGGTCGAGAGAAGAAGGAATGTTGCAAGGGAACTGGAATTGTCTGAAAGCAAAACAAATTCTGGAGAGGTCACAGCGGGTCAGGCAACATCCAGGGAGAGAGTGCAAACTGAGGTTTCCAGTCTAGATGCCCAGGGTTTTTTTTTGTTTTCGGTACAGATTCCAGCATCTGCAGTAATTTGCTCCAACTGGAATGGTCTGTTCTGAATTTCCATGTAAAAGTGAGGACTGGGAATCAGAGTCGAGATTAGAGTGGTGCTGGAAAAGCACAGCACCAGTATCACTCTATTCTAGACTCTGTTCTGAATGTTTGCCCTATCTTTTAGTATGTTCCATTTCCAAGATATTTTAAGGGGAGGAATTTCAGACACAAATCTCAAACTAAGTGTAATCGACCAGGCCAACCTCCCTCAAAGTATATTGAGAAGGTAGCTTAGACCCTAACGTTTTCTTAGTTTAAAGATAAGTGTAAGGTATTGCATTCCAGATGTGATTCAATTGGCTAAAGTACGTGACTTAAAGCAAAACACAACTTATTCATACGCTGTAGTTAAAATATGACAAAAGAAAATAATTGACTTTGCTGTAATTCTATTGGACAATTGAATAGAATAATAGATTAGTTGACTTTGAAACAGTAACTGTTCCAATATAGCAACATCCCATAAACATACTCTTGGCAACGGGCAATTTCAGAAGATAGACTATGTCTCAAGCAACAGGAAGAGATTCCCCCAGCCTTTAGTTGTAACCAAGAGGGGAAAAAATAGCTTCTGCTTCTTCAAGACCCCATCAGCAATTGCTGAAAGCTAAAATAAAAAAAAACCTGTTTCAGTGGGAGCTGGACCACACCCATTCAGGCTGCTTCTATTGTTCAAACTTTCTTAATAAAAAAAAAATACAAGGCCTCACAAGTTGTTGAGCTTATTAGCTTTCCAAATAGACATTTTGGCATCTCTGTCTTCAAGTCAAAAACTGTGGAGGGTCAGCATCAAAAAGAGTGGTGCTGGAAAAGCACAGCCTGTCAGTATGCGTCAGAGGAGCAGGAGAGTTGACGTTTTGAGCATCAGCTCTTCATCAGGACCGGGAGCCCTTCATTCCTGCTGAAGGGCTGATGTTGGAAACATTGACTCTCCTGCTCCTCGGATGCTGCCTGACCTGCTGTGCTTTTCCAGCAACACTCTTTTTGTTTCTGACTCTCCACCATCTGCAGGCCTCACTTTGGCTCTCTCTGAAAACCTTTCCTTTAAAAAGAACGAAACGGATCCCTCAAGGCCGTAGTATCATCGCATCAGAGTTGCTTGATTTACCAGGGAGTGACTACCATCAGCATTTAAGTCCAGAGGAAGTAACTGGTTGTTGGTTCTGTTTGTTTCAAAAGGTTGTAACCACCTGGGATAGCTTTGAAGTGCACGTAGAGAGCGTTCCTGTGAACTGACGATGGGGAGAGTTTTACCCGATTGCACAACCTGATAAGGCAGCATTTATCGTGAGCAGAGACTGCGTGCTTGGCTACTGTCTCAGGACGAGGATCTCGCTTCACGGGCGCCTGCATCATGGAGAAACCCTGGAAATGTGGCCACTGCGGGATCGGTTTCCGCTCCCCCTCCGCGCTGGAGATCCACCGGCGCGTCCACACCGGGGAGCGGCCGTTTGCCTGTCCCGACTGCGGGAAGGGCTTCACTAAGTCATCGTCGTTGGAGAGACACCGGCGCGTCCACACCAGGGAGAGGCCGTTCAGCTGCCCCGTCTGTGGGAAGGGCTTCACCCACTCGGCCGCCCTGCTGACCCACCGGCGGGTCCACGCGGGCGAGAGGCCGTTCGCCTGCTCTGACTGCGGCAAGGGCTTCAGAGACTCCTCCGCCCTGCTGAGGCACCGGCGGGTCCACACTGGGGAGAGGCCCTTCAGCTGCCCCGAGTGCCGGAAGGCCTTCAAGGACTCGTCCACCCTGCAGAAGCACCAGCGGGTGCACACCGGGGAGAGGCCGTTCGTCTGCTCCGAGTGCGGGAAGGGATTCACTCAGTCGTGCCACCTACTGACCCACCGGCCCGTCCACACGGGGGAGAGGCCCTTCAGCTGCCCCGAGTGCGGGAAGGCCTTCACCAAGTCGTCCAACCTGCGCACCCACCGGCGGGTCCACACCGGGGAGAGGCCCTTCAGCTGCCCCGAGTGCGGGAAGGCCTTCGGCGACTCGTCCACGCTGCTGACCCACCGGCGGGTCCACGCGGGGGAGAGGCCCTTCGCCTGCTCGCAGTGCGGCAAGGCCTTCACACGCTCGTCATACCTGCTGACCCACCAGCGGGTCCACACCGGCGAGAGGCCTTACGTCTGCCCGGCCTGTGGGAAAGGCTTCACTCTGCTCTCCGTGCTGCTGACGCACCAGAGAACACACCAGTGACAACCAAGCTAAGGTACCCATGCTGCCCAGGCATGTGCAGGTTCGGGTGGAATAGCGGTGCTAAATTACCATAGCGTCCCGGGATGTGCAGTTTCTGGGGAATTGGCAGAGCTAAATTATCCACATTGTGAAGGGATGTGCAGGATAGAGTGGATTGGCTGTGCTACATTACCCATAGTGCCCTGGGATGTGCAGTTTAGGGGGGATTGGCCATGCTAAATTACCCATAGTGCACTGGGGTTTGCAGATTAGGACGGATTGGCCATACTACGTACCTCAGTGTCCAGGCATGTTGCAGGTTAGAATGGATTGGCCATACCACATTCCCCACAGTGTGCAGTAAAGTGCAAGTTAGGGGGGATTGGCTATGCTAAATTGCCCATGGTATCACAGGGATATGTAGGTTAGGGTGGTTTGGCCATGCTAAATTACCCATACTGTCCAGAAATGTGCTGGTTAATGTGAATTATCCATGTTAAATTACCCATAGTGTGCAGGGATGTGCATGTTAGGGTGGGTTGGCCATGCTAAATGACCCATAGTGCCCAGGGACGTGCAGGTCAGGGAGGATTGGCTGTGCAAAATTACCCATAGTGTGTAGGATGTGCATGATAGGGTGGATGGCCGTGCTATATTACCCATAGTGCCTTGGGATGTGCAGGTTAGGGTTGACTGGCTATGCTGAATTACCCATTGTGTGCAGGAATGTGCGGGTTAGGATCAATTGGCCATGCTAAATTACCCATAGTGCCCTGGGATTTGCAGGTTAGAATGGATTGGCCATGCTGAATTATTCATGGTGTCCGGGGATGTGCACGATAGGGTGGATTGGCAACGGAAAATTACCCACAGTCCCCTGGAATGTGCAAGTTAGGGTAGATTGGCCAAGCTAATTACCCACAGTGCTGTGGCATGTGCAGGTTAGGGTGGATTGGCAATGTTAAATTACCCATAGTGCCCAGGGATGTGCAGGTTAGGGTGGATTGGCTATGCTAAATTACCCATAGTGTGATGGGATGTGCTAAATTAATCATAGTCTCCAGGGATGTGCATGTTAGGGTGGATTGGCTGTGCAAATTTACCCGTTGTGTGAAGGGATGTGCAGGTTAGGGTGAATTAGGTAATTTAGCATGACCAATCCACCCTAACCTGCACATCCCTTAACATGATGGGTAATTTAGCATGGCCATAATGCCCTGGCATGTGCAGATTAGAATGGATTGGCCATACTAAATTACCCATAGTGCCCTGGGATGTGCAGGTTAGCGTGGATTGGCTATGCTAAGTTACCCACACTGAAGGGATGTGCAGGGTAGGGTGGATGGCTATGTAAAATTACCCACAGTACCCTGGGATGTGCAGGTTATAATAGATTGGCCGTACTAAATTATCCATAATCTCCAGGGATGTGCAGGTTAGGGTGAGTCGGCCATGCTAAATTACCCGTACTGTGCAGAGATATGCAGGGTAGGGTGGATTGGCCATGTTAAATTACCCATAGTGCCCTGGGATGTGCAGGATGGAATGGATTGGCCATACTAAATTTCCCATAGTGACACAGGGATGTGCAGGTTAGAATGGATTGGCCATCCTAAATTACCCATAGTGCCCAGGGATGTGCAGGTTAGGGTGGACTGGCCATGCTAAATTGCTCGTAGCGTCCAGGCATGTTGCAGGTTAGGGTGGATTGACCTTGCTAAATTACCCACAGTGCCCAGGGATTTGCAGGTTAGGATGGATTGGCCGTATTACATTCCCCACAGCGCCCAGGGATGTGCAGGTTAGAGTAGATTGGCCATGCTAAATTACCCATAGTGCCCAGAGATGTGCAAGTTAGGGTGGATTAGCCATGCTAAATTGCCCACAGTGCCCTGGAATATGCAGGTTAGAATGGATTGGCCATATTACATTCCACACAGTGTGCAGGAAAGTGCAGGTTAGGGTGGATTGGCTAAGCTAAATTATCTACATTGTGAAGGGATGTGTAGGTTAGGGTGGATTAGCCATGCTAAATTGCCCATGGTATCACAGGGATATGTAGGTTAGGGTGGATTGGCCATGCTAAATTACCCATACTGTCCAGAAATGTGCAGGTTAGTGTGAATTATCCATGTTAAATTACCCATAGTGTGCAGGGATGTGCATGTTAGGGTGGGTTGGTCATGCTAAATTACCCATAGTGCTCAGGGGCATGTAGGTTAGGGTGGATTGGCCATGCTAAATGACCCATAGCGTCCAAGGATGTGCATGATAGGGTGGATTGGCTGTGCTAAATTACTCAGTGTGCAGGGATGTGCAGCTTAGGGTGGATGGCCATGCTATATTACCCATAGTGCCTTGGGATGAGCAGGTTACACTGGATTAGCCATGCTAATTTACCCATAGTGCCCAGGAATCTGCATGTTAGGGTGGTTTGGCCATGCTAAATTACCCATAGTGCCCTGGGATTTGCAGGTTAGAGTGGATTGGCCATGCTAAATTACCCATTGTGTCCAGGGATATGTAGGTGAGGGTGGATTGGCCGTGCAAATTACCAATAGTGTCCAAGGATGTACAGCTTAGGATGGATTGGCCATACTACATTCCCCATTATGTGTAGGGATGTGCGGGTTAGTGTGGATTGGCCATGCTAAATTGCCCACAGTATCACAGGGATATGTAGGTTAAGGTGGATTGGCTATGCGAACTTGTCCATAGTGTGCAGGAAAGTGCATGTCAGGATGGATGGCCATGCTAAATTACCCATACTGTCCAGAAATGTGCAGGTTAATGTGAATTATCCATGTTAAATTACCCACAGTGTGCAGGGATGTGCATGTTAGGGTGGATTGGCCGTGCTAAATTACCCATAGTGCCCAAAGGTATGTAGGTTAGGGTGGCTTGGCCAAGCTAAATTACTCATTGTGCCCAGGGATGTGCATGATAGGGTCAATTGGCCATGCTAAATGACCCATAGTGCCCAGGGACGTGCAGGTCAGGGTGGATTGGCTGTGCTAAATTACTCATCGTGCCCACGGATGTGCATGATAGGGTGGATTGGCTGTGCTAAATTACCCATAGTGTGTAGGATGTGCAGGTTAGGGTTGACTGGCTATGCTGAATTACCCATAGTTTGCAGGAAGGTGTCAGTTATGCTGGATGGGCCATGCTAAATTATCCATAGTGCCCAGGGGCATGTAGGTTAGGGTGGAAAGGACTTGCTGAATTACCCATAGTGTCCAGGAATCTGCATGTTAGGGTGGTTTGGCCATCCTAAATTACCCAAAGTGTCCAGGAATGTGCAGGTTAGGATCAGTTGGCCATGCTAAATTACCCATAGTGCCCTGGGATTTGCGGTTAGAATGGATTGGCCTTGCTGAATTATTCATGGTGTCCCGGGATGTGCACGATAGGGTGGATTGGCCAAGCTAATTACCCACAGTGCTGTGGCATGTGCAGGTCAGGGTGGATTGGCAATGTTAAATTACCCATAGTGTCCAGGAATGTGCAGGTTAGGGTGGATTGGCTGTGCTAATTACCCACAGTGCTGTGGCATGTGCAGGTCAGGGTGGATTGGCAATGTTAAATTACCCATAGTGTCCAGGAATGTGCAGGTTAGGGTGGATTGGCTGTGCTAATTACCCATAGTGTGATGGGGTGTGCAGGTTAGGGTGAATTGGGTAATTTAGCATGGCCAATCCACCCTAACCTGCACATCCCTTAACACTATAGGTAATTTAGCAAGGCCATAGTGCCCTGGGATGTGCAGGTTAGAATGGATTGGCTATGCCAAATTCCCCATAGTGTGCAGGGATGTGCATATTAGGGTAGATTGGTCATGCGAAATTACCCACACTGTGAGGGGTGTGTAGGGTAGGGTGGATTGGCTATGTAAAATTACCCATAGTGCCCTAGGATGTGCAGGTTAGAATAGATTGGCTGTACTAAATTACCCATAGTGTGCACGGTTGTGCAGCTGAGGGTGGATTGGTGATGCTAAATTATCCACAGTGTGAAGGGATGTGCACATTACGGTGAATTGGCCATGTTAAATTACTCACACTGTGATGGAATGTGCAGGTTAGGGTGGATTGGCCATGCTAAATTACCTATAGTGCCCTGGACTGACCACCTGAAGGTGCTGGGTATTTGGTTCGGGGGGACTGGGGCATGCGCCAAGACCTGGGAGGAACGGATCAGGAAGGTGAGACAGAAACTGGGCAGATGGGAGCAACGGTCGCTCTCCATCGCGGGTAAAAACCTGGTCATCAGGCGTGAGGTACTCTCAGTATTGTTATACGTGGCACAGGTCTGGCCTATCCCCAGAACCTGTGCTGCCTCAGTCACCCGGGCCATCTTCCACTTCGTGTGGAGATCAAAGATGGACCGGGTCCGAAGAGACGTAATGTACAAAGACCGGTGCAATGGGGGAAAAAACACACCCAATGCCACCCTCACCCTGATGGCCACCTTTGTGTGTGGCTGCATCAAGCTGTGCGTGGATCCCCGGTACGCAAACACCAAGTGTCACTACGTACTGAGGTTCTACCTGTCCCCGGTGTTGCGAAGGATGGGCCTGGCCTCACTGCTGCAGAACGCTCCGAGTAGTTGGACCGTTCGTGGAGAAATTTTATGAAGAAAAACACCTTTGACCACAAGTCCATCAGGAAGTGGTCAGCACGTAGTGTCCTTGAGACCCTTCAGGAAAAGGAGAGGGCGGATCCTATCGAGCGGTTCCCTGAGCAGACTGTCAAAGCCATTTGGCAGAATGCCTCATCACCAGAACTTTCCAACAAGCACCAAGACATGGCTTGGCTGGTGGTGAGAAGGGCTCTGCCTGTGAGATCATTTATGCACGCCCAGACTCTCAGCCATACCGCACACTGCCCTCGAAGCGGCTGCGGGGGGGACGAGACTGTCACACACCTCCTTCTGGAATGTGCCTACGCAGAGGAAGTCTGGAGAGGAATGCAGTGGTGTTTGTCGAGGTTCGTCCCGAGCCGTGACGTGGGACTCCGTGCTCTACGGCCTGTTCCCCGGGACGCACACCGAGACGGACATCAACTGTGCCTGGAGGATCATCAACTCGGTGAAGGACGCTCTCTGGGTGGTCCGAAACCTGCTGATCTTCCAGCTGAAGGAGTTGACCCCGACTGAGTGTTGCAGACTGGCACATTCCAAGGTCCAGGACTACGTGTTGAGGGATGCACTGAAGCTTGGGGCAGCTGCCGCCAAGGCGCGGTGGGGAAAGACCACCGTGTAACATCTGCCTGCCTAAGAAGAACAGGGGGCCCACGCAGTCATTTGGGCTCCGCTGGCGTCTGAGCTCAATGTAATCGCACCAACCTGTGAATAGGAATGATTACCCTGTTTCGATACGCAAAGAAATGGAATGTTTACAGAAGGATGGCATGTCCAATTGTATAGATCAAATATTTATGAATAAATTATATTTTTGAAATAAAAAAAATTACCTATAGTGCCCTGGAATGTACAGGTTAGAATGGATTGGCCATGCTAAATTGCCCATAGTGTCTAGCGATGTGCAGGTTCAGGTAGATTGGCCATGCTAAATTACCCACAATGCTGTGGCATGTGCAGGTTAGGGTGAATTGGCCATGCTAAGTTAATCATAGTGTCCAGGGATGTGCAGGTTAGGGTGGATTGGCCATGCGAAATTACCCATTGTGTGAAGGGGTGTGCAGGTTAGGGTGAATTGGGTAATTTAGCATGGCCATTCCACACAAACCTGCACATCTCTTAACACTATGGGTAATTTAGCATAGCCATAGTGCCCTCGGATGTGCAGGTTAGAATGGATTGGCCATACTAAATTACCCATAGTCTCCAGGGATGTGCAGGTTAGGGTGAATTGGCCGTGCTAAATTACCCGTACTGTAGAGGGATATACAGTGTAGGGTGAATTGGCCATGCTAAATTTCCCATAGTGACACAGGGATGTGCAGGTTAGGGTGGATTGGCCATGCTAAATTACCCATAGTGCCCTGGGATGTGCAGGTTCGGGTGGATTGGCCATGCTAAATTTCCCTTAGTGACACAGGGATGTGCAGGTTAGGGTGGATTGGCCATGCTAAATTACCCATAGTGCCCTGGGATGTGCAGGTTCGGGTGGATTGGCCATGCTAAATCACCGATAGTGTCCAGGGATGTGCATTTTAAGGTGGATTGGCTGTGCTAAATTACCCACACTGAAGGGATGTGCGGGTTAGGGTGGATTAGCCATGCTAAATTACCCATAGTGCCCTGGGATGTGCAGTTTAGGTTGGATTGGCCATGCTAAATTACTCATCATGTCCAGGGATGTTCAGGTTAGGGTGGATTGGCTATGCTAAATTACCCAGTGTGTGCAGGAAGGTGCATGTTAGGGTGGATGGGCCATGCTAAATACCCATAGTGCCCTAGGATGTGTAGGTTAGGGTGGATTGGCCATGCGAAATTACCCATTGTGTGAAGGGGCATGTAGGTTAGGGTGAATTGGGTAATTTAGAATGGCCAATCCACACAAACCTGCACATCCCTTAACACTATGGGTAATTTAGCATGGCCATAGTGCCCTGGGATGTGCAGGTTAGGGTGGATTGGCCTTGCTAAATTACCCATAGTGCCCAGGGATGTGCAGGTTAGGGTGGATTGGCAATGCTAAATTACCCATAGTGCCCAGGGATGTGCAGGTTAGGGTGGATTGGCCATACTAAATTACCCATAGTCTCCAGGGATGTGCAGGTTAGGGTGAATTGGCCGTGCTAAATTACCCGTACTGTAGAGGGATATACAGTGTAGGGTGAATTGGCCATGCTAAATTTCCCATAGTGACACAGGGATGTGCAGGTTAGGGTGGATTGGCCATGCTAAATTACCCATAGTGTCCTGGGATGTGCAGGTTCGGGTGGATTGGCTATGCTAAATCACCGATAGTGTCCAGGGATGTGCATTTTAAGGTGGATTGGCTGTGCTAAATTACCCACACTGTGAAGGGTTGTGCGGGTTAGGGTGGATTGGCCATGCTAAATTTCCCATAGTGACACAGGGATGTGCAGGTTAGGGTGGATTGGCCATGCTAAATTACCCATAGTGCCCTGGGATGTGCAGGTTCGGGTGGATTGGCCATGCTAAATCACCGATAGTGTCCAGGGATGTGCATTTTAAGGTGGATTGGCTGTGCTAAATTACCCACACTGTGAAGGGATGTGCAGGTTAGGGTGGATTGGCCGTGCCAAATTACCCATCGTGCCCTGGGATGTGCTGGTTATTGTGGATTAGCTGTGCTAAGTTACCCATGGTGTACAGGGATGTGCACGTTAGGGTGGATTGGCCTTGCTAATCACCCATAATGCCAAAGGGCATTTAGGTTAGGGTGGATTGGCTGTGCTAAAGTACCCATAATGCCCAGGGGCATGTAGGTTTGGGTGGATTGGCCATGCTGAATTACCCACAATGCCATGGCATGTGCAGGTTAGGGTGGATTGGTCATGCTAAATTACCCATAGCGTGCAGCGAGGTGTGGGTTAGGGTAGATTGGCTATGCTAAATTACCTATAGTGCCCTTGGATGTGCAGGTTAGGGTGGATTGGCTGTGCTAAATTACCCACAGTGCCCCTGGATGTGCAGATTAGGGTGGATTGGCTGTGCTAAATTACCCATAGTCTCCTGGGATGTGTGGGTTAGAGTGGATTAGTCATGCTAAATTACTGATAGTGCCCTGTGCTTTGCAGGTTAGACTGGGGGGTTGGCTATGCTAAATTACCCATGGTGTCCCGGTATGTGCATAATAGAGTGATTGGCCAAGCTAAATTACCCACAGTATCCAGGGATGTGCAGGTTAGAGTGGATTGGCCAATCTAAATTGCCCGTAGTGCGCAGGGCTGTGCAGGTTAGGGTGAATTGTCATGCTAAATTACCCATGGTGCCATGGGATGTGCAGGTGAAGGTGGATTGGCCATGCTAAATTACCCATGGTGCCTGGGATGTGCAGGTTAGGGTGCATTGGCCATGCTAAATTACCCATAGTCTCCAGGGATATGCAGGTTAGGGTGCATTAGTCAGAGGTAAATGCAGAGCAGTAGGGATGAGGGAATGGGTCTGGATTGGGTAATCTTCAGAGGGTTGGTGTAGACTCGTTGGGTTAAATACCTGCTTTCACACCGTCGGGAATTCTATGAGCCCAGGTCTGCACCTTCCCCACTGCTGTGTCCCACAGAGACTGAGGAAATGCATTTTGCGTAACCTGGGATGTTTTCCTGTATGTGCGCATCAATTTTCCATTTGTCTGTGTCCCATCAAGACTCCTGGTATCCGCCTCAATCTATCTCACCCCTCGGCCCCCCCAGCCCTCCATCAGCGTATCCTTCTGTTGTCGGAATCCAGCTTCCCCTGAAATGTATTCCCGCTGCTCCCCTCAACCACTCACTGTTGGCGGGAAGACCGACATTCATCGGGGCTAAAGTGGGTTCTCTAGAAAGGAGCAACCCCCCCCCCCCTTATCTGCCCATATCTCTGTCTCTCTCTCTACCCCGCTCTCTTCCCCACTCCCCTCTGTTCCCCCCCCCGCTCCCCTCTGTCCCCCCGCTCTCCTCTCCTCTCTCCCCCTCTCTACCCCCCTCTCCCCTCTCTCCCCCCTCCCCTCTCAATCCCTCTCGGACCCATCCAATTTCCTTTTGGAGACTGTTTCTTGCATATCCTCCCATCACCCTCCAGATCATTAAGATTCAACGTATCGGGAAATCCTGTCTTTCACCCCCCCTCCACACACCCCCACATCCTCCCCCACAGCCCCCCCCCCCCCCCCCCCCCAACACGTCCCTGCCGACCGGATATCCCAACCCAATCTAGTCCCACCTGCCAGCACCCGGCTCATATCCCTCCAAACCCTTCCTATTCATATCCCCATCCAGATGCCTCTTAAATGTTGCAATTGTACCAGCCTCCACCACTTCCTCTGGCAGCTCATTCCATACACGTACCACCCTCTGTGTGAAAATGTTGCCCCTTAGGTCTCTTTTATATCTTTCCCCGCTCACCCTAAACCTATGCCCCTCTAGTTCTAGACTCCCCCGCCCCAGGGAAAAGACTTTGTCTATTTATCCTATCCGTGCCCCTCATAATTTTATAAACCTCTCTCAGGTCACCCCTCAGCCTCAGACGCTCCAGGGAAAACAGCCCCAGCCTGTTCAGCCTCTTCCCTACAGCTCAAACCCTCCAACACCTTTGTAAATCTTTTCCGGACCCTTTTCAAGTTTCACAACATCTTTCCGATAGGAAGGAGACCAGAATTGCACGCAATATTCCAACATGGAAGAGCTCAAATCAACATGGTCATTCTAACATATGAGAGACTTAACAAGCAATCCAAGTCCTTTTCAATGTATAATTTCAGTTACATCACACTGTAAATCTTTGCTGTAAACTCTGTGTCGTACGATCTTATTCTCCACAACCACCTGATGAAGGAGCGTCGCACCGAAAGCTAGTGCTTCCAAATAAACCTGTTGGACTATAACCTGGTGTTGTGTGATTTTTAAGGAGAAAGTGAGGTCTGCAGATGCTGGAGATCAGAGCTGAAAATGTGTTGCTGGAAAAGCGCAGCAGGTCAGGCAGCATCCTGGGAACAGGAGAATCGACGTTTCGGGCATAAGCCCTCCTGAAGAAGGGCTTATGCCCGAAACGTCGATTCTCCTGTTCCCTGGATGCTGCCTGACCTGCTGCGCTTTTCCAGCAACACATTTTCAGCTCAGTTGTGTGATTTTTAACTTTGTACACCCCAGTCCAACACCGGCTCCTCCAAATTATTTCTCTTGGAGGTATTTGCATCCTTTATATTGAAGCGAGGCTCACTTTACCTGACCGCCTTGAAAGATGAGGGTTGTAGAGGGGGGGAGCAAAGCGAAAATGTCATCATCCTCTGGCACAAACACTTCGGCCCAACCAGCCCAGGCTAAACGGAATCCCAGACTAAACTAATCCCACCAGCCTGCTCCCGGCCCATATCCCTCCAACCCTTTCCTGTTCCCGTCTGTTGGGGCTGGGATAAATTATGCAGTGGGGTGACTCGCTCATAACAGTCCAATTTAAATTAGATTAGATTCCCTACAGGGTGGAAACAGGCCCTTCAGCCCAACAAGTCCACACCGACCCTCCGAAGAGCAACCCACCCAGACCCATTCCCCTACATTTACCCCTTCACCTAACACTACGGGCAGTTTAGCACGGCCAATTCACCTAACCCGCACACCTTTTGGACTGTGGGAGGAAACCGGAGCACCCGGAGGAAATTCGCGCAGACACGGGGAGAATGTGCAAACTCCACACAGTCAGTCGCCCAAGGCTGGAATCGAACCTGGGACCCTGGGGCTGTGAGGCAGCAGTGCTAACCACTGAGCCACCGGGCCACCCCGTAACTTAGGGGAGCAATGAATTGCGCCATGCAAAACTTGAGTTTGACTGTTTATTGGTGAGCTCACTGGGAGAGACCAGTTGACCTAATGGTCACAAGCCACTCTGACGAGATGCAGAGAGTTGCGTGATTTTGCAGGTTACAATCATTTAACAATTAGCAAACTGTTAATTGCAGTATAATGAGTAATTGGGCACTTTGCCCAGTCACCAGCCTCAGTCACGTAGTGTCTGCACAGTGCTGGTTAGTAGCTGATAACCAAGTGTTAGTATAACAGTAGATTCTTGTATAAAAAGAACATTCCCATACTGGGAAAGAGTTTCACTATCAGGTGCTAGTACAGCCTCAAGGACAGCCACCACACTGAGCCTGGGAATGTACAAGAGGACACGAACATGAAAATTAAAATGGATTCCAGGCTTTTAGTATGCGACAAGATGGCTGCTTGAGTTATAATGAATCTCCCACAATGCCTTGATCCAAATGTCTTTCAAACGTTGTAACTATGCCCATGCCCTCTGGGTAAAGGAAGTCACCCCCCTCCCCCCCACTCCCTGTGTCCTTTTTAAATCTCTCTCCATTAAAAACATGCCCCTGAATCTTAACCTCCAGCCCCCACCCCCAAATCCTCCAACCCTGACGCTCCAGGGAAAACAGCCCCAGCCTGTTCAGCCTCTCCCTCCAGCTCAAACCCTCCAACATCCTTGTAAATCTTTTCCGAACCCTTTCAAGTTTCACAACATCCTTCCTACAGGAGGGAGACCAGAATTGCACGCAATATTCCAACAGTGACCTAACCAATGTCCTGTACAGCCGCAACATGACCTCCCAACTCCTGTACTCAATACTCTGACCAATAAAGGAAAGCATATCAAACGCCTTCTTCACTATCCTATCTACCTGTGACTCCACTTTCAAGGAGCTATGAACCTGCACTCCAAGGTCTCTTTGTTCAGCAACACTCCCTAGGACCTTACCATTAAGTGTATAAATCCTGCTAAGATTTGCTTTCCCAAAATGTGGGCGGCACGGTGGCACAGTGGTTAGCACTGCTGCCTCACAGCGCCAGAGACCCAGGTTCAATTCTCCGCCTCAAGCGACTGACTGTGTGGAGTTTGCACGTTCTCCCCGTGTCTGCGTGGGTTTCCTCCGGGTGCTCCAGTTTCCTCCCACAGTCCAAAGATGTGCAGGTCAGGTGAATTGGCCATGCTCAATTGCCCATAGTGTTAGGTAAGGGGTAAATGTAGGGGTATGGGTGGGTTGCGCTTCGGCGGGTCGGTGTGGACTTGTTTCCACACTGTAAGTAATCTAATTCAAAAATGCAGCACCTCGCATTTATCTGAATTAAACTCCATCTGCCACTTCTCAGCCCACTGGCCCATCTGGTCCAGATCCTGTTGTAATCTGAGGTAACCCTCTTCGCTGTCCACTACACCTCCAATTTTGGTGTCATCTGCAAACTTACTAACCTGTACCTCTTATGCTCACATCCAAATCATTTATGTAAATGACAAAAAGTAGAGGGCCCAGCACCGATCCTTGTGGCACTCCACTGGTCACAGGCCTCCAGTCTGAAACACAACCCTCTGTGTATTTGGATTTTTGGAAAGCATTTATTAAGCCAGCTATGTTGGGTGCTCCTTAACAAGACAAGAGCCTATGGTGTTGGAGGGAATAGATCAGCATGGGGAAGTGGTGGACTCAGGTACAGTTACAACATTTTGAAAAGACATTTGATAAGAAGGAAATGTTTGGAAGGATATGGCCCAGGAGCAGGCAGGTGGGACTAGTTTAGTTTGGGATCATGTTCGGCGTGGACTGGTCGGACCGAAGGGTCTGTTTCCGCGCTGTCGGACTCTGTGTCCCTCAAAAATCGGCTGATTACCAGAATTGGGATAAAGGGGGCATTTTCAGAAGGGCGACCCCTAGTGAAGTGCCGCTGGGATTACCGCTGGAGCCATAATTATTTCGATGAGGAAAGGGAACGGAGTCATCGAGACCTACAGCCACAGACAGAGGCACTTGGGCTCATTGGTCAAAAATATCTATTTTATCTATGTTCTACCCAAATTGACAGGTGGCACAGTGGCTCAGTGGTTAGCACTGCTGCCTCACCGCACCAAGGTCCCAGGTTGGATTCCAGCCTCGGGCGACTGTCTGTGTGGATTTTCCCCTTCTCCCCGTGTCTGCGTGGGTTTCCTCTGGGTGCTCCAGTTTCCTCCCACAGTCCTAAAGATGTGCGAGTTAGGGTGAATTGGCCACGCTAAATTGCCCGTAGTGTTCAGGGACGTGTAGGTAAGATGCATTGGTCAGGGGTAAATGTCGGGTAATAGGGTAGGGGAATGGGTCTGGGTGGGTTACTCTTCGAAGGGTCGGTGTGGACTTGTTGGGTGAACGGCCTGTTTCCGCACTGTAGGGGATTCTAAGATTCCAAGTTTGTGGCTGGTGCACAGAATCTGTGAAGGGAAATCGACAGGTCGAGCAACAACTTGTCCGGAGGAATCCAACGTAGGAGAAAGTGACTGCCGACGCTAGAGATCAGAATCCAAGCGTATGGTGTTCGAAAAGCACAGCAGGTCAGGCAGCATCCGAGGAGCAGGAGAACCGACATTTCAATCAGGAACCTAATGAAGGTCTTAAACCCGAAACGTCGATTTTCCTGCTCCTCGGATGCTGCCTGACCGGCTGTGCTTTTCCAGGAATACAACATAGGCAAGTAAGTCCGTGGAGTTCCAACAGCATTGGAGACAAACCCTTTGGTCCAACCAGTCCATGCTGGCCATAATCCCAAACTAAACTGGTCACACCTGCCTGCTACTAGCCCATATCCTTCCAAACCTTTCCTATTCATGTCCTTATCCAAATGTCTTTTCAATGTATCTGTCATCGCGTCCGCCACTTTCTCAGGAAGGATAGAGGAGCTGAATATTATTTAACTGGTGTTACGACACAACAGGGGACTCTTCAATCTACCGCCCAGAAACGCTCACCTTGCCTCGTAATGTGAGTGAGAGAGAACTCCCGAATTCCACTATTTAACGAAAATAACATCAATTTAAAAATCACCCAATACCAGTTATAGTCCAACAGGTTTAATTGGAAGCACAATAGCTTTCGGTGTTGTGTGATTTACACCCCAGTCCAACACCGGCGTCTCTAAATCATGACTAACATCAATTTATTTTTTTCTTTGAACATTAAACAATTATTCCCAATTCTAAGCCCCTCTTTCCCGTAACTGCTTATTATCTGCCTCCAACTCTATAACAATATGCTGTTCCAATAAAACTTAGTAAAATTACATGGAGTCATAGAGATGTACAGCATGGAAACAGACCCTTCGGTCCAACCCGTCCATGCCGACCAGATATCCCAACCCAATCTAGTCCCACCTGCCAGCACCCGGCCCATATCCCTCCAAACTCTTCCTATTCATATACCCATCCAAATGCCTCTTAAATGTTGCAAATGTACCAGCCTCCGCCATTTTCTCTGGCAGCTCATTCCATACATGTGCCACTCTCTGCGTGAAACAGTTGCCCCTTAGGTCTCTTTTATATCTTTCCCCTCTCACCCTAAATCTATGCCCTCTAGTTCTGGACTCCCCGAACCCAAGGAAAAGACTTTGTCTATTTACCCTATCCATGCCCCTCAATTTTATAAACCTCTGTAAGGTCACCCCCTCAGCCTCTGACGCTCCAGGGAAAACAGCCCCAGTCGGTTCAGCCTCTCCCTGTAGCTCAGATCCTCCAACCCTGGCAATATCCTTGTAAATCTTTTCTGAACCCTTTCAAGTTTCACAACATCTTTCCGATAGGAAGGAGACCAGAATTGCACGCAATATTCCAACAGTGGCCTGACCAATGTCCTGTACAGCCGCAACATGACCTCCCAACTCCTGTACTCAATACTCTGACCAATAAAGGAAAGCATACCAAACGCCTTCTTCACTATCCTATCTACCTCCAACTCCACTTTCAAGGAGCTATGAACCTGCACTCCAAGGTCTCTTTGTTCAGCAACACTTCCTATAACCTTACCATTAAGTGTATAAGTCCTGCTAATATTTGCTTTCCCAAAATGCAGCACCTCGCATTTATCTGAATTAAACTCCATCTGTCACTTCTCAGCCCATTGGCCCATCTGGTCAATTTATTTTCAAAACCACACAGCCACTGTCGTCTTCTGTCTTCCCTCTTCCAGCTGAGGATCTCCCTGAGTCATCATCTTTCTTTTTACTGCGAGTATCTTTCATATGAAAAGGTCCCTTTTGATAGAGAGGGTTTCCTCATTTCTTGGGGAGCAAGGTGTTAGCTCTCCCTGCGTTTCTGTCTCGACGGCATTTGCTCTCTCAGCAATTTTCAAAATGTCTGCGTTTTTATATCCCCAACATTGGATCATCTCATTGGTTCAAAGTTGGCAAAACAATAAATGCAATTCGATTGGGTTTTAGTATTCTGGGGCATAATTTAAACTGACTGGTTAAATTCAAATTGTTGTCAAAGCAGCAACCAAAGCTCAGGTATCCCTTTCACAGCCTCTTTTCAATTTTCCAGTACACTGTGGGACTGCCACCTAGTCAGACATAGAGGGGCTTGTAAGCTCGCAGTTTAGAACAGCCTTCAGCTTCAGAACACTGGAGAAAAAATGCAGAAAGCCATAGAAGTAAAGGGATTTGGGAATTCTCGTCCACGAATCTCAAAAAAGTGAGCATTCAAATTCAGCGGGTGATGGGGAAGACAAATGGTGTGTTTATTTCAAAGGAAATAGTGAAGTCAGGAGATTTTGCTGAAATGCATTCTACGAGGCACCTAGTTCAACCATATTGAGAATACCATGAGCAGCTTTTTTGTCTCTGAAAGAAATTTATTGCAGGCGTCGGAGACAGTCCAGAGATCGATACCGAGGGACTGCCTTTGAAGAGGTTGAGTGCCTTGGGCCTGCATTTAGAAGGAGAGGCGACCGTATTAAAATAAAAGACTCTTTGGGAAGACTTGAGAGGCTCGGAGTGGAAAGGTCGTTTCCCCTTGTGTGGGAGAGTGTAGGACCAGAGGGGGCGCCATCTCCAAGTGAGGGGGTGGCCTGTTGACGACAAGGAATTTCCTCTCTCTCCAGGCAGGGGGAGGAGTGAATCTGGAATTCTTCACTGCAAGGGGCTGCTGGGTTATTGAGGATATTCAAGGCAGAGCTGAAAACGTGTTGCTGGAAAAGCGCAGCGGGTCAGGCAGCATCCTAGGAGCAGGAGAACCGACGTTTCGGGCATGAGCCCTTCTTCGGGAAAGTGGAGTGGAGGGTGATCAGATCATTCCCAATGGTAAAGCAGGCACGATGGGTAGAGTGGCTGAGTTATGTTTCCGTATCTTCCAGCCCAAGCGATCTGGGGGGATTTCAGGCCTGCCGGAAAAGGTCGGGGAGTGAGTAAAATTAGTGGGAAGAGAGAACAATTTGCATTTGGATGGAAAAGAGCTTGAGAGAGGTGATAGTGGGAAATATTTGGGGTGGTTCAGTGGTTAGCACCGCTGCCTCACAACGCCAAGGACCCGGGTTTGATTCCAGCCTCAGGGTGACTGTCTGTGTGCAGTTTGCACATTCTCCCCTCCCCCACTGCGTCTGCGTGGGTGTCCCCCGGGTGCTCTGGTTTCCTCCCACAGTCCGAAGATGTGCAGGTTAGAGTGGATTGGTCCAGGTAAATTACCCACAATGCCCAGGGATGTGCAATTTAGGGTGAATTGGCCATGCTAAATTACCCACAATGCCCAGGGATGTGTGGGTTAGGGTGGATTGGCCAAGCTAAATTACCCTCAATGCCCAGGGATGTGTAGGATAGGGTGGATTGGCCGTGCTAAATTACCCACAATGCACAGGGATGTGCAGGTTAGGGTGGATTGGCCATGCTAAATTACCCACAATGCATAGGGATGTGCAGGTTAGGGTGGATTGGCTATGCTAAATTACCCACAATGCACAGGGATGTGCAGGTTAGGGTGGATTGGCCGTGCTAAATTATCCACAATGCACAGGGATGTGCAGGTTAGGGTGGATTGGCCATGGTAAATTACCCACAATGCACAGGGATGTGCAGGTTAGGGTGGATTGGCTATGCTAAATTACCCACAATGCACAGTGATGTGCAGGTTAGGGTGGATTGGCCGTGCTAAATTACCCACAATGCACAGGGATGTGCAGGTTAGGGTGGAGGGGCCATGCTAAATTACCCACAATGCACAGGGATGTGCAGGTTAGGGTGGATTGGCCATGGTAAATTACCCATAGTGCCCAGGGATGTGTAGGTTAGGGTGGATTGGCTGTGCTAAATTACCCACAATGCACAGGGATGTGTAGGTTAGGGTGGATTGGCCATGCTAAATTACCCACAATGCCCAGGGATGTGTAGGTTAGGGTGGATTGGCCATGCTAAATTACCCACAATGCCCAGGGATGTGTAGGTTCAGGTGGATTGGCCGTGCTAAATTACCCACAATGCACAGGGATGTGCAGGTTAGGGTGGATTGGCCATGCTAAATTACCCACAATGCACAGGGATGTGCAGGTTAGGGTGGATTGGCCATGCTAAATTACCCACAATGCCCAGGGATGTGTAGGTTCAGGTGGATTGGCCGTGCTAAATTACCCACAATGCACAGGGATGTGCAGGTTAGGGTGGATTGGCCATGCTAAATTACCCTTAGTTTGAGTTACAGATCAGCTCAGAAAGATTTAAAGAGAGAGTTAAGAAGAGCAAAGAGAGGACACGAGCAGTCTTTAGCAAATAGAATAAAGGAGAACCCTAAAGCTTTCTATAGGTATGTGCGGAATAAAAGGATGATTAGGGTAGGAATAGGGCCAGTCAAAGACAGAAGTGGGAAGTTGAGTGTGGACCCTGTGGAGATCGGAGAGGTGCTAAATGAACATTTCTCATCGGTTTTCACTCAGGAAAAGGAGAATATTGTAGAGGAGAAGAATGAGGTACGAGATATTAGACTCGAAAGGATCGAGGTTAGTTCCGAACAGGTGTTATCAATTCTAGAAGGAGTGAAAATAGGCAAGTCCCCTGGGCCGGATGGGATTTATCCGAGGATTCTCTGGGAAGCCAGGGAGGAGACAGCAGAGCCTTTGGCATTGATATTTGAGTCGTCATTGTCTACGGGTTTAGTACCTGAGGACTGGAGGATTGCAAATGTTGTGCCTTGTTCAAGAAGGGCAGCAGAGATGACCCAGGTAGTTATAGACCAGTGAGCCTTACTTCTGTTGTAGGAAAGATTTTGTAAAGGAATATTAGAGATCGGATTTATAATCATCTAGCAAGCAACAATTTGATTTCAGATAGTCAACATGGTTTTGTCAAGGGCAGGTCGTGTCTCACAAACCTCATTGAGTTTTTTGAGAAGGTGACCAAGCATGTGGATGAGGGTAGGGCAGTTGACGTGGTGTACATGGACCTCAGTAAAGCCTTTGATGAGGTTCCACATGGTGGGCTGTTGGGGAAAATGCTGAGGCGTGGGACTGAGGGTGATTTAGCAGTTTGGATTAGAAACTGGCTTTCTGAAAGAAGGCAGCGAGTGGTGGTTGATGGAAAATATTCAGTCTGGAGTCCGGTTACTAGTGGTGCGCCACAAGGATCTGTTTTGGGACCACTGCTGTTTGTCATTTTTATAAATGACTTAGACACAGGCATAGGCGGATGGATTAGTAAATTCGCAGACGACACTAAAGTTGGTGAAATAGTGGACAGTGTGGAAGAATGTTACAGTTTGCGGGGGACTTGGATAAACTGCAGAATTGGGCTGAGAGGTGGCAAATGGAGTTCAATGCAGCTAAATGTGAGGTGATGCACTTTGGGAAGAATAACAGGATGGCAGAGTACTGGGTCGATGGTAGTGTGGATGTGCAGAGGGATCTTGGAGTCCATGTGCGTAGATCCCTGAAAGTTGCCACCCAGGTGGATAGTGCTGTGAAGAAGGCATACGGTGTGTTAGGTTTCATTCATAGAAGGATTGAGTTCTGGAACCGCAATATCATGCTGCAACTATACAAAACGCTGGTGCGGCCACACTTGGAATATTGTGTACAGTTCTGGTCGCCATATTTCGGGAAGGATGTGGAAGCATTGGAAAAGGTGCAGAGGAGATTTACCAGGATGTTGCCTGGTCTGGAGGGAAGGTGTTATGAGGAAAGGCTGAGAGACTTGGGTCTGTTCTCATTGGTAAGAAGGCTGCTAAGAGGGGATTTGACAGAGACATATAAGATGGTCAGAGGATTAGATAGGGTAGGCAGTGAAAGTCCTTTTCCTAGGACGATGACGTCAGCTTGTATGAGGGGGCATAACTACAAATTGAGGGGTGATAGATTTAAGACAGATATCAGAGGCAGGTTCTTTACGCTGAGAGTGGTAAGGACATGGAATGCCCTACCTGCTAATGTAGTCAACTCAGCCACATTAGGGAGATTTAAACAATCCTTAGATAAGCTCATGGATGATGATGGGATGGTGTAGGGGGAGGAGCTGAGAATAGTTCACAGGTTGGCGCAACATCGAGGGCCAAAGGGCCTATTCTGTGATGTATTGTTCCATGTTCTATGCCCAGGGATGTGCAGGTCATGGTGGATTGGCTGTGCTAAGTTACATATGGTGCCCAGGGACGTGTCGGTTAGAGTGGATTGGCCCAGGTAAATTACCCATAATGCCCAGGAATGGGTAGGTTAAGGTGTATTGTCCATGCTAAATTACCCATAGTGCCCAGGGATGTGTAGGTTAGGGTGGACTGGCCATGCTAAATTACCCATAGTGCCCAGGGATGTGTAGGTTAGATGCATTGGTCAGGGGTAAATGTAGGAGAATTGGTCTGGGTTGGTTACCCTTCAAAGGGTCAGTATGGACTCATTGGGCCAAATGGCCTATTTCCACACTGGAGGGAATCTAACATAAAAATTGTCTGCTGGAGTAGGCCTTTCAGCCCTTCGGGTCTGGCCAACCACACGATCTCAGTATTCCTGCTCCCATATCCCTTCAGCCCCCAGGGCCATGTCCAGATCCCCGTTGAATATATCCAACGCACCGGCCCCAGCGGCTTTCTGGGGGGGGGGGGGGGAGGGAGGGAATTCCGTGGGTTCGCATCTCCCCGAGCGAAGGAATTCTCCCTCAGCTCAGTCCCGAATGGCTCACCCCTTTATCCCTTAGACTGTGAACCCGGAGACCTGTTCAGAGGTTGGACGGGGTGAGGCGTGGGGGGGGTTACAAAGGGACAGAGAGGAGAATCCCCTGCTGTTTCTGGATGCCCATGGTCGGGGATGATGCGAAACCTGGAAGAATTTGGAAATTGTGAATTCCAAAAGGATGTCGGCAAGTTGGTAGATCGATGGCAAGACCATGTTCAACGCAAAGACCTGTGAGATGATGCAGTTTGGTCAGATGAACACCGAAAGACTACGTAAAAGGCTGAGGGGCTCGAGGCTGTGTTCGTTAGAGAGCAGAGACGTGACTTAATAGAGACATACAAGACTATCAGAGGGTAAGATAGGGTTGGACTGTAAGAGCCTTTTTCGTCGGATGGTGACGGCTAGCATGAGTGGACGTCGCTTTAAACTGAGAGGTGATAGATGTAGGACAGATGTTTGATCTGATTAGATTAGATTCTCTACAGTGTGAAAACAGGCCCTTCGGCCCGTCAAGTCCACGCCGACCCCTCCGAAGAGTAACCCACCCAGACCCATTCCCCTACATTTACCCCTGACTAATGCACCTAGCACGATGGGCAATTTAGCATGGCCAATTCACCCTGACCTGCATATTTTTGGACTGTGGGAGGAAACCGGAGCACCCGGAGGAAACCCACGCAGACACGGGGAGAATGTGCAAACTCCACACAGTCAGTCGCCCCGAGGCTGGAATGTTAGGGCTTATGCCTGAAACTCTCCTGCCCACAACGGATGATTAGATTCCCTACAGTGTGGGGACAGGTCCACACTGACCGTCCGCAGAGTAACCCCCACACAGACCCATTTTCCTCCCACTAACACTACGATCAATTTAGCGCAGCCAATTCTCCTGACCTGCAGTTTTCTGGTTTCTGGGAGACCCCCACGCAGACACGGGGAGAATGTGCACATTCCACACGGCCAGTCACCCGAGGCCGGAATCAAACCTGGGGTCCCTGGTGCTGTGAGGCAGCGGTGCTAAGCACTGAGCCACCCCTCGGATGCTGCCTGACCTGCTCTGCTTTCCCCGGCAACACACTTTTCGAGTCTGACTCTCTAGCGTATGCAGAACGCTTTAGGGAACATCTCCGGGACACCCGCACCAATCAACCACACCGCCCCGTGGCCCAACATTTCAACTCCCCCTCCCACTCTGCCGAGGACATGGAGGTGCTGGGCCTCCTTCACCGTCGCTCCCTCACCACCAGACACCTGGAGGAAGAACACCTCATCTTCCGCCTCAGAACACTTCAACCCCAGGGCATCAATGTGGACTTCAACAGCTTCCTCATTTCCCCTTCCCCCACCTCACCCTAGTTCCTAACTTCCAGCTCAGCACTGTCCCCATGACCTGTCCTACCTGCCTATCTTCCTCTCCACCTATCCACGCCACCCTCCCCTCTGACCTATCACCTCCATCCCCACCCCCATTCACCTATTGTACTCTCTGCTACTTTCTCCCCAGCCTTACCCCCCTCTCAGTTATCTCACCACTCTGCAGGCACTCTGCCTCTGTTCCTGATGAAGGGCTATTGCCCGAAACGTCGATTTTTCCTGCTTTTCGGATGCTGCCTGACCTGCTGTGCTTTTCCAGCACCACCCTAATCTAGAATCTGCAGTCCGCACTGTCTCCTGCGCACTAATTGATAGGAAAAATGTGAAAGTGTTGGAAAGAGCACAGGAGCGAGTTAGGCTGTAGCCTAGTGGTATGATCACTATCGAATTATCATATTAACCCAGAGACCCAAGTAATAGTGTGGGGGCGCAGATTCAAACCTTACTGAGACAATTTGAATTCAATAAAAATACAGATTCACTCGTGACCCATGAATCCATTACCCAAAAAGAAAAGTCTTCTGGTTCAGTAATGTCCTGCAGAGAAGGAAATCTGCCATCCTTACCCGGTCTGGCCCATAGCAATGCGGTTGACTCTTACCTTCCCTCTGGGCAACTATAGGGATGGGGCTATAAATTCTAGGCCTGGCCAGTGATGCCCTCGTCCCCTGAGTGAATTTTTAAACAACAAGTGCACCAGTGGCTGCGGGAATGAGAAACGTCCGCTACAGGTAAATAGTGAACTATCCGCCTCGGAGACAAGAAGGGGGTTTGACAGAGGTTTTCAAAGTCCGGGACAGGGTACACAGAGAGAAGCGATAACCGCTTTGTAAAAGAGCAAAAAAGGAGAGCGAGGATTTGGGGGAGGGTACAGATTTTAAGTGACGTGCCAACAAAGCGAAAACACACTTCTTCAAACAGCCAATCGTCAAATCCCTCCAGTGTGGACGCCATTCAGCCCGTCGGGTCCATACCAACCCTCCGAAGAGTATCCCATCCGGGCCCACTCAGTACCCTATCCCTTTCGCGTTTAATATCCCTAATCTGCACATCCTTCCCACCACCGCCGCACCCCAACCTGCGCATCTTTGGACAACAGGAGATACAATGTCCACACAGACAGTCGCCCGAGGCTGGAATCGAACCCGGGTCCCTGGCGCTGTGAGGCAGCAGTGCTAACCACGGTGCTGCCCCATTGGGGTAGTTAGGGTATAGAATGCATTGCCTGGCAATGTGGTGGAGGCAGGTTCAACTGAAGCATTCAGAGTGTGGTGGTAGATCATAGCACCCCCTACAGTGTGGAAACAGGCCCTTCGGCCCAACAAGTCCTCACCGGCCCTTTGAAGAGTATCCGGCCCAGACCCATTCCCCTACCACTCTACGTTTCCCCTGACTAATGATCCTAACCTCTACACCCCTGAACACTATGGGGCAATTTAGCAAGGCCAATTCGCTCTAAGCTACACATCATTGGACTGTGGGATTCCTGATGGAGGGCTTATGCCCGAGACGTCGACTCTCCTGCTCCTCGGATGCTGCCTGATCTCCGGCATCTGCTGTCCTCACTTTCTCCCATTGCGGGAGGAAACCCACGAGGGCCGTGCAAACCCCGCACAGGCAGTCACCCCGAGGCTGGAATGGACTCCAGGCCCCTGGTGCCATGAGGCAGTGGCGTTAACCACTGAGCCACCGTGCCGCCCATTCAAGAGGGCCGCAGTGGTGAGTGCTTGAACAGAAATGGGACAAAGTCATGAGCTTCACACCAAGCAACTGTCCAGCGCAGGCCCGGATGGTCTCCTGCACTCAAGCAATTCTACGATTCTATGGACAGTTTGTTCCGGACTGGGCCAGACCCTCCCCCCTGCCGAAATATTTCAAGCAAATGACCCAGACCCTGCGTTTGCTAGTTGTTTTAAGCAGATGTAACACGGAGTGCTGTAACAGGCCTGACCAGTCAGTTTTCAACAAAACAGTGCTTTATAAAATCATGAGGGGGCATGGATAGGATAAATAGTCTTTTCCCTGGGGTGGGGGAGTCCAGACTAGAGGGCATAGGTTTAGGGTGAGAGGGGAAAGATATAAAAGGGATCTTAGGGGGAACTCTAGCACACAGAGGGTGGTGCATGTGTAGAATGAGCTGCCAGAGGAAGTGGTGGAGGCTGGTACAATTGCAATGTTTAAAAGGCATCCGCGTGGGTATATGAATAGGAAGGGTTTAAAGAGACATGGGCCTAGTGCTGACAAACAGGACTAGATTGGGTTGGGATATCTGGGCGGCATGGATGAGTTGGACTGAAGGGTCTGTTTCTGTGCTGTACATCTCTAAGACTCAATGAGACCACTGGCATTACCAAATGAAAGGCAAACAGAAGGGGACAGAAAACCCAAGAGATCATCCTGACTTATGTACGCTGTTCCAAACAATCCCCATAATCACCCCTCGGCGCAAGGAGGTAAAATTGATCACCGGGTCTGGCAGGAGGGAGAGGTGGCAGAGAGATTTAGCAGGGAACCTTGTTCTACTGTCGCTGGATTCCCCAGCTTAAAACTGACCGGCCCCTCTGAACAGCTCAAACCAAAGAAAAGCTGAGCCGCTCCCCTTTCATTGTAGAAGTGATTTTGTTTTTACAAAAAAAAAGGTTTTAAAAACCTTTTCCTGAGGCAGTGTCCGTTAGCTATAATCAATTTGGCCGTAAAACCCTGGGGTGGCACTGTGGCTCAGTGGGTTAGCACTGCTGTCTCACAGCACCACGGTCCCAGGTTCGATTCCAGCCTCGGGGCGACTGACTGTGTGGAGTTTGCACATTCTCCCCGTGTCTGCGTGGGTTTCCTCCGGGTGCTCCGGTTTCCTCCCACAGTCCAAAGATGTGCAGGTTGCCCATAGTGCTTGGTGCATTAGTCAGAGGGAAATGGGTCTGAGTGGGTTACGCTTCAGAGGGTCGGTGTGGACTGGTTGGGCCGAAGGGCCTGTTTCCACACTGTCGGAAATCTAATCAGAACTCTTTGAAAAAACAATCAAAGACAACATAATCTTGTTAAAAAGAGCAGCGTTCTGACAAGTTATAGGGTCATGCAGCACGGAAACTGGCCTTTCGGTCAGAACATTCTACGCTGACCATAATCCCATAGGAAAGTAGGCCCACCTGCCTGCTCCTGGTCCACATCCCTCCTTTCCTCCCCATGTCTTTATCCAAATGCTTGTTAAATGTTGTGACTGCACATGCATCCACCTCTGGAAGTTCACAACCCACTCTCTGTGTTCAAAAAAAATACAACAAATGACCCTCATGTCTTCATTTAAATCTTTCTCCTCTCGCCTTATAAAAGTGCTCCCCTCCCCAGTCTTGAAATGTCCCCCCCCCCCCCAGGGAAAGGACACCCACCATTCACTTTGTCCGTGCCCCTCATGATTTTATAAGGTCACCCTGCGCACAGGTATCAAAAGAGCAGAAAGGATCTTTATAACAAGGGAGAAGGAGAAGTGAACTTAACTGATCATAAGGACAGAGTGAAAGTGAACAACTGAATAGAAGATGCAATGGCTCCCTCAGGTGGTGATGTGAGGCCAGAACACAACTGGAAATTAACAATGATTTGGAGATGTCGGTGTTGGACTGGGGTGTACAAAGTTAAAAATCATACAACGCCAGGTTATAGTCCAACAGGTTTAATTGGAAGCACACTAGCTTTTGGAGCGACGCTCCTTCACTCTGTGACAATCACCTGATGAAGGAGGGTCGCTCCGAAAGCTAGTGTGCTTCCAATTAAACCTGTTGGACTATAACCTGGTGTGGTGTGATTTTTAACTTTGTAAATTAACAAAGTGAAATTGAGTGAGAGTCAGAGAGCCAATGGACCCCTCTAGGTGTGGACTGGGGAGCTGGTTTCTTGAGCAAAACGTAAATGGAACACGCGACAATGTTCAGTTCTGGTTTTACAATTTCGCTTTGTTACAACACAGCAGGGAACCCCACTGCTAATTACGCCAAACCCCCAGAAAAACTCACCTTGCCTTGTAATCTGTTAGAATATGAGTGACGGAGAACTCCCCGAATTCCACTGCCTAAAGAAAAATCATATCAATTTATTCCATAACTTTAAACAATCATTTACAACTCTAAGCCTCCTTTCTTTTCAATGCCTCCAACTCTATAACAATGTACTGTTCCAATAAAAACCTGTATTAAAATTACATCAACTTAATCTCAAACACACACAGTGACCTTTCTTTCGGCTGAAGATCTCCCTGGGTTGTCTTCTGCCCTTAACTGCAAAGATGTTTCATGTGGAAAAAAGGTACCTTTGATAGAGAGTGCTTTGAATGGCAGTCTTTCTCGATGGCAGTTACTCTCTGTCGAACTTCTGTAATGGAAAATGAAGAAATTTTACATTTCTAACAAATTTACTGTGAAATCTGAAAGAGAATGCCTTTCTAAAATGTAATGCTGTGCTGAGCTTTGTAAACGACACTTTGATGAGGTTGGCAGCCAGCTCGTCTCTGTTTGAACTTTGTAAACATTCAGTTCGACTTTGCCACAGTCGAACTCAGCACAAGCTGAAGAACAGTTATGTCCAAGACCAGGGGATGAGAGAATAACAACTTGAGTTTTCCCAGTCTTTGCCCTTGAGAGCGTGTTAAGAAACAGTACAAGGCAAGCATTTGAACAATGCTCAGGTACCCCTTTACATTGAGGCACCTAGCTGAGTGGACTGGGGTCAATTCTGCAGAATTTAAATAAAGCTCCTTTCTTTGCTCTTGCTAACAGTTGAGTCAAGTCTATTTAATTTCCACGACACTTTCAAAATGCTTGCCTCTTTTATTACCCTAACATCAGAATGTCTCCTTGGTTCGATGCAGGCAAAACAATAAATGCAAAATCAATTGGGTTTTGGTATCCTGGGTCATCATTTAAACTGTGGTTAAATTCGAATTGCTGTAAAAACTCAATTCAAGGTATCAATTTTCAATTTTCCAATGTGCTCTGAGACTGCTAGCTAGTCATATGATAGGTGCTTGTAAGCTCTCAGTGCAGAACAGCATTCGCTCTGTCTTAAAGGTACAGTACACACCTTCAGCCTCATAACAGTTTATCCGGTTTCTTTCCCTTTTATTCCTGTCGTGTTTCGGTTAGCCGACAGGTGACAGGGCGGGAAATCGTGGTCCGGGCTTTCGTGGGTGTCCGAATGTTTCACTGATCCGAACGTTGTGGAAGGGGCCAAATGGCTGGCAGAGCTGAGAACAGACACCTTGGGAACCGGGAGATAAACTGCTCAGGGGAAACGGGAGGGTCTTGAATCCCAGCCATCTCCTGAGGGAGGAGACCACCACAATTTTGGTGGTGGGTGGGTCCGTAATTGTTCCTGAAATGCTGGCTGGGTCCGTAATTGTTCCTGAAATGCTGGCTGGGTCCGTAATTGTTCCTGAAATGCTGGCTGGGTCCGTAATTGTTCCTGAAATGCTGGCTGGGTCCGTAATTGTTCCTGAAATGCTGGCTGGGTCCGTAATTGTTCCTGAAATGCTGGCTGGGTCCGTAATTGTTCCTGAAATGCTGGCTGGGTCCGTAATTGTTCCTGAAATGCCCCACTAGAGAAGGATGCCATATGAGCTATATACTTGAGCCACTCTTGTCCATGCGCAGGAGAGACACCCACAAGATTGTTAAGGGCGGGGGGGGGGGGCTAGTTTTCAGAACTCTGAGCTGCTGAGACTGAAGAAAAACATATCTTGACCTTCTAGATGGTAGCGATCACGGCTTTGGAAGGTGCTATCTAAAGAGCCTTGGTGGGTTTCTGCAGTGCACCACCTGGAGACGGTACACACCGCTGCTACTGAGATATGGTCATCAATTCACACAGCGTGGAAACAGGCCCTTCGGCCCAACCAGTCCTCCGAAGAGTAACCCACCCAGACCCATTTCCCTCTGACTAATGCACCTCACACTATGTGACAATTTAGCACGGCCAATTCACCCTGACCTACACCGTCTTTGGACTGTGGGAGGAAACCCGGAGCAAACCCACGCAGACACGGGGAGAACGTGCAAACTCCGCACAGGCTCCGCCTGAGGCTGGAATCGAACCTGGGTCCCTGGGCGCTGTGAGGCAGCAGCGCTCACCCCTGAGCCGCCCATAACTGCCTCAGCAAGTTCGTTCCACACACAAACCACACCATAATAATAAAAAAAAGGTGTCTTTTTTAAATCCCTCTCTCCACCAAATTCCCCCACCCGAGGGAAAAGCCAGTCACTTTATCCACTCCATGATTTCATAAACCTCTGTAAGGTCACCTCCTACTCTCCAGTGTAAGAAGTCCCAGCCCTCTCCTGATAACTCAAACCCTCCACGTCCCCTCCACGAACCCTCTCCAGGTTAAAATACCCTTCCTGCAACAGGGCGACCAGAACTGGGCCCAATACTCCAGAAGAGTCCTCATCAACATGACATCGCAACTCCTGTTTGTCAGGTGGTGAGGGAAAGGAGTGGTCAATTCTTGCCCGTGAGACCAATCGCGCAGTGCTCAGCATGGACGGCAGACAGAGTGAAGGAGAGTTAGACTGACTTGGGCAGAGACAAGACGGTTCACCGGTGGGTTTTGCAGTCGGTCCGCTCGTAGGACAGCGCTGCAGTCACCGGATTCAATCGCTCTCCCGTCGACTTGGTAAAACAGTCTGAGAAGGGATTATTTGGGCGAAAGCGAGGACTGCAGACGCTGGAGATCAGAGGGGAAGAGTGCGGCGCTGGAAAAGCACAGCAGGTCAGGCAGCATCCGAGGAGCAGGAGAGTTCACGTTTCCAGCATAAGGAATGGTGACCCAAAAGGGGGGGGGGGGGCTGAACGATAAATGGGGGAGAGGGTGGGGCTGGGGAAGGTAGCTGAAAAGCGATAAGTTGAAGAGCTGGGGCCAAAGGCTGATAGGTCAGTGAGGAGGGTGGAGCGGATAGGTGGGAAGGAAGATGGAACTGGGACAAGGTGGGGATGTGGGGGGAGGAGGAAATGAGGAAACTGGTGAAATCCACATTGATCCCTTGCGGTTGGAGGGTCCCAAAGCGGAAGGTGAGGCGTTCTTCCTCCGGGGGGGGGGCGAGACTTTGGCAGTGGAGGAGTGGCAGGGGGAGTTGAAGTGTTCAGCCACAGGGTGGTGGGGTCGGTTGGCGCATGTGTCCCAGAGATGTTCTCTGAAACGTTCCACAAGTTGGCGTCCTGTTTCCCCAGTGTCGAGCTCACGGCCCGAAACATCAACTCTCCTGCTCATTGGAGGCTGCCTGACCAGCGGTGCTTTTCCAGCACCGCCCGTTTTGACCAAGAGGCGATTCCCCAAGCTCAGAGATTTCATTGAAGGTTTTGCAGCCCGCACTGGCTGATCCCTCCAGGGGACATAGAGTCATGGAGATGTACAGCACGGAAACAGACCCTTCGGTCCAACTCATCCATGCCGACCAGATATCCCAACCCAAACTAGTCCCACTTGCCAGCACCCGGCCCATATCCCTCCAAACCCTTCCTATTCATATACCCATCCAAATGCCTCTTAAATGTCGCAATTGTACCAGCCTCCACCACTTCCTCTGGCAGCTCATTCCATACACGTGCCACTCTCTGTGTGAAAAAGTTGCCCCTTAGGTCTCTTTTATATCTTTCCCCTCTCACCCTCAACCTATGCCCTCTAGTTCTGGACTCCCCCACCCCAGAGAAAAGACTTTGCCCATTACCCTATCCATGCCCCTCGTAATTTTGTAAACCTCTATAAGGTCACCCCTCAGCCTCCGACGCTCCAGGGAAAACAGCCCCAGCCTGTGCAGCCTCTCCCTACAGCTCAAATCCTCCAATCCTGGCAACATCTTTGTAAATCTTTTCTGAACCCTTTCAAGTTTCACAACATCTTTCCGATAGGAAGGAGACCAGAATTGCACGCAATATTCCAAAAGTGGCTTAACCAATGTCCTGTACAGTTGCAACATGACCTCCCAACTCCTGTACTCAATACTCTGACCAATAAAGGAAAGCATATCAAACGCCTTCTTCACTATAGTTTCTATCGGGGCTGACTGGGGAATGCTCTTACCCATCCCGCTCCACTTTGATACCTCTGCTCAGACTTAAACACGTGTCCTGTTTTGTTTGCGTGGAATCAAATACGCCCATCGTCTCCTTTAACAGACCATCGCTTCCAATCCGCTCCGTGGTTAGCACCGCGGCCTCAGAGACCCAGGTTCGATTCCAGCCTCGGGGGCGACTGCCTAGGGTGGAGTTTGCACATTCTCCACTTGACACATCTGTGTGGGTTTCCTCCAAAGACAGGCAGGCAAGGGTGGACTGGCCAGTGCCAAATTGCGCCCCCTGGGGATGAGGGGGGGGGGGGGGGTATAGCCATGGGAAAGGCAGAGTCACAGGGATCGGGGTGGATGCAGGCAAGGTGCCCTTCAGAGGGCTGGCGTGGGGTCGATACGCCAAATAGTCTGCTCCCACACCATTGGCATTCTGTGGAAGAGGGGGGTTCACTGACTCCCTGACCCCCATTTTCTAACATCGTTGAGTCAAAACATCAAATCTCTTCTTGCCCCGCCATTGCTTGCTTCCCAATGACCTGAGAGAGATTCCATTTCTGTTGAAGGACAACCCACCTCTCTCATGTGCAAACAGACGTTAATCTAACGTGGAAGAGTTCAGGAAATCAAACATCACGAGCAAATTTTTAAAAAGTTTATTTCTGGAAACGAAACAAAATTACTCAAGTTTCAAAAAACAACCGGGGTTTTTAAAAAAAAGAAAATTGGAAGCCAGGTCTCACCCATCTCAGCTCTCAGCAAAACGGCACTCCATTTCGGATCTTCCAATGATTTCTCTCCAGCTCCCTCTGAATATCCATTGAGTTGGCACATTAGGTTACAGGCCGCACTTGGGAGTACTGTGCACAGTTTCGGTCACCCTGTCACGGGGAAGACCCAGTTAGACTGGAAAGGTCGCATGGAAGGTTTTGAGCTTGGCTTGGCTTGAGTTAGAGGGAGAGTTTGGCTAGTATCGGGCTTTATTTGTCAGAGAATGAGGGGTGACCGTACCGGGGTGTATAAAACCACCAGGGGCAGGGACAGGTCGAACACGTCATCTTTTTTTCCCCCCAGGGATGGGGAACCGAAAGCTCAAGGGCGTAGGTTTAAGGTAGGTGGGTAATGATTTAGGGAGGACCCGAGGGGTAACATCTTCACGCAGAGACTGGTGCACATGTGGAATGGGCTGCCAGAGAGAGAGATACAACCTCAACATTTACAAACAAACATTCAGATAGGGACGTGGACGGGCAGGGTTTTAGAGGGAAATGAGGCAAGTGCTGGCAATTGGGACTAAATTAATTCTGGATATCTGGTCGGCATGGGCAAGTAGGACTGAAGGGTCTGTTTCCGTGCTGTACAGCTCTATGACCCTATTTCTCCATTTTTCTGATTTATTCCTCTGCTGAACTCTTATTTCTTTCTTTCCCTAATTGCTTTTCCCTACAAATTTGTCCTGAAATGTCTGTACCTGGTTACCTTTGGACCTTGGATAGCAATGTAAGACTTTTCGCCTGTACTCATTCGACAATAAATCCAATTCTAAATTATAGGGCCGTAGGAGGCTACAGCACGGAAACAGGCCCTTCAGCCTGACTTGCCCGTGCCACCCAGTTGTCAGAATTAATCTATTACCATTCTTGATTTGGAGATGCCGGTGTTGGACTGGGGTGTACAAAGTTAACAGTCACACAACACCAGGTTATAGTCCAAACAGGTTTATTTGGAAGCAGACTAGCTTTCGGAGCGACGCTCCTTCATTGTGGAGGACACAATTGTAAGGCACTGGATTTATAGCACAAGTTTACAGTGTGATGTAACTGAAATTATACGTTGAAAAATACCTTGATTGTTTGTTAAGTCTCTCATCTGTTAAAATGACCATGTTAGTTTCACTTCTTTCATCTGTAAATCGCAAACCTTTTTTTAAAAGTTACATTCTCAGGTGTCAGCCCAGGTAATGTGTTGAAGATGTTAAGCCCCTGTGTGCTGTTGTCTCTGCCATAACGTTTGGACTGATTCTAATCTAAAAAATGAATGAACAGAATCTTACATGGATTCATGCAGTTTTTGATTGGCAGGAATTATAAACTTAATGGTAAGATCGTGGGGAGTGCTCGGGGTGCAGGTTCATAGTTCCTTGAAAGTGGAGTCTCATGTAGACAGAGTAGTGAAGAAGGCGTTTGGTACGCTTATCTTTCTTGGTCAGTGCATTGTGTGTAGGAGTGTGGAGGTCATGTTGCAGCTGCGCAGGACGTTGGTTAGGCAAATTTGGAATCCTGCATTCAGTTCTGGTCTCCCTACTACAGGAAAAATGTTGTGAAATTTGAAAGGGCTCAGAAAAGATATAAAAGGATGTTGCCGGGGTTGGAGGGTTTTAGCTAGAGGGAGAGGCTGAACAGGCTGGGGCTGCTTTCCCTGGAGCGTTGGAGGCTGAGGGGTGACCTTATAGAGGTTTATAAAATCATGAGGGGCATGGATAAGGTAAATAGACAAAGTCTTTTCCCTGGATAGTCCAGAACTAGAGGGCATCGGTTTAGAGTGAGAGGGGAAAGATATAAAAGAGACCTAAGGAGCAACTTTTTCACACAGAGGGTGGTACGTGTATGGAATGAGCTGCCAGAGGAAGTGGTGGAGGCTGGTACAATTGCAACATTTAAAAGGCATCTGGATGGGTATATGAATAGGAAGGGTTTGGAGGGATATGGGCTTGCTGCTAGCAGGTGGGGCTAGACTGGATTGGGATATCTGGTTGGCATGGACAGGTTGGACCGAAGGGTCTGTTTCCATGCTGTACATCTCTATGACTCTATGACCTGGAAGTCTCTACTTGTAAGGGTGATGGAAGCAGAGGTGACGTCAAAATGAAATAGGATGAGTGTTTTAAGAAGATAAACCCGTGATACCACAGGGGTACAAAGGCAGAACAGGGCTAACTGGCATGCTCCACAGAAAACCAGCTTGGATGGGAGCTGCTGAATGTATCCCTAATGATTCCATGACATGAACTACACGGTGTACTTGAAGAATGACATTGGAAGATTAAGATTAATGATAAATCTAATTCAGCACTGCGGCAGCATTAAGAAATGTAATATGTACAATAGGATAGCATTTAACTTACCTCTGCTCCATGTCATCTGCTCACCACATGAATGTCAGCTATTTCCTGCCAAACCACCACTTCCATTAGTAAAGAGAGGCCATCCTTTGAGTCAAACAAATAAAAGTGTCAAACCGAGGGAGTAAAGGATGTCTTTAAAAGAAGGAGGTCGTGGCCAAACTTTTCCAGAGTTTGGATTCACCTCCTTTCCCTGATCAGCTGCTGCAAGTCAATAGTTTGATCCCAGAAATGAGAAAAGGAGGGGAGGGTGCTGCACTCACAGATGTTGGACGGAGAAAGGGGGAAGCTGCAGTCTGGGCTGAAGCTCAATCTTCATTCAGAGAGAGAGGGGCAGTAGCAACTTCAGAAGCTCATGGCCCAACTTCCGCATTCAAACAATGGGGGGGCTCTGATTGGCAGGAGGACCGAACTCCTTCCGGTCCTCCGAGGTTTCTTATTGGTCCGTCGAGGCGCAGCCCATTGTGACGACACGGCCGCCCACCCAGGCACACGCGCAGTCCTCCCAGCTCTCCCCGGATCCCCAGGCGAAGGTTTGGCTGCAGACTGAGGCAGTCTTGTTTGGAAGGGCAGCACTTTGCAACGGGATAGACCCAGGGGGCCAGCATCACCTCGCACTGGAGAGAGGCCGGTCGAGTGCCCTGTGTGCACGCACTAGCTCCACACACATCCCCAGCTCCAAGCTCAGACTGGAACAGGATGGTTCGCCTGCGCTGAGTGTGGGGAGAAATTCACCAACGCGACCAGCTTTGCACCAGAAAGAAAGAGAGAGAGACCGTTCGATTAGCACTGCTGCCTCATAGCACCAGGATGAGGTGCCTTAACCGACTGTCTGTGTGAAGTTTGCACATTCTCCCTGTGTCCTCCCACAAGCCAAAGATGTGCAGGTCAGTTAAATTGCCCATAATGCCAGTTGCGTTAGGCAGGGGTAAATATAGGCTAGGGGAGTGGGTAACTCTTCAGAGGGCCGGTGTGGGGCCAAAGGGCCACAGTTTCCCTACTGTAGGGAATCTATTCCAATCTAATTTCCGTGTGCCAAGTGTGGGAAGGATTTCACACCCCCCCCCCCCCCCCCCTCCCCCCAACCCACACTAGGGGCAGACCACTCACCCCAGCCTGCAAGGTACACCCACGGTTCACACACCAGGGTGAGGCTGTTCGCCTGCTTGGAATGTGGGGAGGCGTTTCCTCAGCTGCCCAACCATCGGGCTCACACTCAGGAGAGGCTGTTCATCTGCTCCGAGGCAGGAAGGAACTCAGTGCGTGGCGTTCCTCCCACAATCCAAAATTGTGCAGGTTTGGGTGGCTAGGCCATGCTAAATTGTCGCTTAGAAATGTGTTGCTGGAAAAGCGCAGCAGGTCAGGCAGCATCCAAGGAGAAGGAGAATCGACGTTTCGGGCATACGCCCTTCTTCAGGAATGAGGATTATCTGTGCCATTCCTGAAGAAGGGTTTATGCCCAAAACGGAGGAGAAAGTGAGGACTGCAGATGCTGGAGATCAGAGCTGAAAATGTGTTGCTGGAAAAGCGCAGCAGGTCAGGCAGCATCCAGGGAACAGGAGAATCGACGTTTCGGGCATAAGCCCTTCTTCAGGAATGAGGATTATCTTTGCCTGCCTGATTATCTGTGCCATTCCTGAAGAAGGGTTTATGCCCGAAACGGAGGAGAAAGTGAGGACTGCAGATGTTGGAGATCAGAGCTGAAAAATGTGTTGCTGGAAAAGCGCAGCAGGTCAGGCAGCATCCCAAGGAACAGGAGAATCGACCTGAAGAAGGGCTTATGCCCGAAACGTCGATTCTCCTGTTCCTTGGATGCTGCCTGACCTGCTGCGCTTTTCCAGCAGCACATTTTTCAGCTCTGATCTCCAGCATCTGCAGTCCTCACTTTCTCCATGCTAAATTGTCCTATGGTGTTGAGGGATGTGTAGGTGTGGTGCATTAGACAGGGGTAAATGTAGAGTAATAGGGTAGGGGAATGGGTCTGGGTGGGCTACTCTTCGGAGGGTCGGTGTGGACTTGTTGGGCCAAAGGGCCTGTTTCCACACTGTAGGAATTCTCTGATATGATGGGATCTGCAAGAACACCAGCCAGCTCAAAGCAGGGAGAGGACGTTCACCTGCATTAGGTGTGTGAAGGGATTCGCTCAGTCATCAAATCAACATGGATGGCATGGTGGTTCAGTAGTTAACACTGCTGCCTCACAGCACCAGGGACCCGGGTTCCATTCCAGCCTCAGGGCAACTGTTTGTGTGGATTTTGCATATTTTCCAACAGATCCACGTCAGATTCCGTATCACTTTCCCTTCCCTCCTCCCTAGAACATCTTGACACCAAGAACAGCTATGTAAGAATCCTGCTCATTGACTACCGTTCAGCCTTCAACACTATTATCCCCTCAACACTGATTACTAAACTTAGTGATCTCGGACTAAGCCCCACTCTCTGCAACTGGATCCTCAGTTTCCTGAGCCACAGGCCACAATCAGTGAAGACTGGGGACAATATTTGATCCTCACCAACACTTAACACTGGAGCCCTCCAGGGGTGCGTACTCAGCCCCCTACTGTACTCACTGTATACCCATGACTACATCGCCAAATACCAGACTAATACCATTTACAAGTCCGTCGGTGACATCACCATAGCCGGTTGAATCTCAGATGGTGACGAAACAGACTACAGACGGGAGGTGGAAAACCTGGAAAAATGGTGCACTGAGAACAACCTCGTTCTTAACGCCGGCAAAACCAAGGAACTCATTATTGACTTTCGGCGGCATGTTACTCATGCCCCCCACACACTAACAGCACAGAGGTGGAACAAGTGGACAGTGTCAAGCTCCTGGGAGTGGTCGTCCACAACAAGCTTTCTTGGACTCTTCATGTGGACGTACTGGATACAAAGGCCCAACAATGTCTCTTCTTCCTCAGGCACCTGAGGAAATTTGGCACGATGGTGAATATCCTTACCAACTTTTATAGATGCGCCATCGAGAGCATTCTGTCTGGATGTATCACTACCTGGTATGGCAACTGTACCATTCAGAGACAGTTACAGAGAGTGGTGAACTCAGCCCGGACACTCACAAAGGCCAATCTCCCATCTACAGAATCCATCTACCAGGCCCCGCTGTCAAGGAAAGGCCAGCATTCTCAAAGATCCATCCTACCCTGGCAATGTTTTTCTACGAACTCTACCATCGGGGAGAAGGTATAGAAGCCTGAACACACACACCAGCCGGTTTCAAAACAGTTTCTACCCTACTGTTAACATTTGCCTGTACCCGTGTTTTTGTTTTTGCTGCTGTTTCCCTATTATTTACTTATCTGTGCTATTTAACTCTGTGATCTGCCTGTATTGCTCGCAAGAAAAGGTTTTCACTGTGCCTCTGTACATGTGACAATAAATTCCATTCCCCTCCCCCACCATGTCTGTGTGGGTTTCCTCTGGGGGCTCTGGTTTCCTCCCAAGTCCAAAGATGTGTAGGTTAGGGTGAATTGGCAAAGCTGAATTACCCATCGTGACCAGGGATGTGCAGGTTAGGGTGAATTGGCCGTGCTAAATTACCCATAGTGCCCAGGAATGTGCAGGTTAGGGTGAATTGGCCATGCTAAATTACCCATAGTGCTCTGGGATGTGCAGGTTAGGGTTGATTGGCCGTGCTAAATTACCCATAGTGCCCAGGGATGTGCAGGTTAGGGTTGATTGGCCATGACAAATTGCCCCTTAGTGTTCTGGAATGTGCAGGTGAGGGTGGATTGGCCGTGCTAAATTGCCCCTTAGTGTTCAGGGATTGATCAATACTGTACTCATACTCCAGATGTGATCTCCCTAATGCCGTGTATAATTGAATCAATTTGTATTGAATTCCCTTGCAGTAAATAATATTATATTACCTACTCTAATTGCTTGCTATATCTTTTTTGTGATTCATGTACTCGGACAGCCCACCTCCCTCTGCATTTCCACCTGGATAATTTTTTTTCTTTCAGGATAGACAACAGGGACAGGCCCTTCAGCCCATCATGTCTGTGCTGACCATGATGTCAATCTAATCTCATTGCCTTCAGTGATGGACCAGGCCAGACCAGACCCCCCTCGAAATATTTTAAGAAGGTGGCCCAGACCCGAACGTTTTCTTATTTTATAGGTAGATGTGAAGTGCTATGCTCCAGATACAATACGACTGGTCAAGTAACGCAATGTTAAGCAAAGCAAAAAATCACACAACACCAGATTATTATCCAACTGGTTTATTTGGAAGCACTCGTTTTCAGAGCACCTCTCCCTCATCAGGTAGATGTGCAACAGGACCGTTAGACCCAGACTGATGATTAGCAAAAGATTACAATGTCATGCAACTGAAATGGTATATTGAACGAACCTAGATTGCTGTAAAGTCTTTCATCTTTTAGAATGGGTTGCAGGTTTCAGTTCATTAATATGTAAATATCTGAACTTTCTTGAAGTCACATTCTCGACATAACAAGGTTTTATGGCACAAGATGACATCTGAGCTCAGGCAATGCCTTAAAGGTGTGGGGTCAGAGTCTGTCTGTGTCCCAATCTTCAGTCAGACTGGTTCCATTTCCAAAGTGGCATTTACAAAAGATTATATGGACTTGACTGGTAAGGACAGATTCAGGATAGTCAACATGGCTTTGTGCTTGGGAAATCATGTCTCACAAACTTGATTGAGTTTTTTGAAGAAGTAACAAAGAAGATTGACGAGGGCAGAGCAGTAGATGTGATCTATATGGACTTCAGTAAGGCATTCAACAAGGTTCCCCATGGGAGACTGATTAGCAAGGTTAGACCTCATGGAATACAGGTAGAACTAGCCATTTGGATACAGAAGTGGCTCGAAGGTAGAAGACAGAGGGTGGTGGTGGAGGGTTGTTTTTCGGACTGGAGGCCTGTGACCAGTGGAGTGCCACAAGGATCGGTGCTGGGTCCACTACTTGTTGTCATTTACATAAATAATTTGGATGCGACAGTAAGAGGTACAATTAGTAAGTTTTCAGATGACACCAAAATTGGAGGTGTAGTGGACAGCAAAGAGGGTGACCTCAGATTACAACAGGATCTGGACCAGATGGGCCAATGGGCTGAGAAGTGGCAGATGGAGTTTAATTCAGATAAATGCGAGGTGCTGCATTTTGGGAAAGCAAATCTTAGCAGGACATATACACTTAATGATGGAAATGTGTTGCTGGAGAAACGCAGCAGGTTAGGCAGCATCTAGGGAACAGGAGAATCGACGTTTCGGGCATTAGCCCTTCTTCAGGATTCTCCTGTTCCCTAGATGCTGCCTGATCTGCTGCGCTTCTCCAGCAACACATTTCCATCTCTGATCTCCAGCATCTGCAGACCTCATTTTCTCTTCAAAGATATACACTTAATGGTAAGGTCCTAGGGAGTGTTGCTGAACAAAGAGACCTTGGAGTGCAGGTTCATAGTTCCTTGAAAGTGGAGTTGGAGGTAGATAGGATAGTGAAGGTGGTGTTTGGTATGCTTTCCTTTATTGGTCATAGTATTGAGTACAGGAGTTGGGAGGTCATGTTGCCGCTGTACAAGACATTGGTTAGGCCACTGTTGGAATATTGTGTGCAATTCTGGTTTCCTTCCTATCGGAAAGATGTTGTGAAACTTGAAAGGGTTCAGAAAAGATTTACAAAGATGTTGCCAGGGTTGGAGGATCTGAGCGACAGGGAGAGGCTGAACAGGCTGGGGCTGTTTTCACTGGAGCGTCAGAGGCTGAGGGGGTGACCTTATAGAGGTTTACAAAATGATGAGGGGCATGGATAGGGTAAATAGACAAAGTCTTTTTCCTGGGGTGGGGGAGTCCAGAACTGGAGGGCATAGGTTTAGGGTGAGAGGGGAGAGATATAAAAGAGACCTAAGGGGCAACTTTTTCACACAGAGGATGGTGCGTGTGTGGAATGAACTGCCAGAGGAAGTGGTGGCGGCTGGTACAATTGCAACATTTAAGAGGCATCTGGATGGGTATATGAATAGACAATAGACAATAGGTGCAGGAGTAGGCCATTCAGCCCTTCGAGCCTGCACCGCCATTCAATATGATCATGGCTGATCATTCCTAATCAGTATCCTGTTCCCGCCTTATCTCCATAACCCTTGATTCCACTATCTTTGAGAGCTCTATCCAACTGCTTCTTAAATGAATCCAGAGAGTGGGCCTCCACTGCCCTCTGGAGCAGCGCATTCCACACAGCCACCACTCTCTGGGTGAAGAAGTTTCTCCTGAGCTCTGTCCTAAATGGTCTACCCCGTATTTTTAAGCTGTGTCCTCTGGTTCGGCACTCACCCATCAGTGGAAATATGTTTCCTACTGCCAGAGTGTCCAATCTTTTCATAATCTTATACGTCTCAATCAGATCCCCTCTCAATCTTCGAAACTCAAGGGTATACAAGCCCAGTCGCTTCAGTCTTTCAGTGTAAGGTAACCCTGCCATTCCAGGAATTGACCTTGTGAACCTACGCTGCACTCCCTCAATAGCCAGAATGTCTTTTCTCAAATTTGGAGACCAGAACTGCACACAGTACTCCAGGTGTGGTCTCACCAGGGCCCTGTACAGCTGCAGAAGCACCTCTTTGCTTCTATACACAATTCCTCTTGTTATGAAGGCCAGCATGCTATTAGCCTTCTTCACTACCTGCTGTACCTGCATGCTTGCCTTCATTGACTGGTGTACAAAAACACCCAGATCTCTCTGTACTGCCCCTTTACATAAATTGATTCAATTGAGGTAGTAGTCTGCCTTCCTGTTCTTGCTTCCAAAGTGGATAACCATACATTTATCCACATTAAACTGTATCTGCCATGCATCTGCCCACTCACCTAACTTGTCCAGGTCACCCTGTAATCTCCTAACATCCTCATCACTTTTCACTCTGCCACCCAGCTTTGTATCATCAGCAAATTTGCTAATGTTATTGCGGATACCATCTTCTATATCATTAATATATATTGTAAAAAGCTGTGGTCCCAGCACGGATCCCTGCGGTACCCCACTGGTTACTGCCTGCCATTCCGAAATGGAGCCGTTTATCACCACCCTTTGTTTCCTATTAGCCAACCAATTTTCAATCCAATCTAGTACTTTGCCCCCAATACCATGCACCCTAATTTTACTCACTAACCTCCTGTGTGGGACTTTATCAAAAGCTTCCTGAAAGTCCAGGTACACTACATCTACTGGATAACCATACATTTATCCACATTAAACTGCATCTGCCATGCATCTGCCCACTCACCTAACTAACAGGAAGGGTTTGAAGGGATATGGGCCGGGTGCTGGCAGGTGGAACTGGATTGGGTTGGGATATCTGGTCGGCATGGACAGGTTGGACCGAAGGGTCTGTTTCCATGCTGTACATCTCTATGACTCTATGACTGCCTGCAGATTGAGCACTCTTCGAGCAAAACAGAATGTGTCTGCAAATATAATGCGGCAAATAAAATTTCACTCCATATGTGTGCGCATGAGAGAGAGCGAGTGTGTGAGTGCACACGAGTGTGTGTTTGCGTGTGTTCAAGCTTGGTGAAATGTGTGTGTGTGTGTGAGATGGGGTATAAGCCTGTGAGAGGGTGTGTGCGTGGGTGTGACTGTGGGGGTGAATCTGTATGGGAGAGAGGGTCTGCGTAAGTGTGTGTATGTGAGAGAGTGTATAGTGCAGTGGGGGGACCTGCAGTGTGACCTAATCCCAAGGTCCCATCTTCATGGCTATAGAACTTGGCATCGTGGGGGCGGGGCCTGGAGGAGGCAGGCGCGTGGAGGGCGGGGCCTGAAGGCAGGTGCAGCGTGGGGGCGTGGCCTGGAGGAGGCAGCGGCGAGGGGGGCGGGGCCGGGCGACTGCAGATGTGTTGGGGGCGGGGCCTGGGCAGCGTGGGGGCGGGGCCTGGATGAGGATGAAGCGTGGGGCGGGGCCCGGAGGAGACCACGGTGCGGGGGCGTGGCCTGGAGGAGAAAGGTGCGTGGGGGCGGGGCCTTGCGGCTGCAGAAGTGTTGGGGGCGGGGCCTGGAGGACTGCACCGTGTGGGGTCGTGGCCTGGAGGGGACAGCCGCGCGGGGGCGGGGCCAGGGTGAGGATGAAGCGAGGGGCGGGGCCCGGAGGCGACCACAGTGCGGGGGGCGGGGCCTGGAGGAGGCAGGCGCGTGGGGAGCGGGGCCTGGCGGCTGCAGAAGTGTTGGGGGCGGGGCCTGGACGAAGATGAAGCGTGGGGCGGGGCCCGGAGGAGACCACAGTGCGGGGGGCGGGGCCTGGAGGAGGCAGGCGCGTGGGGGGCGGGCCCTGGCGGCTGCAGAAGTGTTGGGGGCGGGGCCTGGATGAGGATGAAGCGAGGGGCGGGGCCCGGAGGAGACCACAGTGCGGGGGCGGGGCCTGGAGGAGGCAGGCGCGTGGAGGGCGGGGCCTGAAGGCGGGTGCAGCGTGGGGGCGCGGCCTGGAGGCCGCCACAATGTGGGGGCGTGGCTTGGTGGCACCCGGAGCCAGGGCGCGAATTTCGAACAGCGAGCGAGGTCCTGTTTGTTGAGCTGCTGGATAGTCCATTGGATGTAGAATAGTAGAGGTGCTCCACACGTTTGGGAAGGGGAGGCCTTGAGCTGGGGGAGGGATGGGTCGAGGGAATGGAGGTGCCTCCACATACCTGTGAGGGTGGAGCTGAGAATCCAGAGAGAGAATTGCTGGTGACTTGGCAAGTGTGGAGCATCAAAGTCCTAAAGAAGGGTTACAGCTGAAACGTCGACTTCTCCACCTCCTGCCTGTCAACCCGAGGGAAAAAACACCTTATTTATCCCCCTCATGATTTTATAAACCTCTATAAGGTTGCCTCTCAACCTCCTAGGTTCCAATGGAAAAACGTCCCAGCCTCTCCTTATAACTGACACCCTCCATTCCCGGCAACATGCTCGTAAAGTAGGGAATTGTATCGAATCACATAAATGTACTGTCTGAAACAATTCTGTGGTGTTCTTGCCTGAGGTAGTGAGAGTCTCCGGTGTACGTAATTACGAACTCAATTATTTTGGTCACAAAACTGAACAATCATTGTGTAACAAAAGGCTCCGCTCCGATAAGGAGGTAGTGGTCATTTCTAGGACAAGTGAACAGTTTGTGGATCTGGGAGGTGATGTTTCAGACACCTGGGGAGGGCGAGAAGTGACTGTGATAAATAAAACAAAGAACAGTGTATGCTGGAAATCTGAAACAAAAACAGAAATCACTGAAAAAAACTCAACAGGACTGGAAGCATCTGTGGAGGGAAAGCAGAGTTAATGTTGCGAGTCCAACAACTCTTTTGCAGGACGTGAAAACCACTTCAGTAAACTGCCCAGTTTTATGAGCATAATACTCGGGAGTAGAATGAGGCCATTTGGCCCATTGAGTTTGCTCCTAAGTCGATCATGGCCGATATGTTTCTCAACCCCATTCTGTTGCCTTCACCTCGTACTCCTTGATCCCCTTTTTAATAAATGGCCTATCTATCTCTGTGACTTGGCCCTCAATGACTTGGCCTCCACAGCGCTCTGCAGGAACGAGTCCACAGATTCACCATCCTCTGGCTGCAGAAATTCCTCCTCATCTCAGTTCTGAAGGGCATTCCTTCACCCTGAGCCTGTGTCCTCTGGTCCTCGTTTCTCCTACTGGTGGAAACATCTTCCCCACATCCACTGTATTCAGTCAGAATCACGCAGCACGGAAACAGACCCTTCGGTCCAACCAGTCCATGTTGACCATAATCCCAAACTAAACTAGTCCCACCTATATGTGCTTGGCCCAATATCCCTCGAACATTTCGTATTCATGTACTATTCCAAATGTGATTCAAACATTGTGACTGTACACACATCCACCTCCTCCTCTGAAAGTTCATTCCACACACAAACCACATAGAGATGTACAATACGGAAACAGACCCTTCGGTCCAACTCGTCCATGCCAACCAGATATCCCAACCCAATCTAGTCCCACTTGCCAGCACCCAGCCCATATCCATCCAAACCCTTCCTATTCATATACCCATCCAAATGCCTCTTAAATGTTGCAATTGTACCAGCCTCCACCACATCCTCTGGCAGCTCATTCCACACATGCACCACCCTTGGCGTGAAAAGGTTGCCCCTTAGGTCTCTTTTATATCTTTCCCCTCTCACCCTAAACCTTTGCCCTCTAGTTCCTATCCATGTCCCTTATGATTTTGTAAACCTCTATAAGGTCACCCCTCTGCCTCCGACACTCCAGGGAAAACAGCCCCAGCCTGTTCAGCCTCTCCCTATACGTCAAATCCTCCAACCCTGGCAACATCCTTGTAAATCTTTTCTGAACGCTTTCAAGTTTCACCACATCCTTCCAATAGGAAGGAGACCAGAATTGCATGCAATATTCCAAAAGTGGCCTAACCAATGTCCTGTTCAGCCGCAACATGACCTCCCAACTCCTGTACTCAATACTCTGACCAATAAAGGAAAGCACACCAAACGCCTTCTTCACTATCCTATCTACCTGCGAATCCACTTTCAAGGAGCTATGAACCTGCACTCCAAGGTCTCTTTGTTCAGCAACACTCCCTAGGACCTTACCATTAAGTGTATAAGTCCTGCTAAGATTTGCTTTCCCAAAATGCAGCACCTTGCATTTATCTGAATTAAATTCCATCTGCCATTCCTCAGCCCATTGGCCCATCTGGTCCAGATCCTGTTGTAATCTGAGGTAACCTTCTTCGCTGTCCACTACACCTCCAATTTTGGTGTCATCTGCAAACTTATTAACTATTCCTCTTATGCTCGCATCCAAATCATTTATATAAATGATGAAAAGTAGTGGACCCAGCACCGATCCTTGTGGCACTCCACTGGTCACAGGCCTCCAGTGTAAAAATCAGCCCTCCACCACCATCCTCTACATTTGAGCCAGTTCTGTATCGAAATGGCTAGTTCTCCTTGTCTTCCATGAGATCTAACCTTGCTCACCAGTCTCCCATGGGGAACCTTGTCAAATGCCTTATTGAAGAACAACTCTTTGTGAAAAAGCATTGCCTCTTGTTTTATTCTTAAAACTTTCTGTATTCACCTTAAAAATATGTCCCTCAGCCCAGGGAAAAGACTCCGCCTTATCTTTATAAGGTGGACAACTTTATAAATCTCCATGATGAAGAGTCAGCTGGACCCAAAATGTTGGATTGCACTCTCTGCGTGGATGCTACCTGACTTGTTTTGATCTCCAGCATTTGATGTTTTTAGGACAGATTCCCGCATTTGCGGCAATGTGCTCCATAATTTTGTACCCAGTTGGCTAGCTCTCCCCGGACCCTGTGAGATTTAACCTGACTCGACAATCCACTGTGCGGTACAGTTAATGAAGTTCCCACCTCCCACCGCTTTCAGCACACTTGGGCAACATGATAGATCAGTGGTTAGCACTGCTGCCTCACAGCGCTAGGGACCCAGGTTTGATTCCAGCTTCAGGGTGACTGTCTGTGTGGAGATTGCACATTCTCTCCCATGTCTGTGTGGGTTTACTCCGGGTGCTCCAGTTTCCTCCCACACATGCAGGTTAGAGTGGACTGGCCGTGCTAGATTACCAGTAGTGTCCAGGGATGTGCAGGCAAGGTGCATTAGTCAGGGATAAATGTACCGTAATAGAGGTAGGGCAATGGGGGGACTTGTTGGGCCGAATGACCTGTTTCTGCAATTTGGGATCCTATGTGGCATTTCCCCAGCTCCAGAGTCTCAGAACTCTTTGCATTTGCCGTTTTCAGTTACATCACACTATAATTTTTTGCTATAAATTCTATGCGTTAGGATTGAACCCTCCACTCCTACCTGATGAAGGAGCGTCGCTCCGAAAGCTAGGACTCAGAGTGACAGGGGCGGGGCGAGGGATGAAAGGGGCGGGGCGAGGGATGAAAAGGTGGGACTCGATGAAGGGGGCGGGGCTAACCCGCGTCCATGGAAACGGTCGCCGTTCGGATCCTAATTTATGATCTGGGCCCCCACCCGGTGGCCATGTGTGGTAACTGCACCCACCGACTCTCCCTCAAATAGAGACATAGAGATGTACAGCACGGAAACAGACCCTTCGGTCCAACCAGATATCCCAACCCAATCTAGTCCCACCTGCCAGCACCCGGCCCATATCCCTCCAAACCCTTCCTATTCATATACCCATCCAGATGCCTCTTAAATGTTATGATTTGGAGATGCCGGTGTTGGACTGGGGTGTACAAAGTTAAAAATCACACAACACCAGGTTATAGTCCAACAGGTTTAATTGGAAGCACTAGCTTTCGGAGCGACGCTCCTTCATCAGGTGATAGTGGAGGGCTCGATCCTAACACAGAATTTATAGCAAAAATTTGCAGTGTGATGTAACTGAAATTATACATTGAAGAATTGATTGTCTGTTAAGCCTTTCATCTGTCAGAATACAGTGATAGTTTCACTTCTTTCATGTGTAAATCACAAAACACTTTTTTTTTAAAGTTGCATTCTCGGGTTAGCTGTTAACAATGGTGATAGCTAGACAATATGTTGAAGGTGTTAGCCCCCTGTGTTCTCTGTCTATGACCTGATGTTGAGATTGATTCCAATCTAAAAAGTGAAATAACAGAGTTTTACATAAATTCGTGCAGTTTTTGAGCTCAGAGTTCAACATGAATACATGCAGTTTTTGAGCAAAGTACAATGTAACCATGCAAGTACAAATTCACCCCACAAAATATATGTGTGCATGTGGGTCTTTGTCTGTGTGTGTCTGTCTGTCTGGGGTGGGGGTTGTGAGTGTGAGAAAGTTTATGTGTGTGTGTGTAGTGAGTGCAGAGTGTCTCAAGTCTGTGAGGGGGTGCATGTGGGAGTGTGTGTGTCTGTAAGGGTATGTGTGGGTGTCTGTGTGCGCATCCGTGTGTATGTGTGTATAGGTGTGCCTGTGTGTGTGCAAGTAGGAGTCTGTGTGTGTGTGTGTGTATAGTGCAATGGTGGTGACCTGTAATGTGACATGAACCCAAGGTCCCGGTTGAGGCCCTCCCTATGGGTACCGAACTTAGCTTTCAGCCTCTGCTCGGCCACTTTTCACTGCTGCCTGTCCCGAAGTCCGCCTTGGAGGATGGTCACCCGAAGGTCTGAGGTTGAATGTCCTGGACCACTGAAGTGTTCCCCAACCCCCTCACAGACTTAAGACACTCTGCACTCACTGCACACACACATACACTTTCTCACACTCATAACCCCCAACCCAGACAGACAGACAGATACACACACAGACAAAGACCCACATGCACACATATATTTTGTGGGGTGAATTTGTACTTGCATGGTTACATTGTACTTTGCTCAAAAACTGCATGCATTCATGTTGAACTCTGAGCTCAAAAACTGCATGAATTTATGTAAAACTTTGTTATTTCACTTTTTAGATTGGAATCAATCTAAACATCAGGTCATAGACAGAGAACACAGGTGCCAACGCCTTCAACATATTGTCTAGCTATCACCATTGTTAACAGCTAAACCGAGAATGCAACTTTTTAAAAAAAGGTTTTGTGATTTACACATGAAAGAAATGAAACTATCACAGTATTCTAACAGATGAAAGGCTTAACAGACAATCAATTTTTCAATGTATAATTTCAGTTACATCACACTGTAAATTTTTGCTATAAATTCTGTGTTAGGATTGAGCCCTCCACTACTACCTGATGAAGGAGCGTCGCTCCGAAAGCTAGTGTACTTCCAATTAAAGCTGTTGGACTATAACATGGTGTTGTGTGATTTTTCACTCTTAAATGTTGCAATTGTACCAGCCTCCACCACTTCCTCTGGCAACTCATTCCATACACGTACCACCCTCTGCGTGAAAAAGTTGCCCCTTAGGCCTCTTTTATATCTTTCCCCTCTCACCCTAAACCTATGCCCTCTAGTTCTGGACTCCCCGACCCCAGGGAAAAGACTTTGTCTATTTATCCTATCCATGCCCCTCATAATTTTGTAAACCTCTATAAGGTCATCCCTCAGACTCCGACACTCCAGGGAAAACAGCCCCAGCCTGTTCAGCATCTCCTGATAGCTCAAATCCTCCAACCCTGGAAATATCACTTCCTCAAATACATGCCCCTCAAATATCCTTCAGACAACCCTTCAGATACACTTCCCTCTCAAATACACACCCTCTCAAATAACCCCCCAAAACCCCCTTAAATTATCCCACCCAGATGACCCCTTCAATGCAACCTCAAATACACTCCCTGCTCAAATATTCCCCCAGCCATCCCTCAAATACATTTCCCACCCTCAAATATCCCCCCAGACACCCTTTCAAATACACTCCTCCCTCAAATGTCCCCCCCGACACTCCCTCAAATGCACTCCCCCTGAACTATCCCCCCAGACACCCTCTCCTCAAATACACTCCCCCTCAAATATCCTCTCAGACACCCCCACAAATACACTCCCCCTCAAATATCCTCCCAGACATCGCCTCAAATACACCCCCTCCTCAAATATCCCCCAGACACCCCCTCCTCAAATATCCCCCAGACACCCCCTCCTCAAATATCCTCCAGACACCCCCTCCTCAAATATCCTCCCAGACATCGCCTCAAATACACCCCCTCCTCAAATATCCCCCAGACACCCCCTCCTCAAATATCCTCCAGACACCCCCTCCTCAAATATCCCCCAGACACCCCCTCAAATACACTCCCTGAAATACACTCCCCCTCAAATATACCCTCCTTAACTAGAACACCCTTCACAAGCTGCTCAAATATATGGTCTGGAGGAGATTAAAAATCACACAACACCAGGTTATAGTCCAACAGATTTAATTGGAAGCATTACCTGGTGTTATGAGACTTCTAACTCCCCCGTCCAACACTGGCATCTCCAAATCATGCCTGGAGAAGGTGACAGCCAGGGGGCGGAGCCTGGAGAAGGTGACAGCCAGGGGGCGGAGCCTAGAGTAAGTGGGGGCGGAGCCTGGAGTAGGTGGGGGCGGAGCCTGGAGTAAGTGGGGGCGGAGCCTGGAGTAAGTGGGGGCGGAGCCTGGAGAAGGGGTGGAGCCTGGAGTAAGTGGGGGCGGAGCCTGGAGAAGGTGGCAGCCAGGGGGCGGAGCCTGGAGTAAGTGGGGGCGGGGCCTGGGGAAGGTGACAGTGTGGGGTGGGGCCGAGAGAAGGAGGCAGCGTGGGGGCGGGACCTGGAGAAGGATGCAGCGTGGGGGTGGGGCCTGGCGAAGGTGGCAGCGTGGGGGCGGGGCCTGGCGAAGGTGGCAGCGTGGGGGCGGGGCCTGGAGGAGGTGACATCGTGGGGGCGGGGCCTGGCGAAGGAGGGAGCGTGGGGATGTGGCCTGGAGAAGGTGGCCGCACGGGGGCGGGGCCTGGAGAAGGTGACCGAATGGGGGCGGGGCCTGGAGAAGGGGACAGAGTGGGGGCGGGGCCTGGAGAAGGAGGGAGCGTGGGGGTGGGGCCTGGAGAAGGTGGCCGCACGGGGGCGGGGGCTGGAGAAAGTGACAGCGTGGGGGCGGGGCCTGGAGAAGGAGGGAGCGTGGGGGTGGGGCCTGGAGAAGGAGGGAGCGTGGGGGTGGGGCCTGGAGAAGGAGGGAGCGTGGGGGTGGGGCCTGGAGAAGGAGGCCGCAATGGGGCGGAGCCTGGAGATGGTGACAGCGTGGGGCGGGGCCTGGAGAAAGTGACAGCGTGGGGGCGGGTCCTGGAGAAGGAGGGAACGTGGGGGTGGGGCCTGGAGAAGGTGGCCGCATGGGGGCGGGGGCTGGAGAAAGTGACAGCGTGGGGGCGGGGCCTGGAGAAGGAGGCCGCAATGGGGCGGGGCCTGGAGATGGTGACAGCGTGGGGCGGGGCCTGGAGAAAGTGACAGCGTGGGGGCGGGGCCTGGAGAAGGTGGCCGCAATGGGGCGGGGCCTGGAGAAGATGACAGCGTGGGGGCTGAGCCTGGAGAAGGAGGCCGCAATGGGGCGGGGCCTGGAGAAGGTGACAGCGTGGGGCGGGGCCTGGAGAAGGAGGCAGCGTGGGGGCGGGTCCTGGAGAAGGACGCAGCGTGGGGGTGGGGCCTGGAGAATGTGCAGCATGGGGCGGGGCCTGGAGAAGGTGACAGCGTAGGGGCGGGGCCTGGAGAAGGTGACGGCGTGGGGGCGGGGCCTGGGGAAGGAGGCAGCGTGGGGGTGGGGCCTGGAGAATGTGCAGCGTGGGGCGGGGCCTGGAGAAGGACGCAGCGTGGGGGTGGGGCCTGGAGAATGTGCAGCATGGGGCGGGGCCTGGAGAAGGTGACAGCGTAGGGGCGGGGCCTGGAGAAGGTGACGGCGTGGGGGCGGGGCCTGGGGAAGGAGGCAGCGTGGGGGTGGGGCCTGGGGAATGTGCAGCGTGGGGCAGGGCCTGGAGAAGGTGACAGCGTGGGGGTGGGGCCTGGAGAAGGGGACAGCGTGGGGCGGGGCCTGGAGAAGGTGACAGTGTGGGGGCGGGGCCTGGAGAAGGTGACAGTGTGGGGGCGGGGCCTGGAGAAGGAGGCAGCGTGGGGATGGGGCCTGGAGAATGTGCAGCATGGGGCGGGGCCTGGAGAAGGTGACAGCGTAGGGGCGGGGCCTGGAGAAGGTGACGTCGTGGGGGCGGGGCCTGGGGAAGGAGGCAGCGTGGGGGTGGGGCCTGGAGAATGTGCAGCGTGGGGCGGGGCCTGGAGAAGGTGACAGTGTGGGGGCGGGGCCTGGAGAAGGTGACAGTGTGGGGGCGGGGCCTGGAGAAGGTGACAGCGTGGGGGCGGGGCCTGGAGAAGGAGGGAGCGTGGGGCCGGGGCCTGGAGAAGGTGACAGTGTGGGGGCGGGGCCTGGAGATGGTGGCCGCAATGGGGCGGGGCCTGGAGAAGGTGACAGTGTGGGGGCTGGGCCTGGAGAAGGAGGCCGCAATGGGGCGGGGCCTGGAGAAGGTGACAGCGTGGGGGCTGGGCCTGGAGAAGGAGGCCGCAATGGGGCGGGGCCTGGAGAATGTGACAGCGTGGGGGCGGGGCCTGGAGAAGGTGGCCACAATGGGGCGGGGCCTGGAGAAGGTGACAGCGTGGGGGCGGGGCCTGGAGAAGGAGGCAGCGTGGGGGCGGGTCCTGGAGAAGGTGACAGTGTGGGGGCGGGGCCTGGAGATGGTGGCCGCAATGGGGCGGGGCCTGGAGAAGGTGACAGCGTGGGGGCGGGGCCTGGAGAAGGTGACAGTGTGGGGGCGGGGCCTGGAGATGGTGGCCGCAATGGGGCGGGGCCTGGAGAAGGTGACAGCGTGGGGGCTGGGCCTGGAGAAGGTGACAGTGTGGGGGCGGGGCCTGGAGAAGGTGGCCGCAATGGGGCGGGGCCTGGAGAAGGTGACAGTGTGGGGGCTGGGCCTGGAGAAGGTGACAGTGTGGGGGCTGGGCCTGGAGAAGGTGACAGTGTGGGGGCGGGGCCTGGAGAAGGTGACAGTGTGGGGGCTGGGCCTGGAGAAGGTGACAGTGTGGGGGCTGGGCCTGGAGAAGGTGACAGTGTGGGGGCGGGGCCTGGAGAAGGTGACAGTGTGGGGGCTGGGCCTGGAGAGGTGACAGTGTGGGGGCGGGGCCTGGAGAAGGTGACAGTGTGGGGGCGGGGCCTGGAGAAGGAGGCAGTGTGGGGGCTGGGCCTGGAGAAGGTGACAGTGTGGGGGCTGGGCCTGGAGAAGGTGACAGTGTGGGGGCGGGGCCTGGAGAAGGTGACAGTGTGGGGGCTGGGCCTGGAGAGGTGACAGTGTGGGGGCGGGGCCTGGAGAAGGTGACAGTGTGGGGGCTGGGCCTGGAGAGGTGACAGTGTGGGGGCGGGGCCTGGAGAAGGTGACAGTGTGGGGGCGGGGCCTGGAGAAGGTGACAGTGTGGGGGCGTGGCCTGGAGGCTGCCATAATATTGGAGTTATGATTTGGAGATACCGGTGTTGGACTGGGGTATACAAAGTTAAAACACCAGGTTATAGTGCAACAGGTTTAATTGGAAGCACTAGCTTTCGGAGCGACGCTCCTTCATCAGGTGGTAGTGGAGGGTTCAATCCTAACACAGAATTTATAGCACAAGTTTACAGTGTGATGTAACTGAAATTATACATTGAAAAATACCTTGATTGTTTGTTAAGTCTCTCATCTGTTAAAATGACCATGTTAGTTTCACTTCTTTCATCTGTAAATCGCAAACCTTTTTTTAAAAGTTACATTCTCAGGTGAACTTTAACAATTGGTGGCAGCCCAGGTAATGTGTTGAAGATGTTAAGCCCCTGTGTGCTGTTGTCTCTGCCATAACGTTTGGACTGATTCTAATCTAAAAAATGAATGAACAGAATCTTACATGGATTCATGCAGTGTTTGATCAAAGTACAATGTAACTCTGCAAGTACAAATTCACCCCACAAATGTATATGTGTGCATGTGGGTTTTGTGTGTGTGTCTGGGATGGGGGGGTTGTGAGTGAGAATGTATGTGTGTGAGTGTAAAGGGGTCTAAGTCTGTGAGAGGGTGCACGTGTGAGTGTCTGTAGAAGAGTGTGTGTGTATATGTATAGTGCAATGGGGTCACCTGTAGTGTGACATGAACATGGTTGAGGCCATCCCTATGGGTACCGAACTTAGCTATCAGCCTCTGCTCAGACACTTTTTGCTGCTGGGTAGGATGCTGTTGGGAAGGTTGGCGTGAATTTGATGGGCCAAATGGCCTGTCGGGGTTATATGATTCCACCGTCTTAGCCTTGTGTGTATTGAGAAATGATTGCCCCAAGGCTGCTGTGGGAGGAGTGGGTTCCAGTTTGTGGGACACTGACACCAGTCCTGGGGAAGCTGGGATTTGTGCTGTCTCTACCCCCCACCTGAGGAAGTTAGAAAGTCACAAAGGGATCAGTTCCATGTTTACTTCTCTTCCAAGGCATACTGGGGACGCAAGCATTAAACTTTCCACTACCAAAGAGACTGCAGTATCGATTGCATGTCTGTCCTCTTACAGAGTGGACAGAACATATCAGTAGGGAGGAGGCTGACTGAATCTTAGAGAAGGAATCTGTTGGAGCCACACATGTGGAGTCCTCGAGCAAATGTATTTGTCCTCCACAGACAAGACTGATAGCCTTGGCCACAACCCTGTTAAACTGTCTCCTGCTCCCAATACCTTGGTTCCCTTCCGTATTAGCATAGGTATGTGAATCCCCCATTGGGAACAGGCAAAATCCTTCTGTTTTAATCTCTTCCCATCAACACAGGACATTGACATTCACTGGGCCTTGTAAAATTATAATTGCCCATCTTGAACAATGTAACAACAATCAACCATGTGACTTATAGACTTTTTGTATTGTTCCTATAAAAAGTACTGCCTTTGTTGTGGTTCTGTTCACCGAGCTGGGAATTTGTGTTGCAGACGTTTCGTCCCCTGTCTAGGTGACATCCTCAGTGCTTGGGAGCCTCCTGTGAAGCACTTCTGTGATCTTTTCTCCAGCATTTATAGTGGTTTGAATCTGCCGTTTCCGGTTGTCAGTTCCAGCTGTTCGCTGCAGTGGTCGGTATATTGGGTCCAGGTCAATGTGCTTATTGATTGAATCTGTGGATGAGTGCCATGCCTCTAGGAATTCCCTGGCTGTTCTCTGTTTGGCTTGTCCTATAATAGTAGTGTTGTCCCAGTCAAACTCATGTTTCTTGTCATCTGCGTGTGTGGCTACTAAGGATAGCTGGTCGTGTCGTTTCGTGGCTAGTTGGTGTTCATGGATGCGGATCGTTAGCTGTCTTCCTGTTTGTCCTATGTCGTGTTTTGTGCAGTCCTTGCATGGGATTTTGTACACTACATTGGTTTTGCACATGCTGGGTATTGGGTCCTTCGTTCTGGTGAGTTGTTGTCTGAGAGTGGCTGTTGGTTTGTGTGCTGTTATGAGTCCTGGTGGTCGCAGTAGACTGGCTGTCAGTTGTAGTGTACAAAATGGAAAAGTTGGTCTAGGTCTGTGTCTCAATTGGCAAACACATGACAAGTGCAGTACCACAATGTGAAGTTATAGCATTTGGCTGTGGAAAAAAAAGCAGTGCATTGTCTAAGTGGTGATATATTGGGATGTACAGGAAGTGAGGACTGGAGATGAGAGTCGAAAAGTGTGGTGCTGGAATAGCACAACAGGTCAGGCAGTATCCGAGAAGCAAGAGACTGAACATTTCAGACACAAGCCCTTCATCAGGAATGATGTGTGGCTGTACAAAGGGGCCTCAGCGTCCTTCTACACCAGTCACTGCCAGTTGTCAACAAGCAATGAGCAAGGCAACTGGTATATTAGCAAGAGGAATTGCGTTCAGAAGTGAGGATGTCTTCCTGCAGTTCAGGGGACATTGAACATATTCAAGGCTGAGTCCATCTGAGTTTTGAACAACAAAGAAGTGGATTGTTATGGGGGGGAGGTAAGAAAATGGTTTTAAGACCAGTACAGGTCAGTCACAGAGTATGACAGCACTGAACAGACCCTTCATCCAACTTGTCCATGCTGAGTATGTTCTCAAACTAAACTCGTCCCACCCACCAGTGTTTGCCCATAAACCTTCGAACCTTTCATATTCATGTACTTATCCAAATGTCTTTTAAGTAACTGTCATGCATCCACCACTTCCTCTAGACATTCATTCCACACACAAACCCTTTAAAAGAAAGTAAAATCTTTCTCCACTCACCTCAAAAATTTGGTCCCTAATCTTGAAACCCCCACCTGAGGGAAAGGAGACCGGTTGTTCACCTCATCTATACCCCTTATGATTTTATAATCCTCTTTAAGGTCACCTCACAACCTCCTATGTTCCAGTGAAAAAGGTCCCAGCCTATCCTCAGTGGCTCAGTGGTTAGCACTACTGCCTCATAGCACCAGGGACCTGGGTTCGATTCCCACCTCAGGCAACCGAATGTGGAGTTTCCATATTCTCCCCGTGCCTGCGTGGGTTTCCTCCAGGTGCTCCGGTTTCCTCCCACAATCCAAAGATGTGCAGGTCAGGTGAACTGGCCATGCTAAATTGCTCATAGTGTTAGGTGCATTAGTCAGGGGAAAATGTAGGGTAGGGGACTGGGTCTGGGTGGGTTACTCTTTGGAGGGTCGGTGTGGACTTGTGGGGCTGAAGGGCCTGTTTCCATACTGTAGGGAATCTAATCTAGATGCAGGTGTATTCATATTCAATTATGATCTGTTCAATGTGGTGCAGGCTCGAAGACCAAATGGCTTACTCCTGCTCCCGATTTACTTCCTGGCTGATAGGTTTCTCAACCCCACTCTCCTGCTTTCTCCCCGCAACTCTTGATCCCCTTGATACTCAAGAAGCTGTCGATCTCAATGTTAAATATACTCAATGACCTGGCCTCCACAGCCTTCTGTGTCAATGAACTCCATAGATTCACCTGTCTCTGGCTGAAGAGGTTTCTCCTTATAGACAATAGGTGCAGGAGTAGGCCATTCAGCCCTTCGAGCCTGCACCGCCATTCAATATAATCATGGCTGATCATTCCTAATCAGTATCCTGTTCCTGCCTTATCTCCATAACCCTTGATTCCACTATCTTTGAGAGCTCTATCCAACTCTTTTTCTTAAATGAATCCAGAGAGTGGGCCTCCACTGCCCTCTGGAACAGCGCATTCCACACAGCCACCACTCTCTGGGTGAAGAAGTTTCTCCTGAGCTCTGTCCTAAATGGTCTACCCGGTATTTTTAAGCTGTGTCCTCTGGTTCGGCACTCACCCATCAGTGGAAATATGTTTCCTACTGCCAGAGTGTCCAATCTTTTCATAATCTTATACGTCTCAATCAGATCCCCTCTCAATCTTCGAAACTCAAGGGTATACAAGCCCAGTCGCTTCAGTCTTTCAGTGTAAGGTAATCCTGCCATTCCAGGAATTGACCTTGTGAACCTACGCTGCACTCCCTCAATAGCCAGAATGTCTTTTCTCAAATTTGGAGACCAGAACTGCACACAGTACTCCAGGTGTGGTCTCACCAGGGCCCTGTACAGCTGCAGAAGCACCTCTTTGCTTCTATACTCAATTCCTCTTGTTATGAAGGCCAGCATGCTATTAGCCTTCTTCACTACCTGCTGTACCTGCATGCTTGCCTTCATTGACTGGTGTACAAGAACACCCAGATCTCTCTGTACTGCCACTTTACATAAATTGATTCCATTGAGGTAGTAGTCTGCTTTCCTGTTCTTGCCACCAAAGTGGATAACCATACCTTTATCCACATTAAACTGCATCTGCCATGCATCTGCCCACTCACTTAACTTGTCCAGGTCACCCTGTAATCTCCTAACATCCTCCTCACATTTCACCCTGCCACCCAGCTTTGTATCATCAGCAAATTTGCTAATGTTATTGCTGATACCATCTTCTATATCATTAACATATATTGTAAAAAGCTGTGGTCCCAGCACTGATCCCTGCGGTACCCCACTGGTCACTGCCTGCCATTCCGAAATGGAGCCGTTTATCACAACCCTTTGTTTCCTATTAGCCAACCAATTTTCAATCCAATCTAATACTTTTCCCCCAATACCATGCGCCCTAATTTTACTCACTAACCTCCTGTGTGGGACTTTATCAAAAGCTTTCTGAAAGTCCAGGTACACTACATCTACTGGATTTCCCTCGTCCAACTTCAGAGTTACATCCTCAAAAAATTCAAGAAGATTAGTCAAGCATGATTTCCCCTTCATAAATCCATGCTGACTCTGTCCTATCCTGTTACTACTATCCAGATGTGCAGTAATTTCATCCTTTATAATAGATTCCAGCATCTTTCCCACCACTGAGGTCAGACTAACTGGTCTATACTTTCCTGCTTTCTCTCGCCCACCTTTCTTAAAAAGTGGTATAACATTAGCCACCCTCCAATCCTCAGGGACTGACCTCGAATCTATTGAACTCTGGAAAATAATCACCAACGCATCCACGATTTCCCGAGCCACCTCCTTCAGTACCCTGGGATGCAGACCATCAGGCCCCGGAGACTTATCTTCATCCTCCTTTTATTCTGAGGCTATGCCCATGGGTACTCGTCTCTCCTACCAATGGAAACATCTTCCCAATTTCCACTGTATCCAGGCCGTTCAGTACTGTATATGTTTCAGTTAGATCCCCCCTGAGTGTGTGCCTGTTAATCAGCATGAACTAGACCCTTCAAAATGAAGTACAACAGGGATTAGGTTTAGCAAAGTGAGATTGGAGGGAGAGTGTGTGGAATGGAGATTTTTATCTTTTAGGGAATGAGAGAGGAAAGGAAGTTCAATATAAATTAGAATTGATCTGATGAGCCGATAGGCCAAGGAGTGGCAGATGGAGTTTAATTTAGATATATATGAAGTGTTGCATTTTGGTAAGGCAAATCAGGGCAGGACTTAGACACTTAATGATAAGGTCCTGAGAAGTGTTGCTGAACAAAGAAACCTTGGAGTGCAGGTTCAGAGTTCCATGAAATGGAGTTGCAAGCAGATAGGATTGTGAAGAAGGCGTTTGGTACGCTTTCCTTTATTGGTCAGCACATTGAGTACAGGAGATGGGAGGTCATGTGGCTACCCAGGACATTGGTAAGCTCACTTTTGGGATATTGCACTCAGTTCTGGTTTCCCTGTGCAGGAAAGATGTTGTGAAACTTGAAAGGGTTCAGAAAAGATTTACAGGGCTGTTGCCGGCGTTGGAGGGTTTGAACCACAGCGAGAGGCTGAATAGGCTGGGGCTGTATTCCCTGGAGCATCGGTGACCATTCGAAGTTTGTAAGGGGCATGTATAGGGTGAATAACGGAGATCTTTTTCCCAGGATGTGGGAGTCCAAAAGTAGAGAGAATAAGGTTTAGGTGAGAGGGGGAAGACTTTAAAGGGAGCTGAGGGGCAACATTTTCACACAGAGGGTGGTGCGTGTATGGAACGAGCTGCCAGAGGAAGTGGAGGAGGCTGGTACAATTACAACATTTTAAAAGGCATCTGGATGGGTATGTGAATACGAAAGGTCTGGAAGGATATGGGCCAAATGCTGGCAAATGGGACTAGATTAGGATATCTGGTTGGCACAGACGATTTGGACCGAAGGGTGTGTTCCCGTGCTGTATGGCTCTAACCAGCTTTGCTGAAAGCCAGAAGTGTGGTTGTGAAGACTGGACTTTCAGAGCAGCTTTCAAAGATGTTTTGCCCTGACTGGGACCAGAAGTTACAATGAAATCTTTCATTTGTGAGACAGCAACTGAGTGAGTGAGTACATCCGGGATTTTGGTGGAAAGTGGGAATTCATTCCACTGTGGGGATGAAGTGCTTTAAGGTTTACTGGCAGTAAGTAAAGTGTGCTGAGTGGGGAGCCTAGTGAAGAGTTTGGTGGGTTTTTGTTCTGAACGTCTCATTTCCAATGCTGTGCATCAGGAGGAGCGGTGAATCAGTAACTGGTATTGTTAGAAGCCTTACAATTTCCAGTACTACAGATCTTGCAGAACTACCACCCTATCAGGTTGTTTCTGCTGGTGGGTGACACTAGGCCTTGATTAGGGGGGAGTAGATTTCGGACAGAGATGAAGAAAAACTGCTTTTTTTCCAGGGAGCAGTAAATCTGTGGAATTCTCTGCCCAAGGAAGCAGTAGAGGCAGCTTCATTACATATATTCAAAACACAGTTGGATGGGTTTTTGCAGGGTAGGGGAATTAAGGGTAGTTGGGATAACGCAGGTAGGGGGAGCTGAGACTATAGATAGATCAGCCATGATTTTAATGAATGGCAGAGCAGGCAGGACGGGCCAAATGGCCTACTCCTGCTTCTATTACTATGGAACTATAACCCTGCATTTCCCATGGCTAACCCACCTAACCTGCACATCCCTGGTCACTGTAGGCAACTTAGCATGGCCAATCCAAATCCAGGCCGGTGAGCAATGTAGTGATGTGGAAAATGAATGTTAGAGAACGATAGAAAGGTTTAAGGAGAATAAATGTACCAATCATCAAAACTGGATTCAAAAGATCACAAAAAAATAAAACTAGAAGCTCAGTATGTGAATGTGTGCTGCATTGTAACAAAAGTAAATGAATTAACTGCACACGTTGAAGAGAATAATTATGGTCTGAGACTCCTTACAGAGACATGGCTTCAGGATGACAAGGATTGGATCCTGAATATCGAGGGGGCACATGCCATGGGAAGCGAGGTAAAGGTAGAGGGTTGGCACCGCTAATCAAAGCACTGATCACAGGGTAGTCTGGTATCAGCTCGGATTTTAGGTCCTGATTTCTCTGTCCTCTTATCTCCCTGTTCCCACTGAGTAAAATGTTGTCTTTTCTCAGCTCTGCTGGATTTCTGCTGAAACTTTGACCCCCCCCACCTTTTACACCTTCCGGAACAATAAAACATTCAGTCAATCAAGGCCCAACCCACAATCTCCCAGCCTGTCAACCATCCAGATAGAGTCGTTGTCATTGTGGGGAATAAAACAAGAAAAATTAAACAAAACTCAAAATAAATTGGTGCTTGTGATTAATGTTGGTTCATTAGGAAGTAAACTAGAAATAGGAGTCTCCCAGGATTCTTATAGAGCCCTACATGAGCAATTCTCTCTCCCTTGCATCTAACTATTAGTATCCAGCTTTGATTTATAACCATATTTACATCAACAGAAATGAAGCATCTGTTATCAAATACGCATAGAGATATACAGCATGGCAATAGACTGTCCAATCCAACGTATCCATGCCGACAAGATATCCGATGTAAATCTAGTTCCATTTGCCAGCATTTGGCCCACATCCCTCCAAACCCTTCCTATTCACATATCCATCCAGGTGCCTTTTCAATGTAATTTAACCGGCCATTTCCTCTGGCAGCTCAGTCCATAAACACACCACCCTCTGTGTGAAAACATTGACCCTTAGGTCCTTATTTCAACAGAAATAAAACGTATGTTACCTAATAGACATAGAGATGTACAGCATGGAAGCAGACTTTTTCTCTCTCTTATCCATGCACACACACAAGTCTATGGGGTGAATTTGTATTGGCAAAATAGTATTTTCAGATACATTCTATTTTGCTCAAAAAGCACGCAATCCGCAGGCAGTCAATACATGTAATATATTTTAAATTCCACGTGAAATAGAACCAGACGGATTCAAAATTGGTGTACAGACAGACTGAGCCCAGTGAAGAGTTTGGTGGCTTTTTGTTCTGTGTGCATCAGAAGGAGCGGTGAATCAGTAACTGGTACCTTTAATGCATTGTCTGAGCTGAGATGTCACCTTTTGTCACAAACCCTTAAGTTATCTCGAGAAGGTGACCTATAAGAAGGTCTGGGATTTACATATTAATGATGCCTGCTATCCATTTTGAAAGGAAGACTTAATGCAGGTTTGTTCAATATATCACTTCAGTGGCATGACACTGTAAATGTTTTGCTATAAAGTCTGTGCCTTATGATCTTGTACTCCACAACCACCTGATGAAGGAGCAGCGCTCCAAAAGCTAGTGTTTCCAAATAAACCTGTTGGACCATAACCTGGTGTTGTGTGATTTTGTCCAGGTTGGCAGTGCTAAATTAGCCATGGTGTGCAGGTTCGGTGCACTAGTCAGGGGTAAATGTAGAGCACTAGGGGAATGGGTGTGGGTGAGTTACCCTTGGGAAGGTCAGTGTGGACTCGTTGGGCCGAGTGGCCTGCTTCCCACACTGTGGGGATTCTCTGAAGGGAAGGGAAGGGACTTTCGCAAACTCCTCCCTTTCTGCTGCAGGGCAGCGCGGGCCGGGCCGGCCGGAGCAGGCGCAGTGCGGAGGCCCGCCGTCAGCCCCGCCTCCTCCCCCATTGTTGACATCACAACGCGGAAGTGGCCCCGTCGGTTTCAGAGTGAAACTCCCCTCCCTCTGGGCAACTCCTTGGAAGGGGGAAGATCTGTTCACTTGCAGAAACTGGAGTGACTCCAGGGAGGGAGCAGACTCTGCAATTACTCTCAAAAGTTCGGTTTGTTCCTCCATTTTTCCCAGTTGTCTTTTGTGGGTTTTGAAAATTTTTCCTGGTCCTCTGATTGAATATAGGAGTTGGGAGGTTATGTCGTAGCTGTACAGGACATTGGTTAGGCCACTTTGGAATATTGTGTGCAGTTCTGGTTTCCCTCCTATCAGAGGGATGTCGTGAAACTTGAAAGGATTCAGTAAACATTTACAAGGATGTTGCCAGAGTTTGAGCTGAAGAGACTGGGGCTGTTTTCCCTAGCACGCTGGAGGCTGACCTTATAGATGTTTAGAAAATCATGAGAGGCATGGATAGGATTGATAAAGTAATGGGGAATCAACGGTACATTATTACAATAGAAACTTTGATTCACGATAGGGTTTGAACTGTGTGCCTGCATTTGTGGAAGGCTGGAGGTCACCAGTGGCTGTATGTGTGATGAAGACTGCAGGTTTTCTTGTCTAACCTTAGAACTGTTCTTGTGTTGTCATCTCCCTGTCCTTGGATCAGGTTGTTTTCTTTTATGTAATGAAATATTGTTAACCACACCGCCTATCTCCTTATGACTGTTGTGAACACCACAGGATGTGGTCACGTTTAGTCATGTGGGGTTGAGAGCTTTCACTTGTTGAAATTGCTGCGTGGTGCGAACCTTTTTGAGTCAACAGGATAAATAGACAAGATCTTTTCCCTGGGATGGGGGAGTCCAGTACTAGAGGGTAATGGGTTTAGGGTGTGTGGGTGGTACATGTAAGGAATGAGTTGCCAAAGGAAGTGGTGCATGCTGGTACAATTATGAAATTTAAAAGGCATCTGGAGGGGACATGAATAGGAGGGTTTTAGAGGGATATGGGCCAAGTGCGTGGACGAGTTGGACTAAAGGGTCTGTTTCTGTGCAAAAGAAAAGAATGTTCCACAGAAAGTAGAATTTGTTCAGAATTTCTACCCTGGACTGACAGTGATTGCTTTTGTAATCTCTTTTTACAGAGCATTTGAAGATCTGAAGACAGAAGTTTCAAAATCAACAGATGAAGGCCTTATGCCCGAAACGTCGACTCTCTTGCTCCTCGGATGATGCATGACCTGCTGTGCTATTTCAGCGTCGCACCTTTTGACTCTGACTGTCCAGCGTCTGCAGTCCTCACTTTCATGTCAATGTCCGACAATCAGTCAATCCATTGGGACCGCAACAAGTTTAGACTCTGATTCTGTGAGAAGGAGCAAAGCTTTTTGGTTCCTGTTTGTGTACATTTTCAGCGTCAGTGCGACTGGATGAGAGACCCTGCTGTTGCAGCGCAGTGTGTGGACCCTGAAACAGTTATACGACCTGGAACGAAGAATTCACGCCAGGGACGGGCTGTACACACATTTGTCTATGGCTGAAGCGTAGGCCATGGAGAAACCTGAAGAATCCTGCCCTGTGGGGAAACGGTGGAAGTGTGGCGACTGTGGGAAAGGCTTCAGTGTCCCATCTGCCCTGGAGATTCATCAGCGCAGTCACACCGGGGAGAGGCCGTACTCCTACCCCAAGTGCAGGAAGGGCTTTACCCACTCCTCCCACCTCCTGAGGCACCAGCAGGTCTACACCGTGGAGAGGCTCTTCAGCTGCCCTGAGTGTGGGAAGTGCTTTACCTGCTCCTCCCACCTGCTGGCCCACTGGTGGGTCCACACAGGCGAGATGCCGTTTTCCTGCCCTGACTGTGGGAAGGGCTTCACCCAGGCCTCCAACCTTCATACCCACCAGCGGTTCCACACGGGGGAGAGGCCCTTCAGCTGCCCAGAGTCCGGGAAGGCCTTCAGCAATTCCTCTGCCCTGCTGAGGCACCAGCGCGTCCACACAGAGGAGAGGCCGTTCTCCTGCGCCGAGTGCGGGAAGAGCTTTATCCGCTCCTCTGACCTGCTGACCCACCGGCGGGTCCACACCGGTGAAAGGTCCTTCAGCGATTCCTCTGCCCTGCTGAAACACCAGCGGATCCATACTGGGGAGAGGCCGTTCTCCTGCTCCGTGTGTGGGAAGGGATTCAGTCAGATGGCCAACTTGTGGAGGCATGAGAGGGTCCACACAGGGAAGAGGTCTTTCAGGTGCCCCGAGTGTGGGAAGGGATTCACTTGCTCGGTTAAGCTGCGGACACACCAGCGGGTCCACGCTGGGGAGAGGCCGTTCACTTGCTCTGAGTGTGGGAAGGGCTTCATTGATTCTTCCGCCCTGTTGACCCACCGGTGGGTCCACACCAGGGAGAGCCCGCTCACCTGCTCTCAGTGCGGGAAGGCCTTCACCCACTCCTCCCACCTGCGGAGGCACCAGCGAGTTCACGTGCCATCGCAGGGGGGATTGAAGGAGTGACGGCCGAGTGCCATTATCGACTGGACTATCAACCCGGTTCCGGGGATTCCCGGGGTTTGAATCCCGCTGCGACAGGTGGCGGAATTGGAATTCAGTCAGAAATCTGGAGTTCCGAATCTAACGGCGAAACCGTTTTCAGGGGGAGAAAAAAAAACGTCTGATTCACTCACGTCCTTTTTAGGGAAGGAAGCTGCCGTTGTGGGAAAGGATTCACTCAGTGGTCCCAGCTGCATCCTTTACCCGGGCTGGCCAACGAGTGTCTCCAGACCCACAGCAGTCTGGTTGACACTTGGCTGCCCCCACCCCAAGCAAGTGAGAGGGAGCAACTTACTTTGGATACAGGGTATGTGTTGAAATCACAGAGTGAGACAATACTTCCCACAGGTTAAGGTTGTACCAAGGGTCCAATTACAAAGGGACAACTCAGTGCTGACCATTGGGAGTGTGTGCACTTTGACCTTCAGCTGTCTAAAGAGGAAAAAAAAGCTACTTTTTGTACGCCCTTTTTGCTGGGGAGATCTGAAGCTGTAACAAAGTTGGGTCGCAATAAACGTTGCCTGAACTTCAATGCTTGTGAGCTCCAACAGGTTTTTATTTTAAAGCTGCTCATTTCTTTCAGCCTCCAGCACTAAGTTTCCAATGTCATGCATCAGACGGAGCAGTGAATGAGGAGCTAGTATCATTGAAATTGTAAATTTTTTAGGAATGTAGGTACTGCATCGTTTCATCAGCATTGCAAAGTTTCCTGGCAGCAGCAGGAGGTGTGGGCTATGTTCACTCGAAATGATGTGGAGGAGTCGGTGTTGGACTGGGGTGGGTAAAATGAAAAATCACACAACTTTAGGTTATAGTCCAACAGGTTTATTTGGAAGCACCGGCTTTCTGAGCGCTGCTCTTCATCGGGTAGCTGTGGAGCAGGATATATAGCAAAAGATCACAGTATCATGCAACTGAAACTATATGTTGAACAAACCTAGATTGATGTTAAGTCTTTCATCTTTTAAATTGGGTTGCAGGTTTCGGTTCATTAATACGTAAATCTCGGACCTACTTTCAAGTCGCATTGTGAAGGTAACTTAAAGTTTTATACAAAGAGGTGACATCTCAGCTCAGAGAACGCACTAAAGGTGTGAGGTTAGAGTCTGTGTGTATCCCAATCTTGAGTCAGACTGGTTCTGTTTCCAAAGTCGGAATGGATAAAATATTGCATGGGTTGACTGCCTCCAGATTGTGCACTTTTTGAGCAAAATCTGCAAATGCAAATTCACCCCACAGACTTGTGTGCGTGCATGAGAGAGAGAGAGTTTGTGTGTGCATGCTTGGTAAAGTGTGATGGAGTATAAGCGTGTGAGAGGGTCTGTGTGTGTGGTGTATCTCTCTGGGGGAGAGTGTATGTATGAGAGGTTCTGTGTCTGTGTGAGAGTATATAAGAGTATGTGCTTTGTGTGTGTATGTGGGTGTATAGTGTAGTGGGGTCCCAGTTGAGACCATCCTCATGTGTTCCGAACTTGGCTATCAGCTTCTGCTCGGCCACAAGAAACGATTAAGCAGTTACACAACACACCTTTGGAGAGGGCAGGGACTTGTCTTTCGGTTTGCAGTAGGTGGGAGGCTCTGGACGCTGTAATCTAGAGCAAAGACATGCTGGAGGATCTTCAGCTCCGAGAGATGGAGCTGGAAGCGAAACACATTGGGGGGGGAAGTTAACCGGACACTTTGTTCCGGGAGGCGGTCATTCCCCTCCGGACAGAGACTTCTGCTGGGGTCAGTGGACAGGGTCAGGAGAGTGTGAGCATGGGTCAAAAAGGTAAAGGAGATCTGAGAGAGAGCTACAGAGGGGAGGAGCCATCTGGCTGGGTGGTGTGAGTAAGAATAACGTTGGGGTGGTGGAAAGAGACAAAACATCGACAGGGATTGTTTCCGTTCTCTGCAGTTGGCAGCAGGAGCACAGATGGTGTCTGTTTGGTGTCAGGATTCAGGAAGCGATGTGTTCAGGGCTGGAGAAGTGGGAAAGGGAGGTTGCAGTCCAACAATGTCAGGAGGAGAGAGCCTCTGCTGAGGGCGCATGAGAAGTTAGAAGCTACAAAGACAAAGCTGAACTTCAAAGCTCTGGATGCTATGGGTGCTCAGTGGTTAGCACCACTACCTCATAGTGCCAGGGACCCAGGTTCGATTCCACCCTCGAGCAACTGTCTGTGTGGACTTTGGCATGTTCTGCTCCTTGTGTCTGAGTGGGTTACCTCCAAGTGCTCCAGTTTCCTCCCACAATCCCAATGATCTGAAGTTTAGGGTGGATCAGCTGTACTAAGGTTAGGGTGGGTTAGCCATGGGGAACTGTAGGGTAAGTGGGTGGGACTGGAGGGATGCTGTTCAGAAAGTTAGTGTAAATTTGATGGGCCAAATGGTCTGTTGGGATTATACATCTCAACTGCCTTAGCCATGTATATATTGAGAAATGATTGCTCCGAGTCTGCTGTTGGAGGAGTGGGTTTCAGTTTGTTGGTCACTGACCCCAGTACGAGGGAAGGTGGGATTTGTTCGCTCCCCCCCCCCCCATTCTCTCCCTGCCCATCATTCTCTGTCCCCCAAACTCTTCCCCTATCCTTTGCCCCCCAGTCTGTCTTCACTCCCCCCCCCCCCACACCTGTCCATTCTCCTTCCCTTCCCAGCCCCATCTCGCCCTGAACTTTCCAGCCTCGAGCCCTCTTTGATTGCTGTATGAGGCCCTTTTACGAAAAGTGAGAGATAATGAATGGTGACGACTCTAGCTGGGAGATGTGGGTGGAGGGCAGGGAAGAAATGGCTGATCTTTTTTTTTAATAGATATTTTTATTAGAAATTTAACATTTTTACAAGTTTACAAAAATAAACAAAACTCTCAGATATAAACATTGATATAGAATTAGCTCAAATATACAATAGCCAAAATTTAACAAAAAAAACAAAATAACAAAAAAAAAGAAAAAAGAAAAAAAAAACTCAACTATCTACTAATCTAACCTACAACTAACCAGAGTGTATATTTAAGTCTGGATATAATAAAACCCGTATTCGTGCGGGATTCCTCCCCCGAGGGGCCCAGGACCAGCCAGGTTTGTAATCTCAATTAAATAAAAGCCCTTGTTAGGATAGCTGAAATATCTGTATTTATGTAATTCAAAAACGGCTGCCATATTTTATAAAATAATTCGGTCTTTCGGTGCACCATATTTGTAAGGAAGTCAAGGGGAATACATTCCATAATTAGTCTGTGCCAATTTGAAAGTCCAGGGGGGCCCTCAGCCACCCAGTTCACCAAAATATTTTTCCTTGCACAGAAAGAAAGACTAGAAAATAGTCTCTTCCCGTACGTGTCCAGGGAGGGAAAGTTCGAAAAGCCCAAGAGGAGAGATACAGGGTCCACTTTAATTTCCGTTCCTAAAATTTCTGTCAGGGTACTTGCTACTTTAGTCCAATATCTACGGATCTTATGACAGGTCCATAGGCAATGTACAAGAGTGCCCACCTCTATTTTGCATTGAGGACACATTGGAGATGCTCCTGCCTTAAATTTTGCCAATCGAACCGGTGCTATATGGGCCCTATGAAGTATCTTCAGCTGGATAGCCTGGGTTCTGTTACAAATAGTAATTCTTCTAGCATTTTTCCAAATATCATTCCACGTTTCTGTGGAGATTCCTAGTCCCAGATCCTGATCCCATGTTTTAAGCAGATTATCCATATCTCCCGATACTTCATCATGTAGTAAATGATAAATAGTACTGACGAAAGATACCCCCACTGGTCGTAGGACACTACATTCTCTATCTGATTTATAAAGACTATCTAATAACGTAGTCGTCTTCTGTATATAATCTCGAATTTGGAAGTATCGAAAGAGGTCTCCATTGGGTAATCCGAATTTCTGACGCAGCTGTTCGAAAGACATCAGGACCCCATCTTTAAATAGATCCCCTAAACATGAGATACCCCTGGATCTCCGAGTTTAAAAGTGGCATCTGTTAACCCCGGTTGGAATCCCCATGCTCCCACTATCGGTGCATAGGGGGATGTTTTATGTGAATTGCCCTCATTTTGCCGCATTATATTCCAAGCCTTGATTGTATTCAGTATTATAGGGTTTTTACAGTGATCTGTAATGATTTTCCTCTTGTCTGAGAATAAAAGGTTAATAAGTGGGTATTTTACTTGAGAAGCCTCAATGTCCAACCAGATTGATTGTGGATCAGACAAGACCCAATCAGCTATGTAACTTAATAGGGAACTTAACTGATATTTCCTAAAGTCTGGGAAGTCCAATCCACCCCTTGCCTGTGGAAGCTGTAGCTTCTTCAGCTTAATGAGGGGCCGCCTATGATTCCAGATAAAGGAACCCAGCCAGCCATATAATTTACATAAAGCCGTCCTCGGCAGCATCACCGGAAGCATTCTCATAGGATATAGGAGACGGGGCAGGACATTCATTTTGATTAATGCTATTCTACCCAGCCAGGAAATTGGTAGGTCTCCCCATCGCTGGAGGTCCTGCCTTATCCTTTCCAGTAAATGCACAAAATTAGCCTTATACAACTGACCAAATACTGGAGTAATAAAAATGCCTAAATATAAGAAACCCTCCAGGGACCAGCGAAAGGGAAAGTGGGATCCGTCCGCCAAGCGGGGTATCATAGCAAGGCCACCCATTGGCATAGCCTCCGATTTTGAAAAATTAATTTTATAGCCTGAGAATGCGCTAAATGTATTAATAACTTGGATTAGGCGAGGTACGGACATCAAAGGGTTACTGAGGAATAGAAGAACATCATCTGCATAAAGGGTAATTTTATGTTTACCTGTACCAATCCTTGGGGCCACTATATTAGGATCAGCTCGTATAGCTTCTGCTAGTGGTTCAATTATTAGTGTAAATAACAATGGCGAGAGGGGACATCCCTGACGGCAGCCCCTACCCACACTGAAGCTATCTGAACCTAATCCATTGGTAACCACAACTGCTTTGGGATCACTATACAATGTTGAGACCCATTTGGTAAACACCTGTCCAACGCCAAACCTCTCCAATGTGTAAAACAAATATGACCATTCGACCCTAAAAAATGCCTTTTCCACGTCTAATGAAACCACTACTCCTGGTATTTTCCCTGATGACAAGCTTGAATCATATTCAGAGCCCTTCTAATATTATTGGATGATCTACGGCCCTTAATAAACCCCGTCTGATCCTCCTTTATAATATGTGGCAGTATCCTTTCTAGTCTCAGTGCTAACGTTTTAGAGAGGATTTTAAAATCTACATTTAGCAAGGATATTGGTCTGTATGATGTACAATCTTCTGGGTCCTTTCCTTTTTTAAGGATAAGAGAGATATTTGCCTCTTTCAGCGAAGGCGGGAGACAGCCCTGACTATATGCATAGTTATACATGTCCATAAGTGGACCAGCTAATATTCCTGTAAATTCTTTATAGAATTCAGCTTGAAAACCATCTGGGCCTGGCGCCTTACCATTTTGAAGTTGCCTAATTGCATCAACTATTTCTTGGGGTGTAAGAGGAGCATTTAGGACCGATACTTGTTCCGGAGTTAGGCCTGGAAAAGTCAAATCTTTTAAAAATGACTGCATCCTCTTCGTCCTATCTTCACAATCCTGTGATTTATATAACTCAGAATAAAATTCTCTAAAGATCGCATTAATCTTTTTGTGATCATGAGTCAAAATACCCGTACTTTCCTTGATAGACATAATAGTCTGAGGGGCCTTTCTTTTCTTTGCAAGAAATGCTAAGTATCTACCTGGTTTGTCGCCATATTCATATAACCTTTGCTTGCAAATAATATTTCCCTCTAAGCCGTTTGAGTAAGCGTAGTGTTTAGAGCTGTCCTAAGAGCTATAATCCTTTGCAATTTAATAATAGAAGGTCTATCAGTGTATGCTGTTTCAGCCGCTTTTAAGCGGGCTTCAAGCAGACGCTGTTGTTCTCCCTTTAATTTTTTCTGGGTCGCTGAGTAGGAGATGATCAAGCCTCGAGTGTAAGCTTTGATGGTCTCCCACATCATTGACGGGTTGCTAGCTGTACCTGAATTAATTTCTAAAAAAGTTTTAAATTCTTGAGAGAAGTACTTTACAAATTTACTATCTTTCATTAGGAAGGGGTCCATACGCCAATGCCGAGGGGATGTCCCATTGTTCCTCGCCTTAGTTTCCATATATACAGCAGCGTGGTCAGAAATTGCTATATTACCTATTTTACAGGATGATATGGAATTTTAAAAAATCGAGGGGGCAAAAAACATATCAATTCTGGTATGACATTTATGTGGATTAGAGTAGAAAGAAAAATCTCTACCCTGTGGATGAAGACATCTCCATACATCTACTAATCCTAATTCTTTGTTCAGATCCATCAATTGTCTAGATCTGGGAGATACTCCTGCCGTACTCTTGGGAATCCTATCTATTTCCGGATCCATAATACAATTAAAGTCTCCCCCTATAATTATATGACGGGCATCAAAAGCCATCGATTTTGAAAAGGCTTCCGTTATAAATTTAAAGGGGTGTGCCGGGGGGCAGTACAAATTTAAAATCCCATATTCCTCTCCATTTATGAGGGCTTTAATCAAGATATATCGTCCAGATTCGTCTTTTATCTGATTTAGGATTTTGAAAGGGAAATTCTTCCGAACAAGAATAACAACTCCCCTGCTTTTTGAGCTAAAAGAAGAAAAATAGGCCTGATCAAATCCGCCCTGTCGTAATTTCAAGTGTTCTTTATCTGACAGGTGTGTCTCCTGTAGGAGAGCTATATCAACTCTTTCCTTCTTAAGATTTGATAATATTTTCTTCCTTTTGAGTGGCGAATTACTCCCCTTGACATTCCAGGTGCACCACTTAACCGACTGATCAACCATAATCATCTGGGCCAATCCGAGACCCCTTGGGAGGGGGAACCCTATCCAGAACATCCCGAGCGTAGAGCATATAAAATTTACAACAATAAAGCCTCTCTAATACACCCACAACAATACAATAAAAAACTATTTCTAAATAAAAAAAATATAAAACGTATCTAAGTGGAGACTTTCCCCCTTGTTCCCAGGGGACGTCACTTCCTTTCCAAAAGTCCCTCATATCCTCTCTCAACCAATGCCCCACCCTTGACCCAGGCACTCCTCAATAAAGTGAGGAAAATTCAAATATAATACAAAGCTAGAGTTAACAGTGAGCACCCTACCCCCACCCATACCAACACCTGGGTATATTTGGTAATGTTAATACCATATATAAACATATAACTATAAAATTACCACCTCAACAAATAATAATTAAATATAATAATACAAAATAACAAGGGGAAAACAACCCCACTCCTAGAGACAGAGGTAAAATTGAATAAGGTAACCACCTCCCCCCACCAACATTAACCAAAACCCCCAGCTTTTATATATATATATACACACATATACATACATCCCTCATATATACATAAAATAGTAACAGAAAACAACCCCAAGGGGGGGGGGGGGGGGGGAGAAAATCAAATCCCTCTCCCCACCCCCCATGATAATATTAAACAGTAAGGTAAGAGAAAAGAGAAAAAAAAAGGGAGGGGATATAAACCAAAGCGGGGGGGGAAAGGCAGACCAACATCCATTATGTCTTACAGTTTATCTAAGAGAGTCCAAGAATTCCTTAGCCTTTTCTGGTGATCCAAAGTTATATACGGCTCCTTCATGGTTAAAGCATAACATCGCTGGGTAGCGTAAGGAGTACTGAATATTTAAGTCCCTTAAACGCTTCTTCGCCTCGTCGAATGCCTTCCTCTTTCGAACCAGAGCCGGGGAAAAGTCCTGAAATAGCATGATCTTGGATCCTTTATAGATCATAGCTTGGGGGTCTTTTCCGAGATTTCTAGAGGCTTCCAGGAGTATCTGCCTCTCCTTGTAGCTCTGCAGCCGGAACAGGGCCGGGCGCGGGTTTGAGCCGGGCCCACGTATTGCGACCTGGTAGGCCCATTCCACCCTTACCTGGCCTGATCCAGCTTCCAGATTTAAAAGCTGTGGCAGCCACTGCTCCAGGAATACTGTAAGCTGGCCTTCCTCTTCCCGTTCGGAAAGGCCCAGCAAACGAATATTTTTTCGGCGACCTAGATTATCGAGGTCATCAATATGATTTTCCAAGGTCCGGACATGATCTACGGCCGATTGAGCGGTATTTTCGGAGGTCGCGGCCTTTAGCTCCGCCCCTCCGACTCGGCGTTCAATTTCTTGAATCTCTCGGTCGTGCTTCTGCAGCGCCACCGAGAGCGACTCCCAACGATTTCTGGATTCTGCAATAAAGGCATCGATCTTCGAGTCAAGCTTGGAAATCATTTCTGCAAGGCTTGTTACTGTTGGTAAGTCCCCCGGGGCGGCTGTGGACGCCTCTGCTGCAGCTGGAGAGGGTGGGGGAGGGGTTCCTGCTTGCTGAGAGCTGCGGGCTCCCTTCCCTTTAGTCATTTTAACTTAGGATTAAATTGTTTAAATGTAATATTACACAACTAATTAAATTACACAACTATTATAAATGATTTGGTGAGCGTGGTAGGGGGTGGGTGACCCACTGTACCCAAGTCTTGGGAGGAGCACTATAGACTCAGTCTTGCTGGGTCGCCGCCATCTTGGATCCCCATGGCTGATCTTTAACATTGAGAATACTTAATGATGTGTCTGAATATATCATCTTTATGTCTGAAAGCGTGTTCAACTTTTTAAAAAAGTCAGAAATCTTTCTGAAATTTGCACTGAAATATGAGAGGACAGGAAGTAAGTTCCTAGTCTTGTGAAATTGGTTCCTACCGTGTAGAAATAGTGAGTTGTAGACCACGGAAATAACCCCTCCGGTCCATGTCGGTCAGATATGCTAAATTAATTTAGTCCAATTTTCCAGCACTTTGCCCATGTACCTCTACACCTTCCTATTCATATACCCATCCAATTGCCTTTTAAATGTTGTCATTGTTCCAGCCTCCACCGCTTCCAGTGGCATCTCATGACGGACACACACCACCCTCTGCGTTAGAAAGTTACCCCAAGGTCCCTTTTAAATTTATCCCCTCTCACCCTAAACCTGTGTCCTCTAGAATTGAACTTTCTCTACCCTGGTGAAAAGGCATACAAACCTTGAATAGCTGAACAAAATGCACAAGGTGTACTTTGTCGAGCCACAGGGGACTGAAAAAAAATCGTGGCTCCAGCCTTTTCTTTTCTCCTATTGGCACTTGGACCCTTGAAATCTGTCAATAACATCACCACAGAGCATACTGCGCATGCTCCTCAGTGTGAGGAAGCACTGCGCCGGTGTCAGCAAACACTGCGCCGGTGTCAGCAAACAGTGCGCATGCTCTTCGCCTCCAAGGCGCGCGACCGTCTATTGATGGACCAATCGGATGTCCTGGAGGACCGGAAGGCGTCTGGTCCTCCTGCCATTCAGAGCCTAAACCATTGTCTGAATGCGGAAGTTGGACCATGAGCTTCTGAGGCTGTTGGTGCGCTCCCGCTGACGGCAGATTGAGCTTGAGCCCAGACTGCAGCTTCCTTCCTCTCTCCAACATCTGTGAGTGCAGCACCCTCTTTTCTCACCCACCTTTCTGTTTATTTTTTTCCCCCCCCCCAGGTTCAATTGTTGACTTGCAGCAACTGAAGTGAAAGGGAGTGAATCCAGGGAGGGGGCAAACTCTGGAAAAGTTGGTCGAGGTTTGTGTCTCGGTTGGCAAGTGCAGTACCACAATGTGAAGTTATAGGCTTTGCTGTGAACAAGAAAGCGGAAAGGAGGTGCATGGTTTAAATGATGATATGCAGGTATTGGGATGTGGAGTAATTGAGATCAAGAGTCGGTCAGTGTGGCGCTGTGTGAGGAACAGAGCTCACAATATAATAAATTTTAGTCCGAGTCAAATTCTGAAACAGCGAATTTTATTGAAATCTTCTTGCAAGAAGGGGTGACTGGCAACTGGCCACTCCAATCCAGAAATTACTCCACAATTTATACAGTTTAATTCTCGGTACTTCCCCGTTTACCTCATTGGCCTTCAAACCTATCAATATTCCTTATTGTGTTCTGCCCCTGCCTAGCTGCGCTCCTCCCTTGTTTACTTCTCCCCCTACTCCAAGCTGGGTGACCCTCCCCCCTATAAGTGACTTGGCTCACTTTAGTGCTGACATGACGGAAATTTGCTGAGCTTGGAATATCTTGATCTTTTCCAGCTTATTTGTTTGTCTGTAACATCTTCCATTGTTTGCAGGCACGTTCCATTCTTGTATGCACATTTTAGCTAACTCAGGAGTAACTGTGTATCCCTTCGAGTTAGATGTAATAAGTGTAAGTGGGAAGGGAGCTATCATGCTGTAGCTTGCCACTATTCAAAGTGTACTGTCAAGGTTGATAATAAGGATAATGATAATGAAAGTGATAATTTGGGGAGGAGAGAAGAGGGAGAACTTGAGAACATGGTCCAGTGTGAAGTGTGTCAGTCTAAGTTTAAAACTGTTAGAGGTTTAGGGCAACACGAGAGGCATGCCCATCCCTTAGTGAGGAATGAAAAAAGGAAAATTGGGGTCAAAGGGGGTAAAAATAAGGGGGTTGATCCTGAGAAAGCGAGGAAGGGAATATGGTCAATTGAGGAAGTTGCTGAAGTGCAAAGGTTAGAAATAGAATTTAAGGGATGTAAGAATATCAACAAACTAATGGCAGAGAAAATTACCACCAAAACGGCAAAACAGATATCAGACAAGAGAAGGCTATTGAAAAATAAAAACATAGGGGAGGCCGTAGACCAGGACCAGATGTTAATTCCTGATACTATGGGTAGTGGAGAGGAGAAGGAAGAGGATGGTAACGAAGTGGAACAAGCTGAGGTGAGGGTGATGGAGAAGTCTCCGGATAGAAATACTCTAAGAGGTAGCGATAGGCCAGAAATTGAAGAGTATGAAAATAAATCAGTGAACGAGTTAGTTCAGATATTAGAGGCCGGAACGGTTAGTTCAAAGGGTAGTATCAAGGATTATGATATCATTATGGATAAAATAATGTCAAAAATAGGATTAAATAAGAATAATGGATTAGATAAAAAAAGGACTAAAAAGACAGGATTAAGATCAAAATTTAATAATAGTAAGCAGAGCAAAAACAGCAAAAACAGCATAGAAAATAATGCAAAAAAGAGATTTAGTAGGAAAAAAGGTCAGTATAAAGAAGTACAGGCATTATATAACAGCAATAGAAGGTACCTGGCAAGAACCGTAATGGGGGCATCCTCAAAAAGTGAGTGCCCATTAAATAAGGAGGAATTAGAGGTTTATTATAAGAATAGACTAACAAATGTTAACGAGAAAAACAACTTAAGGGGATTCGCCAAATATGTTAAAAGTAATGAAGGTTTAGAGGATGAGGTTTTAACGGACCCTGTGACTGTGGAGGATGTCCTTCATGCCATTAAGGCGATGGACATCGAAACGGCCGCGGGTCCCGATAGGATGACTTTGAAAGAAATTACTAAATTGTTCAACAAAGATAATGCAATACTCCCAAGATTATACTCGATTTGGATCAAAACAGGTAAAATTCCACAAAGTATGAAATTAAGTAGAACTACTGATTCCAAAAGTAAATAACTAAGACGAATTAAAAGACATCAACAATTGGAGGCCAATCACTATCGGCCCGATAATGCTTAGATTATTTACTAAAATAATGGCCGGTAGGTTGAGTAAAATGTTAAACCTTAATAAGCGTCAGAAGGGCTTTATGTCGGGTGTGGCCGGTTGTGAGGAAAATATTAAAATATTAGAGAATATAATTAATGGAGCAAAAAAGAACAGGAAAAACTTAGCAGTAGTATTTGTAGATCTTGCTAAGGCTTTTGATTCGGTCGGCCACAAGTTAATTTTAACGGCCCTGAGAAGACTTCAGGTCCTGTCATTATTTATTAAATTAGTAGCTAATCTATACGAGAATAATTTTACACAAATTGAGGGATCAAATTGTAAGACAGAACCTATAGGAATTTTAAGAGGGGTAAAGCAAGGGGATGCTTTATCGCCCATTCTGTTCAATATAGTTATGGACCCCCTTATTGCGTCCATTGAAGGAAAAAGGCAAGGAATATTTTTAGGACAGGACGGCAAGAGTTTTCATTGTGCTACGTTGGCGTTTGCCGACGATATTGCACTGATTAGCGATTCTAATGAGGGCATGATAACCAATTTAAAATTAGTCGAAAAGTTTTGCCATAATACGGGGTTAGAAGTTAATGTAAATAAGACGAAAGGTTTTAACTTTGTTTTTAAAAATAAAACATTTATTTACAACGAATTGGCCAATTGGAAATTCAATAACAGTTTTATTCAGTGTATTGAACCGGGCCAAACTGACAAATATCTAGGGGCCAAGATAGACCCCTGGATTGGCGTCAGTCAGGCCGACTGGGAAGCCCAACTACTAAATTGGATCAGTGACCTAAAATCTTCATTTTTAAAACCACTACAGAAAATAGACATTTTAAAAACTTATTTTATCCCAAGATTATTTTATTACCTAATTTTATCAGAATCCTCAGGGAACTATCTTAAGAAATTGGACTTGATTATAAAAGGTGCCATAAAGGAAATTCTACACCTTCCGCAGTCCGTTACAGATGGCGTAATATATGCTAAGGTCCGTGACTGAGGCCTGGCATTTACCAAGCTGGGAACATTTATACCTATCTCGATTATGAGGAAACGTGAGAGACTGCACCAAGCCAAAGACGAGATTTTGCATGCCTCATTTCGTTTCATTGGAGAAAGTGCGGTGGAGAAGATGAAGAAAATGAGCAAGTTAAAAGTCTTGGAGTCGATATGGATACCAAGTATTAATCGAGAGGAGGGCGGATCGGATAGCACAAGAGAGGATAGTAATGAGATTTTGGATGAGCTCAGTAGTGTTAACTACAGGAGCTGGAGATCGATGGAGGTCGACAAATGGATAGCCCTCCCATGCCAAGGAGCAGGTGCTCATTATTATAAAAATGACACAATATCGAATAGTTGGTTGAAGAAGACAAGATATATGAAAACATCAAAAGTGATAAATTCGATTCTGCTGAGGACCAACTTGTTCCCTACCAGGGCCTCGCTATCGTACGGAAGATCATTCAATACCAAGGCCTGCAGAAGGTGTAGTGCAACATCGGAGACATTGGCGCATATTTCGGCATGGTGTCCATATGTCAAACATATGCGCATTAAAAGGCACAACAGGGTGGTGGAGGAGTTAACGAAGGTGGTGAAGAAAAATGGTTGGACAACTTATGTGGAACCTAGAATTAGAGATAATTTAGGGAAATTATGGATTCCTGATCTGATTTTTAAAAAGGATAATCGAATTGTGGTAGTGGATGTGACTATTAGAGCGGATTTTCAAATCAACTCCTTAGAAGCAGCCTGGGAGGAAAAAGTGAAGAAGGAGAACATCTTAATGAAGAGATAACGGATTCTATTGGTCGGGGAGAAATAACGTTTTACGGGTTCGTGATTGGATGCCGAGGGAAATGGCTCAGAAGAAATGATGAGCTCATGAAGAAACTCGGGATTGAAAAATTTAGATCATTTGCCCAAAGTATCACGAATCTCGTTATATCCTTGACTTTGGAGCTGCTAAGAATATTCATGGACTCATAGGTTCTCCATTGGACATAATTTTAATTGTTTTTTTTTAATTGATAATTTAGCGTTTTAGGATTTGATGCTTTATATCACGGGTTTTAGTTTATTTTAGCAATTTTAATTCTTAATTGTTAATGGTTTGGTTTTAATATTTTTAATAATAAAGTTGGTAATTTTTATAGTCACTTGATTAAGGGTGGTGGGTAAACTGGGTGCAATAAATAAAATTTCACTGCTCAGCACAACAGATGATGAGCGGTCAACCATCTAACGGTTAAATAATTCAGCTCATCCCTCGCTTTGGTAGAATTCTGGTTTTACAACATTTTGTTCCCGTCCCCTTAAGATCATCCGGCTGTGGTTTCGCTGGATAGGGGTATTCACTCGTCGACGAGCGACGGTAAAACTCGAAAAGGACATGATCCATCATCGATGGTGAGTGCAAATAAATAGTCTCCATTCTTGTATGCACCTTTTAGCTAACTCAGCTCTTTGCTGAAACAATTATACACCGGTGTAGGTTAGTTCATTCACCTTGCAAAAGCAATTATGATTGCAGAAGTAAAACTGCTTTACCTATATCCCACAGCTGGAAAAACACAGCAGGTCAGGCAGCGTCCAAGAAGCAGGAGAGTCGAGTTTTAGGCATGAGCCCTTCATCAGGAATGATGTGTGGATATCCAAAGGGGCCTAAGTCGTCTCCTACACCAGTCAATGCCAGTTGTCAGACACGTGTGGCAAGCAATGAGCAAGGCTAGTGGTATACTAGCAAGAGGAATTGAGTTCAGAAGTGTCTTCCTTTAAGACATGGGTGTCACTGAATATATTCAAGACTGAGTTCACCTGATTTTTTTAAACAACAAAGATGTGGATGATTATGGAGGAAGGCAAGAAAATGGTTTGAAGACCAGTACAGAACAATTATAGAGTCTTACAGCACAGAAACAGACCCTTCCGTCCAGCTAGTCCATGCTGAGTATGTTCTCAAACACAACTAATTCCACCTGCCAGTGTTTGGCCCATATCCCTCTGAACCTTTCGTATTCATGTACTTAGCCAAATATTTCTTAACTGTACCTGCATCCACCACTTCCTCTGGACATTCATTCACACACAAACCACTTTCGTAAAAGAAAAAGATGCTCCTCATGTCTTTTTAAAATTTTTCTCCTTCAAAATTTGCTCCCTAAACTCTAAATCCCTATCCTAGGGAAAGGCCACCTGCCTTTCACCTCATGTATCCTCCTCATGATTTTATAATCCTCTAAGGTCACCTCTCAACCTCCTATGCTCCAGTGAAAAACATCCCCGCGTATCCACCTAGATGTAGGTAGATTCATATCCAGTTATTATCTGTTCAATGCTGGTGCAGGCTTGAAAGACCATCTGGCCTACTCCTGCTCCCAATTCTCTCATTCTATGTCCAGGACAGCAAGAGACCATGAGACCTAGGAGCAGAAATGAGGCCATTCAGCTGTTTTGGGTCTGCTCCGCCATTCAATCGTGGTTGATCAGTTTCTCAACCCTATTCTCCCGCTTTCTCCCCATAACCCTTAATCCCCTTGACTCTGAAGAACCTATCTATCTCAGTCTTAAATATCCTCAGTGACCTGGCCTCTACAGCCTTCTGTGGCAGTGAATTCCATAGATTCCCCACTCTCTGGCTGAAGAAGTTTCTCCTTACCTCCATTCTAAAAGGTCTTCCCTTTCCTCTAAGGCTGTGCCCTCAGGTCCTAGTCTCTCCCAACGTCCACTGTGTCCAGGCCGTTCAGTATACTATGTTTCAATTAGATCGCCCCTGAGTGTGGGGCCTGTTAATCAGCATGAGCCAGACCCTTCAGGATGAGGTACAGCAGGGATTAGGGTCAGCAAAGTGAGATTGGAGGGAGTGTGTGGGGAATGGAAATTTTCAGCTTTTAGGGAGTAAGAGAGGAACGAAAGGTCGCTATAAAGTAGAATTGATTGGATGGGCTGATGGACCGATGAGTGGCAGATGGAGTTTAATTTAGATAAATATGAGGTGTTGCACTTTGGTAAAGCATATCACAGCAGGACGTACACAATTAATGGGGAGTGTTGCTGAACAAAAAGACCTTGGCGTGCTGGTTTATAGTTCACTGAAAGTGGAGCCACAGGTAGACAGGATAGTGCAGAAGGCTTTTGGAATCCTTACCCTTATTGTTAAGTGCATTCAGCATAGAGTTTGGGAGATCATGTTGCGGCTGTACAGGAGATTGATTAGGCCTCTTTTGGAATACTGTATTCAGTTCTGGTTTCCCTGCTACGGGAAAAATGTTGCAAAAATGTGAAAGGATTCGGAAAAGATTTACAAGGATGTTGTGGTTCTGTTCGCCGAGCTGGGAATTTGTGTTGCAGACGTTTCGTCCCCTGTCTAGGTGACACCCTCAGTGCTTGGGAGCCTCCTGTGAAGCGCTTCTGTGATCTTTCCTCCAGCATTTGTAGTGGCTTGAATCTGCCACTTCTGGTTGTCAGTTCCAGCTGACAAGGGAATGAGGACATGCCACAACCCAAAGGACTAGCCACACTACTACATCAAAAACATCTCTGAACTGACAGCCAGACTACTGCGACCACTAGGACTCATAACAGCACACAAACCAACAGCCACTCTCGGACAACAACTCAACAGGACGAAGGACCCGATACCCAGCATGAGCAAAACCAATGTAGTGTACAAAAGCCCATGCAAGGACTGCACAAAACACTACATAGGACAAACAGGAAGACAGCTAACGATCCGCATCCATGAACACCAACTAGCCACGAAACGACATGACCAGCTATCCTTAGTATCCACACACGCAGATGACAAGCAACATGAGTTCAACTGGGACAACACTACTATTATAGGACAAGCCAAACAGAGAACAGCCAGGGAATTCCTAGAGGCATGGCACTCATCCACAGATTCAATCAATAAGCACATCGACCTGGACCCAATATACCGGCCACTGCAGCGGACAGCTGGAACTGACAACCGGAAGCGGCAGATTCAAACCACTATAAATGCCGGAGGAAAGATCACAGAAGCGCTTCACAGGAGGCTCCCAAGCACTGAGGATGTCACCCAGACAGGGGACGAAACGTCTGCAACACAAATTCCCAGCTCGGCGAACAGAACCACAACAACGAGCACCCGAGCTACAAATCTCCCATATTTACAAGGATGTTGCCAGGGTTGGAGGGTTTGAACTATAGGGAGAGGCTGAACAGGCTGGGGCTGTTTCCCCTGAAGTGTCTGAGGCTGAGATGTGACCTTATAGAAGTTCATAAGGGGCATGGGTAGGGTGAGTAGCCAAGATCTTTTCCCCAGGGTCGGGGAGTCCAAAACTAGAGGGTATAGGTTTGAGGTGAGAGGGGCAAGATTTAAAAGGACCCTGAGGGGCAACTTTCTCAAGGAGATGATCATGCATTTGTGTAATCAGCTGCCAGAGGAGGCTGGTACAATTAGTGTTTTAAAAGGCATCCGGATCTGTAGGGATGAATAAGAAGGATTTAGAGGGATATGGGCCAAGTGCTTGCTAATGGGACTAGATTAATTTAGGATTAAGGTTGGCACGGACGAGTTTGGACCAAAGGGTTTGTTTCTGTGCTATGTAACTCTAATTTTCTTCAGCGAAAGTAGAAGTGTCATTGTGAAGAATGGGCTTTCAGAGATGTTTTGCCCTTACTGGGCGCAGAGGAAGTTACAATATTTCATTTGTGAGACAGCAACTGAGTGATTGTATCCAGGATTTTGGTGGAAAGTGGGAATTCATTGCACTGTGATGCTTTAAGGTTTACTGGCAGTAAGTAAAGTGCGCTGAGCGGGGAGCCGAGTGAAGGGTTGGATGTGCTTTTGTTCCAACTGCACATTTCTTTCATCCTCCAACATTGTATTTCCAACACTGTCCATCAGAAGGAGCAGTGAATCAGTAACTGGTATCGTTAGAAGCCTTACGATTTTCAGTACTGCAGGTATTGCATTGTGTCACCAGCATTGTAAAGGTTACTGGAGCAGCGGGAGGTGTGGGCTGGATTTACCAGACACGATTAAGCAGTGAGATAACACGTAAGAGAGGGCAAGGTGCGACCTGTCTTTCGATTTGCAGAAGGTAAGGTGTTTTGGCTGATGTAAACTGGGGCAAACACAACTGCGGTAAATGATTGAAGCCCAGTCGTGTGGAAGCCTTCCAACCCTTCCGAAGAGCATGCCGCCCAGACCCCACCCGATCCAGTCATTTCTGCTGGTGAGTGAGTCAAAAACTGGAGGACGTGGCCTCCAGATTAGGGGGAGTAGATTTAGGACAGCGATGAGGAGGAACTGCTTTTCCCGGAGAGTGGTGACTCTACATGGAAATCTCCGCCCAAGGAAGCAGTAGACGCAGCTTCACTGTATATTGAAGACACAGGTGGATGGGTTATTGCATGGTAGGGGAATAATGCAGATAGGAGGAGCTGAGACCATGGCTAGGATCAACTGGGATCTTACAGGATGGTGAAGCAGACTCGACTGACCAAATGGCCTATGAAACTATAACCCCGCATTTCCCATTGGCTAACCCACCTAACCTGCACATCCCTGGACACTGTGGGCAATTTAGCATGGCCAATCCAAATCAAAGCCAGTGAGCAAAGTAATGATATGGTAGAGAAGGTGGAGAATGATAGAAAGGAACAAGAAGGATAATTTTACCAGCAATCAAAGCTGGATTCAAACAATCACAAAAATTGAAACTAATAGCTGAGTCTGAATGTGTGCTGCATTGTGACAAAATTGAATGAATTGACCGCACACATTGAAGCGAATAATTAGGATCTGAGACTCCTTAGAGACATATTGTCAAGGATTGTATCCTGACTATCGAGGGGTATGTGGCATTCAAGTCGAACGGGAAGCTACTTTAAGGTAGAGGATTGATACTGCTCATTAAAGCACCGATCACAGGGTAGTCCGGTGTCAGCTCAGATTTCGGGTCCGGATTTCTCTGTCCTCTGTTGATCTCCCTGTTCCCACAGAGTGAGATGTCGGTCTGTTCTCAGCTCTGCTGGATTCCTGCTGAAGCTTTGACCCCCACCTTTTACACCTTCCAGAACAATAACACATTCAGTCAATGAAGGTCCAACCCACAATCTCCCAGCCTGTCAACCATCCGGACAGAGTCATCATCATTGTGGGGAATAAAACAAGAAAAATGAAACAAAATTAGAAATAAATAGTTAGTGCTCATGGTTAATGTTTGTTCACTGGGAAGTAAACCACAAAAAGGAGTCTCCCAGGAGACTTATAGTGACCTAAAGAGAAATTCTCTCTCCCTTCCATCTACCTATTAGTACCCAGCTATGATTTATAACAACATTTACATGAACAGAAATAAAACATGTTAGCAAATAGACATAGGGACATACAGCACGGAAATAGACTTTTCCATCCAACACGCCCACACTGACAGGATTTCCTATGTAAAACTAGTTCCATTTATCAGCATTTGGCCCATATCCCTCCAAAACCTTGCTATTCACATACCCATCCAGGTGCCTTTTAAAATGTTGCAATTATACCAGCCTCCACCACTTCCTCTGGCAGCTCATTCCATACACGTACCACCCTCTGCGTTGCCCCGAGGCCCTTTTTTAAATCTTCCCCATCTCACCCTAAACCTATGTCCTCTGGTTTTTGACACACCCACCCTGGAGAAAAGACCTTGCTATTTAGCCTATACATGCTCCCCCCCCCCCCCCTTGATTTTATAACCCTCTATAAAGTTCCAATGCTCCAGGGAAAACTGCCTCATCCTATTCAACCTCTGATTATACCACACGTCCTCCTACACTGGCAACATACTTATCAATCTTTCCTGCGTCCTTTCAAGTTTCATTGTATTCTTCATGTTCTGTAGCAGAGAGACCAGAATCGAATGCAATATTCCCCCAAAAGTGGCTTGAACAATGTCCTGTACAGTTGCATCATGACCTCCCAACTCCTATATCCAATGCATTCAATGGGCCAAATGGCCTCTTTCTGCACTGCAGGGATTCTGATTGTATTCTATATTGTGTCCCAATTGTAGTCACTATCTCTGGTATATGGAGTGTCAGGGTGGAGTCATTGGTACCAGAATTGCATGCAATACTCCAAAAGTGGCCTAACCAACATCCTGTGCAGCCGCAACGTGACCTCTCAACTCTTGTATTCAATGCACTAACCAATAAAGGCAAGCATACCAAGCACCACCTTCACTGTCCTGTCTACCTGCAACTACACTTTCAAGGAATGAGGAACCTGCCACAGAGTCATACATGCCATAGAGCCCTTCCATGGAGTGCAAGGGGGAGTAAAGTGTTGGATTCACAGAGGAGGAGGTTGTCTGTGAGTGTGAAGTTAAAATGAAACCCCGTGCTTTGCTTGAACTCAAACCGCATTGACTTGGAGAAGAGGGAAGGGAGTTTGCAAAGTATTATCCCCTCGCAACATGCCTCAGCTGCAGGCGCAGTGTGGGCCCACTGTCTGCCCCGCCCACTATTGTAGATGTCACAATGCGGAAGTAGCCTTATCAGTTTCAGAGTGTAACGTCCCTCCCTCTGGGAGCAAAGCAATGTCTCCCCTTTTCCATTCCTCATCCTGGGAGGGAGGGAGGGAGGGAGAGAGAGAGACTGACACTGTTCACTTGCTGCAATGGGAGAATCCAGGGAGGGAGCAGACTCTGCAAAGGTGCTCAGATGCTCTCTGTCCCTCTTAAATGTATTTTCATTGTGTACTCCTTCAGTTAGGCACGTATACAGTTTGCCCTCTAGAAAAGGATTGCTGCTTTCCTCACGTTCATAATTGAAAGGATAGTTTCTCATTGAACTGAGCAGCATTTAAGGGATTGGCACATTGATATAAAATGGAGGCATATATTATTTCATATGGTGTATATCTGATATTGTTGGTTGTTGTAAAAGCTTCTTTGCAATTGTTATTTGCCTTCTAGTGTAGTAATGGAGGTACATACTGTATTTCTTGTCTTTTTTTAATTTAATAAGACAGCAGGAAATCATTCAGCAACTTTACTGGCTTTCTTTTCTCAAGCAGCCTTGACATTTCATTTTGATGTCCTTGATTCAGCTCCATTTCCAACACCTTTTGTAGGCAGCTTGTTGCAGGGCATTATCACTTAAATGAAGTTTTCGTTCATACACACTTAAGGCTATCTAGTTGCACGAGGGTTTTGTTTTTAAATGTTTCTGCTCTCGCCTTAAAAATGTCCCTTGTCTTGAAATCCCTCAGTCCAGGGAAAAGACCCCTGCCATTCATCTTATTGATACCCCCCCCCCATGACATTATAGATCTCGATGATGAAGAGTCATCTGGATTTGAAATGTTAGCTTGCTGTCTCTGCAGGGACGCTGCCTGACCTGCTGTGATCTCCAGCATTTCTTGTTTTCAGGAGTGAGTCCAGCATCTGCAGCAATGTGCTCCTAAATTTTGTACCCAGTTGGCTAGGTCTCCCCAGATCCCGTGAGATTTAACCTTACTCAACAATCCACCGTGTGGTACAGTCAATAAAGTTCCCACCTCCCACCTCTTTCAGCACATGTGGACAGAACGGTGGCTCAGTGATTAGCACTGCTGCCTCACAGTGCCAGGGACCTGGGTTTGATTCCAGCCTTGGGCGACTGTCTGTCTGCGTGGAGTTTGCACATTCTCCCCACCGTGTCTGCGTGGGTTTTCTGAGTGCTCCACTTTCCTCCCACTGTCCAAACATGTGCCGGATAGAGTGAATTGGCCATGCTTAAATTGACCCATAGTGTTCAGGGATATGTAGGTTAGGTGCATTGGTCAGGGGTAAATGTAGAGTAATGGGGAATAGGCTTGGGTGGGATACTCTTTGGACGGTGAGTGGGGACTTCTTGGTCCGAAGGGCCGGTTTCTATGAAAAAAAAAACCTAATCTATAAAATCCACCCCCTCCCCCACACCGACGCATTGATGCTTCCAAACTTACCCTCAAAAGTTTGGTTTGTTCTTCCATTTTTCCCAGTTGCCTTTTGTGGGTTTTGACAACTTTCCCAAGCGTCTGAGTACAGGAGTTGGGAGGTTATGTTGTAGCTGTACAGGAAATTGGTTTGGCCACTTTCGGAATAGTGTGGGCAGTTCTGGTCGCCCTCCTATCGGAAAGATGTTGCGAAACTTGAAAGGATTAGAAAAAATTTACAAGGATGTTGTCAGGATTTGAGCTGAATAGGCTGGGGCTGTTTCTCTACCGCACCGGAGGTTCGGGGTGACCTTATAGATAATTTTATAAACATGAGAGGCATGGATAGAGTAAATAGACAAGGTATTTTCCCTGGGATGGGGTAGTCCAGAGCTAGAGGGTAATACTTTTAGTTTGGGGGGAGATTTAAAAGGTACCTAAGGGGCAACGTTCTCGTGCAGAGGGTGGTGTGTGTAAGGAATGAGCTGCCAGAGGAAGTGGTGGATGTTGGTACAAGTATGACATTTAAGACATCTGGATGGGTATATGAATAGGAAGGGTTTAGAGGGATATGGGCCAAGTGCTGGCAAATGGGACTAGATTAGGTTTGGATATCTGGGCAGCACGGATGAGTTGGACTGAAGGGTCTGTTTCTGTGCTGTACATCTGAGTCTGCCTTGCCACTAATGTTTTCCACATCTATATGATCAGTTTCTCTCTGATTGTTGGTGTTAATGCCTTGATTTCTCATTTCCATCACCACATACACCACTGGGGACGTTAACCATTTTGGGTCTGGTTGTTTCTCAAGAAGCTGCATTGCAGGTTCATCCTGAATTGACAGTTTTTTTTTTTTGCTTCCCAAAATCAGACCTGCTCAATCTCAGCAGTATCCCAATGTCGTGAAAGATACTAACTTTCAGCTGGAGTTATCCAAAATTGAAAGAGATGTCAGTCTTGACGTTTTTGCTTTTCTGCCCCTGTAAGATCCTGAATCAGCACCTTCAGGGGAATTAGTTCGAGTGGAGTGAGGGTGAGAGAGTGAGAGAGATTTCAGTGTTGTGGAATGACTAAAGAAAACAATGTTCCGCAGAAAGTAGAGTTGCTTGTTCTGAATTTCTACCCGACAGTGATAACTTTTGTAATCTCTTTTCACAGAGTATTTGAAGATCTGAAGACAGAAGTTTCAAAATCAACAGATGAAGGGCTTATGCCTGAAACGTCGATTCTCCTGCTCCTCAGATGCTGCCTGATCTGCCGTTCTTTACCAGCGCTGCACTTCTTGACTCTGACTCTCCAGCGTCTGCAGTCCTCACTTTGACGTCAATGCCTGACAGTCACTCAATCCATCGGGACCGCAACGATTTTCAACTATGAGTCTGTGAGAAGGAGCAAAGCTTTTTGATTCCTGTTTTACTACGTTTTCAGCATCAGTGGGACTGGATGAGAGACCCTACTGTTGCAGCGCACTGAGTGTGGAGCCTGAAACAGTTATACAGATTGGAAAGAGGAATTCACAGCAGGGAGGGACTCTGCACACATATGTGTGCAGCTGAAGCTTCAGGCTTGGAGAAATCTGAGGAATTCCGTCCCATGGAGAAACCATGGAAGTGCGGCGACTGCGGGAAAGGCTTCCGTGCCCCAAGTGACCTGGAGACTCATCGGCGCAGCCACACTGGGGGGAGGCCGTTCTCCTGCCCAGAGTGTGGGAAGGGCTTCAGCAGATCCTCCCACCTGCTGAGGCACCAGTGGGTCCACATGGAGGAGAAGCCCTTCAGCTGTCCTGACTGCGGGAAGGGCTTTACCTGCTCATCTGACCTGCAGACCCACCAGCATGTCCACACTGGCAGGAGGCCGTTCTCCTGCCCTGAATGCAGGAAGGGCTTTAGCAGATCCTCCCACCTGCTGACGCACCAGCACATCCACACGGGGGAGAAGCCCTTCAGCTGTCCTGAGTGCAGAAAGAGCTTTAACTGCTCCTCCAATCTGCTGACCCACCAGCGGGTCCACACGGGCGAGAAGCCATACTCCTGCCTTGAGTGCGGGAAGGGCTTTACTCGCTCCAACACTCTGCTTGTCCACCAGCGGGTCCACACGGGGGAGAGGCCATACTCCTGCCTTGAGTGCGGGAAGGCCTTCAGCTATTCCTCCCACCTGCTGAGACACCTTCGGATCCACACGGGAGAGAAGCCCTTCAGCTGTCCTGACTGTGGGAAGGGCTTTACCCGCTCCTCCCACCTGCTGAGGCACCGGCGGGTCCACACGGGCGAGAGGCCGTTCTCCTGCCCTGAGTGCGGGAAGGGCTTTACGAGCTGCTACACCCTGTTGACCCACCAGCGGCTCCATACAGGGGAGAGGCCATACTCCTGCTCTGAATGCGGGAAGGGCTTTACTAGCTGCTACACCCTGCTGACCCACCAGCGGGTACACACGGGCGAGAGGCCATACTCCTGCCCCGAGTGCAGGAAGGGATTTACTAACCGCTACAACCTGCTGACCCATCAGCAGCTCCACACAGGGGAGAGGCCGTTCTCCTGCCCTGAGTGCGGGAAGGGCTTTGCTAGACGCTCCACCTTGCTTACCCACCAGCGGGTCCACACAGGGGAGAGGCCATACTCCTGCCCCGAGTGTGGGAAGGCCTTCAGCAGTTCCTCTGACCTGCGGAGGCACCGGCGGGTCCACACGGGGGAGAGACCCTTCAGCTGCCCTGAGTGCGGGAAGGCCTTCAGCAATTCCTCCACCCTGCTGAAGCACCAATGGGTCCACACCGGGGAGAAGCCGCTTGCCTGCCCCACGTGCGGGAAGGGCTTTAAAAGCCCCTACAATCTTCTTACCCACCAGCGGGTCCACACTGGTGAGAGGCCGTACTCCTGCCCCGAGTGTGGGAAGGACTTTGCTCGCTCCGACACTCTGCTTACCCACCGGCGGGTCCACACTGGGAAGAGGCCGTACTCCTGCCCCAAGTGCCGGAAGGCATTCCCCAGGTCTTCTGACCTGCTGAGCCACCAGAGGGTCCACACCGTGGAGAGGCCGTTCGCCTGCCCTGAGTGCGGGCAGAGGTTCTTGTGGTCCAGCAGCTTGCGAAGGCATCAGAGGGGGCACCAGCGCTCCCAACAATCGGATTCAGCCGGTGACGCTGCCGTGGGTCACCCTCAGGACTGAACCTCCTGCCCTGTTCTGGCAGTGGGTCCGGTAGGACAGTCGGTGGGCTTTTTGTTTTTTAGTTTCCTGTTGGACTGCACCCCACCCTCCCCCAACCCCACGGTGGCTCAGTGGTTAGCACAGCTGCCTCAGGGCACCAGGAACCTGTATTTGATCCCACCCTCGGGGCAACTACGTGGAGTTTGCACATTCTCCCCCATGTCTGTGTGGGTTTTTTCCGGGTGCTCTGGTTTCCCCCCACAAACCAAAGATGTGCAAGTTAGGGTGGATTGGCCAAGCTAAACTGTCCCAGAGTATTCGGGGATGTGTAGGTGTGGTGCAACTGTCAGGGGTAAATGTAGAGTAGTAGATCGGGAAAACGGGTCCGGGTGAATTACTCTTCAGAGGGTCGGTCTGAACTTGTTGGGCCAAAGGGCCTGTTTAGACACTCGAGGGATTCTATGAACTTTGCTTTCAGTGGGCACTGCTGCTCATTGAGCCCGGGACTGCACGTTCCCACACACATCTCAGAACACAAGATCATCGAAGCAGAAGTGAGGTCATTCAGCCCATCTGGTCTGCTCAGCCATTCATTAGAGAGAAACAAAACCTGCAGATGCTGGAATCCAAAGGAGGCTGGGGGAACACAGCAAGGTAGGCAGCACCAGGAAGTGGAGAAGTCAGTGTTTCGAGTATTAATCCTTCTCCAGGACTGAAGAAGGGTTCTGCCTGAAACGTTGGCTTCTCTATCTGAAACTATTCACCAGGACGTAATCGAGTCATAGAGATGTACAGCATGGAAACAGACCCTTCGGTCCAACCTGTCCATGCCGACCAATATCCCAACCCAAACTAGTCCCACCTGCCAGCACCTGGCCCATATCCCTCCAAACCCTTCCTATTCATATACCCATCCAGATGCCTCTTAAATGTTACAATTGTACCAGCCTCCACCACATTCTCTGGCAGCTCATTCCATATGCGTACCACCCTCTGCGTGAAAAAGTTGCCCCTTAGATCCCTTTTATATCTTTCCCCTCTCACCCTAAACCTACGCCCTCTAGTTCTGGACTCCCCAACCCCAGGGAAAAGACTTTGCCTATTTATTCTATCCATGCCCCTCATCATTTTGTAAACCTCGATAAGGTCACCCCTCAGCCTCCGCGCTCCAGGGAAAACAGCCCCAGCCTGTTCAGCCTCTCCCTGTAGCTCAGATCCTCCAACCCTGGCAACATCCTTGTAAATCTTTTCTGAACCCTTTCAAGTTTCACAACATCTTTCCAATAGGAAGGAGACCAGAATTGCACGCAATATTCCAACAGTGGCCTAACCAATGTCCTGTAGAGTTGCAACATGACCTCCCGACTCCTGTACTCAATACTCTGACCAATAAAGGAAAGCATACCAAATGCCTTCTTCACTATCCTATCTACCTGCGACTCCACTTTCAAGGAGCTATGACCCTGCACTCCAAGGTCTCTTTGTTCAGCAACACTCCCTAGGATCTTACCATTAAGTGTATAAGTCCTGCTAAGATTTGCTTTCCCAAAATGCAGCACCTTGCATTTATCTGAATTAAACTCCATCTGCCACTTCTCAGCCCATTGGCCCATCTGGTCCAGATCCTGTTGTAATCTGAGGTAACCCTCTTCGCTGTTCACTACACCTCCAATTTTGGTGTAATCTGCAAACTTACTAACTGTACCTCTTATGCTCGCATCCAAATCATTTATGTAAATGACAAAAAGTAGAGGGCCCAGCACCGATCCTTGTGGCACTCCACTGGTCACAGGCCTCCAGTCTGAAAAACAACCCTCCACCAGTTCTGTCTCCAAATGGCTAATTCTCCCTGTATTCCGTGAGATCTAACCTTGCTAATCAGTCTCCCATGGGGAACTTTGTCGAACGCCTTACTGAAGTCCATATAGATCACATCTACTGCTCTGCCCTCATCAATCTTCTTTGTTACTTCATCAAAAACTCAAATCAAGTTTTTGAGACATGATTTCCCACGCACAAAGCCATGTTGACTATCCCGAATCAGTCCTTGCCTTTCCAAATACATGTACATCCTGTCCCTCAGGATTCCCTCCAACAACTTGCCCACCACCGAGGTCAGGCTCACTGGTCTATAGTTCCCTGGCTTGTCCTTACCACCCTCCTTAAACAGTGGCACCACGTTTGCCAACCTCCAGTCTTCCAGCACCTCACCTGTGACTATCGATGATACAGATATCTTAGCAAGAGGCCCAGCAATCACTTCTCTAGCTTCCCACAGAGTTCTCGGGTACACCTGATCAGGTCCTGGGGATTTATCCATCTTTAACCGTTTCAAGACATCCAGCACTTTCTCCTCTGTAATCTGGAAATTTTGCAAGATGTCACCATCTATCTCCCTACAGTCTATATCTTCCATATCCTTTTCCACAGTAAATACTGATGCAAAACATTCATTTAGTATCTCCCCCATTTTCTGTGGCTCCACACAAAGGCCGCCTTGCTGATCTTTGAGGGGCCCTATTCTCTAGGAGAAAGTGAGGACTGCAGATGCTGGAGATCAGAGCTGAAAATGTGTTGCTGGAAAAGCGGAGCAGGTCAGGCAGCATCCAAGGAGCAGGAGAATCGACGTTTCGGGCATGAGCCTGAAGAAGGGCTCATGCCCGAAACGTCGATTCTCCTGTTCCTTGGATGCTGCCTGACCTGCTGCGCTTTTCCAGCAACACATTTTCGGGTCCTATTCTCTCCCTAGTTACCCTTTTGTCCTTAATGTATTTGTAAAACCCCTTTGGATTCTCCTTAATTATATTTGCCAAAGCTATCTCATGTCCCCGTTTTGCCCTCCTGATTTCCCTCTTAAGTATACTCCTACTTTCTTTATACACTTCTAAGGATTCACTCGATCTATCCTGTCTGTACCTGACATATGCTTCCTTCTTTTTCTTAACCAAACTCTCAATTTCTTTAGTCATCCAGCATTCCTTGTAGTTACCCGCCTTCCCTTTCACCCTGACAGGAATATACTTTCTCTGGATTCTTGTTATCTCATTTCTGAAAGTTTCCCATTTTCCAGCCATTGCTGGGGCTTGGAGGGTTTGAACTGCAGGGAGAGGCTGACTAGGCTGGGGCTGTTTTCCCTGGAGCGTCAGAAGCTGAGGGGTGACCTTGTGAATGTTTATGAAATTATGAGGGGCATGGATATGGTAAATAGACAAGGTCTTTTCCCTAGAGGAGGGTGAGTCTAGAACTCGAAAGCATACGTTAAGGGTGAGAGGGGAAAGTTTTGAAATGAACCTCAGAGGCATTGTTTTCACAGAATGTGGTCCATGTGTGGAATGAGCTGCCAGAGGAAGTGGTGGAGGCTGGTACAATTGCAACATTTAAGAGGCATCTGGATGGTATATGAATAGGAAGGGTTTGGAGGGATATGGACCGGGTGCTGCCAGGTGGGACTAGATTGGGTTGGGATGTCTGGTCGGCACGCTATCCATCTCTGTGACTATGTGTGCAGGTTAAGTGAATTGGCCACACTAAATTGCCCATAATGTTAGGCATCTGGATGTGGTCAGGAATAGGAAGGGTTCAGAGGGACTAGATTAATTTAGGATATCTGGTCAGCATGGATGCGTTGGACCAAAGGGCCTGTTTCGGTGCTGTACATCTCTATGACTACCGGTCCTGATGTAAGTTTTAAAATAGAGTCCAAGTAACTTTGAACAGTTTGATCTTGTTGAGCTCACGTCCTGAAAGATTTCAAACGAATCCCTCCAAGTGATACTGTTTAAATATGCTGAGTTGGACAAAGTATCCCATCAAGTTCGACATGAACCCACAGTTGAAGACGTCAGAATTCACATGACACCAGGTTCCAGTCCAACCGGTTTATTTGAAATCCCAGCTTCAACAGCATTGCTGCTTCATCACTTCAGCTGAAGAAGGAGCAGTGCTCCGAAAGCTTGAGAGTTCAAATCAACCTGCTGGAGTCCAATTTGGTGCCCTGTGACTTCTAACCTTGTCCATCCCGATCCAACACCAACAGCTCTGTATTAGAGTTGATGAATGAGTTTAGATTTTATTCAGAGTGATTTAGTGAGACGCTCACCTGGAAACTTAAAACTGTCAGAGTGACAAAGAGACGCGAGTCATAGAGTCCTATAGCACGGAGACAGGCCCTTTGGCCCAAACTGGTCCATGCTGACCAAAATGTCTGTCATCAACAACGCCATTTCCCTGCACTTGGCCCATATCCTTCTAAACCTTTCCTCTCCATGTTTTTGTCCAAATGCCTTTTAAATGTTATTATCAACCACTTCTGCTTGCAGCTTATTTCATACACTTACCATTTTGTGTAAAAAAAAAAGTTACCTCTCAGGTTCCCTTTTATTCTTTCCCCTCTAACCTTAAACTGATGCCCACAAGTACTTGACTCCCTGACCCTGGGGAAAAAAAGTGTGTGTTCACCGTATCCATGTGTCTCATGATCTTGTATACTTCGATAAGGCCCCCCCTCCTTTCAGTCTCCTATTGAGAATGTGTATAGGGTATAAGTAGGCAGGGAAAGAGTTAAGTTCTGAGTTTTTTTGAAATGAGGTTCAGCTGAGCATGACTCAGATCAGACAAGAACATGCAGTTAACAATGGGGTGTTGGAGGCAAGGGTAATGGGTTAACAAGGTGGAAAAGCATTCATTATGTACAGCCACTTAACAATATTGGAAGCATTCAGTATGAAGGATCAGTTTAACAAGGTGAAAAGTATTCATTGTGTGAAGCCAGTTATTCATTGTGTAACAGCAGATGGCTTAATAGTTATTATTGATACTTATTGATTGTAACGGTCACCCAATTAATGTGTATGTGGCCTTATCTGGATGGTCTTTCTTGTAAAATGACTATATAGTTCATTGAGAAACTGCTGTTCCAGAGAAGACAGTGAACTCATGTCCCTGTGCACATGGGCGATTGTTCTCTCTCCCTCCAGGGCCCGGAATAAAGATGGAGGAGGTAAAACTATACTGTGTCTCTGAGCATTTTGCTTTGACTGAGAGGGGGGGAAAACGGGACGACATTATGTTCTGAAGATAAACGTCCTCGCTTGTCCAACCTCTTCCAATAACTCAGACTCCTGCACTCTTTCCAATTTAATAACATGCTTGTTAAGCAAAGCCACCAAAACAGAGCAAAATATCCAAGTGTGGCCTCACCAACATCCAGTATAAATGCAACATAACTTCCCAACTTCTGTGCTGAATGCCCTGACTGATGAAGGCCAGTGTGCCAAAAGCCACCTTCACTGCCTTCTCTACCTACGTTAGAGACAAAAAAAACTGCAAATGCCGGAACTAAAATAGAACAAAGGAAGGTTACACCCAAAACGATGACTTCTGCACCTCCTGACGCTGCCTGGCTTGCTGTGTTCTTCCAGCCTCCTGCTTGTCTATTTTGGATTCCAGCATCTGCAGTTTTGTTTTGTCTCTAACCAAGGATACTCTGCAGATCAGGCATATCATTGGAAACTGAAAACCTGTTGACACTGCAGGTTGATGACTGTTAGATTCCCATTATCTGCAGGATGCTTTCTATGCTCTTGTATCAACTTGAGCGACTCAGTGTCAAATTTTGTTGATGGATTGCTTCTATGACATCGTTGATGATATTAACAGTTGTTGTGGTTCTGTTCGTCGAGCTGAGAATTTGTGTTGCAGACGTTTCGTCCCCTGTCTGGGTGACACCCTCAGTGCTTGGGAGCCTCCTGTGAAGCGCTTCTGTGATCTTTCCTCCGGCATTTATAGTGGTTTGAATCTGCTGCTTCCGGTTGTCAGTTCCAGCTGTCCGCTGCAGTGGCCGGTATATTGGGTCCAGGTCGATGTGCTTGTTGATTGAATCTGTGGATGAGTGCCATGCCTCTAGGAATTCCCTGGCTGTTCTCTGAGAATGGCCACTGCAGCGGACAGCTGGAACTGACAACCGGAAGCGGCAGATTCAAACCACTACAAATGCTGGAGAAAAGATCACAGAATCACTTCACAGGAGGCTCCCAAGCACTGAGGATGTCACCTAGACAGGGGACGAAACGTGTGCAACACAAATTCCCAGCTCGGCGAACAGAACCACAACAACGAGCACCCGAGCTACAAATCTTCGCACAAACTTTGAATATTAACAGTGCCATCTAAATTGTCATGGGTCACAATGTGCCCAAGTGAGAAAGAACAAACTGACCATCCTTAAATATTCATTTTTAATCCATGGAAATAAAATTAACGTTTGGAGAAAACATAACTTGTCATGTATTAAGAAGATCAGAAATAGGAATGGGAATAGGTAATCGACTGTTGAGATGCTCTGTCTTTCATCACCATCCCTGGCTGATCATTTATCTGAATTCTCTTTCCTGCACTTTTTTTCAATGATGTCACCTGATGAAGGGGACAAGCACTTGCGCTTTCAAATAACCCTGTTGGACTATAGCCTGGTGTTGTTTGACTTTATTACTGAAAAAAATTGATTGAGGATGTTATTACACATCGCTGGAGCAGTGGGATTTGAACCTGGGCCTCAGGGCTCAGAGGTAGGGACATTACCACGGCACCCCAAAAAAACACCTCTGTAGTAGATAGGTTATCTTCTGTTGAATGAATGGGAGCACCTTGCTCCTGAACATGGGACACGACCATTGTACCCTCAGAGCCCAGTGTAGTAAACTGGGACCTTTCCAGTTGAATGAATGAAAGAGAAAGAAAAGGGACAGAGACACTGAAGTTTGTGCGAACCTCTCAACCAATCCCAAAGGCTGTGGTTGGTGTGGATCAATTGGAGAGTGATATTCAATGTATTTGCTGAAGGTTCGGGTTCGGCGGTGGAGGGAGGTAAAGGTCGGTGCGGACCACAAGCTGGAGGAGAGGCTGCACTCGGTGCTGTGCTGTACCATGTGCCTGCAGCTGCCCACAGCTACAGTCTACCAGGTATCAGGCTGGGCTGGACAGTGCTGAGGGGAAACCCGGGGGCCAAGCGGGTCGCCATTAGCCTGGAGCCGCAATCACTCCCCTTCTTAAATCAGTCTTCTGCTAGAAATTCTGTCTTATGATCCTGCTCCACAGCTACCTGCGGAAGGAGCAGCGCTCAAAAAGCTAGTGCTTCCCAAATGAATCTGTTGGAATATAACCTGGTGTTGTGTGATTTTAAAACTTTGCCCACCCCAGTCCAACACCGGCTCCTCCACATCGTTTCGAGTGAACACAGCCCACAGTGCTGCCAGTAAACTTTACAATGCCAGTGAAACAATGAAGCTGCAGTCCTGAAAAATTTACAATTTCTAATGATGCTAGCTACTCATTCGCTGCTTCCTCTGGATACACAATTTGGAAAAGTTAGTGCTGGAAACTGAAAGAAAGACTTAGGACAAAAACGTTTTCCATCTCTCAGCTTTCAATGAGTCCAACAGTAAGTTGAGATAACCTTTATCGCGACCCAACTTTGTTACAGCTTCAGATCTCCCCAGCAAAAAAGGTGCACGAAAAGTGGTATAGTTTCTTTTTAACAGCTCAAGGTCAAAATGCACACTCCCTCCCTCTCTCCCCCTCCACTTTGTTCACTATTGCTCAGCTGATTGTCTCTGTAATTGGATCCTTAGTACAGCCATAACCTGTAGGAAGTATTGCCTCACTTGGCAATTTCAACCCATACACTATCCAAGTAACTTTCTCACTGCGCATTTGTTCGGGGGGGGGAATGTATGTGCGTGTCAACAGTCAACCACAACCACACCTCTGTGGGTCTGGTGTCACATGTGGGCCAGACCGGGTAAAGGATGCAGCTGGGACAACTGAGTTAATCCGTTCCCGCAATGGCAGTTTCCCTCCCAAAAAAGGTTGAGTGAATCAGATGGGTTTTTGGTTTCCATGAAAACGGTTTCATCATTCGATTCTGAACTCCAGATTTCTGACCGAATTCCAATTCTGCCACCTGCCGCAGCGGGATTCAAACCCGGGTGTCCCCAGAACTGGGTTGATCATCCAGGCGATCCCCATATTACTACAGTTTCCCCATGGGGAGAGCTTTCCTTGTGTCGCTCTGGGTTTGAAATTATAAATATAACGGGTACACAGTCTCTTCCCACCGTGAGGGGTGAGATTTTGATCCCCCAGGGAAATGGTGTGAAGCACGTTTCACAGTCAGCGCACTAATCTCCCTCACTCGGTGGGGAGTTCAGTATCCTTCCTACAACACCAGTGTCCAAAATCTCTCAAGCAGACAAAAGCAAACATTTCTTCTCGATTGGAATTCAAGTGAATCAAGTGGCTCTGTCACAGGTTGATGTATCATTTCCTTTCAGATTTCTTTCTGCATGTCTTCCTGCAAAACAAATTCACAAAATATGTAATCACTGTCAGTCCAGTTAAATTAATGTAGCATAGATGACAACTCCTGTAAATTGCCAGATGCGTGCTGATCACAAATTATCCAGGGACACAGAAACCTTAAGTGTGTATGGAGGAAAACTTCATTTAGGTGACAATGACCTGGAACTAGCTGCCTACAAAAGTGCTGGAAATGGAGCTGAATCAAGGATATGAAAATGAGATGTTAAGCCTGCTTGAATTTAATATAATTTATTATCACGTGTACAGAGGCACACTGAAAAGCTTTGTCTTGCGAGCAACACAGGCAGATCACATCATTAAATAGCATAGATAAGTAAGTAAATAATAGGTAAACAGCGGCAAAAACCAAAACACACATACAGGCAAATATCTAGAGTTTGTGAGTTCAGTATTCCAAAAACAGTCGGGTAGAAACTGTTTTGAAACCGGCTGGTGCGCGTGTTCAGGCGTCTATCCCTTCTCCCTGATGGTAGAGGTTGTAGAAAAGTATTGCCGGGGTGGGATGGATCTTTGAGAATGCTGGCGGCCTTTCCTTGGCAGCGGGGCCTGGTAGATGGATTCTATAAATGGGAGGTTGGCCTTTGTGATTGTTCGGGCCGAGAACATGTTGATGACCGCTCTCAGGCGCTTGACACTGTCCACTTGTTCCACCTCTGTGCTGTTAGTGTGTGGGGGGCATGAGTAACATCCCGCCGAAAGTCAATAATGAGTTCCTTAGTTTTGCCGGCGTTAAGAACGAGGTTGTTCTCAGTGCACCATTTTTCCAGGTTTTCCACCTCCCGTCTGTAGTCTGTTTCGTCGCCATCTGAGATTCAACCGGCTATGGTGATGTCACCGACGGACTTGTAAATGGTATTAGTCTGGGTATACGCAGTAGGGGGCTGAGTACGCACCCCTGAGGGGCTCCAGTGTTGAGTGTTAATGAGGATGCAATATTGTCCCCAGTTTTTACTGATTGTGGCCTGTGGATCAGGAAACTGAGGATCCAGTTGCAGAGAGTGGGGCTTAGTCCGAGATCACTGAGTTTAGTAATCAGTGTCGAGGGGATAATAGTGTTGAAGGCTGAACTGTCGTCAATGAGCAGGATTCTTACATAGCTGTTCTTGGTGTCAAGGTGTTCTAGGGAGGAGGGAAGGGCAAGTGATATGGCATCTGACATGGATCTGTTAGTCCGATAGGTAAATAGGAGTGGGTCAAGAGCAGCGGGGAGGCTGGAGTTGATTAATGCCATGACCACCCTTTCAAAGCACTTCTTAACCACAGAAGTTAGGGTCACTGGGTGGTAGTCATTGAGACACGCTGCATGGGCCTTCTGAGGCACAGGGATGATGTTGGCCTCTTGAAACAGGCAGGGACAGTGGCCTGCTGCAGGGAGAGGTTGAAGATGTTCAAGAAGACCTCTGCCAGTTGATCTGCACATGCTCTGAGTGTGCAGCCTAGTACTCTGTCTGATCCCATTGCTTTCCTTGGCTTCACATGAAGGAAAACTGATCTGACCTCTGATGCAGTGACTGTTGGGATAGGCTCATCAGGACTTGTCAGAATAGGTGTTACCTCTCCCCTGAAATTCTGCTCAAAGTGAGCACATAAGACGTTGAGACGATCTGGGAGGGATGTGCCATCATCTGCTGTCTTGCACTGTCCTCTTTTTAGAACCTGTGATGTCATTCAGTCCTTGCCACAGTCGCTGGGTGTCTGTCTGGGTCTCTAGTTTGGATCGGTATTTGGACGGCTGTCTTAATGGCTCTGCGAAGGTCATATTTGAATTCCTTATATTTGAGTGGGTCTCTTGGTCTGAACACCTGGTTTTTAGCAGGTTCTGTATGTCCTGATTCATCCAGGGTTTCTTGTTGGGGAACACCCATAATGACTTCCTCAGTATGCAATCCTCCACACACTTGCTGATAAAGTCTGTGACCGTGGTGGCGTATTTGTTCAAGGTACCTGCAGACTGTTCAGACATGGCCCAATCAGCCGATTCCAGACAGCACCGGAGTTGATCCTCTGCCTCCTCCGACCAGCACCGAACCTGTATCTGCGAGGAGGTCTCCTGCTTAAGCTTTTGCCTGTAAGCCGGGAGAAGAAACATAGCATTGTGGTGGGAGTTCCCGAAATGAGGGCATTGGCTGAGCGGTAGGCATCTTCCATAGCTGTGTAGCAGTGGTCTAAAATGTTCAGGCCCCTGGTGGGGCAGGTAATGTTTTGGTGGTACTTGGGTAACACCTTCCTTAGATTGGCTTGATTGAAGTCGCCAGTTACAGGGTCTCGGAGTGTTCTGTCTCCAGGGTGGTAGGAGTGGAGTACAGCACATCCAGAGCTTCCCCAACCTTTGCTTGTGGCGGTATGTACACAGCAGTTAGTGTAGCAGCGGGAAATTCCCGTGGCTTTCTTGAGAAAAGAAAACCATTAAAGTTGCTAAATGACTTCCTGCTGTCCCAGTAAATAAAGATGACAAGAAATACAGACGTAAGTCCATTACTACATTAGAAGGTGAAAAATAAAAGCCATGAAGCTTTTACAACAGCCAATAATATCAGATAGACACCATATGAAGTAACACGTGTCTATATTTATATCAACGTGCCAATCCCTTAAATCCTGCACAGCTCCGTGAGAAACAACCCTTTTAATTGTGAACATGAGGAAAGAAACAATCCTTTTCTAGGGTGCAAACTGTATATGTGCCAAACTGAAGGAATACACAGTGAATATACCTTTGAGAGGAACAGAGAGCATCTGAGCACCTTTGCAGAGTCTGCTCCCTCCATGGAGTCACTCCAGTTGCTACAAGTGAACAGTGTCTCCCCCCCACCCCCCTCTCTCTCCTTCCCAGGATGAGGAATGGAAAGAGGTAGACATTGAGTTGCTCCCAAATGTTGCCCAGAGGTAGGGAATTCCACTCTGAATCTGACAGGGCTACTTCCGTGTTGTGACGTCCACAATAGGGATGGGGGGCAATGAGCCGGCACTGTGCCTGCACTGCCTTGCAATTGAAACACATGGGGAGGGGAGGACACTCTAAACTCCCTTTGCTTTCCAAGTCAATGGGGTTTGAGTTCAAGCAAAGCACAGGGTTTCATTTTAGCTTCACACTGTCCTCTGTGACTCCAACACTTTACTCCCCACTGCAGTCCATGGAAATAGCAATTTATGAGACTCCAGAGTGGGAGGTGCTACTATACCTGTTCTAGGGGGAGTGTTAGAAACTATTCATTTTATGAACCATTTCAATTCAACCCCATCCTTGCCATTCAAATACAGTACTAACTTTATACAGAGGGTCGTTCATTTATGGAATGAACTTTCTGAGGAAGTGGAGGATGCAGGTACAATGAAAAGACATTTGATAAGTACATGAATAGGAAAGGTTTGGAGGGATACAGGCCAGGAGCAGGCAGGAGAGACTAGTTTAATTTGGGATTATGGTTGGCATAGACTGGTTGGACTGAAGGTCTGTTTCCATGCTGTATGATGCATTGGCAGATTCATAGTTCTTGAAAGTGGAGGCGCAAGTAGACAGGATAGTGAAAAAGGTGGTAGACTTCACAAGACATTGGTTAGGCCACTTTTGGAGTACTGCGTGCAATTCTGGTACCAGTGATCCCACCCTGACACACCGTACACCACAGATAGTGACTAAACTTGACTGGGACACAAGAAAATCATGAAATCCCTGCAGTGCAGAGAGAGGCTATTTGGTCTATTGAATACACTGGGTATAGGAGTTAGGAGAAAGCGAGGACTCAGATGCTGGAGATCAGAGCTGAAAATGTGTTGCTGGAAAAGTGCAGCAGGTCAGGCAGCATCCAAGGAGCAGGAGAATCGACGTTTCGGGCCTGAAGAAGGACTCATGCCTGAAACGTCAATTCTCCTGCTCCTTGGATGCTGCCTGACCTGCTGCGCTTTTCCAGCAACACATTTTCAGTATAGGAGTTAGGAGGTCATGTTGCAGCTGTACAGGACCTTGGTTAGGCCATTTTTGGATATTGTGTGTAATTCTGGTCTCCTTCCTATCAGAAGGATGTTGTGAAATTTGAAAGGGTTCAGAAAGGTTTAAAAGGATGTGGCCAGGGTTGGAGAATTTGAGCTGTAGGGAGAGGCTGAATTGGCTGGAGCTCAGAGTATTGAGTACAGGAGTTGGGAGGTCATGTTGCGGCTGTACAGGACATTGGTTAGGCCACTGTTGGAATATTGTGTGCAATTCTGGTCTCCTTCCTATCGGAAAGATGTTGTGAAACTTGAAAGGGTTCAGGAAGGATTTACAAAGATATTGCCAGGGTTGGAGGATCTGAGCTACAGGGACAGGCTGGGGCTGTTTTCCCTGGTGGGTCAGAGGCTCAGGGTTGACCTTACTGAGGTTTATAAAATCATGGGGGGCATGGATTGGATAATAGACAAAGTCTTTTCCCTGGGGTGGGGAGTCCAGAACTAGAGGGTATAGATTTAGGGTGAGAGGGGGAGATATAAAAGGAAACAGAGAGGCAACGTTTTCATACAGACGGTGATGCGTGTATGGATTGAGGTGCCAGAGGATGTGGTGGACGCTGGTACAATTACAGCATTTAATGGGCATCTGGATAAGTACTTGAATAGGGAGGGTTTAGCAGGATATAGGCCACGTCCTGGCAAATGGGACTAGATTAGATTAGGATATCTGGTCAGCATGGACGAATTGGACGAAAGGATCTGTTTCCGTGCTATACATCTCTATGACTCTGTTTCTAAATGCAAATGCACCCCATAAACTTATATGTATGTGTGTGCATGTGAGTTTGTACATGAGAGTGTGAATAAGGAATGTGTTGGCGTGTGGGCATGCTTGGTAAAATGTGAGTGTGATAGAGTATAAGGCTGCGAGAGGGTGTGTGTGTGGGGTGTGTATCTGAGAGACAGCATGTATATAAGAGGGGTATGGATAAAAGCGAGGGGTTGCATTTCAGATAAAACAAACAAGGGCAGGACTTGTACAATTAATGGTAGGGCCCTGGGTCTTGTTGTAGAACAGAGAGACAGTGGAGTGGGTTCAGATACATAGTTCTTTGAAAGTTACATCACTGGTAGGTAGGGTGGTTCAGAAGGCATTGAGCGCACTTCCCTTCATTGTTCACACCATTGAGTATAAGAGTTGAGATATCATGTTGAGGTTATCCAGGATGTTGCAGAGGCCACTTTTAGAGTACTGAGTACAGTTCAGGCCGCCCTGTTATAGGAAGAATACTATTACAGAGGGTTCGGGAAAGATTCACCAGGATGTTGCCAGGACTCGAATGTTTGAGTTAAAGGGAGAGGCTGGGACTTTTTTCCACTGGAGCATTTGAGTTGAGGGGTGGCTTTTAAAGTTTTCTAAAATCATGAGGGGTGGAGGTAAGGTGAATAGCAAAGGTCTCTTCCTTAGCGTGGGGGGTTTCAAACTAGGGGGCATTTTTTTAAGGTGTGGAGAGAGATTTAAAAGGGACCTGAGGGGCATCTTTTTACAGAGGGTGGTTTGTGAGTGAATTAACTTTCAGAGGAAGTGGTAGATGCAGGTACAATTACAACATTTAAAAGACATTTAGATGGGTACATGAATGGAAAGATTTGGAGGGATATGAGTCAAACACAGGCCAGATTAGTTTGGGAGTCCTGATCGACATGGATGGGGTGGACGGAAGGGTCTGTTTCTGTGTTGTCTGACTCTATGACACGAAGAACCAGAAGTGATCTTATTGAAACCAGTAGAATTATGAAAGGAGCTTGACAGAGTAGATGCAGATAAAATGCTCCTTTGGGGGTGTCATACAATCCTTATAGTACAGACCATTTGGTCCAAAGGGTCCATACCGACACACCGAAGAGCACCACACCCAACCCACCCCCCTGTATTTCCCATGGCGCATCCACCCAAACCTACACATCCCTGGGCACTATGGGAAATTTAGCATGGCCAGTCCACCCTAACCTACACATCCCTGGGCACTATGGGTAATTTAGCATGGCCAATCCACCCAAACCTACACATCCCTGGGCACTGTGGGTAATTTAGCATAGCCAGTCCACCCTAACCTACACATCCCTGGGCACTATGGGTAATTTAGCATGGCCAATCCACCCTAACCTGCACATCCCTGGGCACTATGGGTAATTTAGCATGGCAATCCACCCTAACCTACACATCCCTGGGCACTATGGGTAATTTAGCATGGCAATCCACCCTAACCTACACATCCCTGGGCACTTTGGGTAATTTAGCATGGCCAAACCAACGCAGGATTAACATGATTCAATTCTGTCAGCAGCAATCACTTCAAGGGTGGTGGTTTTCTTAGATGCAGAGAAGGCATCTAAGGAAATAAAAAATATCGTTTTATACCCTGGAGCGGTTTAGTCTGGGTGAAGTGTTCACAAATGGGTAAGTATCCTTTACAGTGATCCTCGAGCAGCGGTTCTCACCAATGACTTAAGGTCTAGTAATGTTAACATGGCAGGGGCAGTCAGCAAGGATGTGGCCTTTTACCTTTACTTTTCACATTGGTGATTGAGCCACTGGCAGAGACTATTTGTAGGGACCCCAATATAGTTGGTCCAGAGGTGGGATCAAAGGCGCATAAGAGCACAGTATATGTGGATGAAGTTCTTAATTTTCTCTTGAACCTAGTGCCCCATTTGAAACAGTGTATCGATTCATTTGGCTCTTTCTCAGGTTACAAGATTAATTTTTCAAAGTCGGAGGCTTTGCCTACCGGTTGTCTTAGGGGAATACCTGACGTTGAGAGTGGGTTTCCATTTAAGTGGGCACAGGGAGGTTTTCTTTACTTAGTCCTTTCTGTTACCCCCACCTTTGATCAGTTATTTAAGGCTCATTTTGTCCACTTGGTTGACAAGGTTAAACAAGATCTTCCGATATCACGGTAAGGTCGAGTGGCTCTTATGAAAATGAATGTTCTTCCTGGCTTATTATACTCTCTGCGGATGCTCCCTTTGCTTTTTCCTAGGCAAACGTTTCAGAATTTGAATGGTTGGTTTAGTTCTTTTATTTGGGAGCACAGGTGGCCCCTTATTAAGCTTGCAAAACTGCAATTGCCCCAGGGACTGGGGCTCCCAGATATCAAAAGATATAAATTAGGCTCTCTTCTATCTTTTGTAAGTGATTGGGTGTGTGAGGATTCGGTGGACATTAAGGCATCTCAGGCAAAATGTCCTCTTATCAACCTGCTGTTTTCTAACCAAAATTAGGCCAGTTGCAAAACATTGCCATAAACCAATAGTTACTGATACTGTCAAAGCGTGGAGGGCAATGAGGCAGATGGGGGGGTAATATGCGCAAAACTTCTTTTCCTCGTTCCATAGTTGGCATGCCGAGTTTCCGGCCAGGGATAATCGACCCGAGATTTAAACTCTGGGCAGATAGCAGAGTTTCTTGTTTGGTGATTTGTTTGAGGGCGAAACGATGATGTCCTTTGATCAAATAATTTGTTAAATATGGACTATCTAGTAGGAATCTCTTTCTTTCAGATTAGAGATTTTATTCGAAAAGAGACTATGCTTTTGACTGAGTGTTATAGATCTGATATAGAGAAGAGGGTGCTGCATGCTCAGAACATACTGAGGACACTTCAGGCTCTCTGCCTTTATTCCTGATGAAGGGCTTTTGCCCGAAACGTCGATTTTGCTGCTCGTCGGATGCTGCCTGAATTGCTGTGCTCTTCCAGCACCACTGATCCAGACTCTTTTATCATCTGTTGGGGGAGGTTTCTTGGGTGACATGGAGCGATTACGTGAGGTCTGGCAGAGAGAGTTAGGAGTTAAGATCACTTTGGAAACATGGAAGGATATTTGTGAGAATGTGAGGAAGATTTTGATATGGTAATAGGACCCATGTCATGCAGTTAACGATTCTTCATAGGGTTCACCTGGCCCCAGATCATCTCGCAAAATTTAAGGAGCGAGCATCTTCAGTGTGCCCCAAGTGTAAAGTAAGCACAGGTATCCTCCCTCATTACTTGTGGTCCTGCCACAAGCCTCATATGTATTGGAGCGCTGTGGCAGGAGTAATAGAGGGGATCTTGGGTACCAAAGTTAAGGTGGACCCGGTCTCTCTTCTCCTGGGGTTAGCGAGTTTTGAGAAGATTTGTAGCTCAGGTTGAGGTTTTGGATGTAGGTTTGCTCGCTGAGCTGGGGTTGCCGAACCTATCTTCCCCAGCTGTGCATGGCTGAAACCTTTTTAACATCCTCACTTCTTGTGCGAGGAAGAACATTCTGATATGCTGGGTGTCCGAGAACGCCCCCCCCCCCCAGGTCTGTCGGGGTGGCGTAAGTTAATTATGGAACACATTCCTTTGGACTTTCTCACAAATATGGTGCACCAAAAACTGGAAATTTTAACAAGATATGGCAGCACTTTTTGAATAACCTGGAAGCAGATTTGTCTGCCATTTTAGTTAGGGCCTTTGTTTAGCCGTGATGGTTTGGTTTTAGTGAAGCTGATGCCCTGAGAGGAAGAATTGCAAACACATGTTGGTGTAATAATTGATGTTCTCGAAGGTCGAGAGCTAGTCTTGTTGCGCTGAGTGGCAATATTTATTTATCGATCTGTAATGAGTATAGTTTTGATTTGTGTTGTAGTGTAGCAGTTGGTTTACTGTTGTTAGTTGTTATAACGTTGTATTTCCATATTTTTTGTAGTTTTATAAATTATATAAAGAAAAGCTTTCAATGAAAATATTTTTTTTAAAAGTCTAATGCTTTGTGCCTGTGACATTGTTCTCGGTCAAGGATAGATTCCCCATCACCACCAAACCCCTGAATCAATATCTACTTAAGGAAACTGCCAACATCCAGATAGGTAGAGAAACAGCAGCTGTATTTAAGTGGGGACTCCAGAAACGTGTGGTTTATTACAATGACTACTGTACACCACACACACACACACACACACACACGAGGAAAGAGACACTGCCTTTTATTTGCAAATCCAGCTGGAACATGAATTATAATTTATATCTTAGATGAATAGAATGGTTGTGAACAAGTTACAAGAGATTATCATTATGATCAACAGACCATTGTTATAACCAGCTAGGTAAAAACAATGACTGCAGATGCCGGAAACCAGAGTTTAGATTAAAGTGGTGCTGGAAAAGCACAGCGGTTCAGGCAGCGTCCGAGGACCATTGTTATAAGACATGGCAGCCCGACTTGAGATATTTGGATATAGGTTTGTCAGTTATCTTAACTAGGGTATTTGTTTAACCAAGATGGTTAGGTTTGTCGCCCTGGAGGAGGTCTCCTGAGTTAATACGGGTATATATACAATGTTCCCGTTCCTTTGTTTGGGAGCATTGCGCCCAGCCTTGCTGTTCTGTATTCTGTTGGGGTTTTTTTTCCCTATTATCTATCTATTTATTTATTTATTTATTTATTTATTTATTTATTTATTGGTGTTGCTTTGCACAGTGTTAGGGTTTGGTTTGTACTATAGGGTAGGTTAGTAGTTAGTGGACAGCAGTTGTATTGTAATTTGTGTTTTTTTTCTTTTTATTATACTGATATTTGTTACTGATTGCAAACATATAAACTCATTAAAAAATACAAAGTTAAAAAATTTTTGCTAATAAATATACTTACAAAATAAAGGGTTACAGGAAAGGTCGTAAAGCTTCAGGGATCAGACGCAGATTAAAATACCCCGTCCACTCGGGTGTTTTCCTATCTTCCTGGTGGTGGAAATTGAATAAAGATTCGTGCACTTTGTGTCTTTCACTGTGTCTCACACCTGCACACACACACCATGGGTGCTGGGGAAATAATAAGCACTACCGCACTTAGGCGGTAATGTTGGGGTTAAAAAAAAAAGAAAAAGAAAAAAAAACAGAAAAAAAATAAAATACCCGTGAGCGGCCTCTCTCACCCACCAAAACAATATCTTGTTGAATGCAATCGCACATCTCTTACTTTTACTTTTGTTTAGACCTTTATCCCGCCCGGATCCAACACCATGACCGGCTTCTTGAACCTTCCTCCAGCTCCGGGGGGTTGTTGAGCTCCTGGGCTCCGGCCGCCGCCGAAGAAGCCGCGGGCGCCGGCTCTCTCTCCTCCAACGCCGACATTTTTAATTTGTTTTCTCGTTCACCCGGTAACTGTCACCTCCCCCTTCCCGGGCCCCGGGAATTACACACAAATAAACAATAAACCCCACCGGGCACTGTCTCCTTTTCTTCACAACTTTTGTTTGAAAAGTTCCGGCTCTAATTTGAAATGTATTTTAAAGGTATTTTCTGAGGTAAACGGTGCCTGTCTGCCCCCCTCCCTCCGTCAGAAACCGCCCGCTGAGTCGATGAGAAAACCGCAGCCTCGCGCCGCCATCTTTGTTTTTCTTCTTTCCGTCTCCTCCTTCTGTGACGCGCTTCCTCCAATCAGAGCGCACCTTACTCCATCTGACCAATGGCGGCCGGGTGTGCGGACAGTATTGGTCCCACCCCCGGAATGTCGCTCTCCGATTCGTCCGCACGGACGGCAGCCTTTGGGATTGGTGGAGAGGTGCGCAGGCCCTTCACTGTCCCCGCCCCTTTACTACAATGGGCTCGAGGGGTTCAGGAGGAAGGTGTTCTCACTCATTCATTCAACAGGAGATGGGCTCAATTTACTGTAATGGGCTCTGGAGGTACAGTGGTCGTGTCTCATGTTGAGGAGGAAGGTGTTTCCATTCACTCAACAGAATATTTACCAGAGAGGCTTTTTTTATGGTGCGCAGTGGTAGTGTCCCTACCTCTGAACCCTGAGGCCCAGGTTCAAATCCCGCTGCTCCAGTATGTGTAATAACATCCTCAATCAAAATTTTTTAGTCATAAGGCATACCAAACGTCAACGCCAAATTATAGCTCAACAAGTTTATTTAAAACCACAAGCACTTGGAGCGTGGCCCCTTCATCAGGTGAAGTCAAGGAAAAAATGTGGGGAGAGAATTCAGATAAGTGATCAACCATGGATGGTGAAGAAAGACCTCTACAAAATTTCATGCAAGGACTGCCACAAACACTACGTAGGACAAACAGGAAGAAAGTTAGCCACCAGGATACACGAACACCAGCTAGCCACAAAAAGACACGACCCTCTCTCCCTCGTAGCCCGACACACAGAGGAAAAGAAAACACCATTTCGACTGGGACAACACATCTATCCTGGGACAGGCTAAGCAAAGACATGCCAGAGAATTCCTAGAGGCCTGGCACTTCAACCACAACGCCATAAACAAACATCTGAGGGGTTGATACCATCTATCAACCCCTCAGAAAACGAACAGGAAATGACATCACCACAAACCCCAGGAACCCCATCCAGGACAAACATATAAATAGAAAGCAGGAGACAACAGCTTCGCTTCACTTGGAGGTCGCCACTGACGATGTTACCGAGCCAGGTAATGAAACGTTTGGATATCAAACCTACAGCTCAGCGAGCAAACCTACACCCTAAACTCCATCTGCCTCTTCTCAGCCCATTGGCCCATCTGGTCCAGATCCTGTAACCCTCTTTGCTGTCCACTACATCTCCAATTTTGGTGTCATCTGCAAACTTACTAACTGTACCTCTTATGCTCGCATCCAAATCATTTATGTAAATGACAAAAAGTAGAGGCCCCCGCACCGATCCTTGTGGCACTCCACTGGTCACAGGCCTCCATCTGAAAAGGAAAGGTTTGGAGGGATATGGGCCGGGTGCTGGCTGGTGGGACGAAATTGGGTTGGGATATCTGGTCGGCGTGGACGGGTTGGACCGAAGGGTCTGTTTCCATGCTGTACATCTCTATGATATCTACTCCAGAAGAGATTCCAATAACCCAAACATGTGAACCCTCCTCCCATGCACCTGCTCCTCAGCATAGGTATCAAGGGGATCAAAGGTTATGGGAGAAAACAGGACAATGGGGTTGAGAAACTTATCAGCCATGATTAAATGGTATGAGCAGACCCAATGGGCTGTTTGGCCTAATTTCTGCTCCTATGTCTTATGGTGTCTTGCTGTCCTGGACACAATGTGAGAGAATTGGGAGTAGGAATAGGATATTCAGCCTTTCGAGCCTGCACCAACATTGAACAGATCATAACTGGATATGAATCTACCTACATCTAGGCGGATAAGCTAGGACCTTTTCCACTGGAGCATAGGAGGCTGAGAGGTGACCTTATCTGAAGTTTAAAGAATCATGAGGCCTATAGATGAAGTGAACAACGGTTGTCCTTTCCTTAGAGTGGGGGTTTCAAGATTAGGAAGCAAACTTTGAAGGGGAGTGGAGAAAGATTTTAAAAAGACATGAGGCACGCTAATTTTTTTCTCCACAGAGAGTGGTTTGTGTGTGGAATGAATGTCCAAAGGGAGTGGGGGGGATGCAGGTACAGTTACAATGTTTAAAAGACATTTGGATGAGGACATAAATGGGAAAGGTTCTGAGGTGTTATGGTCTAGGCTAGACAGCTCAAAACATTCTTAAGCAGGCAGCCCAGACCATAAGTTTGTTATTTGTTTCAGTAAGTGCACAGTGAAAATTACCCAGAGTAAGTTAGCTAGGTTGACTACCAGGTTTTAAAACGGAAATGTATTCGCAAGATAGTGGAATGAAACACAAATAACAGAATAGAGAATACCCACAGAACCCAGTGTCCAAACTAGACTTAAACTATCTGACAACTGTTCCAAATGTACACAACAGTCCCAATAAACAAACCCCTTAAACAGAGAGTAAAACTAAAACAGAGGCTTATAAGTCAGTGTATAAAGTCTCATCTGTTTATGTATAAACGAAAAGGCCTTCCAATACACTTTTAATCTCTGTACTAAACCAGTCATTTTAGAGCCTGGGGCTGTTTTACGACCCCTCTGAAAGAAAACAAGGACACAGCATCCTTGAGAAGACGGACCAGCTTTTAGAAAAAGGACCAGCTTTGTGACAGAGGGATATGGGCCAAACACTGGCAGGTGGGATTAGTTTAGTATGAGAACATAGCATTGGGCTAGTTGGACAGAAGTGTCTATTTCTGTGCTGTATGACTCTGTATTTATTCTGTACAGGTCTTAAAACTATTTTCTTGTCTTCCCCCATAGTTATCCACTTCTTTGATGTTCGGACTCAGATGAACTCAGCCTTGAATATATTCAATGACCACCCCCCCAAACTGCAGGAAGACATCCCCATTTTTGAACTCTTCTTGCTAATGTACCGCCTTGCTCATTGCTTGCTGTATCTGTCTGACAACTGACAGTGACTGGTGTAGAAGGACACTGAGGTCCATTTGTACATCCACACATCATTCCTGATGAAGAGTTCGTGCCCAAAATGTTGACTTTCCTGCTTCTCGGATGCTGCCTGACCTGTTGTGTTTTCCAGTGACACATTTGACGCTGATCTCCAGAATCTGCAGTCCTCACTTCTTCCACATCCCAAATTATTAACATTTAAACCATGCACCTCCTCTCTGCCTTTTTTTCCAAAGCAAAGTCTATAACTTTATATTGTGGTTCTGCATTTGCCATACGTTCGCCAATTGAAACACAGCCCTGGACCAACTTTTCCAGAGCCTGTCTCCTCCCTGGATTCACTCCCTTTCCCTTCAGTTCGTGCAAGACATCAACTGAATCCCAGAATGAAAAATAAATGAAAAAGTGGATGAAAAAGGAGAGTGCCGCACCCACAGATGTTGGACAGAGTAAAGACGTTGCAGGTCTGGGGCGAAGTTCAATCGTCATTCTGAGAGAGCAACAGCAGCTTGACAAGTTCATGGTCGAACTTCCGCATTCAGACAAAGGGGTCTCTCTGATTGGCAGGAGGACCAGCTTCTTCCGGTCCTCCAGGCCTCACCATTGGTCCTCCACAAGAAAGTCAGGCGCCGGTTCCGCGGACAGCAGCGAGCATGCTCAATGCTTTTGCTGACACTACCGCACATGCGCAATGCTAGCTGACACCGCGAAGCATGCGCAGTACGCTCTGTGGAGAGTCTGGCATTACTGACAGATGTTTGGTGTCCGAATGTCAATAGGAGAAGAAAAGCTGGAGCCACAACCGCAGAGTCTGTTTCTGTGCTGGATGACTCTACCCGCCTATTTCAATGCAAGTTTCAGAAACATGTCTGCAGGTTTTTTTAAAAAATTGAATATGCTTTTAGACATTAATGATGTTTCTGAATTTCAGCTGTTCTCAATTTTAAAGATCAGCCATTTCTTGTGCACCCCTGTTTTCCAAGTAGAGTCATCACCAACTATTCTCTCTCTTTCCTGAGAAGGGCCTGAGGCACGAGAAAAGATGGGGGGGGGGGGTGTGGTAGAAGGGAGAGAGAATGGATAGGGGAGCAGAGGGTGGGGGTGGGGGAGGGGAGGACGAAGAGAGAGAGAGAGAAAATGGACAAGTGACAGAGGGTGGGGGAGAAGAGAAAGACTTGGGGACAAAGAATGGGGGCTGAAAATGAGGAGGAGAGAGAGACAGAATGGCTAGGCAGAGAGAATTGGTGGATGTAGAGTGTGAGGCGAGAGAGAGAATGGACGAGGACAGTGGGTTGGGGGAGTGACAGCACAAATCCCACCTTACCCAGGATTACTGTCAGTGTCCCATGAACTGGAACCCACTTCACCCACAGCAGACTTGGGGGCAATTGTTTCTCAATAGGCACATGGCTAATCTCTACAAGCCATTTGACCCATAAATTTCAGACTGACCTTCCAAACAGTATCCCACCCAGATTCACCTGCTTTCCTTCTAGTCCTGCAATTCCCCATGGTTAATGCTTAACCCACCCTAAGTTGCACATCTGTGGACACTTCAGCACGGCTGATCCACACTAAACTGCAGATATTTAGACTATGGGACGAAACTGGAGCACCCGGAGTTAACCCATGCAGACACAAGGGTGAGAACATGCCAACGTCCACCTGGAAAGCCGCCAGAGAGTGGAATCAAACCCAGGTCCCTGGCACTGTGAGGCAGTTGCGCTAACCACTGAGCTACCGTGCCACCCAGAGCTTTGAGGTTCTGCTTTGTCTTTGTAGCTTCCAACTTCTCATGCACCCTCAGCAGAGGCTGTCTCCTCCTGACATTGGACCACACCCCTGCAACCTCCCTTTCCCACTTCTCCACCATTGAGCGCATCGGTTCCTGAATCCTTGCGCCAGACACTGATGCCACCTGGCCTCCTGCTGCCAACTGCAGAGAACGGAGACAATCCCTGTCACTATTCTGTCCCTTACCACCACCTCCCCCTCCCCAATCTTGTTTTTACTCCCACCACCCAACCAGTTAGCTCCTCCACCCTGGAACTCTCTCTCAGATCTCGTTTACCTGCCAGACCTGCACTTACATCCTCCTGACTCTGTCCACTGATCCAAACAGAAGGCACTATCTGGAGGGGAATGACTGTCTCCCGGAATAAAGTTTCCGATTAACTTTCCCCCTTTTCCCCCAACATGCCGGCAGCCTGGCTTCCAGCTCCATCCCTATGAACAAAGGTCCTCCAGCATGTGTTTTCCCTGGATCACAGCATCCAGACCCTTACACACTCTGCAAATCAAAAGACAAGTCCTATCTTCCCTCTTCAATGTATGTCGTATAACTGATTGATCATTTCCTCTGGCCAAGCAGAGGCTGTTAGCCAAATTCAGAACCCATGGGGATGGCCTCAACCGGAACCATGGGTTCATGTCATACTACAGGTGATCCTACTTCACTACTCTCTCTTTCTCTCTCACACACATAGTCTTACATACTCACACACTCACGCTCTCTCTCAGATGCACACACCCTCTCACAGGTTTGTACTCCATTACTCTCACACTTTACCAAGCACGCATATACGCAACACACACTCTTACACGCATACACACAGTCTCTCTCTCATGCACGCGCACACATCAGTCTATCCAGTGAATTTGCAATTGCAGATACATTTTAGTTTGCTCAAAAAGCGCACAATCTTCAGGCAGTCAATCCATGTAATATTTTATAAATTCCTACTTTGGAAATAAAAGCAGTCTGACTCAAGATTGGGATACTGACAGACTCGAACATGGGTGAATCAGATGGGACTTTTCCCCCAGAAAATGGATTAATCATTAGATTCCAAATTCCAGATTTCTGACTGAATTCCAATTCCGCCATCTCCCACAGCTGGATTCGAACCCAGAAGTCCCAGTACTCCTCAGAACTGGGTTGATAGTCCAGTTGATAATGGCACTCGGCTGTCATTTCTTCAATCCCCTTGCAAAGACACATGAACTCTCTGGTGCCTCCGCAGGTCGGAGGAGCGGGTGAAGCCATTCGCACACTGACAGCAGGTGAGCAGGCTGTCTCTGACATAGACCTGCTGGTGCGTCCTGACATAGACCTGCTAGAGGAGTCAATGAATCCCTTCCTGCGCTCGGAGCAGGTGATTGGCCGTTCCTTGTTGTGGACCCACTGGTGAGCTTCTAAAACCTCAAAATATATATTAAAGAAAGAACCCACTCTATTCACTACTGCAGGCTTACAGCAAGGTTATACATTATACAGGATACCTTACCTGTTCCTGTGCTGTGAGCTCTCCTGCACACGTTCCTCCAAGACCAGTTGTGAATTTTACTGTTTGTTAATTTTTCCTAGAAGCACTCCAATGTCCTGAGATACATGAATTCAGACACAAAGGCAGTAACTATGCAGATTCACTGCTGTGTCAGTTAGCAGTGTAGGTTTCTTTTTCTCTCTCTCCCTTCCAGACCATGTGCTCGCTGCCTTTGACTATGTTTCTCCCTTTTAAAAGTGCTGTTGCTTTGACTTTTTTACTCCAACTTCCAGAAACAATGCAACAGCATATAAAACATTAATTGCTGTTCCTGGATTTCAAAGAAATCAAGCAAATAAACTACTCTAAAAACGAGGAGCTCTTACAGCCACAAATTTTCTCAGCCTCCATCTTGGATTAGTTCTTGTTGAACATTCCCATCTCCCAGGTTACAGCTATTGAAATAATCTGCTTTTCTATTTTTGCTACCAAAGTGGATAACCTCACATTGATCCACACTAAACTGCACCTCCCATACATTTACCCACTCACTCAGCCTGTCCAAATAACATTGTATCCTCCTCACAGCTCACCCTTCCACTCAGCTTTGTGTCACCTGCAATTTGTGATATATTCCAATTAGTTCTCTCATCTAAATCACTGACATATACAATGAAAAGCTGGGGTCCTAGTCCCAATCCCTGCAGTTCCCCAATCATGAATCATTATGAAACATCGATCTGACTGATCTTTCCTGACTGACCATACAAAATAGCAGATGCTAGCCTGATGTTCATAACTGACAGAGATCTGATAAGCAATTATGAACCACTGAATTACGAAAGCACAGAAGCAGGCCATTCAGCCCATTGTGTCCATGCAGCTCTCTAAGTGAGCTTTCTGACCTTATGCCATTTTCCCGACGTTTCCTTGGAAACTTGTACATTGCTTGTCATCAAATAATTGTCCAATGCCCCTAATTGAACCTGCTTCAACCACTTCCATGCAATGTCTTCCAGGTCTATTTACTCACTTTATGAAATTTCTTTCTCACATCACATTTTCTTTCTTGTAATGTAGAATTAGGCTATTCAGCCCATCAAGTCTCCTCCACCATTCGATCATCACCCCCATTTTCCTGCCTTCTCCCCATAACCCTTGAAAGGGTTCAGAAAAGATTTATACGGATGTGTCCAGGGTTGGAGGATTTGGGAGAGGCTTAATGGGCCAGGACTGTTTTCCCTGGAGTTTCAGAGAGTGAGGGGTGACCTTATGCAGGTTTATAAAAGAATGAGGGGCATGGATAGGATAAACAGACAAGGTCTTTTCCCTAGGGTGGGGGAGTCCAGAACTAGATGCATTGGTTTAGGTTGAGAAGAGAAAGATATCAAAGGGACCTAAGGGGCAATGTTTTCACACAGAGGGTGGTGCTTGTATGGAATAAGCTGCCAGAGGAAGTAGTGGAGGCTTGTACAATTACAGCATTTAAAGGGCATCTGGATGGATAGATGAATAGGAAGGTTTTAGAGGATATGGACTTAGTGCTGGCAAATGGGACTAGATTAGGTTAGGATATGGACAAGTTGGACTGAAGGGTCTGTTTCCGTGCTGCACGTTTCCATGACTCTATAACAAATAGTAAACAAACTGGTCTGCAATTTCCCACATATTGCCTCCCTCCCATTTTGAAAACATTAGCGTTTTTCCAATACAATGAAACCATAAGATTATAAGACATAGGAGCAGAAATTAGGCCTTTCAACCCATTGAATCTGCACCATTCAATCATGGCTGATACGTTTCTCAACTCCATTCTCCAGCTTTCTCCCCGTAACCTTTGATCCCCTTGACAATCAAGAACATATCTATGTCAGTCTTAAATGAACTCAATGAATCTTTTCCATGTTCAGAGATCTTTGGAATATTGTAACTAATGAATCCACTATCTCCGCTGCCACTTCCTGCAGGACCCTAGGATGTAGGCCGTCAGGCCCAGGGGACCTGTCTGTCCTCAATTCAAATAGTTTGCTGTGTACCTTTTTCATATCGACGTTGATTGTTTAAGTTCTCCCCTTTCTATAGCCTCTGACTTGCCCATTCCAATAGGAATTATTCTGTTGTCTTCCAACGTGAAAACTGATTGACTTAGCATCTCTGCCATTTCAGTATTCCCCCATTAACTCACCGTTTTCATTTTCCAAGGTATCAATACTTACCTTAGCGACTCTGTTCCCTTTACCGTACCAACAGAAGCTTTTGCTGTTCTCTTTGATTTTTAGTACAAGGTTTCTTTTGTAATTTATCTCATCTATTTTTGTTAATTTTTTTAGTATCCCTTTGTTTATGTTTGAAAGTTTCCCAATGTTTCACCCATCCAGAGGTCTGGAATACTACTTCTGAGCAGGCTGAAAAGTTTTTTAAAAACTCCGTCGAAACTTTTTTCAAACCCCTTCATGTGGCTGGGGGCCGGCTCGGCGATCGCCCCGCCCCCATCGTCTCCGATTGTTTGGTGGACGCCTCCAACCACGCCCCCTCCGGTGAAGACGTCATGCCCCTTGAGAGCTGGCGCATGTGCAGTCAAAACTTAAAGACAAACCTGGCGAGGGGAGCAGGGAACACATTGGCCCCGCCCCCATTGTCTCCGATTGGTTGGATGCCTCGTCGAACCCCGCCCACTACACGCGGGGTGACGTCACGGTCTGGTCACCCAGCCCCCTGTGAGTTGGCGCATGTGCAGTGTAGGTCATGTAGCGAGACAAAGGCAGTGTTACTGAGTGTGGGAGAGGAATGGCGCCGGCGGCTGAAGGAACAGGACCCGCTGGGAAAACTGAGAAGGTCCGGCAGCTGGTGTCGGGAGGAATGTGAGGAGGTGTTTCGGGTCCGGGGATCCTCCTTCAGAACAGGACCAGGTTTCAGGAACATCCCGGGGAGGTCGCCAGGCCCGAGCGCCAAGACCTGGCTCCTGCCCCCGGGGAGAGGAGACAGTGAGACAGGGTAGGATTGGGACCCGCGGGAGGAGGGAGACTGGGGAGTTTATAAACTCCTAGGGGGAGGCCTCAGGCCTCCAATAGAAGCCCCACAGGCCCAGTGTTTACTTCACTGGGGAAGGACCTCGCGGGTTGCCCGGGCAACGGCCGCCATCTTTGTGAGGGTCAGGCGCCTGTTGTCTTGGGGCGGGGAGCGAGGGCGGCCATCTTGGTGAGGGTCAGGCGCCTGTTATCTTGGGGCGGGGAGCGAGGGCGGCCATCTTGGTGAGGGTCAGGCGCCTGTTGTCTTGGGGCGGGGAGCGAGGGCGGCCATCTTGGTGAGGGTCAGGCGCCTGTTGTTTTGGGGCGGGGAGCGAGGGCGGCCATCTTGGTGAGGGTCAGGCGCCTGTTGTCTTGGGGCGGGGAGCGAGGGCGGCCATCTTGGTGAGGGTCAGGCGCCTGTTGTCTTGGGGCGGGGAGCGAGGGCGGCCATCTTGGTGAGGGTCAGGCGCCTGTTGTTTTGGGGCGGGGAGCGAGGGCGGCCATCTTGGTGAGGGTCAGGCGCCTGTTGTCTTGGGGCGGGGAGCGAGGGCGGCCATCTTGGTGAGGGCACCATCAACTGTTATTTCTGGGAAAGACTTCCACCCTTGTGGCAGCCCCGGCCTTGGCTGAGCTTAATTCCCCACACTGTCCAGCGACGTGCAGGTTAGGGTGGATCGGCCGTGCTAAATTACTGATAATGAATGCCCGAGGATGTTCTGGTCAGTGTTTATCGGCCATACTAACCTACCCTGCAGGGCTCCCGCCTGACCTGCTGTGCTTTTCCAGCACCACTCTGATCTTGACTCCTTCCGTCTGCTGGAGGGTTCCACTCTCGGCTGAGCCCCGCCCCAGTCTGACGTCACAACGCGGAAGTGGCCCTATCAGTTTCAGTGTGAAACACCCTCCTCTGGGCAACTCTTCATCCTGGGAGGAACAGAGTGGGGATGGGGGATATCTGTTCAGTTGTAGCAACTGGAGTGAATCTAGGGAGGGAGCAGACTCTGCAAACTTCTAGCATGTGTCTTAATTACCCGGGTGAGGAAGGAAGGATGATAGCGATTGGGGAGGGGTGGATAATTTTTCTTTTTTTTTAATTAAAATGCACCCGATTCCCACAAATAAATGCATCAGGTACAAGTACAGCACATGCAATAATCGACATTGCAGCTTCAAGCCAGCTGCAACAGTTTTACATCCTGTTCTTCCTCCATCTTGGCTCCTGCATTCCAGCTTCCTTCCTCCAATCCCACCCCGTGCCTGGGACATTGATGCTTCCAAGCTGACGCTCAAAAGTTCGGGTTGTCCCTCCATTCGTTCCCAATTTTCAAAACCCGCAAAAGACAACTTTCCCAATCCTCTGAGTATCGGCGATGGGAGATTACGTTGTGATTGTACAGGACATTGGTTAGGCCCCTTTTGGAAACCTATGTGCAATTCTGGTCTCCCTCCTATCGGAAGGATGTTGTGAAATTTGAAAGAGTTGAGAAAAGATTACAGGGATGCTGCCAGAATTGGAGGGTTTGAGCTTAATTGGTTGGTGCTGTTTTCCCCAAGTGTGCTGGAGGCATTTATACACATTTATAAAATCATGAAAGGCATGGATTGGGTAAATAGACAAGGTCTTTTCCCTGGATTTGTAGGAGTCCAGAATTAAAGGGTAATAGCTTTAGGGTGAGGTGGATGAGCAAAGATTTAAAAGAAACCTAAGGGCAACTTTTTAATTCAGAGTGTAGTGAGCATAAAGAATGAGCTGCCAGAGGAAATGGTGGAGACTGGTACAATTATAATATGTGAAAGTCATCTGGATGGTTATATGAATAGGAAGGGTTCAGAAAGAAATGGGCCAAGTGCTGGCATATGGGACGAGATTAATTTAGAATATCTGGTCAACATGGACAAGTTAAGACCATAAGAGAGAGGAGTGGAAGTAAGGCCATTCGGCCCATTGAGTCCACTCGCCATTTAATCATGACTGATGGACATTTCAACTCCACTCTCCCCGTAACCCTTAATTCCTTGTGAGATCAAGAACTTATCAATCTCTGCCTTGAACACATTTAACGTCCCGGCCTCCACTGTGCTCTGTGGCAATGGATTCCACAGGCCCACACTCCGTGGCTGAAGAAATGCCTCCTTATTTCTGTTCTAAGTTGACCCCCTCTAATTCTCAGATTGTGCCCATGCGTCCCTGCCTAACGGAAACAACTTCCAATCGTCCACCCTTTCTAAGCCATGCCTTATCTTGTAAGTTTCTATTAGATCTCCCCTCAACCTTCTAAACTCTAATGAATACAATCCCATGATCCCCAGCTGTTCATCATATGTTAGCCCTACAATTCCAGGGATCCATTGTGTGAATCTCTGTCGGACACACCCCAGTGCCAGTATGTCCTTCCTGAGGTGTGGGGACCAAAATTGGGCGCAGTATTTGAAATGGGGCCTAACTGGAACTTAATAAAGTCTCAGAAGCATGTCATTGCTTTTAAATTCCCACTCCCTTAAGATAAATTACAGCATTACATTTGCTTGCTTTATCATTGACTCAACCTGCAAGTTAACCTTTAGAGAATCCTGGACTAGCACTTCCAGATCCCTTTGTACTTTGGCTTTATGAATTTTCTCACTGTTTACAAAATAGTCCATGCCTGTATTCTTTTTTTCCAAAGTGCAAACCCTCGCGTTTACTCACGTTGAATTTCATCAGCCATTTCCTGGACCACTCTCTTAAACTGTCTAAATCTTTCTGCAGCCTCCCCACCTCCTCAGTACTACCTGCCTGTCCACCTCATTTGTATCATTGGCAAACTTCACCAGAATGCCCCCTGTCCCTTCATCCAAATCATTAATATATAAAGTGAACAGTTGTAGCCCCAACACTGAACCTTGCGGGACACCACTTGTCACCGGTTGCCATTCCGAAAAAACTTTTATCCCAACTCTCTACCTTCTGTCAGACAGCCTGTTCTCAATCCATGCCAGTAGCTCACCTCGAACACCATAGCCCTCACCTTACTCAGCAGCCTCCCATGAGGCACCTTTATCAAAGGCCTTTTGGAAGTATAGATAGATAACATCCACATAGTTTCTCTGGTCTAACCTACTTGTTACCTCTTCAAAGAATTAAATTCGACCGAAGGGGCAGTTTCTGTGCTGTGTACCTCTATGAATCTGGCTTGGCAATAACGTTAGCCACGTCTGTATGTTCAGTTTCTCTCTAGTGTTGGTTTCAATAGCTTAATGTCTCATTTCGCTTCCCCCACTCACCCCAAACTTCCCCAAGACATTGACCATTTTATCACTGGTTGTTTCTAAAGCAGCTGTATTGCAGGTTCACCGTGAATTGATACTATACTTTTTGTTTCTCAAAATCAGACCTGCTCACTCTCGGCAGCATCCCAGTGCTGTGAAAGATATTAACTTTTCAGTAGAGTGATCCAAAATTCAAAGAAATGTCAGTCTTGATGTTAATTTTTTTACTGCTCCATAAGATCCTGAATCAGCACTTTCAGGAGAGCAGAACACGAACAAAGGTGGGGGGGGTGGTGCTTTCAATTTTGTGGAATAACAAAAGAAAATATTCTTCTGCAGCAACTAGAATTGCTTGTTCTGAACTTCTATCCTGGACTGACAGTGATGACATTTCTAATCTCTTTTCAAGAAAAAGATCTTTGAAGATCTGAAGATGGACGTTCCAAAATCAACTTTCAAGGAACTGTGTACCTGCACCCCAAGATCTCTTTGTTCCCAGGATCTACAGTAAGTGTATAAGTCCTGCTCACCTGCCACTCCTCAGCCCATTGTATGCTGTTCAAATAAATACCAATGCCACTTGCGTAAAAAATAATCGAATGTAGAATTTAGCCAGGTCACATGTCTTCAAGAGTGTCTGTTCAACCCTCTGCTTTCTCTGTTGTTGACATCGTTGTTGTTGAGATGGTGCCTCCTCTAAGACATAGAGGTGCCTGTGAAAGCCAGTGATTCTCTCTGAAGAGCTGAGCACCGTTAGCTCTGGTGAATGACAACTCTGGGCGCTTTGTCCAACTGCACCCCTCTCTTATACCTTTGATGATTTGTCAATATTTCTTACAATTGGACTGGTCCTGTGTTGCCAAAACTATCAGATTTAAATTTAATAGGTGTTTCATGTCTGAGGGTTCAAGTTGATTGGCTAAATTCAAAAGCTGGTTGTCTGGGTAAAAACTGCTGTTTGACACGCTAACTGTACGGCCTCTCCATAAGAAATTTTTCCGTTCAGGTGCTCTCTCTATCTGCTTGCAACCTTTCTGCTCACAGGCAAGTTTTAAATTGCTAAGTGCAGAAAAAACACATGATCTTTTAAAGTGACCACGCAATGCTTTCCCCATTTTACAATTTTACACACACCACCAAATTCGAATGTCCTGCCTCCCAATCTACAATTACAGAGGAACTTTGATTATCCAAACAAGATGAGAAGGCACTAGTCAGTTAATTCATTTGCTGCCTGTCCTCTGGGGCTCGGAGTTTTCTGAAGTTTCCTTCTTCCTTGCTCTGCATGCCTTGCTTCCTCTGTCTGTCTCCGGGTTTGTTTCTGAGCAGACACTCTTATGTATAAGGGACCTGCAGCATTGATGAAACCCCTGCTGCCCCCCCCCCCATGTGGCCCTGTCCCCATCAGTTCCTATGAGCCCCGTAAGTCTCCCATCTGCCCCCCACCCCCTCTCCAGGACAGCCGGACTGGACACCAATAGTAACACTGGTACTGTCTTTGGGGGGATGAGTCCTAAAATAGTGCACGTGCGCACACACACACTCACACACACTAACTTTTAACTGTACTGGAGAAGGGAGGTTTAAGGTATGTCCTTGTAGAACTCCGGGGGAAGTGTGGGGAGAGAGGGTGGGTGGTCAGTCATCTGGAGATGGTGTCTGGGTTCCTATCGATGTCCAGGACTGTTCTTGGCGGCATTTCAGTAAGCCAAGTGCATTTTTAATTATTATAAACAAAAGACCTAGTCAATGTTAAAACATATCTCTGTTTCTATTGGGACCTTGAGATCTTCTTTGGATAATCTAAAATTCAGATAATTGATATTCAGATAGTCGAGATTCCTCTGTACTCTACCCAACTTCACAACACATCACATCTAGAAGATGACACTTCACATCTGCCTTTAAGTTAAGAAAGAGATAGAGTTTAGAGTACTTTCTCATGATCTTTTGAAGGGGGGTGGACATGGGTCTGGTCCATAACAGCTGTCACTAACTTGGTTACCACCAGCACTGCCATCAGCTTATTGTACCCAGTAGCTGCCAATTATGGCCACAGTGACGTGGTTTCTTGGCTCAAACACCACAGTGTAGGATATGTTCTGAATGCTTCCCTGTAACACAGACCGTTAAGGACCAGGCCAGACCCCCTAAAAAACATTTGAAGAGTGTAGGCCAAACCCTAACTTTTTTTTAGGCATTTGTGAAGTGGATATTTCCAGGACTGATGCAGCTGGTCAAACCACTCAGTTCCAGACAAAACAATTTATTTACACACTACAGATGAAACACTAACAAAAGAAAACAGAATTGAGAATAACTTGTATGAAAACTCAACTGACTATTGCAACTTAGTCAAGCTGTTCCAATTCCTGCAACATCCTGTGAAAACACCCCTTGGCAAAAAGTAAATTTGAACACAGGTTCTTACAGTCAGGAGAGATTTCAGAGAGTAGAGTCAGGCAAGAAACATCTATTAAAGCATGTTTCATTGTAGCTGCTTCTCTAGGACCCCTGTAGTTTTCTAACTCTGCTAAAACTAAACCAAACTGAGCTGGGAGAACTGTCTGCTCCCCTTTCATGGTGCAAAACTGTGTTTTAAAAAAACCCTAAAGGCCTCCTCTGTTGTCTCATAGGCAGCGTCTGTTAGCCATTTTGACACCAATGCTTTTAAAACCCTTCTGGAAAATAGCAAAGGACAATATAACCTTGTTAAAGGGGCAGAATCCTCCCGATACCATGTGGTCTGGGTTCTTGTGGCGGCAGGTGTCTTGACGTTTATTCACAACACATTATTTACACCGTTACAAGATCTTATTGATGGATCCATAACTAGAACACAACATGTGGCTGAGTGACCACATATTGCACTGTGACTACTGAGGTGAGGGAATGGCCTTTGTTGTGGACTACCACATTGTAAGGTGATCCAACTGCCCGAAATATGCATGGTCTTTCTGCAATCCTTGCAAAGCTACATGAGACTTCATCCTCTCATCTTCAAAAAGGAAGATGTCGAAACTTCAGTTTTAATCTTCCAAAATATCCTAAGTTCTGAGAAGAAGACCGACCTCTTGCTTGTGTGAACCTGCGGGTGCTCCATCAGGTGGTTGGAGTGCATGAAGCCCTTGCCGCACTCAGCACAGCTCTCCTTGGTGTGGATCTGTCAGTGGTTCAGCAGGTTCAAGGCCTGGGTAAAGCCCTTCTCACCCTCTGGGCAGCTGAGGGACCTCTCACTGCTGTGGACCCACCGGTGGATCAGCAGGACGGAGCAATCACTAAAGGACTTCCCGCAATCGAGGGGTGGGGGTGAGAAGGGGAACGGCCTCTCGTGTGGACTTCGTCTCTCTGTCTCCATCTGTCTGTCTCTCTCACTCTGTCCTCACTCTGCTTTAGCAAATTCTCCTGAAGGTGCTGAGACAAACTGAACAGTCATAGAGGGATACAGCGCAGAAACAGACCCTTTGGTCCACCTTTTCTGCACTGACCAGATATCCTAAACTTAACCGAGTGCCATTTGCCACCACTTGATCTATATCACTTCCTATTCATATACCCACCCAGATGCCTTTTAAATGCTCTAATTGTACCAGGCCCCTCCATTTCCTCTCGCAGTTCATTTCATACACTTTGTGTGAAAAAGTTGCCCCTCAGGTCCCTTTTTAAAATCCCCCCACTCCACCTTAAACCTATTACCCTCTTGTTCTGGACTCCCCCATCCCAGGGAAAAGACCCGATCCAATGTGGAAGCAGCCCAATGAGCCCACACCTTCCCTTCAAAGGGTAACCCACCCAGACCCATTCCTTTATCCCTATTGCTCTACATTTACCTCTGACAAATGCACCTAATCTGCACATCCCTGGGCACTCTGGGTAATTTAGCACAGCAAATGCACCCGAACCTACACTTGTTTGGGCACTGTGGGACAATTTAGCATGGCCAATCCTCTCCAACCTGCACATCCCAGGATAGTATGGGCAATTTAGCCTGACCACATCACCCTAACCTGCACATCGGCGAGAGGAATTTGGACCGCACAGAGGAAACACATGCAGACACTGAGTGGGAGGAAGATGGTGCAAACACCACACAGTCACGCTGAGACTGGAATGGAAACAGGGTCTGTGGTACTGAGGCAGCAGTGCTAACCACTGAACCACCAAACCTTCCTTTTCCACTTCCCACCAAGTCACGCAGCTTGAGTTCAAGCAAAGTACTGTGTTTAATTTTAGCTTCACACTCCCCAAACCTTTCTCCTGTGTAAAACACTTGATTTTCCTCCCCCACTCTGACCATGGGAAACGCAAAGAGTTCTGAGACTCTGGAACTCGGGGATACCATAGAATCCCTATAGTGTGGAAACAGGCCATTTGACCCAAAATGTCCACACCAACCTTCTGAAGAGTAACCCACCCACACCCATTCCCCTACACTTTACATTTACCCCTGTAATACACCTCGCCTGCATGCTATGGGGAAACTTGGCATGACCAGTTCACACTAACCTGCACATCTTTGCTCTGGTCTCTGCCCACCGTTCAATCAGAGGAAGCCCACGTGGATGCAGAAAGGCAATATGCAAACTGCACACAAACAGGTGAGAACAGAAAGATCTAAAAACAAAACAAGGGGCACTGGTTTTACACAAACAATGGTGCATGTTTGGAATGAATTTGCAGAGCGAGTGATGGATGTGGGTACTGCCACAATATTGAAAAGATATTTGGATAAGTACATGTTTAAGAAATGTTTACACGATATTGGGCCAAGAGCAGGCAGGTGGGACTAGTTTAGTTTGGGATAATGGTCGACTGGTTGGACGGAAGCATCTCTTTCTATTCTGTGCAATTACATGACTGGATACAGTGAATATGGAGAAGAGTTTTTCCACAAGTAGGAGAGACGAGGACCAGAGGACACAGGCTCAGGGTGAAGGGATGCCCTTTAGAACTGAGATGAGGAGGAATTTCTTCCACCGAGGGTGTGAACCTGTGGATCTCGTTGCTGTGGACGCCACGTCATTGAAGGCAGTTAAGACAGGGATAGATAGGTCCTTGATTAGTAAGCGGGTCAAGGGTTATGAGGAGAAGTCTACAGAACAGGGTCTGAGAAACCTATCAGACTGATTGACTGGTGGAGCAGACTCGATGGGCCGAATGGCCTCATTCTGCTCCTGGATATTATGGTCTTAAAACTGGGCAGATTCCTGAAGTGGTTTTCATGAATAATTTCAGAATCCCAAAGAAGAGTTGTTGGACTCGAAACATTAACTCTACTTTCCCTCCACAGCTGCTTCTAGTCCTCCTGCGTTTTTCCAGTGATTTCTGTTTTTCCAGTACCCACAGTTCTTTGTTTTACTTATCATAGTCGCTTCTTGCCCTCCCCAGGTGTCTGAAACTTCATTTTCCCTAATCCACAGACTATTCACTTATCGTAGAAATGCTCACTACCTCCCTATCAGAGTAAATCCTTTTGTTCCACAAGGATTGTTCAATTTTGTGACCAAAATAGTTGGATTCATCATTACTTACACTAGGGACTCTCATTATCTCAAACAAGAAAACAGCCAAATTGTTTCAAGACCATACATTTGTGATTCAATACAATTCCCTCTTCCCTACTTAACCAGAAGTGGAGGGTTTGAGTTATAAGGAGAGGCTGGATAGGCTAGGATGTTTCTCCACTGCAGCCGAGGAAATTGAGAGGTAACTTTATAGAGGTTTATAAAATCATGGGGCTATAGATAACGTGTCTTTTTCCTAGGGTTGACAGGCAGAAGGCTCATAGAGTCCCTACAGTGAGGAAACAGGCCCTTCAGTCCAACAAGTCCACACGACCTTCTGAAGAGTAACTCACGCAGACCCATTCCCCTGTATTTACCCCTGGTTAATGAACCTAACCAACACATCTATGTGACAACTGAGCATGGCAAATTCACCCAATCTGTACAACTTTGGACTGTGGGAGGAAACCAGAGCACCCGAAGGAAAACCACACCTCCACGTTGTGGGAGTGGGGTGTGAAGAATGTGCAAACTCGACACAGGCACTCACCTTGGGGCTGGAATCGAAGCCGGGCCCCGGGCGTTGTGAGGCTACAGCGCTAACCACTAATCCACAGTGCTACTGTATACTGAACCTTTACAATTCTACATCCAGCGGAGAATCCTTCAGCTCAATAAACAGTTTTTCAGTTTCATATGCGGTGTATTAAAAAAAATCGGAAGTTTGCAAAACTCAGCTCCTCTCACCTCCAGTCGGAGACCTCGCTTGCTGTTCGAAATTCGCGCCATGGTCCTGGCCTCCTCCAGGCTCCGCCCCCACGGTGTCGCCAGAACCAGTCTCCGCCCCACACTGCTGTGGACTACAGGCCACGCCCCACGGTGGCCCCAACCTCTGCTTCGTTCCTCCAATGTAGATGAGACCACATTGTGGGCAGCAAATGCCCCGTAGACTAGGTTGTGGAAAGTGCTGCATCACCCAGAAGGTATGGTCGGGCCCTTGGATACTGAGGAGGGAGAGGGGAACGGGCAGGTGATACAACTGAGGCGGTTGTAGGGCAAAGTGTCATGGGGCTATGGGCGGGCGATGGGAGTGAAAGAAGAGTGAACCCCAGTGTAACTCCTGCCCATTTACCTCCTCCCTCAAATAAATCCCTGGAGATGGAATACCATTTGTTTGAATGATTCAGTACCACGTGACCCGTGTTCCGGGGTCAGCATCATTATTGTGTCACAATACCTGCAGGCCATCACTGTGCATTGTCCTGTGACGTGCGACTGGAAGGCTTGGACACAGTTTAGCAAAGAAACCTCCCTGAGGGTCAGGCAACCCAGCATTGGGACGGGCAGCCACTATCAGTTTCCATGGGGAATACATCTCCACATTAAACGGCTTCGAGGCAAACTTCCCTTCCTTCTATTTAAAGGTCAGCACCCACCAAACCGAACTTCGCCAGGTAAGTTTGGAAGGATTTCTTCTGTATGTTCGCTAATAATTTCTGTGGGCTCTGTGTTTACGTCTGAACATAGTGATTTTTGAAATTGTGTAATTCGGAGCGAAATCACAGTTCGAAAAGCAGAATGTGGGAATTTGGACAACGCTTGTATTTGCGCAACAGCGATACATCTTCGCAACAGCATATTTCACGAGAGTAGTGAAGATCAATCTCGAATGTGCATGCCACACTCCAGATGACAAGCTGAATGCTTCCCTGGAAAAGCTTCCAGTGCAGTGTAGCAGAGTGGTGCAGCGGGAGCGTGCTGGGCCCATAACCCAGAGGTCAATGGATCGAAGCCATCCTCTGCCATCTATTCCATGTTGCTCTTCAGATGTTTCCCCTGTACTGGTGCTATGTTCTGTACCTTGCCTCCTCATCCGCATCCCCAAAAATCTTTGAAGATCACAATGATATACTGGCCCAATGTAGAAAGTTGAGGTGACACACGAGTGGTGTTCTTCTGTTCTCTGTCCCCTTTATTGAGGAGGACATTGCTCATCCCTGGCTACTCGGGTGTTCGAGTCAAATGTAGAAACAGAATGGTGTAATTATCTGCCAGTGGAGAAAGCCTGGGTCCTGGGAGACAGAATGAGAAGCAGATATTCTGGAAACTCTTTGCTGCATGCAGTTCTTGGAGCAATATAGAATGTATTTCATACTGAGCAAGTCTCAGCTGCTTTCGGAGGTGAGAGGGTGGGCGCACGGCATATGGCTAACTGGTCTTGGCGCATGATTCCCACTCTGGGTCGTTTACTACGCAGACGCGTGAGAGGTCGCCGGTTCAAAGCCCCGACGAGCTCATGTATCTTAGTTTGACTTGTACAGAAATGCCCGATCAAGCTTTTCAAAAAAGAGCTTCGTCAAAAGAGACCGCACTGCCTGAAGTCGGGATGGGGCAGAGCTACCATTGCAGTGAACACGGCAAAGAGAAACATTTGTTCAAAGTGAAAGCAAGTGTTTCACATAGCTCGCCCGCGCAGTCCGACTCCGAATGGATCCTCCAGCTGCATTATTGCTCAATTCTGAGTGTGATACTTCAGGAAGTGAAGTGATTGGAGACAGCACTGAACCAGTCGATGTTAATGGTTCCCGTGTATGAGGAATGTCAGCAGTGAAGGCAGGTTGGAAAGTTGGTGAACAGAAGGTTGAAAGCTGGCCTGATCGAACTTTTCCAAGTCATGAGAGGTCGAGACAGAGATAAAAGAAAGTAGTGAAAATTCTCCCACGTCTGAAAGGATTAAAAGCGATTAGGCAGAGATTTAAAGTCATTAGGAAAAGTAGTAAAAGTGACATTAGGAAGAACGTTTTCGCACAGGGAGTGGTTGGGGTCAGTAAATCCCTGTCTGACAGTGACAAAGAGGCAGATTCCATGGACATAACAGGGAATTCGGGGCGGTCATGTTCAAAGTAACAATATGAACATTTACAGGGAGAACACAAGATTGCCATACGAATAGAGGCACGCGTTTACTCATTGTGGAACCAGCAGAGCTAAGGTGGGCTGCGACAGATTTTGTGATTGAGTGAACTGACAGTTCGACCAACAGAATGTGGCAATTTAGACAACATTTATGTTTTCACAGCCTCTATATGTCTGCGCAACAGCAGTGGAGATCTGATTTCTTGATGTGAAGCACATGTAATTGAGCTTCGATTAATCGCAGTGAGCGTGACGTGATTTGAACACGAAACCTCCTGATTTGGAGTCAGGCGCGCTCCCGTTTGCGCCACAAGCCCGCATCCCATGCTTCCCGTTATGCAGGATTAAGGGAAGTGATTGTACTGCAATGATTTTAGGTTATGACTGAGAACGGAGGTCAACGGTTCATGGCTGTTCTGTCTCACTCCCTCTCTCGCTCTGTCTCTCTAAACAATTTCCAACTCTCTCTAAATAAAAACTGAAAATACTGCGGATGCTGTATATCAGAATCAAAAACAGTAGTTGCTGGAAAAGCTCAGCATCTGTGAAGAAGAATCCGGTGACCCTTCCACAGAACTGGTGGTGATTGGGAAAATATCGGTTAAGGACGGTGGGAGGAAGGCGGGTGGAGTAAATGATAGATAGGGATAGAACCCAAAGGGAGACAAGAATGTTTGGACAGACAAAAGAGTTGATAGCGATGTGTCTGGGAGGGTGAATAGCTGTTAAAGGAGACTGTTAGTGGCTAACTATAGGTGGTGTGTAATGGCAGACTATGTGATAAACAAAGCCTTGTGTGCGTGGTAGGGGGCTAAGATATGGGGAAGTTCAGGTCCTACAATTATTGAATTCAATATCGAGGAGGTTTGTAGGGTCCCCAAGTGCAAAACTGTTTTGCTGGAACAGTGCAACAAGTCTGAGGCAAAGATGCTGGACAGGGAACAGGGTGGTGTGCTGAAGTGGCAGGCAACTGGAAGCTCAGGGCCTTTATTGCGGGCAGAAACTAGATATTCTGCGAAGCAGTCACCCAGGCTCCGCTTCGTTTATCCAATGTAGACGAGACCATTGTGAGCAGTGAATGCAGTAGTCTAGGCTGTGGAAAGTGCAGGTAAAGTGCTGCTTCACCTAGAAGGTATGCTTGGGCGCTTGGATACTGGTGAGAGGGAGGGAAATGGGCAGGTGTTCCACCGTCAGCGGTTACAGGGCAAAGTGCAATGGGGTTATGGGCGGGTGATGGGAGTGAAGGAAGAGAGAACCCCACATGTAACTCCTGCCCATTTAACTCCTCCCTCAAATAAATCCCTGGAAAAGGAATAACATTCATTTGAATGATTCAGTACCACGTGACCCATGACTAATTCATATTCATGTTTCGGGGGGCCAGCATCATTATTGTGTCACAATAGCTGCATGCCATCACCGAGTTTGCCCTATTACGTCGTGTTGCAGCTGGAAACATTGTGGACGTTTATCAAAAAATCCTTCCTGAGGGTCAGGTAGCCCTGCATCGGGAAACATTGAGATGGCCAGCCACTATCATTTTACATGGGGACACAAATTTCCCTTCGTTCCACTTAAAGTTCAAGGCCCATCAAACCGGAATTCCTCAGGTATATCTGGAAGCATTTGTTCCAGATGTTGGCTAATTATTTCTGTCGATAGTTGGGTAATGCTTGAACACGGTGAGAATCATCGGCTTCTAAACCTCGAACATTTCTTAAAGCAATGATAGTGCTACAAAACCGTAGCCTGAGAAAGACTCTATTCGTTTGACAAAGGAGCTTTGACGAAGGGTCAGTTAGACTCGAAACATAAGCTCTTTTCTCTCCTTACAGATGCTGCCAGACCTGCTGAGATTTTCCAGCATTTTCTCTTTTGGTTTCAGATTCCAGCATCCACAGTAATTTGCTTTTATTAAGACTCTATTCGGCTCAGTCTGTTCATGTTTCAAAATAGAGACACAAGTGACAATGCAAGTGAAACTGAGGAAAAGGCAGATGTGCTACTGTATCCTTTGTAAGTATCCACTCACAAGGATAGTTCCTGGTGACATGGGTGTGTCTGCAGTGTCTGTGATCAGACTGTTTACTATGAACGCCCCAGCTATTACTTTGGTAAAATAGCACTGATGGAGGACAATTGCTATTTCAGTAACTGCAGTCTGAAGCTGGAATTCATTAACACTCGGGTTTTGGGATCTTACTGGGTTTTTATAACATCTCAGACACTGTGGTGCATTTAGGCAGCACGTACGGCTGTTCACCAAAATAGTTGAGAGTTCAAATGGAGCAAAATTACTGAATTAGGGCCAGACTATTCAGGGGACATGTTCAGAAGCACTTCTACACATTGAGTTTGTCAGATGTTTCGAACTATCCTACACAAACGATAGTGGATGCAGGATCATTTGTCAACTTTAAATCTGAAAGAGTTTTTTTTTCAGGAAAGGTCTGAGGGGACATGGGCCAAAGGCAGGTAAATGAAGTTAGGCCTCACATCAGCCAGGATTTAATTGAACGTTGGAAAACACTTGAGGGGCTAAATGGCCTACTCCTGTTCCTATAGTCTTCACTGTTTCCTTATTGCATATTTCCGCCTGTCATTGGGGACACACCCTGCAAGAAAATATTCTCCAATTATTGGTTGTTCTGGAAATGTCAAATATAGATATGTCCAAGTATCTTATACTAACATTTGGATAAACACAATCACAGAATAGTTAACTGACTGAATTCCTGCACTTGAATCTTTAGAAACTTTATGTTTTTGGTTTTAAACAATCCCGATAATGATTCGCTTTCCTCAGCTCCATACAGAACAACACAAGGGAAAAAAACAGAAAAGCAGCACTGTTCCAGTCCTCTAATCTCCAATCCTCTGCTGCCAGCAAAAAGCAACAATGCAGCTTCATTTGGGGTCGACTGCAAATCCTTGGGATGTGAGATTCTGCAACCCGGGCCTAATCTCCCAATACACCGAGCACAGGCTCAGGGAAACTGATCACGAAACCTGTGAGCAGCGTTTGCAAAGGCCCAAGCGAGTCACCCATAAAAGTCACTCACCTACTTTCTAAATGTTCTCAACTGCTTACTTCTTTTATTTTAAGTGAGAATTGGGGATATGTGGTAGCGAGTGGCTCTTTGTGTGTCAGGTTTGCCTGTCAGTTTTGTTGATATTGAAGCGAATTTGCTTTCAAAATAAGCACAAAAAACACAAACAACTTTACATCCAAGAAGAGAAGCTGAAGAAACTGGATGTCAGCGGTGAGAAAGAAGCAAAAGCAAAGTGGAATCTCAATGATTTTGCTGCTTTTTGAGCAGAAAGCATTGGAGCTGTGGACTTCTGCTGATCAATGTATTTATTTTTGTGGATTTTAAGAAGTTATTTTGCCTTGATATAAGAACTGGGTTATACCCTGACTATATGTCCAACTACCTCAGTAATAGAACAAAAGATTTTTATTCTGAGGTCATGGGTTTGACACCCACATTGTACAATGTTCCTTTGAAACTTTGCTTTTTGTGCTGAACATTCGCTCGCTCTTCTACTGTCAACCTAATCATATTCAAAGTGAGTTTTACTCCCGTTCGTTTTATTCCTGTCCCCGTTGCTCGGTTATGAGGGAAAGCTGAGAGTGAATGGGAGACGAGTTTGTAGGTGTGGCTTAACGGTGGCACTTGACAGGTTCTACTCATGGCTCGAGGCCAGTAAGTGGCTCAATCACAGAATTAGAATGGTCAAGTGCTAGGGGAATCGATATCGGTCCATATTAAAAAACACAAATGAGTAGGATGTGATTCATTTTGAGGAAACAAATTAGGAAACTTCTTCACACAGATTATCTCAGATTGGCTAGACTGCATTTAATTTTAATTGCAAAGCTCATGGAACCACTTGGTTGTGACTTGATCTGGATCTCAGGTCTTAAGTGCGTGACTTTGATGTATTTTGTGACCGAGTTGCTACATAGGTTAGGGAGCAATTCCTGTACAAAGGGAGGAGGAGTGTTGAGTCAATTAGACAAGAAGACTTGATACAGCAACAAGAGCCTGAAGGATACGGTGGTGACACATGGAGGAGTACTAAAGGACAGAGAGAGGTCAGGAGGTCTGCTGGTGTGGGGGTGAGGCAAGGAGCAACCTGCAAAGGCACTTCTTGTCAGTAGACTCCACACAAATGCTCATGGACCAGAGCTTACCTTTCAGACAAAAAATAAATTTCCCTGTCTAAAATGGGAGCAACGTTTAATGTTTCAAATGGGAATCCTGAACATAAAGTAATTCCTGTATGCAGTGGACTGAATAAATCAACGCCCACCACCAGAAGTAATGTTTCATTGCCATTTTGCATGGTATACCCTACACCGCTATCAAATTTGCGAAGAACATCAGAATTGTTGGGTGGACACAGATAGGAAATGAACTTCATAAAGGAAATGAAATAACATAATGAGCTAAAGTCAAAGCAAGAAGTAAAAATAGATATAGGAGCAAGAGACACAAAATTTGAAAACAAGAAGCAAGGATCTATTAACAATGGCGGGGATCTTGCCCAATAGATGCCGCGGTGTTGAATGTCTCCTACCGACATAACAGGAAAGTAATGCGCAGGCGCAGTGTCGAAGAGGCTACAGAGCCTGCGCTGGATGAGTAATATCGGTGGTGGGATGATGGTTCCTAGGATCCATGCACAGGGTAAGGGTATGGCGTTGGGAACAGCGAATGCTCAGACAGGCTTAGTGTAAGTGTTTTTCAATCCTCAATAAGGAATTTATCTCACCTATCCATGTACACAGTGGGGCGCCTGGGTAAAAGACGCCAGTCTTTATTGGGACATTGTCCAGCGGGGCACATGCGCGGTTACCATCTTTGTCGGAGAGAGTCACAACCTGTCAATCTAGGTGATTGAGGCAAAGAAGAAAGGAACAGGCAACACATTCTGCAACAAAAACAAAATTGCTGGAGGAACGCTGCAGGCCTGGCACCATGCACGGAGAAACGGAGTTAACGCTTTGAGTCTGGTGCAAATTCTTCATCAAATCCTGCCTCCACAGCCTTCTGTGGAAATGAATTCTATAGATTCACCACTCTCTGGCTGAAGAAGTTACTTGTTGTATTTGTTCTAAAAGGTCTTCCGTTTACTCCAAGGCTGTGCCCTCAGGTCCTAGTCTCTCCTACCAATGGAAACATCTTCCTCGCCTCCACTGTGTCCAGGCCGTTCAGTGTTCTATATGTTTCAATTACATCCCACCTCAGTGTGGGCACGAGCCAGATCCCTCAGGATGTGGTACAGCAGGGATTAAGTTCAGCAAAGTGAGAATGAATAGAGAGTGTGTGGGATGGAGATTTCCAGCTGTTTGGGAATGCGTGAGGAAAGAGTTTTAATATAAAATAGAATTGATCGAATGGGCTGATGTCCCAAGGAATTGGAGATGGAGTTTAATTTAGAGAAATGTGAGGTGTCACACTTTGGTCAAGCAATCCAGGCAGAACTGACACAGGTAAGGGAAGTGTTGCAGAACAAAGAGACCTTGGAGTGCAGGTTCAGAATTCCTTGAAAGAGTCTCAGGAAGATACAATAGTGAAGAAGGTGTTTGGTATGCTTTCCGTTATTGGTCAGAGCATTGAGTATAGGAGTTGGGAGGTTACATTGTGCTGTATAGGACATTGGTTACACCCCTTTTGTGTTCAGTTCTGGCCTCCCTGCTACAGGAAACATGTTGTGAAACTTTGAAAGGCTGCTGTCAGAGTTGGAGGGTTTGAGGTACAGGGAGAGGCTAAATAGGACATGGTTATTTTCCCCAGAGCTTTGGAGGCTGAGGGATGCCCTTATAGACATTCATAAGAGGCATGGATAGTGTGAATATTCAAGGTCTTTTCCCCAGGATAGCCCAAAACTAGAGGGCATATGTTTGAGGTGAGAGGAAAGTGATTTAAAAGGGACCCGAGGGGCAGCTTTTTCACGCAGAGGGTAGTGCACGCATGGAACAAGCTGCCAGGGAGTGGTGGAGGCTGGTACAATGACAACATTTAAAAGACATCTGGATGGTTATATTAATAGGAAGGGTTTAGAGGGACATGGGCCACATGCAGGCAAATGAGACTAGTTTAATTTAGGATATCTGGTCAGCACAAACGAGTTGGGGTGAAGGGTCTCCTTCTGTGCTGTATGACTCTAAATATCTTCGGTGAAGACTGGACTTTCAGAGCAACTTTCAAAGATGTTTTGCCTTTACTGGGAGCAGAAGAAGTCACAATGAAGTCTTTGATTTGTGAGACAGCAACTGAGTGAGTACATCTGGGATTTTGGTGGAAAGTGGGAATTCATTGCACTGTGGGGATGAAACCCTACCCTAGATTTAGGATAGAGATGAGGAGGAACTGCTTTTCCCAGAGAGTCATGAATGGCAGAGTAGACTCAACAGGACAAATGGCCTACATCTGCTTCTGTTACTATGGAACTATAACCCTCCATTTCCCATGACTAACCCACCTAACCTGAACATCCCTTGACGCTGGGGACAATTTAGCATGGCCAATCCAAATTAAGGCCAGTGAGCAATGTAGTGATATGGAAAATGGAAAGGAGAGAACTATATCAGCAATCGAAACTGGATTTGAAACATCATAAAAATTGAAATTAAAAACGAAGTGCATTATAACAAAAGTGAATGAATTGACTGCACACATTGAAGGGAATAATTATGATCTGAAACTCCTTAAGAGACATGGCTTCAGGATGACAAGGTTGGATCCTGAATATCGAGGGGGTAGTCAAATGGGAAGCTAGGTAAAGGCAGAGGGTGGCACTGCTAATCAAAGCACTGACCACAGTGTAGTCTGGTGTCCGCTCGGATTTCAGGTCTTGATTTTTCTGTCCTCTGTTGATCTCCCTGTTCCCACAGATTGTGATGTCTGTTCTCAACTGTTCTGGATTTCTGCTGAAGCTTTGACCCCCCACCCCCCCACCACCACTCCCCCCCCACACTCCCACCCCACCCCCCCACACTCCCACCTTTGGGAACAATAACACATTTAGTCAATCAAGCCCCAACCCACAATCTCCTAGCCTGTCAACCATCCAGGCACAGAGAACAGTCATAGCAGGGAATCAAATGAGACAAATGAAACAACATTCAAAATAAATAGATGCTCGTTTTTAATGTTTATTTATTAGGAAGTAAACCAGAAATGGGGGTCTCTGAGGATTCATATAGTGCCTGACTTTAGGAATTCTCTCTCCCTTAGATCTAACTATTGGTACCCAGCTATGACTTACAACAATATTTACACCAACAGAAATAAGGCATCTGTTCTCAAGTAGGCATAAACAGTAGGATGAAAATAAACATTTTCTCTCTCTCATGCACTCACTCACACATAAGTCCACAGGAGTGAATTTGTGTGCCTTACAGGAAATTTGGGATTTACATATTAATGGTACCTGCAACCTATTCGAAAATGTTAAAGTCTTAACAATCCAGGTTTGTTCAATATATCATTTCACTGGCAGGACACTGAAACGTTTTTCCATAAATTCTGTGTCTTATAATCTTATTCTCTGCAACCACCTAATGAAGGATCAGCACTCCAAAGGCTAGCGCTTCTAAATAAAACTGTTGTACCCAAACCTGGTGTGTGATTTTTAACTTTGTCCAGGTTAGGGGGATTTGCTGGCTAAATTACCCATAGTGCCCAGGGATGTGCAGGTTGGGGTGGATTGGCTGTGCTAAATTATGCATGATGTGCAGGTAAGGTATAGTACTCGGGGGTAAATGTAGAGCAATATGGATAGGGGAGTTGTTGTGGGTTGGTTACCCTTCGGAGGGTCGGTATGGACTCATTGGGCCGAGTGGCCTGCTTCCACATTCTGGGGATTCTCTGAAGGGAAGACATGTCTGCAAACGGGGCAAGGCAGCGCAGGCGCAGTGCGGGGGTCCCGCTGCCGGCCGAGCCCTGAGTCTCGCCCCGCCCGTTTCTCTCGCCCTGTCTTCCTCGCTCTCCCCAGACCCCACCCAACGATGACGTCACAACGCGGAAGTGGCCCTGTCAGTTTGTGTGAAACTGTCTCCCTCTGGGCAACTCTTTATCCTGGAACGGAGAGAGAGGAGGGGGAAAATTTGTCGCTAGGGAAGTGAGTCCAGGGAGGGAGCAGACTCTGCAAACTCTCTTAATTACCCGGGTGAGGAGGAACGGAAGGGTGGTGGTGGAGCAATTTTTCCCACTGCACCAGAGTCTGAGGGGTTACAGAATAGACGTTTATAAAATCATGAGGATCATGGATAGGGTCAAGCGATAAGGTTTTTTCCTTGGGATGGGGGATTCCAGAACTCAAGGGTTTAAGGTGAGGACGGGGGGAGATGTAAAAGAGACCTTGGGGCAACTTTTTCACGGAGACGGTGGTGCTTGTGTGGAATGAGCTGCCAGAGGAAGTGGTGGAGGCTGGTACAATTGCAACAGTTAGAAGGCATCTGGGTGGGCAGATGAATACATCGAGATGTACAGCAGAAACAGACCCTTCGGTCCAACTCGTCAATTCCGACCAGATAGCCAACCCAATTTAGTCCCACCTGCCAGCACACGGCCCATATAGGAACCAAGTAATGGCAAATGTGACTAGATTAATTTAGGAAATCTGGTCAGCTCGGACGAGTTGGGCCAAAGGGCCTGTTCAGTGCTGTATGACTCTAATCGTTATTTGGTGAATGCAGAAGTGTGGTTATGAAGACTGGACTTTCAGAGTAGCTTTCAAAGATGTTTTGCCCTTACTGGGAGCAGAAGAGTTTGACTGAAGTGTGTCGGTATTAGTGCCTTGATGTTTCATTTTGCTTCCACCTTCCTGGGGATGTTAACCATTTTGTGTCTAGCTTTTCCTAAAGAAGCTGCATTTCAGGTTCACCTTAAATTGACACTTTTTTTTTTGCTTCCCAAAATCAGACATGTTGACTTTCAGCAGTATCCCAGTGTTGATTTTGCTTTTCTGCCCCTGTAAGATCCTTCAGAAGAATGAGTGAGAGCAGAGTGAGAACAGAGAGGGTGAGAGAGTGGGATGGTGCTTTCAATTTTATGGAATAACAAAAGAAAAGAAAATTTCACAGAAAGTAGAATTGCTTGTTTTGAATTTCTACCCTGGACTACCAGTGATGACTTTTGAAATATTTTTTGCAGAGTATTTGAAGATCTGAAGACAGAAGTTTCAAAATGAACAGATGAAGACCTCGTGCCCGAAACATTAACACTCCTCGTTGGATGCTGCCTGATCCGCTATGCTTTTCCAACGCTGCACTTTTTGACATTGACTCTCCAGCGTCTGCAGTTCTCACTTTAACATCAATGTCTGACAGTCACTGACTCCATTGGCACTACAACAATTTTCAACTATGATTCTGTGAGAAGGAGCAAAGCTCTTTGGTTCCAGTTTGAATACGTTTTCAGTATCAGTGGAAGTGGATGAGAGACCCCACTATTGCACCGCATTGTGTGTGGAGCCCGAAACAGTGTTACAGTCAGGAAAGAGGAATTCACGGCGGGGAGGGGCTCTACACGGGCTGAAGCTTTGGCCATGGAGAAACCTGAGGATTCCCGCTGTGTGGAGAAACTGTGGAAGTGTGGTGACTGCGGGAAAGGCTTCCGTGTCCCGTCTGCCCTGGAGACTCATCGGTGCAGTCACACCGGGGAGAGGCCATTCTCCTGCCCCGAGGGTCGGAAGGCCTTCAGCAGTTCCTCCAAACTTCAGACCCACCGGTGGGTCCACACCGGGAAGAGGCCATTTTCCTGCCCCAAATGCAGAAAGGCCTTCAACAATTCCTCCAAACTGCTGAGGCACCAGCGGGTGCACACCGGGGAGAGGCCCTTCAGTTGTCCTGAGTGCGGGAAGGCCTTTACCCTAGCCTCCACCCTGCTGACCCACCAGCGGGTCCACACAGGGGAGAGGCCCTTTCGCTGCTCCAAGTGCGGGAAGGCCTTCAGCAATTCCTCTGCCCTGCTGAGGCACCGGCAGGTCCACACAGGGGAGAGGCCGTTCCCCTGCCCTGTCTGCAGGAAGAGATTCAGTCAGATGGACAACTTGCAGACGCACCAGCGAGTCCACACCAGGGAGAAGCCCTTCAGCTGCCCTGAGTGTGGGAAGGCCTTCAGCTATTCCTCCTCCCTGCTGAAGCACCAGCGGGTCCACTCAGGGGAGAGGCCCTTCAGCTGCCCTGAGTGTGGAAAGGGCTTTACCCAGGCTTCCATCCTGCTGAACCACCAGCGAGTCCACACAGGGGAACAGCCCTTCAGCTGCCCCGAGTGCGGGAAGGGCTTTACCCACGCTTCCACCCTGCTGACCCACCAGCGGGTCCACACAGGAGAGCGGCCTTTCAGCTGCCCTGAATGTGGGAAGGGCTTTACCCAGTCCTCCAACCTGCTGAACCACCAGCGGGTTCACACAGGGGAGCAGCCCTTCAGCTGCCATGAGTGCGGGAAGGGCTTTACCCAGGCCTCCAACCTGCTGACCCACCGGCGGGCCCACACAGGGGACAGACCCTTCAGCTGCCCCGAGTGTAGAAAGGCCTTCAGCAATTCCTCTGCCCTGCTCAGGCATGAGCGGGTCCACACGGGGGAGCGGCCCTTCAGCTGTCCTGAGTGCGGGAAGGCCTTTACCCAGGCCTCCAACCTGCTAAGGCACGAGCGGGTCCACACCGGGGAGAGACCCTTCAGCTGCCCCAAGTGTGGGAAGGCCTTCAGCAATTCCTCTGCCCTGCTCAGGCATGAGCGGGTCCACCTGGGGAGTGGCCCTCCAGCTGCCCCAAGTGCGGGAAAGTCTTCAGCAATCCCTCCAACCTGCTGAGCCACCAGTGGGTACACACCGGGAAGAAGCCGTTCGTTCACCTGCTCTGTGTGGGAAGGTCTTCACCTGCTCCTCCAACCTGCGGAACCATGTGCCATCGCAGGGGGATTGAAGGAGCGACGGGCGAATGCTATTATCGACTGGACCATCAATCCAGTTCCAAGGGCTCCTGGGTTTGAATCCTGCCGCGATAGACGGCGGAATTGGAATTCGGTCAGAAATCTGGAGTTCCGAATCTAACAATGAAAACATTTTGGGGTGGAGAGGGGAGAGTGGAGAAGGGGTGGGGAAATCCCATTCTGATGCACTCACGTCCTTTTTAGGGAAGGAAACTGCTGTTGTGGGAAAGAATTCATTCAGTCATCCCCAGCAAATGAGTGGGGAGAAACGTACTTGGATACAAAATCTGGGTTGAACTTGCTGAGTGAGGCAATACTTCCTCCGGGTTATGGCTGTACCAAGGATCCAATTACAAAGGGACAACTTGGTGCTGACTAATAGTAAAGAAATTTGGGGTGGGGTGGGGGGGAGTGTGTGTGCTTTGGCCTTGAGCTTTTTTTAAAAAAAAGCAGCTACTTTTTCTACCACCTTTTGCTGGGGGGATCTGAAGCTGTAACAAAGTTGGGTCACAGTAAAGGTTATTTGAACTTACTGCCGGGCTCAGACTCTCATTGAAAGCTTTGAGCTCCAAGAGGTTTCTGTTTTAAAGCTGCTCATTTTTATTTCAGCCTCCTGCACTAAGTTTCCAATGTCGTGTATCAGATGGAGCAGTGAATGAGTAGCTGGTATCGTTAGTTGTACATTTTTCAGGAGTGCAGGTACTGCATCGTTTCAGCAGCATTGTAAAGTTTACTGGCAGCACTGGGAGGTGTGGGACATGATGTGGAGGTGCCAGTATTGGACTGGGGTGGATAAAGTTAAAAATCACACAACACCAGGTTATAGTCCAACAGGTTAATTTGGAAGCACTAGCTTTAGGAGTGCTGCTCCTTCATCGGGTAACTGTGGAGCAGGATCATAAGACAGAGATTTTATAGCAAAAGATCACAGTGTCATGCAACTGATAGGATATATTGAACAAACCTAGATTGCTGTTAAGACTTTCATCTTTCTTTTAGAATGGTTTCCAGATTTTGGTTCATTAATATGTAAATCCCAGAACATCTTTTAAGTCACATTCCCGAGATGACTTAAGGCTTTATAAAACATAGGTGACATCTCTGCTCAGACAGTGCATTAAAGGTGTGAGGTTCGAGTCTGTCAGTATCCTAATCTTGAATCAGACTGGTTCTATTTCCAAAGTAGGAATTTATAAAATATTGCATGGATTGACTGTCTGCAGATTGTGTGCTTTTTGAGCAAACTTGAATGTATCTGCAAATATAATTCTGCCAATACAAATTCACCCCATAGAGGTTTGTGCGTGAGAGTGAGAGTGTGATGGAGTATAAGCCTGAGAGTGTTTTGGGGGCTGTCTATATGTGTGTGTCTGAGAGCGAGTGTATGTATGAGAGGGGTATACTAAAACAAGGAAGGGCCGGGCTTGTACAGGCAAATGGTAGGGCCCTGGGTCATGTTGTAGAACAGAGACCTCGGGGTGTTCAGGTTCATTGTTCTTGATAGTTGCATCACTGGGAGACAGGGTGGTTAAGAAGGTGTTTAGCACACTTGCCTTCATTGTTCACACCATTGAGTATAGGGGATGGGACATCATGTTGAGGTTGTACAGGATGTTGGTGAGGCCATTTTTGGAGTATTGAGTACAGTTCTGGTCCCCCTGTTATAAGGAGAATACTATAAGAGAGGGTTCGGAAAAGGTTTACCAGGACATTGCCAGGACTGGCGGGTTTGAGTTAGGAGAGGCTGGGAATATTTTCACTGCAGCACAGGAGGTGAGGGGGTGACCTTATTGAGATTTATAAAATCGAGGGGTGGAGGTAAGGTGAATAGCAAAGGGCTCTTCCTTAATGTGGGGGAATTCAAAGCTAGGGGGAATATTTTATTAAGGTGAGGGGAGAGAGATTTTAAAAGAAACCTGAGGGGCAATGTTTTGACAGAGGGTGGTTTGTGTGTGGAATGAACTTGCTGAGGAATTGGTAGATGCAGATACAGTTATAATGTTGAAAAGACAGTGAGTTTAGAGAAGATTTGTAGCTCAGGTTGAGGTTCTGGATATAGGTTTGCTCACTGACTATTCAGACCCCTTGGTATCGTGGTAGCCCACAAACCCACCAAGACAGAAGCTAATGAATTTGAAAGACTGTATACAGACAACAAGCAAAAGTAATGTCATTTACAAAATACCTTGCAAGAACATAAGCAGTTCTTCCTTCAGATGCTCACTGAAGATGTTACCTCCTGTGGTCATAAAATGTCTGAAAATGAACCTTCCAGATCAGTGAGCAAACCTACATCCAGTTAAAAAGACACTTGGATGAGTACGTGAATAGAAAGGTTTAGAGGGATATGGGCCAAATGCAGGACTAGTTTAGTTTGGAAATCCTGGTTGACATGGACGAGTTTGACCGAAAGGTCTGTATCTGCTGTATACCTCTATGAACCAGAAGTGATCTTATTGAAACCAGCAGAATTCTGAAAGGTGTTTGACAGGGTAGATGCAGATAAAATGCTGCTTTGTGGGCCCAGTCATATAATCTCGACAATACGGAAGCAGGCCATTCGGCCTTTCTTTTCCACACTGGCCCTCCGAAGAGTATCCCGCCCAATCCAACCCCCTTTCTTAGTATTTCCTATGGCTAATCCACCCTAACCTGCACATCCCTGGATGCTATGGTAATTTAGCACAGCATATCCACCCTAACCTACACCCTAGTCTATAAATTACCTTCTCAAGAATGTAATTTAACTGCAGAGCTTTTCTAAGAAAAATGTCAATCTGACTCAACATTGGGACACAGACAGAATTCACACCTATTGTTAGAAATGCTCTGCATTTAAATTATACTCTTGAGAAGATAATTAAAATAAGTTCTGGGATTGACATACCAAAGAGCAGAAACCCATTTGAAAAGATGAAAGATTTAATCTAAAATTGTTTAATGTATCACATTTCTATGACATTGGATGCCTTTGGCTATAAATTGCGTGATCATGATCTTATTCTCCACAACCACCTGATGAAGGAGCAGTGGTCCGAAAGCTAGTGCTTCCAAATAAACCTGTTGGTTTATAATCTGGTGTTGTGTGGTTTTTAACTTTGTCCATGTGAGTTGTGGGACTTATAACAGTTTTTATTTTGTGGTCTGTTCCAAGTGAAATTTCTCCTCTGTGCAGGCACGGGTGAACAGTCTGTTTTTGTGCTTTGTGCAAGCTGAAAATGTGTTGCTGGAAAAGCGCAGCAGGTCAGGCAGCATCCAGGGAACAGGAGAATCGACGTTTCGGGCATAAGCCCTTCTTCAGGCTTCTTGCTTTGTGCAAGATCAGGCTAGCAGCTTTTAAATCCTTATGTTAAGCAGCACAAGCAAACAGTCGATCAGTAATCATACTTTGAGAGTGGTACTTCCAGCCCTGATAATCTTGTTGGCTCAACAAAGAGAGAGGAAGAGAGAATGTCACATCTAAAAAGCATACAGAAAAGTTGTTTTGGTTCTTGAGTTGGCTCTGCACTCAGATGAGACTGGATACTGCTTTTAATGGATCATAATGGAACATCTTAAATTCAAGGAATGTTGAAAGGGCAAATCGAACTGTAACCGTGGAGTGATCTGTTCTTTTTCTAACCTTGGGTGATCCAAATGAGACATTTTTCCTGAGAGCTCCATAATCATTTTCCTGCTGGACTTTTTCAGAGCAAACAATTTCTGGTGGGAGAAATTCTGTATCCTGGGAAGGCGGGGAAATACAACAAGGCTGTTAAAAGCATTCTAACTGTGGACCCACGAGCTCTCGTGGGAGCAGTGCATTTGCCAAAAACATTTCTGAGGAATTCTGTCTAACTGTTGGACTGAAAATAGTTTCCCCATTGAATGTTAAACAGGTATTGAGAACGTTGCACATTATAAAGTGCGCTCCTAAGGAACGGAGAAGGATTGAACTTGCCAACGTGAACCAAACTTTGAGGAAGAGGAAAATTTCTCAGGATTGAAGAGGTTGATGGAAGTCAACAATTGTCAGATTATTTCATGATAACAGCTGGTATGAGGAGATGACTTGGGGATCACAGAAGAGGAGTATCTGTAATGAGCACACAGAAACAAACCCCTCAGCCCAGGCCCACCAGATATCCTAAATTAATCTAGTGACCCATTTGCCAGCATTTGGCCCATATCCCTCCGCACACAGGTGCATTTTTTTTCTTCGGAGAATACTTGGGTGAGAGCCAAGATATGCTATTACTCGCCCTTTCCCCACTCAGCTTAACCTTTCCTTCATGCTAATTGTAGCTGGAGAAGCCTGAAGTCTGAAAAGGATTTCCTGGAAAAATGTTTATTCGAGATTCGGCTCAGTGATGGAGTTTCTTTGTATTGCTGGTGTAGTTTTTAATTGACAAAAAAATCGTTCAGTTGTTGTTTAAGGCAGAGTAGATATTAATTTAAGAGATAAATGAAATATATATGTTCTTCACAATGTTTTTCCATCATTTCCAGTGATCGTTTGTCAGTTGGTACATTGAGCATCATCTTTTTGTGATTCAACAGATATGATTTGAAGTGAATTCTGTAAGATGTTTTTGTATTTTATTTAACTTTGTTTTGTTCTTTGTATTAAAGATTTCCTTTTCATGACATTTTTATTAAAATATCTCAATATATAATAATGAAATAGCTAATTTATTCTGAAATTATTCCAATTAGTTGGTCAATTGCTAAATGATAGCTACATACTGCTGCCTCACAGTGCTAGAGACTCGGGTTCAATTCCCGCCTCGGGCTACTGTCTGTGTGGAGTTTGCACATTCTCCTCGTGTCTGCGTGGGTTTCCTCCGGGTGCACCGGTTTCCTCCCACAGTCCAAAGATGTGCAGGTTATGTGAATTGGCCATGCTAAATTGCCCGTAGTGTGAGGTGAAGGGGTAAATGTAGGGGAATGAGTCTGGGTGGGTTGCTGTTCGGAGGGTCGGTGTGGACTTGTTAGGCTGAAGGGCCTGTTTCCACACTGTCAGTAATCTAATCCAATCTAATCTGTTGTAAATATTGATACCCAGGTAGGCTATTTCATTGAATATATTTTCTTTGTAAAATCTTTTCCAAATTATAAAATGATTGTATTTTCATGTGAAGTAAAATTTGCAGTGTTTTATTAAATGGTTGAAAATAACTTTGCACTTAATTGCTTCGTTTGGCATTACACATTGTAACTTTGATAAAAATAATCTTTCACAATTTATGGTGAGTGTATTAACAAACAAATGTTGCCATTTGCTTTTGAATTACCTCAAACTCAATTTGAAATTCTTGAATGAGTTGAATATGGGCTACAAAGTGAATATTTATTGCACTTTTGTGAAATTCTCTGCACTGCCATTATATTTGGTGAAACAAGATATGTATCTCTCCTCAGAACGTTGTAATTCTTTGATATTTTATTTGTCAGTGCTAGTGCCCAAACAGCCTAAAATAAAAGTTTTGACATTTGGTGAAGTTGTGAATTTGCAGTCTGGTTATGTCATTCAGTTGTGAAACAATCTGAAGATTAATTTAAATACACATAAGAACATCAAAGAGATTGTGATAATAGAAAGTCAACATGGAGAATTGTCAGTGAAACGTAAACCCTGGCTGCTTTTAATTTGGTACAGATTAAGTATCCGTTGAAATGGTAAGAATAAGTAGACATAATGGCATTGTCCACAAACTGTGTGTAGTGTGAGTTCAGAATGTTTCTGATCATTTCATTCTTACACATGCAGCACCATGATCTGATTTATTTGTTCATGGAATGTGAGCATCACTGGCAAAGCCAGTATTTTTCATCATTCCTTATTTCCCTTGAAAACCTGACTGCTAAGAACACAGATATGAATATTGGGTGAGGACAAGATGTGGTTGAGTTGCAAGGCCCACTGGCTTGCATTGTACCCTGACAAGACAGAGACTTTGGGAGGAGAACAAAAATTGGAATTTCTACTTAAATATTGATGTTCCCATTTATATCTCTCAAAAGGATATTGTTTGGTCTATCAAATTTGAAATGGCTCTTTTGTTGAATTATTTCCCTGTATCCGCACATAGAGTCATAGAGATGTACAGCATGGAAACAGATCCTTCGGTTCAATCCGTCCACGCCGACCAGACATCCCAACCCAGTCTAGTCCCACCTGCCAGCACCCAACCCATATCCCTCCAAACCCTTCCTATTCATATACCCATCCAAATGCCTCTTAAATGTTGCAATTGTACCAGCCTCCACCACATCCTCTGGCAGCTCATTCCATACACGGAAATAGTTGCCCCGTAGGTCTCTTTTATATCTTTCCCCTCTCACCCTTAACCTATGCCCTTTAGTTCTGGACTCCCCGACCCCAGGGAAAAGACTTTGTCTATTTATCCTATCCATGCCCCTCATCATTTTCTAAACCTATGTGGAAGCATTTTCTTTTCAAGAATTTTGCAATTACTTTTGCCATTTAATGGTTCCATCACCCCTTTAAGATCATTCCAAATCGTCATAACTTGCATATTTTCTTAAAGATTACACTATCTCACCCCCAGCCCAACCCCTTTTAAAACGTGGCTGTACTATTTCCAATATGGTCATGCTTTCTAAATATTACCATGTACTTTTAATTATGACCAAGTCCCCCTTTAAATTTCAATGTATCTTTTTAAATATAAAAATAGCTAAGCCCTTTAAATGTGTTATGTTCCTCTAAGGGCAGTCTTGCCCCTCTACACTGTTTATTTATCACTTTAGATCTGACTATGTCTCTTAAAGGGATATTTCTATTTATAAATAGGGCAACGTCTCTTCGAAAAGTAGATTTATTTAGATTTTAAGATATCCCTTTGGAATGATCTTAAAGGGGTGTTAACATGGATATAGTTTGTTATTTGTCAAATTATACTTTGTATTATTTAGAGTCGTCAGAGTTGTACAGCACGGAAACAGACACCTTTGGTCCAACCCCTCCATGCCGACCAGATATCCTAAATTAATCTCGTTCCATTTGCCAGCAGTTGGCTCATACCCCTCTCAACCCTTCCCATTCATATACCCATCCAGATGCCTCTTAAGTGCTGTAATTGTACCAGCCACCACCACTTCCTCTGGCAGCTCATTCCATACACACACCACCCCACCCTCTGCATGGAAAGGTTGCCCCTTAGGTATACCTTTTATATATTTCCGTGCTCACTCTAAACCTATGTCCTCTAGTTCTGAACTTCACCCCTACACTGGGGAAAAGTCAAAAACGTTGAGCAGCCAGACAAGATGGAAAAGCAATAAAATGTTGTGCCGTATGGGGAAAACAATTGTGGCTCTACCCTTTTTTTCTCCTACTGGCATTTGGACACTTAAAATCTGTCAATAATACCAGCAGCGCCACTGAGCATATTGTGTGCATTCCTGTGTTAACAAGCATGGCCATGTTCACCGGTGTCACCAAAACATTGCACATGTTCCTCACTGTCGGCTGAAAAGGTGTGAGACCTTCTTTTGATTGACCAAGAGTACGACACACACATTTCTCATCCCCTTTTCCATTTATTTTCCATTGTGATGTTCAATTGTTGACTTGCTGCAACTGAAAGGAAAGGGAGTGAATCCAGGGAGGGAACAGACTTGGGAAAAGTTGGGCCAGGTCTGTGACTTAATTGGCAAAATAGACATGCAGGAGGCTGGATGAACGTAGCAAGCCAGGCTGCATCAGGAGGCCAAGTCGATGTTTTGGGTGTCACCCTTGTTGAGGACTGGGGATGGGTGTAGGGAGAGCTGCAGAACGAGGATGTGCTGGGAGCACAGTGGTGAATTGGGGATAGGCGGGGACAGGTAGAGGGTACAACCTGGTTGGTCAGTGGTAGGAAGAAATCTGGTTGGTGGCGGCAGGGAGGGGCTGGGAAGGAATTCAAGGGGTGGCGAGGGAGGTAAATAAATTGGTGAACTCCATGTTGAGTCCACCAGGCTGTAGGCTGCCCAGGTGGAAGATGTGTTGTTCCTCCAATTTGCGGTTTGGTTCGTTGTGGCAATGGAGGAGGCCAAAGATGGTCATATCAGAAATGGAGTGGGAAGGGGAATTAAAATGGGTGGCGACTGGGAGGTCTGGTCAGCCTCTGCGGACTGGTCCCCAAGTTTATGCTCAGTTTCCCCAGTGTAGAGAAGACCACAATTGGCAAACACGTGGCCAATGTGAAGTTAGAGCTTTTGCTGTGTAAAAAAAAAAGCAGAAAGGAGGTGCTTTGTTTAAATGTTGATATACTGTTTTGGGATATGGAGAAAGTGAGGACAGCAGTTGCTGGAGATCAGAGTCGAAACGTGTGGTGCTGGAAAAGCACAGCAGGTCAAACAGCATTCCAGGAGCAGGAGAATTGACATTTTGGGCATGAACCCTTTATCAGGAATGACGTGTGGATGTACAAAGGGGCCTCAGCGTCCTTCCTCACCAGACAATGCCAGTTGTCAGGTGCAGCGAGCCATGAGTAGTGCAAGTGGTACATTAGCAAGAGGAATTGAGTTCAGAAGTGGGGATTTCTTCCTGCAGTTAAGGGGTCATTGAATATATTCAAGGCTGAGTTCATGTGATTTTTGAACAATAAAGAAATGGATGTTTATGGGGGGGGAAGGTGAGAAAATGTCTGGATATTCATTCCACACACAAACCACTCTCATTTTTAAAAGTTAAAATGCTGCCCGTGGTCTACTCCTGCTCCCAATTCTGACACTCTGTGCCCAGGACAGCAAAAGACCATCAGACATAGGTGCAGAAATTAGGCTGTTCAGCCCATCAGGTCTGTTCATACCACACAATCGTGGCTGATAAGTTTCTCAATCCCATTCTTTCACTTTCTCACTGTAACCCTCGATCCCCTTGATACTCAAGAACCTATCTATCTCAGTCTTAAATATCCTCAATGACCTGGCCTCCATAGCTGTCTATGGCAATGAATTTCATAGGTTCACCACTGTCTGTCACGTTTCTCCTTCTCTCTGTTCTAAAAAGTCTTCCCTTTAGTCTAAGGCTGTGCCCTCAGCTGCTTGTCTCTCCTACTAATGGAAACATCTTCCCAACATCCACTTGTCCTGGCTGGTCAGTATTTTCACCCTTCAGAGTGAGGTACAGCAGGGATTCAGTTCAGCAAAGTGAAAACAGAGGGGGAGTGTGTGGTATGGAGATTTTCAGCTTCTAGGGAATAAGAGAGCAAAGAGAGTTTGCTATAAATTAGAATTTTTGGATTGGGCAACAGGCTGAGGAGTGTCAGATAGAGTTTAATTCAGAGAAATGAGGTATTGCATTTTGGTTGAGCAATCCAGGCAGGACTGACAGTTAAAGGGAGTGTTGCTGAACAAAGAGACCTTGGAGTCGCAGATAGATAGACTAGTAAAGAAGGCGTTTGGTATGATTTCCTTTATTGGTCAGAGCATTGAATAAAGGAGTTGTGAGGTCATACTGTGGCTGTACATTGGTTAGGGCATTTTTGGAAACTACATTAAGCTTTGCTCCCCCTGATTTGGAAAGAACTTATGAAACTTTGAAAGGGGTCGTGAGAATGTTTGTAAGGAAAACTTGTCCTTAAGCATTTAGACTAAAATGTCATGTTGAATTATAGAACACATTTGCTCCACACTAGAAAATAGACAGGCAGGGAGGGTAAGGCATATAAGAACATTTGCCTTAACATCAGTGAATTTGTATAAACAGGATATTGAGTGATCACATTCACGGCTGTTCCTTTGTGAAATGAATAAGTGTTTGATTCTGACCTCGAAATGAAACTCGGTATCAATTACTTCTCTCCCGAATTATTGCCTTTCACTGTTATCTGTCTAGTTCAGAACATGCAGTGCTTTTGTAAAAAAAAATTCATATAAAGAAAGCGTGTTTGTCACAGCACCGCCTTTGTAAAAAAAACTTGTGTATAAAGATAGTATACAGAGTACCCCGCCAGGGCTCTTGGAAGAAGAGTGATTGCTACTCTTCTGGGTTAATAGAATCCAGTTAGCTTGTCTTATAGGTATCAGAGTTCTGCTGTAACGGTGATGGTATTAATGAAGGGGATAATTTAAAATTAAACTAAACTGTCTGTAAGAGTTTTATTTTTATTCCAGACTTCCAAAGAGTACGATCTCCGGGATGAACCAAGATAGGCTGACAGGTCTGAGTCCACAAGGGACTCCCTGGGCTGTCTCAATTTGGCGCTGCAAGCAGGGTTCCAACAAGGGCTACATTTGAGTGAAACTGGAAAAGAGGAGTTCCATCGAAGGGTTGGACTCCAGACCAATGGGCCCACAAGGTAAAATTGTACCTTGATTACTCTGTCTACATCTGTGTGGTGTTTCCCCCATTTCACTCTCTCGGTACCCTGACGGAACCCTAAATGAGATTGTTTAAATAGGACTAAAAACAGAAACTGTCAGGATTTTACAATGTTGAGAATGTTTTGCAGAAATCAGTAGTCTTGTTGTTCATTGTCGGGTTGTTGATTAGTGAAAGTTTTAAGTCGAGATTATCTTCTCTGTTGTATCTGTTCAACTTGGCTTGTCTTGCTTTGCTGTTTGTTGTTTGTTAGTTATGGTTCTGTTCTGTTGGGTGTTCTTCATTTATGAAATATAGAGGGTGGCTGCTGCTTTTGTCATGTATATATAAAAAATAAAGCTGGCCAGTGATACAATTCTTGCATACTTGGTTAAGCAACTATGTGCCACATCCAAGATTTATGAGACATCTGGAATGTGAGTGCCTCATTTCTCTTAAAATGTTCATGTGTATGTACGAGAGAGTGCGCATGTGAGACAGACAGAGACTCAGCACTGATTCCCTGCAGCTTGCAGAAAGTTTAATCCTGTGAGATTTGGTTTGGATGCACATTTGCTTGTTGATGAATGAATGTTTGCGTTTGTATTTTGTGGGGTTGGAGCCCTTGTTGATCAGTAGTTTTGTGAAGATTTAAAGTAAGTAGGATAACTATGAGTGGGCCCCTAGATAAGATGGAAGACAAATGTCCCCTAACAGAAATACAAGTCTGTATTATTAATTATGAGAAACAATTAAGGAGAATATCAGCTGCAGCTTCGCAACAGAATAAGGATTGGTCTCTAGAAGGCACACATGATTTAACTCTATTCACTAAAATTGAACAAGGGATTTGGGAAAAAAGAAAGGGAAGTAAGCAGAAAGAAGTCTTATCAGAGTGGAAAAGGGTAGCTCGGGGAAAAAATGGGAAAAATCCATGCAATCATCATGGAGACAAAACTGTATTAAAAGGGGAGTTAGTCCATTAACTGAGGAAGGATGTGAACTAAATTGGACAGAACTAAAATATAAATGTGAAGCACATGATTTAGAAGTAGAATTGGAATAGGCAAGGGAGAAAATTACAAAAACGCGAAGATTCAGAATCTACGTTGAAACGTCAAGGGCACCAAAGAAAAAGGAAACTGGTGAATAAACAACAGACTGCAATTGCAGCTGCGCAGGACGAAGCTCACAAGGACTGTTCCTTGTACCCCACCCTCCCCTCTTCCAAAGACCCATTACTAAAGAATCCTGATCCGTTTGTAGATGGTGGGGGGGATACTGATTCGGAGGAGGAAATATTTTATGCCTCTAATCCTGTCAGCTGACCACCTCCGGTTCCCTGCCTGAACCCTCCCCCCTTACTCTGATGACGAACGTGCCAAGGCTCATAACCTTCCCCCAGCTGTCCTGCCGAATAAGAATTCGGCTTACCACAAACCCGGTGCCTACTGTACTAGGAGTCAATTAAAATTAAAACCTGGAAGGAACACTGAACAAACTCCTTTTGATTTCCACTGCTCCTAAACTAATAAGTCCCGAAGACACCGATGATTTGCAATCAAAGTCTCAGGACCTTAATATCAGACCTTACACTCACCCTGATGTGGAAGGGCCAAAAAGAAATTTCCCGAATAGAAGAGGTTCCTAACCCACAGGCTCTGAATCCGGGACAAGCCCAATTTATGGATCTTTATCAACCATGGAAACCTCATGACTCTCAAGCATTATCAATAAGGCTGCAAATTATGGAAGGAATCCTGAGGGATCTGTTAATTACATTAATAGGACTAAGACCATTTATAATGCTGCCTCCCAAGACCTAATTCACCTCAGAATGCAGCTTTTTGCCTGAAAAATGGGCGAGTTCTGAGAAATTTTACAAGGTAATAATCATACCCAGCTTGTAGTCCGGCACCCGGTGGAAACTATCAGATTGGATTATTACCTGTCTCCATCAAGCAGTGCATCGTGTAGTTGATGTGGGTCAAGTCTTAACATGTAAACCCATCTCGGGCGAAGAGGCTGAGGAGTTCCTTACCCGTTTTAAGGAATGCTATGGCGCTTCTTCTGGTGACACTAACTACCTTACAAGGATGATCATCCCAATTTAATGCCCTATGTATGACTCTCTTACCTGATCAGGTACAGAAAGCTATTAAAACACACAATATCCACTGGCAAGATGCTGAGGTTGCACAATTCAGCCGAGAGGTTTGTTACTTCTGAGAACTAAAGGATCCCAAGAGTAAGGCTACCATCGGCACGGTCAAGACAGAACTTGCCCAAACTGCAGTGGCTAACCTTAAACGCAGGATTCAAAGAAGACCTTTCCGTCTGCAAGGTCAGTCAAGCTAGCAAATGAAACCCTCATACTATCGTCCAGTATGGCACTTCAGTAGAAATGGTACTGTGTATTCACAACATCCCAATGGACCTTGCGGTCCTCCTATGTATCCTTCCCCAACAGTCCATGATGCCCCTATACATCCTCTCATTACTCTTCCCTGCCTCCCCTACCCCCGAGAGTCCCCCAACAACTACACCTTTGTTTCAATTGCAGTGAACTAGGACATTAGTCCAAGAACTGCCCTTTCCATAGCAGTCCCTGGTTCATCACCGCAGTAAAAACAACAGACAATCTCCTGGTCTCCCTCCCCAGTGACCTCAGCAGGTTGCCCCTTTTACTGCACAAAATCCTTTTCAAAACTGACTCCCGGATATAGAGCAGCTTCCTGCTTTGAATTTTCCCATACTTACCGCTAGCCCAGAAGATGGACCTATGCTAATTCTTAACTGTAATGGCCATGATATTGAATTTATGTTTGACACAGGAGCCACTGTTTCATCACTTCCCGTCCATCTTGCTAATGCTTTTGATTTTCAAAACTCGGACGATGATGAAATCCTGCAATGTTTTGATGGTTCCTCTAATGAACATGCATACGCTGTCCATCTGACAGTGGTGTAGAAAAATTGTGCCACGCTCCCTTTTTGCTTTGTTGTTACTAATGGATTACGTATCCCTCTACTCGCTAGAGATCTCCTCTGTCCTCTAAATATTACTATTGAATGTCATGATGATGGTATCCTGATTCAGGATCCACCTCATTTTGTTCAATGCATCAAAACCAAAGCCTCCTCGATGGTGGTCATTTGATTTGGATCCTTATGCTTTCGATCCTATTTTACATAACGTCCCTCACCCCCACATTACTTTAGCTTATGACTCATCCGGGAATGATCTCAGGCTTGAACACATACTATAATCCCTCACTGGGCACTACTCGGCACGCTTGGGTGATTGGTGAGATCAGATCACTAGCTGGTGGCGTTCTTTTCATGTCAGTTCCTCTTCATAGCTGGAAAACTGGCCCTCTCATTTTCCCCTGTGTCACCACTCTCTTGAACCCAGAACACAAAGCCTAAGAAGTAGGTTTTGACACCAAACTTGCCGTGAAATTCAGCTGCTCACTCAAGGATCAATCCTATTTTATGCACAGCCTTAGTCGATTTATGGCAGTCTTCATCATCATCATGCACACCCTCACCCGCAGGACGCAGTATACCCTGGAGTCTGGGTGGACTCTAAAACACAAGTGGGCCTTGCTAAGGTCCCACCCATCTCCATTCTGAACAAACTTAATTCTGTCTTCCTGTCTATACCTCAATACCCCCTGAAACCAAAAGGTGAAGCTGGCATTCAACCTGTCATTGATTCATTTCTACAGCAAGGCCTTCTAGTCCCATGCCATTCTTCTGTCAATACACCTATCTTTCCGATCCCTACACCGGGATGTCCTGAATGTCGTTCACGACCTTCGTGAAGTAAATAAAATCATTGAGGCTCATAATCCTCCAGTTGCTATTCCTGCTACTATCCTCAGCCAAGTTCCAGTTGATGCCAAGCTCTTCACTATCGTTGACCTCCAACATGCATTCTTTTGTCTTCCTTTGCATCCAATAGCCCAATACATTTTTGCCTTTTTTTAAGGGCCACCAATATATGTGGACTTGCCTACCTCAAGGGTTTATTCAGTCGCCAACGCCCTTTTCAGAGACTCTTCACGCCCAGCTTAAATTATTTGAATTTCCTGGAGACGTTACCCTAGTTCAATACATCGATTACCCCCTCGCTAGCCCTGACAAAGTGTCCAATCACACTGACTCCACTACCTTTCTCAACCATCCACATCAATGTGGCTATATTGTACCCCCCAGCAAAGTTAAGACTAATCAGAAAGAAGTTAAGTTCCTAGGTACTCTCATTTCTGAATTCGATCGGTGCTTGACACGTGAACGTATTGATCCTATTCTTTGTATTGCCCCTCTAACCACTCCTAAACAGATACGGTAGTTTCTCGACCTCATCAATTATTGCCGACAATGGATTCCTAATTGTGCCCTTCTGATCAAAAATTATCTCCCCGTCCTCGATTAGTGAGCCTTAACGGTATGAACTCGCCCCATAACAACTACAAGTCTTTATGGAGCTTAAAACTACCCTCTCTTCAGCACCCATGCTAGGCCGACGTTTGTATGACTGCCACTTTCATCTTTATGTTGCCATCCTTGATACCTGTGCTTCAGCTGTTCTCACCCAGCAGCATGGCTCCTCTTGGCGCCCTATTGCCTATTTTTCTACTAAGCTTGACCCTGTTGCTCAAGGTATGCCTTCCTGCACCCAGATTCTCTCTGCCATCCATACTATGGTAGTGGCTGCCTCTAATATAACTTTACATCAAAATGTAGAAGTCTGTACCTCGCATTCTGCAGTATCCTTGCTGATTTCTAAACATACTCAACACCTCGTTAAGGTTCGTCTCAGTCGCTGTGAGATTTCATTACTTCTGAATCCGTTTCTCTCCTTTCAATGCTGCTCTAACACTAACCCCCCTACATTCCTGCAGGAAGAACCGCTTGAACTGCCTGATCCTCCCCATGATTGTGTTCTCATAAATGAACTTGTTACTAAACCATGTCCTGATCTTACGGACGACACAGATGTGATCAACAAAACGGGTCAAGATGCAGGGAAGATACCTGCCCAACTGTCGTCTGATTCATATGGATGGAAGTTTACTTGCTGGCTATGATCGCTGTGTGGATGGATCGTGTGGGATGTACTGATAGTCCTTGGTCTCATCCTAGGAATATACACTGTCATCCGCGTATGCGTGAAATGGACTGTACATTTGTTTTTCACCTAAGCCAAAGAAGAGTCTGCTTAATTGATCCTTGTCTAACCCTCTACCTCCATGCTCGAACTTCCATGCTGAAATCCAGTATCTTTCAGACTCTGCTCCTCTGGACGATGACCTAGCAGAGGAGGCACTTGATTTATTTGAAAATACAAATTGACTGAATGGACTAATTGTTATAAGCCAAGTAGTTGTCATGAATTAACAAAAGAAGAGAATAAGAAAGTCTATAGCCATAAAACTTGTCTTTAAACATTTAAACTAAAATATAATATTGAATTATAGAGCACATTTGCTGCACACTAGAAAATAGACAGGCAGGGAGGCTTGGTAAAAGGGGAGAACTCAAGGTATGCAGAAGATTATCAAGTGATAACAGGATACCCTAAGGCAATTAAGTACATTTGCCTTAACAGTGAATCTGTGCAAATAGGACATAGAGTGATAACATTCATGGCTGTTCTCTTGTGAAATTAATGACAGCGTTTGATTCTGACCCCGAAACGAAACTTGGTACTGTCAAAAGCCTTGTAATTGACAGTCAGGTCCTGTGAATTATAATGGATTCTTATTACCCTTTGCAAGCCAGGCAATCAGAGGGAAAAACACCTTTGCTGTTAGAAGTCCCTGACTTGAGAGTTCAAAAGGACAAGAGAGAGGAACCATTACAGCGCTGGGGCTCCCGAAGCCATTAAAAAATTACCTGCGTTGAATTGAACATAATTGTATTTTTGAGACTTTATGATGGTATTGAGTAGCCATTACCGGTTATTAAATATGAACTCTGTAAAAGGTAATGTTGACGAAGCTTTAACTTACTTGCTGTTCTTGTAGACCACTCTACAGACCTTTCAGACTGTCCCACTGTCAATTCCAACTAATCAGATCTTATGTCTTATTTGAATCACAACCCTGAAAAGAGAACATGTTTAATTCGAAGACTAATGAATCAGTTTAAATGCAACCTTTTGGTAACATCTCAGCCTCGGGTACAGTATGATTCAGTGCCTAAAAAGCAGGAGTCTGCTCCTAGCTTAGAAATTATTCTCGGCCTAACATTGAAGAGATTCTGGCACAATGTGTCAGGAAGCCATTTTATGGTCAAAAGTTTGCCCTCCTGCTAAGAAGCCGTTTTGGAAAATAGTTGAATCTGGCTTGTGACCTGTGCAAGGTTAGGAACTCTCCAATTAGCTCAGACTGGTACCTCTTTATGATAGGAGTTAATCTCGCTAGCAGGCACCTAACTCGGCTGGATATGTTTTTCCCACCTGATGAATGGCTTAGGGCCTGTAGGAGTGATTAGTCAAGCATACAGAGACCTGTCAATTAACTTTTCTTCCTTACGAATTAAGAACATGCAATGTTTTTGTAAACTTTTGTGTAAAGGAAACCACTTTGTAGCAGTACATCAGAGTAACCTGCCAGGGCACTTGAAGAGTTGGTCCCCTACTCTCCTAGGTTTCTAGAAACTAGTTAGTTTAGCTTAACGGTATCAGTGGAGCTATTGCTAAATAAAGGGGTGAACTAAAATTAAACTAAACTGCCTGTAAGAGAATTTTTTTTATTCCAGACTGTCAAAGAGTACGACCTCTGGGACGAATCGTGAGAGGCTACAGGTCTGACTCCACAAGGGATTCCCTGGGCTGTCTCAAATCCCTACTTTAACACTCCAAATCATCCATGTTGACAAGTTAGCCTAAACAGTCTAGTCCCATTTGCTAGCACTCGGCCCATATCCCTCTAAACCCTTCCATCTAGATTCCATTCAAATGTTGTAATTATACCAGCCTTCATGACTTCCTTAAGCAGCTAATTCCATACCCACACCACCCTTTGCGTTAAAAGGTTGTCCCTTAAGTCCCTTTTATTTCTTTGCCCTCTCACCCTAAATGTATGCCATCAAGTTCTAGACTCCTCCCAACTCAGGGAAAAGACCTTGTCTGTTTATCCTATCAATGTCCCTCATGATTTTATAAATCTCTATAAGGTCGCCTCTCAGCCGCCAACGCTCCAGGGAAAACAGCACCAACCTATTCAGCTTATCCCAATAGCTCAAATCCACCAACCCTGGCAATGTCCTTCTAAATCTTTTCTGAACCCTTTCAAGTTTCACAACAAACTTCTGACAGGTAGGAGACCAGAACTGCACACAATATTCTAAAAGTGGTCGAACCAGTGCCCTGCACAGCTGCAACATCACCTCCCAACTTCAATACTTGATACTCTGACCAATAAAGGAAAGCATTCCAAACACTGCCTTCGTTATCCTATCTACCTGTGACTCCACTTTCAAGGAGCTATGAATCTGCACTCTTTGTTCAGCAACACTCCCTTGGATCTTACCATTAAGTGTATAAGTCCTCCTCTGATATGCTTTTCCAAAATGAAGTGCCTCATATGTAAAAAAAAATTAAACTCCATCTGCCACTTCTCAGCCCATTGGCCCATCTGATTAAGGTCCTGTTATCCTCTGAGCTAAGCATCTTCATGTCCACTACACCTCTAATTTTAGTGTCATCTGCAAACTTAGTAACTATACCTCGTATATTGACATCCACAGCATTTATATAAATGATGAAAAGTAGTGGACCCAGCACCCATCCTTGTGGTATACTACTGGTCACAGGCCTCCAGTCTGAAAAGCAACTCTCCACCACCACCCATAAGACCATAAGACATAGGAGTGGAAGTAAGGCCATTCGGCCCATCGAGTCCACTCCGCCATTCAATCATGGCTGATGCGCATTTCAGCTCCACTTACCAGCATCCTCCCCGTAGCCCTTAATTCCTCTAGACAACAAGAATCTATCAATCTCGGCCTTGAAGACATTTAGTGTCCCGGCTTCCACTGCACTTCGTGGCAATGAATTCCACAGGCCCACCACTCTCTGGCTGAAGAAATGTCTCCGCATTTCTGTTCTGAAATGACCCCCTCTAATTCTAAGGCTGTGTCCACGGGTCCTAGTCTCCTCGTTTAACTGAAACAATTTCCTAGCATCCACCTTTTCCAAGCCATGTATTATTTTGTATGCCTCTATTAAGTCTCCCCTCAATCTTCTAAACTCCAACGAATACAATCCCAGTATCCTCAGCCGTTCCTCATATGTTAGACCTGTCATTCCAGGGATCATCCGTGTGAATCTCCGCTGGACACGTTCCAGTGCCAGTATGTCCTTCCTGAGGTGTGGGGACCAAAACTGGACACAGTACTCCAAATGGGGCCTAACCAGAGCTTTATAAAGTCTTAGTAGTACATCTCTGCTTTTATATTCCAACCCTCTTGAGATAAGAGACAACATTGCATTCGCTTTCTCTATCTTCCTACGTGTGAGCTGGTTCTGTATCCAAATGGCTAGTTCTCCCTGTATTCCATGATATCTAACCTTGCGAACCTGTATCCCTTGGGGAATCTTGTCAAACGCCTTACTAAAGTCTATCTAGTACCCTGGCATGTAGGCCATCAGGCCCAGGGGACTTGTCTGCCCTCAATCCTAATAGTTTGCTGTGTACCTTTTCCCTCTCAACGTGGATTGTTTAAGTTCTATCCTTTCTATCACCTCTGATTTGCCCGTTCCAATAGGAATAGCACTATTGTCCTCCAGCTTGAAAACTGAGGAAAAGGATTGACTTAGCATCTCTGCCATTTCAGTGTTCCTCCTATTAACTCACCGGTTTCATTTTCCAAGGGACCATAGCGACTCTGTTCCCTTTAGCATGCCAACAGAAGCTTTTGCTATTCTTTTTGATATTTTGCGCTAGGTTTCTTTCGTAATTTATCATTATTCATTTTTTTTTAGTATCCCTTCGTTTTACGTTTGCAAGTTTTCCAATGTTTCAGCCTTCGAGGTCTGGAATAACATTTCGGAAAAGACTGAAAATGTTTAAAACAACGTTAAAACTTAAAGACAAACCCACCTTTCAGGTGGCTGGCGAGGGGAGCAGGGAACACATTGGCCCCGCCCCCATTGTCTCCGATTGGTTGGATGCCTCGTCGAACCGCACCCAATACACGCGGGGTGACGTCACGGTCTGGTCACCCAGCCCCTGGTGAGTTGGCGCATGTGCAGTGTAGGTCATGTAGCGAGACAAAGGCAGTGTTACTGAGTGGGAGAGGAATGGCGCCGGTGGCTTAAGGAACAAGAACAGGACCCGCTGGAAAAACTGAGCAGCCCTGGCTGCATGTGTCAAGAGAATCCGAGGAAACGTCACGGGTCCAGTGATCCTCCTTCAGAACAGAAACAGGTTTCGGAAACATCCCGGAGAGGTCGCCAGGCCTGAGCGCCCGGGGAGAGGGGACAGTGAGTACCTCCCTCGACACTGTCCTATTCCCCCCGAGTCCAGGAACTCCCCACAGACGTTCGAGACACCACCCACGCCCTCCACCTCCTCCAAGACTTCCGTTTCCCCAGCCCCCAACGCCTCATCTTCACCATGGATACCCAATCCCTCTACACCTCCATCCGCCATGACCAGGGCCTCCAATCCCTCCGTTTCTGCCTCTCCCGACGTCCCCAACAGTACCCTTCCACCGACACTCTCATTCATCTGGCTGAACTGGTCCTCACACTTAACAATTTCTCCTTCGAATCCTCACACTTCCTCCAGACCAAAGGGACAGCGATGGGCACCCGTACGGGCCCCAGCTATGCCTGTCTCTTTGTTGGCTACGTAGAACAGTCCATCTTCCACAATTTAAACGGCACCACTCCCCACCTCTTTCTCCGCTACATTCATGACTGCATTGGCGCCATCTCGTGCACCCGCGAGGAGGTTGAGCAAACTTCACTGACACATTCCACCCTGACCTTAAATTTACCTGCACCATCTGACACCTCACTCCCTTCCTGGACCTCTCCATCTCCATTAATAACGACCGACTCGACACCGGCGTTTTATAAATCCACTGACTCCCACAGCTACCTGGATTACACCTCTTCCCACCCGACCTCCTACAAAAATGCCATCCCGTATTTCCTATTCCTTTGCCTCCGCCGTATCTGCTCCCAGGAGGACCAGTTCCACCACAGAACACACCAGATGGCCTCCTCCTTAAGATACTGCAATTTCCAATCCCACATGGTTAAAGTGCCCTCCAACGCATCTTGTCCACATCCCGCATCTCCGCCCTCAGACCCCACCCCTCCAACCGTAACAAGGATAGAACGCCCCTGGTGCTCACCTTCCACCCTACCAACCTTCGCATAAACCAAATCATCCTCTGACATTTCTGCCACCTCCAAACAAACCCCACCACCAGGGATATATTTCTCTCCCCATCCCTTTCCACCTTCCTCAAAGACCGTTCCCTCTGACTACCTGGTCAGGTCCATGCCCCCCTACGATCCACCCTCCCATCCTGGCACTTTCCCCTGCCACTGCAGGAATTGCAAAACCTGCGCTCATACCTCCTCCCACACCTCCATCCAAGGCCCTAAAAGAGCCTTCCGCATCCGTCAAAGTTTTATCTGCACATTCACCAATATCATTGTATCCGTTGCTCCAGATGTGGAGACTGGACCCCTCCGAGCAGAGCGCTTTAGGGAACACCTCTGGGACACCCGCACCAATCAACCACACCGCCCCGTGGCCCAACATTTCAACTCCCCCTCCCACTCTGCCGAGGACATGGAGGTCCTGGGCCTCCTTTACCACTGCTCCTTCACCACCAGATGCCTGGAGGAAGAACGCCTCATCTTCCGCCTTGGAACACTTCAACCCCAGGGCATCAATGTGGACTTCAACAATTTCCTCATTTCCCCTTCCTCCACCTCACCCCACTTCCAAACTTCCAGCTCAGCACTGTCCCCATGACTTGTCCTACCTGCCTATCTTCTTTTCCACCTATCCACTCCACCACCCCCTCCCCCCATACCAATCACCTTCTTCCCACCCCCACTCACCTATTGTACTCTGTTACTTTCTCCCCACCCCCACCCTACTCTCATTTATCTCTCCACCCTTCAGGATCTCTGCCTGTAATCCTGATGAAGGGCTTTTGCCCGAAATGTTGATTTTACTGCTCCTCGGATGCAGCCTGAACTGCTGTGCTTTTCCAGCACCATTCTAATCTAGACTCTGGTTTCCAGCATCTGCAGTCATTGTTTTTACCGAGAGGAGACAGTGAGACAGGAGAGGATTGGAAACCGCGGGAGGAGGGAGACTGGGGAGTTTATAAACTCCTAGGGGAGGCCTGAGGCCGTGAACAAAAGCTCTACAGGCCCAGTGTTTACTTTGTTTGGGGAAGGACCTCTGGGGGCAACCGGTCGCCATATTCGTGAGGGTAAGATGCATGTTGTCTTGGGGCGGGGAGCGCGAGCATCCATCTTAGTGAGGGCACCATCAACTGTCATTTCTGGGAGAGAATTCCAACTTTGTGGCAGCCTTTGTGTCAACCAGAATTTTATCATTCTGGATGTAAGTTTGCTCGCTGAGCTGGAAGGTCATTTTCAGATGTTTCATCACCATACTAGGTAACATCATCAGTGAGTCGAGTGAAGCGCTGGTATTATGTCCTGCTTTCTATTTATGTCTTTTGGTTTTAGGATGGGTGATATCATTTCTGTTCTTTTTTCTCAGAGCATGGTAGATGGGGTCCAAATCAATAGATTTCCAGTTGGAATGACATGTTCCAAGGAAGTCTTGTGTGTGTTTCTGGTTGGCTTATTGGATGGTAGCTTGTCATAGGATGGATGTATGGTCCCAGTCAACATGGTGTCCTCCTTTGTCTGTATGTAAAGATACTAGTGATAGTGGATCATGTGTTTTTGTGGCTAGTTGATGTTCATATATCCTGGTGGCTAGTTTTATTCCTGTTTGTCAGATGTCGTGTTTGTTACAGTCATAGAATCCCTATGTGTGGGAATATGCCCTTTGGCCCAACAGCTCCATACCGACCCTGTAGAGAGTATGCCAGCAAAGCCCATTCCTGTACAATTACCCCTGACTTATGTACCACTATGGGCAATTTTAGCATGTCCAATTCACTTAGCCTGCGTATCTTTGGATTGTGGGAGGAAACCGGAGCATCCGGAGGAAACCACAGACACTGGGAGATTGTGCACACTCCACACAGACAGTCACCCCAGGATGGGATTGAACCTGGTGCTGTGAGGCAGCAGTGCTAACCACTTATATTTCAACAGTCTTTCAACTTTAAACACATTCATCACAGTCTTCCCAGAGGATTAGACTGTTCTCTCTCATTAGAGATGGCTGGTGGTGGTTTATCTTGAGGGTCACCACACCTCAGCCGAGGGGAAAGGCCGAGAAGGAGATCCTCACATTTCTCCAGCTTGGGTGATACATAATGTGAAGCGAGGAGAAAGTGAGGTCTGCAGATGCTGGAGATCAAAGTTGAAACTTTATTGCTGGAACAGCACAGCAGGTCAGGCAGCATCCAGGGAACAGGAGATTCGACGTTTCGGGCACAGGCCCTTCTTCAGGAATGAGCAGAGAGTGTTCAGCAGGAGAAGATAAAAGGTAGGGAGGAGGGACTTGGAGGAGGGGCGTTGGAATGTGAAGCACCTTGGTATACTTTTGTTGAAATGTTATCATCAGTATTAGCTGCTGCTGTTGCTGTCATTTATTGGCAAGACTCATGTCAAGTGAAACAATTTCAGGGAGAAATTGGCAGCTGGCAGAGCTCCCCCACCCAATGCCAAAAAAGTTAATGCTTTTGTTGTGAAAGAAAATTGGCAAAGAAAAAAAAAATAAAGTGTCATGTACCTTTAGAAAGAGTGGAAGGGTTGATTTTTCAAAATAAATGAAAACAACATTTATGAATTGGAGCAACAAACTAAATTAACAACGCAGGTTTCTTTTCACATAACTGCACTACTGAAAATGTCTGTATTATGGGAAAATGTTATGCACTAAAATCTGTTCTTATTTTGTAAAGAGTCAGGTCAATAGGTTTAATTTTGTCAACAGTGATCAATAAGATCTTGATTTATACAGCATCTCTGTGATATACACTGGGAGTTAATATTTGATCGAGTAAGCCTCCAGTGACCACCACAAGAACAAAGTTTTTCCCTGTCTGAACTGTCAGAAAAGATGTGCTTTCTTCACAAATTTTGACTTCTTGGTATGTTTGTATGTCTTGCAATATTTGATTTTAAAATATGTAATTTACAGTGAAAATGAATTGTTTGTGCTTTTTAATGTTAAGTTTCAGGTACGCTGATAAGAAACGGTGTATGCATTTAGGCCGTCTAAAAATAGAATGCTTTTCATACTCAAAGTTGCTGTGCAAACAAAACACAATTTGGGAGGTGATGGTTGTTCCCTATCTCAAAGCCAATATAAATAATACCTGTGCTGTCAACACATGCAACCACTGCCTTTCACTCTTTTTTTTGAAAATCATTGGGAATTTAACACATCACACTACTGCAGCAGAATCTGAGCACGTCACATCGGGCTTCCAATCAGGATGCTGTAACAAACCTCAACCTAATTTGGGATGTTGGGGAAAGTGAAAAATAAATGAATCACTAGTATATACCTTGTGGTTAAAGAGCGCTACAACAGTATTGTACGGACATGTCAGCTGTCTTGGTGAGACCTAACTTTACTCTGCGACACCTTGATTGGTTGTCGCTGACTGCATGTAAAACGAAACATTATGGAGTAAAGACATTTTTGCGACTGAAACTGTTTTATTTGGCCTTCAGCAGTCACACCTACACTTTTACCATATATTTTGCTGCTTATTTTGATTTAACTTGATGATATGTAACCTCAGTTGCTAAACAACCCTCAGTGGAGCCTCAAGCGTTATTTGAGATCCAACACAAAAGCCAACTTCTTCCGAATACAAAATGTTGCAGACTACAAAGAAAAATCATACAAAAGCATTTATCAACACCCAGATCGATTTACCGCAAGAAATAGCAGTATTGGTCATTCTGCTCCACCATTCAGTGAGATCATGTCTGATCTGATAACCCTCAATTCCATTTTCCTGCCTTTTCCCCAAAACCCTTGATTCCCCACTGATCTTCCATTGACACCTTCAATTTTTCAGAAGCTTAACTTATCTAGAACTTTGAAGACTGAGACACTTGGACACACAGTACCAACATCAATCCTTGTTAATTGTCCTTGCTTCTGTACCACAGAAAATTGTTTTCTGGATCCTTGTTTGAGTCTACAAACTGCTCAATAAACTCAAACAACCCTCCTCTGTTCTTCTAATGAGCCAATATCTCTGATAGCTCCACTTCAATGAAACTGAAAAAGCTTGCTATCAGTTTTGGTTGCAGCCAATAGGGCCAGGATTAAAGATGATTCTCATTTTCCTAAATACTTGGAATAGATTCAATTGATTTTAAACAAACAAGATCTGACACATGTTTGGGTTCATTTGAGAAGTTTAGCAGAATTGTTTTTCTCAGATGGGACAATGAAACTTCTTTAGATTGTTTCCACTATTGGAGGTCTACCTCCAGTTCTTAGCACATTATAATGATCTTCTGAACTAGTTTTATTTCATTATATCCATCCCTTTAAACAAACCAATTCTTCCCATAAGTAAATTCATCCATCTCCAGCACATTTCTAGGTGATATTTTTCCTTAAATTCCATTAAAATGTCCTATCACTTTCCTTAAATCTATGCCCCCTAATTGCTGAAGCCGTCCACCAAGGGGAAAAGTTTCTTCCTATCTAGACCCTAAGTGTCTTATCTGTACAAACAGGTCCTCACCCAGCCTTCTGTGCTCTAAGGAAAATACCCTCAGCTGATCTAATCACTCTCATAGCTGAAACCCACCAACATGCACCACCCTGGGTTAGTATTCCCTTCTGCACCCTTTCTAGTGCCATCACATCCTTCTAATAATGTGACGACCAGATCCACTACTCCAGCTGTGGCCCAACGAATGTCTTGTACAGTTCCATCATGATCTCCTGGCTCTCATGTTCAATGCCTTAACTATTAAGGGCAAGTATTTCATATGCCGCCTTAACCATTTCATCCACATGTCCTGTTGCCTTCAAGAATCTATGAACACATATACCTTTCTCTGATCTTCAGTACATTCTAAGTTCTTGTGATTCATCATGTACTCCCTTGCCCGTTGATCCTCCTGAAATGTACCATCTCAATCTTTTCAGGATTGAACTCCATCTGTCATTGTTCTGCCCATCTGACCAACCCATCTTTATTGTCCTGTAGTCTAAAACTTTCCTCCTTGCCATATATTAGTGTGAGTTCTGAATTTCTTTTGGGCCTGATTTATTTAGGTTGCTGTGTGTTTATTTTGTGGGATATTTTAAGAAGATTGGGAGGACACTTGGATCCAGTATCTCTTTATACCCAAAGAAGAAACTCAAACCAGAATTTTTTTTATCCAGTGTTTTCCCTGGTAACATTTTCGCAATGACTTCAATTCCTGCAACACCCTTAGCTTAACATAAACTATGTTCAAATCAAGACATTACTGAATGGAGATCATAACTTCTTGTACTATTAAATCTGTCTCAAGCAATGCTGCAAATTAGGTAACCTTGCATTATTATTTTATAACTGTGCTCAAAACCTTTTCTAAAAAGTGACCGGATGAAGATTGAAGTTGACTGAACTGCTTTCTTCATTTTATAATATTGCCAAAAAAAGTACATGTTCGAACATATGCAATCTTTCTCTTTCTCTAAAATAGGTAATGAGGTGAAAGGGAATAATGGACAAAGCAATGAAAACAATGCTGACTCTAATTCAGCAAGTATGTTCTTTTCAATAAGTTTAATTCAATATTTACATTAATTACAGTTATGTGAGTGACACAAATAACAATACTTTAAGGCTGTTAATTAAGTTTAGAAATTCAATCACACTCTGTGTAGATGGCTTAAAATCATTATATCAAAAGCTTAAAGCGCTTGCATAAAACACGAAACCTCAGTTATGTTTATTATTTCCCAAAATGGGTTATCAAGTAAAAGGGAAGTATTCTTGGAGATTTGATGACAGCGGGCAAAATGGCAACTCTAATTTCGCAAGTATGCAAGGTTTAAGCTTAAAATGCATGACAGGTTTATTTATCCAAGAAATAAGCACCTTTACTCTCTCTAATATTAGCTCCAATTATCAATATTTGATATGAAATTAGAAGATCTAGCTTGAGAAATCTACAACATATTGCCACACGCTTGCCATAAATACGACAGTAAAAGTAGTGAAAATTAAGTCAGATCTTTGTGGTTACAGATCCATAAGATACAGAAGCAGAATCGGTCCATTCGACTTGTTGAGTCTGCTCCACCATTCGATCATGGCCAATGTTTCTCAACCCCATTCTCCTGCCTCCTCCCTGTAACCCTTGATTTCTTTACTAATCAAGAGCCTATCTTTATCTGTTTTAAAAGCACTCAGTTACTTTCCTCATTTCAGTGGCAATGAGTTCCACAGAGTCACCTCTTTCTGACTGAAAAAAAATCTTCCTTATCTCATCCCAGCATTTCTTGCCACGGAGAACTATGGGGGCAGAGTCCATGTCTATACTTCCTTGCATGGTAATTTGTAAATAACATTTGTTTTTTCAGGTTCATTAGCTGCTGCTTAAGTGTGTTGGTAGATTTGTGGGCTACCATGATGCAGAGAGGTTTGAGTTGTCTGGACATCATTTCACAGATGTCTTTGATGTAAGGTAATGTGGCTAGGGTTTCTGCGCGTGAGTCTGCTTGTTTGAGTTTGTTGTTGAGAAATCAGCGGACAGGGTTTATTGGGTACCGTTCTTCTTGAATATGCTGTATAAATATTTATCTTCTGCTCTTCGTAGTTCCTGGGTGGTGCAGTGTGTAGTGGCTCGTTGAAATAGTGTCCTGATGCAGATTTGTTTGGGATGATTTGCTTCTGCATTAGGTACTTGGGTCTGTGTATGTTGTTTTCCTGTAGACGTTAGTCTGAAGTTCCCTATTGACTGTTCGCTCTACTGACATCTAGAAATGGCACTTTGTTGTTCTCTTTTGTGAATTTTATGCCAGTAAGGATATTGTTGATGGTGCTGTAGGTTTCCTCTAATTTGTTTCATTTTGTGATGACCGGTGTCATCACTGTGGCGGACCCAAAATTTGGGTTGGAGCGTTGGGAGGGCTGTTTGTTCGAGTCTCTGCATTATTGCTTCTGCTAGGAACCTTGATATTGGTGGTCTCATGGGTGTTCTGTTGATTTATTTGTAGGGCTTGTTATTAAATGTGAAGTGGGTGATAAGATATGGGTCCACAAGCTTGACAATGTTATCTTTGCTGATGACGTTGGTGCTGTTTGGTGTTTGTGTCTTTGGTGGTTCTTGTAGTGTAGTCAGTGTTTCTTTGGCCACGTTGATGTTAATGGATGTGAACGGGGCTGTTATGTAAAAGGACAGCATTATTTCATCCTCCTCTATCTTGGTGTCTTTGGTGTTCAGGAATTCTTTGGTGGAGTGAATGGAGTGGCATGAATCTTCTACTCAGTGTTTTAGTCTTCAGTGGAGTTCTTTGACTAGTCTGTATATTGGTGTTCCAAGTAGTGAGACTATGGCCTGAGGTGGGCTTCTGGTTTGAAGAGGAGGAGAACAACAACAAAGTGCCATTCCTAGATGTCACAGTAGAGCGAACAGTCAATGGGGAACTTCACACTAGCGTCTACAAGAAACAATACACACGGACCAAATACCTAACTACAGAAGCAATCATCCCAACACCCACAAACGAAGCTGCATCAGGAGATTATTTCAACGAGCCACCACACATTGCAGCCCAGAGGAACTGCGAAGAGCAGAAGAGAAACACGTATACGTATTCAAGAAGAATGGATACCCAATAAACCCAGTCCGCTGATTTCTCATTGATGCTTCCAAGCTGACCCTCAAATTTGGTTTGTCCCTGCATTCTTTCCTGGCTGTCTTTTGTGGGTTTTGAAAACTTTCCCAATCCTCTGACTGAGGATAAGAGTTGGGAAGTTGTGTTGTGGCTGTACAGGACATTGGGTAGACCACTTTTGGAATATTGTGTGCAATTCTGGTCTCGCTCCTATCAGAATGATGTTGTGAAACTTGAAAGGGTTCAGAACGCATTTAAAAGGATGTTGCCAGGGTTTGAGCTGAATGGGCTGGGCTGTTTTTCCTCGTGTATCAGAGGCTGAGGGGTGACTGAGAGTCATTAATAAAATCATGAGAGGCATGGATAGGGTAAATAGACAAGGACATTTCCCTGGGTGAGAGAGTTCAGAACTAGAGGGTAAAAGGTTTAGGGTGGAGGAGGGCAAGATTTAAAAGGGTCCTAAGGAGTCACCTTTTCATGCAGAGGGTGGTGTGTGTAAGGAATGAGCTGCCAGAGGAAGTGGTGGATGTTGATACAGCTATGACATTTAAAAGGCATCTGGATAGGTATATGAATAGGAGAGATTTAGAGGGATATGGGCCAAGTGCTGGCAAATGGGACTAGATTAGGCTAGGATATCTGGTTGGCCCGAAGGGGCTGTTTCTGTGCTGTAGATCTGACTCTGGCTTGCCACTAACATTTGCCATGTCTGTATGTTTAGTTTCTCTCGGGTTGTCTGTGTCAATGCCTTGATGTCACATTCCACCCACCACCACCCCCACCCACCACAGGGACGATAACCAATTCATGTCTTTTTTTTTATCAAGAAGCTGTATTGCAGGTTCAACCTGAATTTACACTTGTTTTGCTTCCCAAAATCAGACTTGCTCACTCCAGCAATATCCCAATATCCTGAAAGATATTAACTTTCACGTGGTGTTATCCAAAATTCGAAGGTGTCAGTCCTGACGTTTTTGCTTTTTCTGTCCCTGTAAGATCCTGAATCAGCACCTTCAGGAGAATTAATTTGAGGGAGTGAGAATAGAGGAAGAGAGAGAGTGTGGGATGCTTTCAATTTTGTGGAACAGCAAAAGAAAAAAATGTTCTGCAGAAAGTGGAGTAGCTTGTTCTGAATTTCTACCCTGGACTGACCGTGATGACTTTTGTAATCTCTTTTTCCAGAGTATTTGAAGATGTGAAGACTGAAGTTTAAAAATCAACAGATGAAGGGCCTATGCCTGAATCGTCGATTCTCCTGCTGTTTGGATGCTGCCTGACCTGCTGTGCTGTTCCAGCACCGCACTTTTCAACTCCTCTCCAGCGTCTACAGTCCCCACTTTCACATCGATGTCTGACAGTCACTCAATCCATCGGGACCTCAACGATTTTGAACCATGATTCTGTGAGAAGGAGCAAAACATTTTGGTTCCTGTTTCAGACCATTTTCAGCATTAGTGGGACTGAATGAGAGTCTCTACTGTTACAGCGCACTCTGTGTAAAGCCTGAAACAGTTATACGGCCAGGAAAGAGGAATTTACTGTGGGCAGGGGCCATACACAGGGCTGTAGCTGCGGCCATGGTGAAACCAGAGGAATCCCACACCGTGGAGAAACCATGGAAGTGTTGCGACTGCGGGAGAGGCTTCAATGCCCCATCTGTCCTGGAGATTCATCGGCGAAGTCACACCGGGGAAAGGCCATTCTCCTGCCCCGAGTGTGGGAAAGGCTTTACTTGCTCCTCCCACCTGCTGGACCACCGCCGAGTCCACACTGGGGAGAAGCCATTCTCCTGCCCTGAGTGTGGGAAGGGCTTCACCTACTCCTCCCACCTGCTGGCCCACCAGCGCGTCCACGCTGGGGAGAGGCCCTTCCCTTGCTCTGAATGTGGGAAGGCCTTCAGCAAATCCTCAGACCTGCTGAAGCACCAACGGGTCCACAGAGGGGAGAGGCCATTCAGCTGCCCTGAGTGCGGGAAGGCCTTCAGTGATTCCTCTACCCTGCTGAGGCACCAGTGGGTCCACACAGGGAAAAGACCGTACTCGTGCCCTGAGTGCAGGAAGGGCTTCACCCGCTCTTCTGCTCTGCTGACCCATCTGCGGGTCCACTCGGGTGAGAAGCCCTTCAGCTGCCCCGAGTGTGGGATGGCCTTCAGCAGGTCTTCCCACCTGCTGAGGCACCAGCGGGTCCACACTGGGGAGAGGCCCTTCTCCTGCCTCCAGTGCGGAAAGTGCTTTACCCAGCCCTCCAACCTGCTGACCCACCAGCGGATCCACACCTGCGAGAGACCGTTCTCCTGCCCCGAGTGCGGGAAGGCTTTTGCTGTTTCCTCTCACCTCGTGGTCCACCGGCGGGTCCACACAGGGGAGAGGCCATTCAGTTGTCCCGAGTGCGGGAAGGCCTTCAGCAATTCCTCTGCCCTGCTTCGGCACCAGCGCGTCCACACTGGAGAGAAGCCGTTCTCCTGCCCCGAGTGCGGGAAGGGCTTTACCCGCTCCTCCACACTGCTGACCCACCGGCGGGTCCACACGGGGGAGAGGCCATTCAGCTGCCCCGAGTGCAGGAAGGCCTTCAGTGATTCCTCTGCCCTGCTGAAGCACCAGCGAGTCCACACCGGGGAGAGGCCCTTCAGCTGCCCTGAGTGCGGGAAGAGGTTTACATTTTCCCGCAACTTGCGGAAGCACCAGCGGGGGCACCAGCGCTCACAACAATCAGATTCCACTGCTGACATTGCCATGAGTCCTCCCCAGGACTGATTCTCCTGACAGTGGGTGCAGTGGGAGAGTTGGTGCACTGTATTTGTTTTCCATTGGACTGCAACCTCACGGCTCAGGGGTGGCATTGTGACTCAGTGATTAGCACTGCCTCATGGCACCAGGAACCAAGGATCAATTCCACCCTTGGGGCGACTGTCTGTGTGGAGTTTGTGGAGGGTAGGAGAATGGATGAGATAAGAAACCGCTACCTTTCTTGAGACAAGTCTCCCGGAGAGAAGTTGCTGACTGACTGTCTGATCTGTTGATCCTCACAGTGCCCCATTGCCCTCAGTTAATTGGAGGAGGTCCACACGGTAGTACCGAAGCCCCTCTTTAGACAGTGGAAGGAAACCTGTGCAGACAGGGAAAACGTGCAAACTCCACACAGTTACCTGAGGCTGGAATTGAACCTGGGTCGCATATGCTGTGAGGTAGCAATGTGCCACCCCAATATGTTATAAAACTGGAATAAACCTACTAAGTTGGAAATGTGTCCATACCAAGAACTTACTGTAAATGTTTGGAAGCAAACGTCCACCGGAATTGTCTTTGGGATGGATCCAAAACTAACTTCGTTAATGATTGAAATTACTTTGACCTCTGGAACTGTCTGCCAGAGAGTGTGTTGGAGTCAGATTCAATTATGGATCATTAAACTGAAAAGGAAGGCAATTGCAGTGTTCAGTGAAGAATAGTACAAGGTACTGTAGTGGGCGGCACGGTGGCACAGTGGTTAGCACGGTGGGCGGCACGGTGGCACAGTGGAGATCCGGGTTCAATTCCCGCCTCAGGCGACTGACTGTGTGGAGTTTGCACGTTCTCCCCGTGTCTGCATGGGTTTCCTCCGGGTGCTCCGGTTTCCTCCCACAGTCCAAAGATGTGCAGGTCAGGTGAATTGGCCATACTAAATTGCCCGTAGTGTTAGGTAAGGGGTAGATGTAGGGATATGGGTGGGTTGCGCTTCGGCGGGGCGGTGTGGACTTGTTGGGCCGAAGGGCCTGTTTCCACACTGTAAGTAATCTAATCTAATATGAGTTTCCTGATTGGGGCTGTTCACTTGCTCCTGTTACCATTTCAGGTTGCTAACTTTTCGTTAGCATCCTGCACATGTTGGGATTTTTTCTCCTTTCTATATCTCCTTGAGTGACTCAGTGACAAATCTAGTTTATGAATTATTCCTATGATATCTCATGAGAGGGTTTATGATATTCACAGTGTGTCCAAGTGACGAAAAACAAACTGTTCATCTTAAATATTTGATTTTAAACAATGGAAATAAAATTAATGTTTGGAAAACACAACTTGCTGTGTAGTAAGATAATCAGAAGTAGGAATGGGAGGAAGTAATTGACCGTTGAGATGCTCTGTCTTTCATTTATCTAAATTCTCTTTCCTGCACTTGTTTTTTCATGACCTCATCTGCTGAAGTGACTACACTCCAAAAGCTTGTGATTTCAACATAAGAGCATAAGAACTAGGAGCAAGAGTCAGCCTTCCAGCCCTTCGAGTCTGCTCCACCACTCAATAAGATCATGACTAATCTTTTCGTGGACTATGCTGCACTTATCTGCGTTTTCACCATATCCTTAATTCTTTTATTTTTCAAAAACGTATCTACTGATTCTAGTGATTGCTGAAGTAATGTCAAATACTTCCCTGGGCAAGGAATTCAATAGATTAACAACCCTCTGGGTGAAGAAGTTTCTTCTCAGTTCAGTTTTAAACCTGCTTCCTCTAATCTTGAGGCCATGCGCTTTTATCCTAGTCTCACCTACCAATGCAACATCCTACTTCTATTTCTTTCATAATGTAATATATTTCTGTAAGATCCCCTCCAAACAAACCTGCTGGACTATAACCTGGTGTCATGTGACTTATGACTAAAAAATTTGTTATTATGCATCCTCATAGGTGTGGGATTTCAGGGCTCGAAGATAGGGACACTACCACTGCGCCATAAAAAAAAACCTCTGCAGCAAATAGGCCTTCTTCTATTGAATGAATGGGCAGAGATTCCTTCTCAACATGGGATACAAATATTATACCCTCAGAGCCCATTACACTAAATTGAGCCCTCTTCAGTTGAATGAATGGATGCGGAGGTGCCACAGTTGAATTGGTTGATAACGTTAAAAATCACATCTTCCCCCTGAATATGTGACACTACCGCTAAAGCCCCAGAGCCCGTTGCAGTAAATTGGGTCATCTGCTGTTGAATGAATGAACGGGAATGAAAAGGGCGGATACACTGATGTGGTTGTGAAATTCCCAACCAATCCCAAAGCTTGTGGTCGGTACCGACTAATCGGAGAGAGAGATTACAGAAGGTTGGACCAACACGACACGGAATGCCAGCTGCCATTGGTCAGGTGGAGTAAGGTGCGCTCTGATTGGAGGGGACGCGGATGACGAGCGTCACTGAAGGAGGAGACGGTAAGAAGAAGAAAAACAAAGATGGCGGCGCGAGGCTGCGGTTTTCTCATCGACTCAGCGGGCGGTTTCTGACGGAGGGAGGGGGCAGACAGGCATCGTTTACCTCAGAAAATACCTTTAAAATACATTTCAAATTAAAGTCGGACCTTTTCAAACAAAAGTTGTGAAGAAAAGGAGACAGTCCCCGGTGGGGTTTATTGTTTATTTGTGTATAATTCCCGGGGCCCGGGAAGGGGGAGGTGACGGTTACCGGGTGAACGAGAAAACAAATTTAAAATGTCGGCGGTGGAGGAGAGAGAGCCGGCGCCCGCGGCTTCTTCGGCGGCGGCCGGAGCCCAGGAGCTCAACAACCCCCCGGAGCTGGAGGAAGGTCCGAGCTCCAAGAAGCGGGGGGTCCGGCTGGAGGCTGGATTTGCTCAAGGCTTGTATCTATTAACTTATTTAAATGGTACCTACTGTATGGGGCTATGGTTTACATTAAAACCGGAGGGTCATGTCAGAGTGTTTGTTTATAGTGAGCAGTTGTAGTTGGTAAAATACACTCCCTGGAGGAGCACCTTCTATGATGCTGCATTTCTTGCCTTCTGCCCTTCCCCCATTTGTTATCTCCCATTTGATTTTACATTTTATTTGGTCAAATTTAATTTCATATTAATGAGACTTGGTATTCACTGTGTGTTATTAATTTGTTTGTTGGATTATTGTAAGAAAAAATTAATGGTGTAATTTCATTTCTGATGTTAGAGTTTGACATTGAATGTGCAGATGTGAATATCAGTAAGTTGTGAAAATAAATCAAGAACTTGTGGTTCTGACAAAAAAAGCAGTTCACTGATATTCATGGCATTGTCTCATTTGAGTCTGACCAACAAACCATTTCATGTAGTCACCCAATTTAATTAAAATTTTCTTTGACTTAATTGAAGAAAATAACCCTGGCAGGCTAAGATTTGTACAATTTGTTTATAAGATTTATTTATACGTCCCTTGCTCTCGATGTGGTCTCTGCCATATTGGGAGACTGGACACCAACTTGCAGAACATTTCAGGGAACAGCCCTGGGACACCTAAACTAAACGACCCCACTGCCTTGTTTCTGAACGCTTTAACTTCCCCTCCCAATCTGTCAAAGACACGCAAGTATTCTGCTGCCTCCCCCTTCCAGCTCTAGCTACCTGACACTTGTAGGAAGAACACCTCGTCTTCTGCCTTGGGACCCACTAACTACATGGGATCAATGTAAATTTCACCAGTTTCTTTATTTCCCCCCCACCCCATACCACACACCTTGTTCCAGATCCAGAGTTGAAAAATGTGGCGCTGGAAAAATGCCTAGAGGCCATGCCTCTAGGAATTCCCTGGCTGTTCTCTGGCATGGCACTCATCCACAGATTCTCTCAACAAACACATTGACCTGGACCCAATATACCAGCCACTGCAGCAGACAGTTGGAACTGACAACCGGAAGTGGCAGAGACAAACCACTATAAATGCTGGAGGAAACATCACAGAAGCGCTTCACAAGAGGATCCCTAGCACTGAGGATGTCACCTAGACAGGGAATGAAACGTCTGCAACAAAAATTCCCAGCTCGGCGAACAGAACCACAACAATGAGCACCCGAGTTACAAATCTTCTCACAAACTTTGAATTGAGCATTGAAGTTGGGACATCCTGTTGCAACTGTCACACATGCCACACAACACAAGGCGTGGTCCTTCTCTGACTTACCATCCCTTTGAATATCAGGGGGAAGACACCCCCTTCAATTGTAACATTCAGGAAAGATGCCTTATTTCAACAAAAATGTGCTGTGCTCACAGATGTTTGGACAGAGAAAGGGAGTTGCAGTCTGGGGTGAAGCTCAATCTTCATTCAGAGAAAGAGAGGAGCAGCAGTAGCTTCAGAAGCTCATGGTCCAACTTGCGCATTCAGACAACAGGGGGGCTCTTCTGGGAATGAAGCAATGTCTCCCCCTTTCCATTCCTTATCCTGGGAGGGAAAGAGAAGGGGGGAAGCACTGTTCACTTGCAGCAACGGGAGGCAGAGAGTATGAATCCAAGCAGGGATCAGACTCTGCAAAAGTCAGTTTCAGTCGGCTTCTTCTGGAATATCGTGTGCAATTCTGGTCTCCCTCCTATAGGCAGGATGTTGTGAAACTTGAAAGGATTCAGGGAAGAGTCACAAGGCTGTTGCCAGGGTAGGAGGGTTTGAACCACAAGGAGAGGCTGAATAAGCTGGGGCTGTTTTCCCTAGAGCATCGCAGGCTGAGTGTGTGTTTTTTAAAGAGGCTTATGAAAATTGAGGAGTGTGGATGGGGTGAATAGACAAGGTCTTTTCCCTGGGATATGGGGAGTGCAGAACTAGAGGGCATAGGTTTAGGGCGAGAGGGGAAAAATTTGAAAGGACCTTGCAGTCAACCTTTTTTTGCAGAGGGTGATGCGTGTATGGAATGAGCTGCCAGAGGAAGTGGTGGAGGCATCTGGATGGGTATATGAAAAGGAAGGGTTTAGATGGATATGGACCAAGTGATGGCAAATGGAACTAGACTAATTTTGGATATCCGGTCGGCATGGACAGGTTAGATTGAAGGATCTGTTTCTGTGCTTTATGTCTCTGACTGTATGACTGGTGAAAAGCATTGACATTCGTCGAAACATTTATGCAACAGAAAATTATAAGAGGGTAAAGATAAACCTCACGTCATTGATCAATGAATCCTGGTGTGGTATGGCTGTATTTCCAGTAATAGTCAGTATGGCATGGAAGGAGTCCAAAACGACGGCTTCTTTTACAGAAACTCACACGTAAATCCGAGTCTTCTGGGAATCTAAGACAACCGTGCGTTAATATAAGACAGATAAGTCTGGGGTATATGGTACATATTTGATGGAATGTTTATGGCTCTAAAAGCCTGATTTTCAGTGTTTCTGGGCTCATAATATTGCACTGAAGCATATTGTATATCTTCAGTAAGAACGTCAATACCGCATGATAGATGTCCATTCAGCAACTTGAGTGGACTCTTCATGGAGTATGCAATCCAACACATTACCCTGCTGTATACATTTACATAAAGATCAGCACAAAGATCTTGGGTATTAAGAGAGGAAAGAATGTCCCACAGAAACTAGAATTGTGTGTTCTGATTTTCTATTGTGGACTGACAGCAATGACCTTTGCAATCTATTTCCACAGGAATATTACAAGAGAAGAATTTGGAGGCAGAAATCTCAGACCAAACATCACATCGAAGTCTGACAGTCGCTTGATTCACCAGGACTTGGATATTGATGGCCTTGAAAACAAAGGGGAGAAGGTCTGTCTGCTTAGTTAGGTTTTGAACGTCAGTGTGACTGGAAACTCAGAGTCTCACATACCCACACACCAGAGCAGTGACTGGAACATGCTTTACAGACTGAATGAGAGTGTTCCAATTACCAGTCCACCAGTAACACCACACCTGTGCTGTAAGTGTGAGCGAGTTTCAACTGATTGTTGAACCTGGAGAAATAAGAGGACACCTGCACCATGGAGAAATCATGAAAATGCAGGGAGTGTAGGAACGGTTTCCCTTCCCCACCTGCCCGATATTCATCAGCATTTATATACCGGGCAGCGGCCATTCACCTGCATTCAGCACAGGAAAGGCTTCATTCAGTCGCATCACCTCCTGGTCCACATTGGGGAGAAACTGCTCATCTGCCCTGTATGCTGAAGCAGATGAAGGACATTTTTTTTAATCCTGGATGGAGCATACTGCAGGTATACCTGAAATAGATACATTTGTCTCTGTCCCATTGAATCTCCAGCACATGGCCAGGCTGGGCTGCTCAATTGGTGTCTCAGTGTTTATTCTCCATCTGAGCCTCCATCTACCCCTCTTCATTGCTCCCCCATCTCCCCTCCATCAGCATAAAGATATCCCCCACTTTTCGAAAGTTCACTTTACACTACTTCACTTTTACAAAAGACCTACATTAATACCTGTTCTCACAAACCGAAAGCAATTCGAAGAGGATTGTCGCTTTTACAAAGAAAGGCATAATATAAATTAATTCATGGTAACTGCTTCTTCGCTTTAGGCCATTTTAGCTTATGAAAGGAACACTCTACTTTCAAATAGTGGGGGAAAGCTGTATCAATACAATACAGCACAGTCACAGGCCCTTCTCACTTGGTTTAGGCACACACACCCCCTCAAGCCTGTACTAATTCTTAATCCTTACTTAGACCTGCAATTTATTGCCCATGTGTGGTTTCTGTTCCTCTGTTCACCTCCCCTTCATGTGTCTATCAAGATACACCTTAAACATTGTTAAGGTGCCTGCTTCCACTACCTCCACTGGCAGTGCGTTCCAGAAACCCACCACCCCTCTGTATAAATTCCCCACCCCCACCACTTGTCCCCCAAACAGTCCCCCTCTTTTAGTTGACCTTTCCACTTTGGAGGGAAAAAACGCCTCTGACTATCATAGAATCCCTCCAGCGTGGAAACAGACAATTCAGCCCAACAAGTCAACACCGGCCCTCCAAAGATTAACATATAGAGACCCGTTCCCTTACCCCTGTGATCTACATTTACTCTTGACTAATGCACCGAACTTAAACATCCCAGAAAATTGGGGCAATTTACATACAGACAATCCAACTGAACCTGCCTCTCCTTGGACACTATGGGTAATTTAGCTTCAGTAATCCACCCTAACCTATACACGTTTGGATTGTAGGAGGAAGCCGGAGCACCTGGAGCAAACCCACACAGATATGGGAGGTGGGGTGCAGGGACAATGTGCCAACTCCACACAGATAGTTGCCTGAGACTAAAATCGAACGCAGGTCCCTGGCACTGTGAGGCGTCAGTGCGAACCACTGAGCTACCCTGCCACCCCTGTCCAGCCAATCTGTGTGTCTCATCATTTTGTCGAGGTCTCCTCTCAGCCTCTGTTTTTCCAAACAAAACAATCTAGGTTTATGCCTCCTCTGCTCATAACGAGAGCCCTCCAGACTAGACAATGTCCTGGTGAACCTTGTCTGTACCCTTTGCCAGACCACCCACATCCTTCCAGTAGCACAGTGACCAGAACTGCACACTATATTCTGAATGTGGCCATAATAAACAGCTGTTCCGTAACTCTTACACTCAAGGAAGTGTGCTGTGTGCTTTTTTGACCACCGTGCTCACCTGCATTACCACTTCCACGGATCTATATGCCAAGATCTCTCTGTATGCTAGTGCTCCTATGTGTTCTGCCATTTATCATACAATTCTTATATTTCCTTCATCTCTATCGAGCTTCACCTTAACTGTCTTTCTCTCCTTCTCATCCCTCCACTCATCAGCATATCATAAGACCATAGCAGCAGAAATTAGGCCATTCAGCCCATTGAGTCTGCTTCGCCATTCAATTATGACTGATAAGTTTCTCAACCCCATTCTCTCCCTTAACCCTTGATCCTCACGAACCTATCTATCTCCATCTTAAATATATTCAGTAACCTGGCCTCCACAGCCTTGTGGCAGTGAATTCCATAGACTCACCACACTCTGGCTGAAGGAGCCTCTCTTCCCTCTGTTCTAAAGGGTCTTCCCTTGACGCGAAGGCTGAGCCCTCAGGTTCTAGTCTCTCCTACCAATGGAAACACCTTCCCAACATCCACACCGTTCATTATTTTGTAGGTTTCAATTAGATTCCCTCTCATCCTTCTGAACTCCATGAAGTATAAACCTAGAGTCCTCTAATGTTCTTCATATGTTAAATTTTTCATTCCTGGACCATTCTTGTGAACCTCCTCCGAACATGTTCCAGGGCCAGTACATCCTTCCTGAGATATGGGGCCCAAATCTACATACAGTACTCTAATTGTGGGCTGACCGGAGCCTTACAGAGCCTCAGAAGTACATCCCTGCATTTATATTCAAGTCTGATCAAAATAAATGCCATCATTGCATTTGCCTCTCCAACTACTGACTCAACCTGTAAGTTTACCTTGAGAGAATCCTGGAGTAGAACTCCATAGTCCCTTTGCACATCAGATTTCTGAATTTTCTCCCCATAATCCTTCTGTTCCAGAGTAGCAGCAGAGATTTCCAGACACCTCGATTGTTTTCAGGGATACCAAGGGATCTTGGGAATTGCCAGTATCTCAGGAGGAGGCAGAGGGGAATGTGGTGTGGTCCTGTAAACTGCAGAACTTTCCAACTCCCCGAGTTAGCAGGAACTCTTTCTGGACCAAGAAACAAAAGGGCCACTGAGAAACTGCTACATCAGGAGGCAGAAATTAGGCCATTCAGCCCATTGAATGTTGGAGCAGACTCAATCATTCTTAAGTATCAAGGGTTACAGGGAGAATTGGGTTGAGAAACGTATCAGCCACGATTGAATAGTAGAGCAGACCCAATGGGCTGAATGGCCTAATTTCTGGGAGTTAACCATCCCTGGGAAGAAGGACGCAAAACAACAAGCTGTTTCCTGGGACAGATGAGCGAAGTGTTTAATAAGCTCATGATAAAAGGACAATTAAGTTTGTCTGTGGAAGGAAGGCCCTGACGTAAAGGAGTTTTTTGCAGGAAACGCTGTATCAAACAAACCACTAAACCTCGAGGATAAGAAGGTAAGCTACAGACCGGAGATCTCCAGAAGTATGGGGAGGTGGTGTTAGAATCTAAAGAAGCATCACATCACAGATTTGAAAGCGAGGAATCTCCACCAGAATTCAACTCCAGAATGATGTAGCAGCAGTACTTGGAAGAAGAATGCTGCACTGAATCCCTGGACACTTCCAGAGACAGATACTGTTGGGGGAAACTCAGTTAAATTCTGCCATCAATTGGGTGATAGCCAAGTTGTGAGTGAGGTTGAACTTGGTTACATAGAAGAATACAGCGCAGTACAGGCCCTTTGGCCCTCGATGTTGCGCCGATCCAAGCCCACCTAACCTACACTAATCCACTATCCTCCATATGCCTATCCAATGCCTGCTTAAATGCCCATAAAGAGGGAGAGTCCACCACTGCTACTGGCAGGGCATTTCATGAACTCACTATTCACTGAGTAAAGAATCTACCCCTAACATCTGTCCTACACCGATCACCCCTTAATTTAAAGCTATGCCCCCTTGTAATAGCTGACTCCATACGTGGAAAAAGGTTCTCATGGTCAACCCTATCTAAACCTCTAATCATCTTGTACACCTCTATCAAGTCACCCCTAAACCTTCTTTTCTCCAATGAAAACTTGAGGAGTTTTATTTTTGGTTGCTCCATACAATAAAGTGTTAATCATTGTTTCAGCAGTTAATTGTGTGCAGTTTCTGAGTTAAGAGCCAAATTAAGACGATTCACCCACAACCACAGTGAGAGGCTGGGATTCATGTTGACTCCATTGCATTCAGCACTACATTACGTCAATACTTTTATAAAGCAAAGGCTGACAGCCACACCTATCTCAAAGAGAAACACCCAGAGGAGCGTGTCACCCAATAATCTGTAAAATTAGCATGAACAGTGGTGTAACCTGCTCTAGTGATAAGAATAAATCCCCAACACTTTAAAATCAACAATCAGCAATTTATTTATCCAACTCTCACGGTGAACAAATGAACAAAAGTATTAACATACTGGATACAGGCCAGGAGCAGATGGGTGGCACTAGTTTAGTTAGGGATCATGGACTGGTTGGTCTGAAGGGTCTGTTTCCAGGCTGCATGACTCCATAGCACGGAATGAATGAGGATCCATCCCAAAGATGATAAAGGTTTCAAGCACCACCTTAGGCAAATGTGTGGACACCCCTCCAGATAACTGAGGGCAGTGGGACACTGAGGGTCAGTAGATCAGTCAGCCAGCCAGTTCTCTCCAGGAGACTTGTCTCTCAAGAAAGGAAGTGTTTTCCTGCCCCATCAGCCAGATTATCCAGTTTGGATTAGGTCCTATATTTCCAACAAAATAGGTAGACAGGGCAGTGTCTATAACAAATATGTTATTCAACTTGGAAGCGTGCTGAAGACATTTTCAAGGATGTTACCAGGATTCAAGGGTCTGTGTAAAAGGGAGAGGTTGGACAAGCTAAGATATTTTTATTTAGAGCATTAAGAGTCTGAGAGAGGCCCTTAGAGAAGTGAAGAGATCATGAGAGGGTGAATGCACGGGGTTGGGGAAGTGAGGGCTAGAGGGCATCAGTTTAAGGTTAGAGGAAAAAAAGAATAAAAGGGAATGTGAGGGGCAACATTTCTTTTCACGCAGACGGTGGTACACATATGGAATGAGATGCCAGCGGAAGTGGTTGAGGTGGGTACATTAACAACATTTAAAAGGCATTTGGGCAAATACGTGGATAGGAAAGGTATGGTAGGAAATGGGCCAACTGCAGGGAAATGGGCTTAGTGTTGATGGACAGTTTGGTCGGTGTGGACCATGTTGGGCCGAAGGGCCTGTCTCCTGCTGTAGGACTCTATGACTTGCATCTCTTTGTTGGTCAGACAGTTTTGAGTTTCCAAATGGAACATCTCACAATCAGGCCGAATAAAATCCAATCTCATTCGTCAACTCTGATGCGGAGGTGCAGGTGTTGAATTGGGGTGGACAAGGTCAGAAGTCACACGGCACCAGATGAAGTGATGAAGGAGCAGCACTCATGAAAGAGCAATGCTCCTAAAGCTTGTGATTTCAAATAAACTTGTTGCACTGTAACATGGTGTCGTGTCACTTCTGACTTCTTCAACTCAAACTTGATGGGATACTTTGTCCAACTCGGCATATTTTATCAAGATTGCTTGGAGGAATTCTTTTTTTTAAAGATGAGATTCCCTACAGTATGGAAACAGGTCCTTTCGCCCAACAAGTCCACATTGGCCCTCCGCAGAGTAACCCAGCCATTCCCCTATCTCTATTCCTCTACATTTACCCCAACTAATGCACCACACCTACACATCCCTGAACACTATGGGACAATTTAGATGGGCCAATTCATCCTAACCTGCACACCTTTAGACCAGGGGAAGGAAACCAGAGCACTCAGAGGTAACCCATACAGACGTGGGGCGTGCAATGTGAAAGCTACACACAGACTGTCTCCCCAAGGGTGGAATTGAACCCAGGTCAGCATCGTGAGGCAGTGGTACTAACCACAGAGTCACCATGCCACCCCTGAGCCACGTAGGTGGGCTTGGTGGGGGTGAGTCCAGCACAAAACACAAAAGCTCAATGCACCCACTGTCAAAATGGGCAGGAGGTTCAGCCCTGGGGGTGACCCACTGCAGCGTCACTGGTGGAATCTGATTGTTGGATGCACTGGTGCCCCCGTTGGTGCCTCCGCAAGTTGCAGGACAATGTGAACCTCCGCCCGCAGTCGGGGCAGGCAAACGGCCTCTCCCCGGTGTGGACCCATTGATGGGCCAGCAGTTTGGAGGAGTGGGTGAACCCCTTCCCGCACTCGGGGCAGCTGAATGGCCTTTCCCTGGTGTGGACCCACCGGTGGGACAACAGGTCAGAGGAATTGTTGAAGGCCTTACCACACTCAGTGCAGGTGAAGGGCCTCTCTCCCGTGTGGATTCTCCGGTGTCTCAGTAGGTCGGAGGAATTGCTGAAGGCCTTCCTGCACTCTGGGCAGCTGAAGGGCCTCTCCCCCGTGTGGACCCGCTGATGGGCCAGCAGGTTGGAGGACTTACTGAAGGCCTTCCCACACTCTGGGCAGCTAAAGGGCCGCTCCCCCGTGTGGACCCGCTGATGGACCAGCAGGGAGGAGGAATTGCTGAAGGCCTTCCCACACTCTGGGCAGCTGAATGTCCTCTCCCCTGTGTGGACCCGCCGGTGCGTCAGCAGGTTGGAGGAATTGCTGAAGGCTTTCCCGCACTCATGGCAAATAAAGAGCCTCTCCCCTGCGTGGAATCGCTGGTGGGTCTGGAGGTTGTCCACCCAAGTGAATCCTTTCCTGCACATGGAGCAGTAAAACTTCCTCTCACTAGTGTTTATATGCTGGTGGGCCAGCAGGACACAGGAGCAAGTAAAGCCCTTTGCCCGCTTGGGGCAGGAGAACGGCCTCTTCCCAGTGTGATTGCACTGATGAGCCGCCAGGACAGGTGGGACATGGAAGCCCTTCCCGCAGTCGCCACAACTCCATGGTTTCTCAACAGGGCGTGTTTCCTCGGGTTTCTCCATGGCCGAAGCTTCAGCTGCACACACACATGTACAACCCTGCCATGAATTCTTCTTTCCAGGCAGTAGAGTTGTTTCAGGCTCCACACTCAGTACGCTGCAATAGTAGGGTCTTTCAACCAGTGCCCCCGTACTCAAACTGGAACCAAAAAGAAAGCTTTGCTCCTTCTCACAGAATCATAGTTAAAAATTGTTGCGGTCCTGATGGATTGAGTAACTATCAGACATTGATGTGAAAGTGAGGACTGGAGACGCTGGAGAGTCAGAGTCAAAAACTGCGTCGCTGGAAAAGGGCAGCACGGCAAGCAGCATCAGAGAAGCAGGAGAATCAACATTTTGGACATAAGCCCTTTATCTGTTGACTTGAAACTTCTGTCTTCAGATAGTCTGTAAGAAAAGATTACAAAAGTCATCACTGCCAGTCCAGTTTTTTTTATAGATATTTTTATTAGAAATTTAACATTTTAACAAGTTTACAAAAATAAACAAAACTCTCAGATATAAACATTGATATACAATTAACTCAAATATACAATAGTCAAAATTTAACAAAAAACAGAAAAAAAACGAAAAAGAAGAAGAAAAAACAAACAAAACTCAACTATCTACTAATCTAACCTACAACTAACCAGAGTGTATATTTAAGTCTCTTCCACGCTCGGAATGTATTAACATCAGATGTAATAAAACCCGTATTCGTGCGGGATTCCTCCCCCGAGGGGCCCCGGACCAGCCAGGTTTGTAATCTCAATTAAATAAAAGCCCTTGTTAGGATAGCCAAAATATCTGTATTTGTGTAATTCAAAAAGGGCTGCCATATTTTATAAAATAATTCAGTCTTTCGGTGCACCATATTTGTAAGGAAGTCAAGGGGAATACATTCCATAATTAATCTGTGCCAATTTGAAAGTCCAGGGTGGCCCTCAGCCGCCCAGTTCACCAAAATATTTTTCCTTGCACGAAAGAAAGAATAGAAAATAGTCTCTTCCCGTAGGTGTCCAGGGAGGGAAGGTTCGAAAAGCCCAAGAGGAGAGATACAGGGTCCACTTTAATTTCCGTTCCAAAAATTTCTGTCAGGGTACTTGCTACTTTAGTCCAATATCTACGGATCTTATGACAGGTCCATAGGCAATGTATAAGAGTGCCCACCTCTATTTTGCATTGAGGACACATTGGAGATGCTCCTGCCTTAAATTTTGCCAATCGAAACGGTGCTATATGGGCCCTATGAAGTATCTTCAGCTGGATAGCCTGGGTTCTGTTACAAATAGTAATTCTTCTAGCATTTTCCCAAATATCATTCCACGTTTCTATAGAGATTTCTAGTCCCAAATCCTGATCCCATGTTTTAAGCAGATTATCCATATCTCCCGATACTTCATCATGTAGTAAATGATAAATATTACTGACGGAAGATACCCCCACTGGTCGTAGGACACTACATTCTCTATCTGATTTATAAAGACTATCTAATAACGTGGTCTTCTTCTGGATATAATCTCGAATTTGGAAGTATCAAAAGAGGTCTCCATTAGGTAATCCGAATTTCAAAAGACATCAGGACCTCATCTTTAAATAGATCCCCTAAATATGAGATACCCCTGGATCTCCAGAGTTTAAAAGTGGCATCTGTAAACCCCGGTTGGAATCCCCATGCTCCCACTATCGGTGCATAGGGGGATGTTTTATGTGAATTGCCCTCATTTTGCTGCATTATATTTCAAGTACTGCCAGTCCAGTTAAGAATGAGATATCAAGGCATTGACACTGACACCAGAGAGAAACTGTACATATAGATGTGGCAAATGTTAGTGGCAAGCCAGAGTGATAGAGATATGTAGCACAGAAACAGACCCTTCGGTCTAATTCATGCGTGCCAACTAGATAACCTAACCTAATCTCGGCTGATTTGTCAGCATTTGGCCCATATCGTCTAAACCCTTCCTAATCGTATACCCATCCAGATGCCTTTTAATGTCATAATTGTACCAGCACCCACCACTTCCTCTGACAGCTCTTTCCTTAAACATGCCACTTTCTGCATGAAAGACTTATCCCTTAGGTTCCTTTGTTGAGTTCTTTTGCTTGAGTTTCTTACACTGTAATACGCCAACTTCTGTGAACAACCAAACTTTATTAAGTACAGTACAAGCTGTGGAGAAACTCTTAACACTCTTCGCAATGCTGGTACACAACAGTACCAAAAAAAACAAACCCCTTAAACAAAGTAAAACTGAAACAGAGGCTTACAGTTGAAGTTAGAAGGGCAGAAGGAGACAGTGTTAGCAGCCTTTCTCCACATAGTCCACTGCTTAACTCACCCAAACGAGACTTCAGATTTCAGGACTGACCACTCCCCTTTCATTGTACAGGTCACTTCTAAAACATAAAAGCTTTGGCCTCAAGTCTCATCTGTTCACATATAACCAAAAATGCCTCCCAATACTGTTTTTCATCTCGGTACTAAACCAGTCACTTCGGAGCCCGGGGTTTTTTACCACCCCTCTGAAAAAAAACCAAGGACACAGCATCCTTGAGAAGAAGGACAAGCTTTTAGTAAAAAGGACCAGCTTTGTGACTGACGGATATAGGCCAAACACTGGCAGATGGGATTAGATGACTTTGAGAACATAGCATGGAGTAGTTGGACTGAAGGGACTGTTTCGGTGCTGTTTGACTCGGTAACTGTTCTGCAATGGTCTAAAAACCATTTCCTTGCCTTCCCCCATAAACATCCACTTCTTTGTTGTTCCAAAATCAGATGAACTCAGCCTTGAATATATTCAATGATCCCATAACTGCAGGATGACATCCCCACTTCTGAACTCAATTCCTCTTGCTAAGATAACACCTGCTTTGCTCATTGCTTGCTGCACCAATCTCACAACTGACATTGACTGGTATGGAAGGACGCTGAGGCCCCTTTATACACATTCCTGATGAAGGGCTCATGCCTGTAACGCTGACTTTCCTGCTCCTCGGATGCTGTCTCATCTGCTGTGCTTTTCGAGCACCACACTTTTTGACTCTGATCTCCAACATTTGCGGTCCTCACTTTCTCCACATCCCAATATATCACCATTTAAACAATGCATCTCCTTTCTGCTTTCCCTCCCCACCCCCCACAGGGAGTGCTATCACTTCACATCGTGGTACTGCATTTTCCATGAGTTTGCCAACTGAGACACAGACCTGGCCCAACTTTTCCAGAATCTGTCCCCTCCATAAATTGAGATTGAGAGAGAGACACACACAATAGGGTATCTCTGATTAGCAGGAGGACCACGCTCCTTCCGGTCCTCCAGGGCTTCCTATTGGCTCAACAAAAGATCACGTGCAGTTTCCGCGGACAGCCAGGAGCACGCGCAGATTTTGCTGACACCGGCGAACATGCGCAGTGTGTGTTGTCACCGAGGAGCATGCGCAAGATGCTCTGTGACGTTGCTGGTGTTACCGACAGGTTTTGTGCCCAAATGACACTCGGAGACAAGAAAGGCTGGAGCGACATTTTATATTTATCCTGCGGCTCCACATTTTATTCCTTTTGCATTTTATTTGACTACTCATCTTTTCCTCAGGGTAGGGGACTCCCAAACTGGAGGGCATAGGTTGAAGGTGAGAGGGGAAAGATTTAAAAGGGACCTAAGGAGTAGAAAAAAAGTGTGAAAGTTAATTCCCCTCAAGTGCCCTCTCCAAACCTGCACATCTTTGGATTGTGGGGAGAAACCGGAGCACCCAAAGGAATCCCACGCAGACATGGGGAGAAGGTGCAAACTCCACTCAGACAGTTGCCCGAGACTGGGATCAAACCCGGGTCCCGAGCGCTATAAGGCAGCAGTGCTTACCACTGAGCCTGTTCAGAAAAAGCAGCAATTGATTTATATTAGGGTGAGAGGGGAAAGGATTAAAAGGGACCTAAAGGGCAGCGGGTGGTGCGTGGATTGAATGAACTCCCAGAGGAAGTGGTAGAGGCTGGTACAACTACAATATTCAAAAGGCATCTGGATGGGTATATGAACAGGAAGGTTTGGAGGGATATGGGCCAGGAGCTGGCAAATGGGCCAAGATTAATTTAGGATATCCGATTGGCACGGAACAAACAGTTTGTTTCCATGCTCCACTACTCTATTTCTACATAGTCAGAACTGTTATGACACTGACCGCACCCCCCCCCCCCCCCCCCACTAATTTAAACCCAAAAAAGATTTACCCCATGTGATAATGTGAAAATTCAAGAGGTAAGGAACTGTTTCTAAAAGTCACTATTTAAAGTTTTATTTAATGATCTAGGACACTAACTTGCAAGTGTTTAAATCTGCTGGGATTTTTCGTACCGCCAAATCCATTCAAATCTTCTAAATCAGTTTAAGTCTCGGACGAAAGGCTTCAAATTTTAAAACATTGCGTGCAACCTCCCCCACCTAATTTAAACCAGCAACATAGAGAAGGTTTAACCCATGCGGTAATCTGTGAAAATTCAAGAACCAAGAAACTATTCCCAAAGGTCAGTATTTAAAGTAAAAATTAACAACTTTATTTATTAAAGTCTAACGGAGAATAATTAATTAACAACTATTTACAACTCCTGTCTCTAACCTATCTTCTACCTTCCCCTGTATGATACCAGTCCAATAAAAACCCTGATTAAGCTTTACCGAAAGATTCAAACTTCAAAACCAGCCAGCTGTTAAATCTTCTCTTTGTACCTTCCTCTGTAGATTTGCTCTCCAGGTCGGTGTCGATGTTTTTTCTCTGTGCAGACTCCTTCTCTGGACAGATACCTCTCAGGAGTTCTCACTAGCAGCCTACATTTGTTGGTCTTTTGACAGTTCTCCTGTAACTGTTCAACTTTTTTTTTGATTTTGTACTCCAAAGCATCAAATCATTTCATTGGTGTTAATATTAGATTAGATTAAATTCCCTACAGTGCGGAACCAGGCCCTTCGGCCCAACCAGTCCACACCGACCCTCCGAAGAGTAACCCACCCAGACCCATTTCCCTCTGACGAATGCACCTAACACTACGGGCAATATAGCATAGCCACTTCACCTGACCTGCACATCTTTGGATTGTGGGAGGAAACTGGAGCACCCAGAGCAAACCCACGCAGAAACGGGGAGAATGTGCAAACTCCACACAGTCAGTCACCCAAGGCTGGAATCGACCCTGGTGGTGTGAGGCAACAGTGCTAACCAATATTCTCAAAATACTAAATTCAAACTTGATTGGAATTCAGTATTTTGGGGCAAGATTTAAATCGATTGGCCAAAATTGAGTATGTTTTGTCTCCAGGCAACCCAGCTACTGAGTTGTTCGACCAAATGTTAAATTATTACCTTGTTCAGAACGTTTGGTGCTATGTCAGGTGGTTCTGCTCGCTTTTCAACTCTCTTGAAGGTAGAATACACCTCTACACCTTCTAACAGAACCAAATTTTCAAGACTAGGGTTCGGCCATTCACCCCTAACAGGAGAAAGTGAGTACTGCAGATGCTGGAGATTAGAGTCAAGAATGTGGTGCTGGAAAAGCACAGGTCAGGCAACATCCGAGGAGTAGGAAAATTGACATTTCGGGCAAAAGCCTCATTCACCCCGAACAGCCTGTCCTCAACTGCACATAGTTCAAAGCAAGTTTGAGTAAGATGGCTGCAGCTTTGTCTTAATATAAAATTGAACATGCGTTCAAACTTTAATGCTATTTCTGAATATATTATTTTAGCTATTCTCAATTTGAAAGATCAGCCATTTCTCGTGCACCCCCATCTCCCAGGCAGTGTCATCACCAACCATTCTCTCTCTCTCTTCTGAGAAGAGCTTGATACAGCGATCAAAGAGAGCTCGAGGCATGAGAAAGTTTAGTGGGAGTTGGAAGAGATACAGAATGGACAGGGTGACAGAGTGTGGGGGCCATTGAGAGACTGGGGGGAACAGAGGGTGGTGGGGGCGGAAAGGAAAGACTCGGGGGTCAAAGGGTGGAGGAAGAGAATGAGGGGGAGAGAGAGAGAAAATGGGGGGCAGAGAGTTGCGAGATGAGAGAGAATGGATGGGGGCAGTGGGTGGGGAGAGAGACAGCACAATTCCCACCTTCCCCAGGACTGGGGCAGTGTCCCATGAACTGGAACCTACTCCTCCCACAGCAATCATTTCTCAATCCACATATGGCTAAAGCAGAAGATTTATATAGTCCCTGCAGGCCATTTCACCTATCAAATTCACACCGACCTTCCACACAGCATCCCACCCAGACTCATCCACTTACCCTACAGCCCTGCAGTTCCCCATGGCTAACCCACTCTAACCTGCACATCCCTGGACACTTCAGCACAGCCGATCCATCCGAAACTGCAGTTCCATGGACTGTGGGAGGATACCGGAGCACCCAGAGGTAACCCGCGCAGACAGAAGAGGGAGAACATACCAAATTTCACACAGACAGTCATGAGAAGGTGGAATCAAATCGCTTCTAACAATTCTCCCACACCTGCAAAACCATGAGCACTATGGGTAATTTAGCAGGGCCAACCCACCCTAACCTGGGCAAAGATAAAAGTCACATGACGCCAGTCCAACAGGTTTATTTGGAAGCACTAGCTTTCGGAGCACTGCTCCTTCATCAGGTTGTTGAGGAGTATAAGATCATAAGACACTGAGTTTACAGCAAAACATTACAGAGTCATGCCACTGAAATGATACATTGAAGAAACCTGGATTGTAAAGTCTTTCATCTTTTAGAATGAGTTGCTGGTGTCATTAATATGTAAATCCCAGAACTTCTTCTAAGGCTCAAGATAACTTAAGGTTTTATAAGAAAAGATGACAACTCAGCTCAGACAATGCATTAAAGGTGTGAGGCCAGAGTCTGTCTGTATCGCAGGTTTTGAGTCAGACTGGTTCTATTTCCAAAGTGGAATGTATAAAATATTCCATGTATTGTCTGCCTGCAGATTGTGCATCTTTTGAGCAAAATAGATGGTATCTGCAAATACAAATTCACCCCATAGACCTCGGTGTGTGTGTGTTTGCGCGCACACACACACGAGAGAGAGAAAAAGTCTAGTTCCATTCTGTATATCTCTATGTCTATTACAGAACAGATGCTTTATTTCTGTTGATGTAAATATTGTTATAAATCATAGCTGGGTACTAATATTTCGATGTAAGGGAGAGAGAATTCTTCAATTAGGGCACTATAAGAATCCTGGCAGACCCCTATTTCTAGTTTACTTGCCAATGAACAGACACAAGCACCTATTTAATTCTAACTTTTCACTTTTTTTGTTATATTTTCTGGTATGATACTTTGTGTCTGGATGGTTTACAGGCTGGGAGATTGTAGGTTGGACTTTGATTGACTGAATGATTTATTATTCCGGAAGGTGTCAAAGGAGGTTAAAGCTTCAGCAGAAATGAAGCAGAGCTGAGAACGGACAACAACTGTGTGGGAACAGGGAGATCAATAGAGGACAAAGAAACCAGGACCTGAAATCTGAGCTGACACCAGACTACCCTGTGATCAGTGCTTTGATTAGCAGTGTCAACCCTCAACCTTTACCTAGCTTCCCATTCGACTTGAATGCCACAACTCCCCTCAAGATTTAGGATCCAATCCTTGTCATCCTGAAGCCATGTCTCTGTAAGGAGTCCCAGATCAAAACCTGGAGTGCAGGTTCATAGTTCCTTAAAGGTAGAGTCCCAGGTAGATAGGATAGCGAAGGCAGCATTTGGTATGCTTTCCTTTATCGGTTGCAGCACTGAGTAAAGGAGTTGGGAGGTAGGTGATGTTGGAGCTCTACAGGACATTGGTGAGGCCACATTTGGAATATTGTGTGCAACTCTGGTCTCCTGCCCATAAGAAGGACGGCGTGAAACTTGAAAGGGTTCAGAAAAGATTTACCAGCATGGTGCCAGGTTTGAAAAAAAATTAGCTCTCGGGAGAGGCTGCGGCTGTTTTCACTGGAGCGTCGTAGTGAGGGATGACCTTAGAGGTTTATAAACTCATGAGAGGCATGGATAGGGTAAATAGACAAAGCCTTCTCCCTGGGGTGGGGGACTGCCGAACTAAAGGTTTTGGGCGAACGGGGAAAGACATAAAAGAGCTCTAAGGGGAGCCTTTTCACACAGAGTAGTGCATATATGAAATGACCAGCCAGAGGAAGTGGCGGAGACTGGTATAATTACAGAATTTAAAAGGCATTTGGATTGGTCTATAATAGAAGGGTTTCGAGGGATTATGGGCCCAGGGCTGGCAAACAGACGAGATTAGGATAACTGATAGGCATGGACAAATTGGACCGAAGGGTCTGTTTCTGTGCTGTACATCTCTATGACTCCAATATAAAAGGTTCAGAGGGATATAGGTTAAACACAGGCAGGTGGGTCCAGTTTAGTTTGAGAATATAGTCAGCATGGACTAGTTGGACTGAAGGGTCTGTTTCTGTAACTGACCTGTAATGGTCTTGCCTCCCCCATAACCATCACATCTTTGTTGTTCAAAAATCAGATAAACTCAGCCTTGGATATATTCAATTACGCCCAAACTGCAGGAAGGGTCCCCACTTCTGAACCCCATTCCTCTTGCTAATATACCACTCGCCTTGCTCACTACTTGCTGCACCTGTCTGACAACTTGCATTGACTGGATTAGAAGGACGCAGAGGCCCATTTGTTCATCCAGGCATCATTGCTGATGAAAGGCTCGAGCCTGAAATGTCAATTCTCCTGTATTTGCCATTGAAAACAGACCTGGGCTAACTTTTCCAGAGTCTGTCCCCTCCCTGGATTCACTTCGTTTCCCTTCAGTTCCTGCAAGTCAACAGCTCAACCCCGGAATGAAAAAGGGGTGAGAAAAGAGTGTGCTGTTCTCACAGAGGAAGGAAGTTGCAGTTGGGGTGAAGGTCAATCATCGTTCATAGAGAGAGGAACAGCAGCAGCAACTTCAAAAGTTCATTGTCCTACTTCCGCATCCAGACGATGGGTTTGCTGTGATTGGCAGGAGGACCAGTCTCCATCCGGTCCTCCAGAACTTCTCATTTGTCCATCAAAACAACGTCACGGAGTGTTTCCGCTTCTGTGTGAGCATGCGTAATGTCTTGCTGACACTGCGGAACATGTGCAGTGCGTTGCTGACACTGAGTAGCATGCGCAGTATGGAGATGTTGGTATTACTGCAGATTTTCAAAGTTAAAAATCACACAATGCTAGGTTATAGCCCAACAGGTTTACGTGGAATCACTAGTTTTCGAAGTGCTGCTCATTCATCGTTGGTTGTGGAGCAGAATCATAACACACAGACTTTATAGCAACAGGATTGCAGTGTCATGGAATGGAATATTAAACAACTTTAGCTTACCTCTACCATTTTTTAGAATGACCATGTTAGTTTTGATTCCTTCACATGTAAATCCCAGAACTTTTCAAAAGTTACGTTCTCGAGATAGCTTTTAACAATAGGTATCATCTCAATCAGAAAATGCATTGAAGGTGTTAAGTTAAAGTCTGTCTGTGTCCCAATGTTAGGTCAGACGGATTCTATTTCTATCGTGGTATTACAGAATCTTACGTGTATGAGTTTTGAGCAAAATAAAATGCGATTCTGCAAGTACAAATTCAAACCACAAACTGGGATGTGTGTGTGTGTGCAGAAGAAACCGAGTGATCATGTGTGTGTGAGAGAGTGTAATGGGGTATAAGTCTGTAAGAGGGTGTGTATGTGTGTGTGAGTGAGTGAGAGAGAGTGTAATGGGGTATAAGTCTGTGAGAGGGTGTGTGTGAGAGAGAGAGCATTTGAGAGAGCGTATTTGTATGAGAGAGAGTCTGTGTGAGTGTGTTGGTTTGGAGGAGCATGTATTTGTGTGAATGCATGTTTGTGTGTGTGTGTGAGAGAGAGAAAGAATGCATCGTATAGTGGGGTCACCTGTAGTGTGACATGAACCCAATGTCCTGGTTGAGGCCATCTCCATGGGTACAGAACTTGGCTATCAAACCCTGCTTGGCCAATTTACATTTTTGCCTGTCCTGAAGTCTGCCTTGGAGGATGGTCACCGGAAGGTCCAAGGCTGAATGTCCCAGACCGCTGTCGTGTTCCCCGACTGGGAGGGAACACTCCTGGCTGCTGATTGTTGTGCAGTGTCCATTCTTCTGTTGCTGTAGCCTCTGCTTGGTCTCACCAATATACCAAGCCTCAGGGCATCGTTGCCTGCAGCGTATGAGATAAACAACGTTGGCTGAGTCACATGAGTACCTCCTGCACTCATGGTGGGTGGTGTCCCCACGTGTAATGGTGGTAATCGTGTCAACATTCTGATCCGTCTTTCATTATCTGCCGTGACAGAGTTGTATTGTGTTGTCCTGAAGGTTTGGCAGTTTTCTGAGAACAATTATCTGTTTAAAGTTTGGCGGTTGTTTGAAGGCGAGAAGTGGAGGCGTGTGGAATGTCTTGGCGAGGTGCTCATCCTCATCAATAATGTGTTGCAGGCTGTGAAGAACATGGCGTAGTGTTTCGGCTCCTGAGAAGTACTGGACAACAAAGGGTACCATTTTGCTTGCAGCTCGTGTCTGTCTCCCAAAGGAAGTCATTACAGTTTCTTGCTGTGACACATTGGAATTGGCAGTTGATGAGTTGAACATTGTACCCCGTTCTTATGAGAGCATGCTTGTATAATTCCAAGTGTCTGCCATGTTCCTCCTCACCTGAACAGATCCTATGTATGCGAAGGGCTTGTCCAGAGGGGGTGGCTGTTTTAATATGTTTCACGAGAGAAGTGTAGCACTGTCAGGTTATCCGTGGGTTTGTGGTATAGAGAAGTGCTGAGATACCCATCCTTGATAGAGCTGCACGTGTTCAAAAATGAGACAGATACTAAAGAGTATTGTTGTTTCAGTGACTCCTCACCATGGGTCCAGAGGAAGAAATGTCATCAATTTATCTGGTGTATAGTGTTGGTTGGAGGTCCGGTGCAGAAAAGAAGCCTTGGTCGAACCTGTGCATGAAAATGTTGGCATACTGGGGTGGATGTTTGGTCCCCATGGCTGTTCCATGTGTCTGGATGAAGAACTGGTTGCCAAATATGTAAATGTTGTGGTTGAGAATGAAGCAGATGAGTTGTAGGACAGTGCTCAGAGATTGGCAGTTGTTGGTATTGAGTACTTAGGCTGTTACCGTGATGCCATCATCGTGAGGAATGCTGGTGTAGAGGACTGACACATCCACGGATTCAACTAGTCCGTGGATACTGAGCTTCTGGAAGGATTGGATCAGAAGTCTTGATGAATGCTGTCAGTTCACGGTTGTGCTCTTTGGTCAGATCAGCTGGTAGTTGCCTGTCGTGTTCCTGGTCAGTTGTTTGTACACTTCCTTGCAGATGACCATTTATTCCAAATTACTCAAAAACTGCATAAATCCATGTAAGATTCTGTAGCTCCCACTTTAGAAATAGATTCTGTCTGACCTAACATTGGGACACAGACAGACTTTAATGTCTCACCTTCAATGCATTATCTGAGCTGAGATGACACGTATTGTTAAAAGCTATCTTGAGAATGTAAGTTTAAAAAAAGTCCTGGGATTTACACATGAAGAAATCGAAACGAACATGGTCATCCGAAAAGATGCAAGCTCACCTGCACACTTTAGCACAGCTGATCCACCCTAAAGTGCAGATCTTTGGACTGTGCCAGAACACCCAGAGGTAACCAACACAGACACAAGGGGGAGAACATGCCAAAGTTCACACAGACAGTCACCCAAGGGTGGAATCAAACCCAGGCTCCTGGCGTTGGGAAGCAGCATTGCTAACCACTGAGCCACCATCCCACGCCGTGCTTTGAGGTTCTGCTTTGTCTTTGCAGCTTTTAACTTCTCATGAGCCCTCAACAGAGGCTGTGTCCTGCTGACATCGTTGGACCACACCCATTGCACCTCCCTTTCCCACTTCTCCAGCCTTGAACGCATCGGTTCCTGAATCCTGGCACCAGATTCCGATACCATCTGTGCTCCTGCTGCCAACTGCAGAGAACGGAAGCAATCCCCATCACTATTCTGTCCCTTACCTCCTCCCCGCTAATGTTGTTCTTACTCCCACCATCCCACAGTTAGCTCCTCCCTCCTGCAGCCCTCTCTCAGATCCCCTTTCCCTGCTTGACCCGGGCTCACACCCTCCTGACCCTGTGCACTGTTCCCATCAGAAGGCTCTGTACGGAGGGAAAGACCATCTCCCAGAATAAAATACATCTGATTAACTTTCCGCCTTGCCTTTCCAGCGTGTCAGCAAACTGGCTTCCAGCTCCACCTCTCTGGGGGCCGAAGGTCCTCCAAGTTGTGTCTGCCCTGGATCACATCATCCAGAGCCTTCCACCTTTTGCAAATCGAAAGACAAGCCTCACCCTGCCCTCTCCAGTGTCTATTCTGTAACAGCTTAATCATTTCAAGTGGCCGAGCAGAGACTGGTAGCCAAGTTTGGAACCCATGAGGACGGCCTTCACCAGGATCTTGGGTTCATGTTACATTACAGGTGACCCCACAACACTGTACACATTCTGTCTCTCTGTCTCTCACACACAGCCATACATTCTCACATACTCACGCAGGCACTCTCTCAGATATACGCGCTCTCTCAGATGCACACACATGTACCCACCCACACTGTCACCCACACACACATCCTCTCACAGACTTATACTCCTGCACACTCTCACTTTACCAAGCATGCACACACGCAAACACACACTCTCTCAGCCAGACTCACGTGTATGCACACACTCACTCACTCTCATGCATGCACAGATTGATAAGACCATGGGGTGAATTTGCATTTGCAGAATTATGTTTGTAGATACATTCTATTTTGCTCAAAAAGTGCACAATCTGCAGACAGTCAATCCATGTAATATTTTATAAATTCCTACTTTGGAAACAGAACCAGTATGACTCAAGACAGACTCAAACCTCACATCTTTCATGCATTGTCTGAGCTGAGATGGCAGCTCTTTGTAAAACCTTAAGTTATCTTGAGACTGTGACTCAAAAGAAGTTTTGGGATTTACATACTAATGAACTGAAACCTGCAACCCATTCTAAAGATGAAACACTTAAAAGCAGTCGAGATTTGTTCAATATATCATTTTGCTACAAATGCTGTGTCTTATGATCCTGCTGCACGAAGGAGCAACACTCCGAAAGCTAGTGCTTCCAAATAAACCTGTTGGACTATAACTGGATTTTTAACTATGTTTCTAGTGAAAACAGCCCGCCCCTCTCACTGCTGCCAGTAAACTTTACAATGCTGAGGAAACAATGAACCATCAGTCCTGAAAAATGTACAATTCTAATAATACGAGCTACACATTGACTGCTCCTTCTGATATAAGACATTGAAAGCCTCGCGCCGGAGATTGAAAGAAATTCGCAGCTTTAAAAGAAAAACCTGTTGGATCTCATAGCCTTCAATGTCTGAGTCCGACGGTAAGTTCAGGTAACTTTTGTTGGGGCCCAACTTTATTGCAGCTTCAGATCGTCCCAGCAAAAAGGTGCACAAAAAGTAGCTTTTTTTCAACACACACATACACACACACACACACTCCCCTGCATCCCACTTTCCACACTATTGGTCAGCTGAGTTGTCCCTTTGTAATTCAATCCTTGGTGCAGCCTTAGCCTGGAGGAAGTATTGCTTCATTCAGCAATTTCAACCCATCGCCTGTATGCAAAAAAGATTCTCCCCGCGCGTTTGCAGATGGGCTGTCAAGAATCAACCACACTGTTGTGGTCTAGAGTCACATATAGGCCAGACCAGGGAAAGGATGCAGCTGGGACGACTGAGTGAATCCTTTCTCACAATGGCAGGTTCCTCCCCTAAAGCATGAGTGAATCAGATTGGGGTGTTTGTTTCCCCGAAAATGGTTTCATAATGAGATTCTGAACTCCAGATTTCTGATTGGACTCCGCCATCTGCTATGGTGAGATTCAAACCCGGGAGTCCCCAGAACTGGGTTATTAATGCAGTCGGTAATGGCACTCGGCCGAAGCTCCTTCAATCCCCCTGCGATGGTAGGTGAACTCACTGATGTCTCTGCAGGTGGGAGGAGAGGGTGAAGCCCTTCCCACACAGAGAGCAAGTGAACGGTCTCTTTGATCCTCCAAGCTGAGTAAGTGGTGTGAAGTACTGTACTTTTCACGGTCACCGCACTGAATCTCCCTCATTCGGGTGTATCAGTATTCTTCCTGCCACACCAGTGTCTAAGCAGACAGAAGGAAACATTTCTTCTCGACTGGAATAGCTGCTGATATTCAAGTCCCAATGAATCAAGTGACTCTGTCAGAAGCTGATGTATCTTTTGGTTTCAGATTTCTTTCCCCATGTCTTCCTGCAAATAAAACCATGAAATAAGTCACGGTCAGTACAGTCAAATGAACATAACTTCGGTGACAATTCCTTAGATTGCCAGATACCTGCTGATCATATATTATCCATGACAGAGAAACCTGAAAGCCTTCATTCAGCAAGGTAGCATTAAGTCTATAAAGAGGAAAACTTCATTTAGGTGACAATGACCTGGAACAACCTTCCCACAAAGGTGCTGGAAATGGAGCTGAATCAAGGATATGAAAATGAAATGTCAAGGCTGCTTCAGGAAAGAAAGCCAGTAAAGTTGCCGAAAGACTTCCTGCTGACCTGTTAAATAAAAATGAATACAATAAGTACAGGATGTAATTCCACTACTATATTAGAAGGTGAAAAATCATAGCCATGCAGCGTGTACAACAGCGAATACCAGATATACACCATATGAAGCAATCATAAAATCCCTGCAGTGCAGAAAGAGGCCATTTGGCCCATCGAGCCTTCTCCGCCATTCTTGAAGCTCATGGCTGATCTATCCATCATCTCAGCTCCTCTTTCCAGCATTATCCTGACTACCCTAAATTCACCTACAATCCAAAATCCCATCGAACTGTGTCTTGAATATGCCTGCTTCTATTGCTTCCTTGGACAAAGAATTCCATAGATTCACCACTCTCCAGGAGACGTAGTCCCTCCTCCTCTGCCTTAAACCTACCCCTAATCTTGTTACCTAGTCTAACCCACCAGCAGAAACGACGAGATAGGATGGGTTTAGGTGGCAAGCTGTTCGATGGGTCAGTGTGGACTTGATGGGTTGAATGGCCTCCTTCCACACTGCAGGGCTTCTATGATTTACTGCAGTTATGTTTGCCCAGAACCACAGCTCCCAGAACCTCCCAACTTCTGCAAGTTGAAAGACAAGTCCCACCCTGCCCTCTCATATGTGTGTTATCAAACGGCTTCATCGCTTCCAGTGAATACAGCCCACACCTCCCACTGCTGCCAGTAGCCTTTACAATGCTGATGCAACAATACAATACCTGCAGTACTGAAAACCGTAAGGCTTCTGATGATACTAGTTACTGATTCACCGCTCCTTCTGATGCACAGCATTGGAAGTACATTTTTGGGGGCTGAAAGAAATGAGCAGTTTAAAACAAAAAACCCACCGAAACCCTTCTCTAGGCTTCCCACTCAGGACACTTTACTTAAAACACTTCAACCCCACATTGCAACAAATTCCCAGATTCCATCAAAATCCTGGATGTCCTCACTTACTCAGTTGCTGTTTCTCAAATTTCATTGTAGCTTCTGCTCCCAGTAAGGACAAAATATCTTTGAAAGCTGCTCTGAAAGTCCAGTCTTCACAATGACAGTTCTGCTTTCCTTCAGTCCAAATTGTCCATGCTGACCAGATATCCCAAATTAACATAGTCTCATTTGGCAGCACTTAGCCTATATCCCTCTCAATTCACCCTGTTACCAGATGCCATTTAAAATGCTGTAATTATACCAGCCTCCACCACTTCCTCTGGCAGCTCATTCCATTCTTGCATCACTCTCTGTGTGAGAAAGTTGTCCATAAGGTTCCTTTTAAATCTTTCCCCTCTCACCTCAAATCTATGCCCTCTAGCTTTGGACTTCCCTACTATGTGGAAATGTTTTTGGCTATTCTCCCTATCCATGCTCCTTATGAACTTCTATAAAGTCACCCATCAGCCTCCAATGCTCCAGGGAAAACAGCCTCGGCCTATTCAGCCTCTCCCTATAGCTCAAACCTTCCAACCTTGTAAATCTTTGCCAAACTTGTTCAAAGGTTCACAACACTTTTCCTGTAGCAGGGTAACCAGAACTGAACGCAGTATTCCAAAAGTGGCTGAATCAATGTCCAGTACAGGGGCAACATGCCCTCCCAACATCTGTACTGAAATGCACTGACCTATAAAGGCAAGCATACCAAACACCCCCTTCACTGTCCTGTCTACCTGTGACTCCACTTTCAAGAAACTATGAACCGGCACTCCAAGGTATCTTTGGTCAACAACACTCCCCATTAACTTCGCAGATCCTGCCCAGATCTGCCTTTCCAAAATCAAAATTTCAAAATGGGGTTGAGAAACGTATCAGTTGTGATTGAATGGTGGAGTAGATCTGATGGGCTGAATGGTCTAATTTCTGCACCTATGTCATATGCTCTCTTGCTGTCCTGGACACAGAATGAGAGAATTGGGAGCAGGAATAGGTCATTTGGTCTTTCCAGTCGGCACCAGCATTGAACAGTTCATAACTGGATATAAATATACCGGCATCTCGGTGGACAGGGTGGGATTTTTTTCACTGCAGCATTGGAGGTTGAGAGATGACCTTAGAGAGGATTATAAAATCTTCAGGGGTATCGATGAGGTGAACAGCAGGTATTCTTTCCCTGGGATGGGTGTTTCAAGGTGAGGGAGCGAACTTTGAAGATAAGAGGGGATATATTTTAAAAAGACACGAGGGGCACCTTTTTATGTTAAGACAGAGAATGGTTCTCATGTGGTATTAATGTCCAGAGGAGGTGGTGGATGCAGGTACAGTTACAGTGTTTAAAAGACATTTGGATAAGTGCATAGGGATGTACAGCATGGAAACAGACCCTTCAGTCCAACCCGTCCATGCCGACCAGATATCCCAACACAATCTAGTCCCACCTGCCAGAACCCGGCCATATCCCTCCACACCCTTCCTATTCATATACCCATCCAAATGCCTCTTAAATGTTGCAATTGTAACAGGAAAGGTTCAGAGAGTCTGGGCCAAACACTGGCAGATGGGACTAGTTTAGTTTCAGAACACAGTCAGCATGGACTAGTTGGACTTAATGGTTTGTTTCTGTGCTGCATGACTCTGTAACTGTTCTATACTGGTCTGAAAACCATTTTCTTACGTTCCACAATACCCATCCACTTCTTTGTTCTTCAAAGTCAAATGAACTCAGCCTTGAATACATTCAATGACTGACCTAACTGCAGGAAGACATCGCCACTTCTGAACTCAACTTCTCTTGCTGATATACCACTTGCGTTGCTGATTGCTTGCTGCTCCTGTCTGACAACTGGCAGTGACTGGTGTAGAAGGACGCTGAGGCCCTTTGTCCATCCACACATCATTCCTGATGAAAGGCTCATGCCCAAAACATTGACTCTCCTCCTCCTCAGTTGTTGACTGACCTGCTGTGGTTTTCCAGCGCCACACTTTTCAACTCTGATCTCCATCATCTCACTTTCGCCACATCTTCACATATCACCATCTAAACAATGCGCCTCCTCTCTGCGTTTTTTCACATCAAAGGCTGTACATTGTGTCACTGCATTTGCCATGTGTTTGCAAATGGAGACACAGACCTGGATCAACCTGGATCTGTCCCCCCGCCGACCACCCCCACCACCGATTCACTCTTTCCTTTCAGCTGCTGCAAGTTAACAATTGAACCCCAGAATGAAACAAAAAATGGAAAAAGTGGTGAGAAACAGACTGTTGTACTCACAAAGGTTAGACAGAGGAAGCAAGTTACAGTCTGGGGTGAAGTTCACAGATTCTGGATTTGTGGTGCTGAAAGAGCACAGCAGTTCAGGCAGCATCCAAGGAGCAGCGAAATCGATGTGTCAGGCAAAAGCCCTTCATCAGGAATAAAGGCAAAGAGCCTGAAGCGTGGAGAGATAAGCGAGAGGAGGGTGGGGGTGGGGAGAGAGCAGCATAGAGTAAAATAGGTGAGTGGGGGAGGGGATGAAGGTGATAGGTCAGGGAGGAGAGGGTGGAGTGGATAGGTGGAAAAGGAGATAGGCAGGTAGGACAAGTCCGGACAAGTCATGGGTACAGTGCTGAGCTGGAAGTTTGGAACTAGGGTGAGGCTGGGGAAGGGGAAATGAGGAAACATTGTGCAGATGAGAAGGCGAGGTGCAGAACAGAGCGCTGTTATACCGTAAAGCTGCGAAAGACGACATTGAGTGAATGGGAGAGAATGCTTTCTCAGCTGAGTTATGGTCCCAACACGCACCCGTTGTGCCAGGGGTTCCACCTCGGTTCCACTCTTCCTTCACTCGCAACACCCCACACCCACATCCCATAGTGCCAAGGCACTTTCCCCTGCAACCGCCGAATGTGTAACACCTGCCCATTTACCTGCTCCCTCCTGAATATCCAAGGGCTCAAACATACTGCCAGGTGAAGCAGCACTTTTGCCACAACCTCGTCCACTGCATTCGCTGCTCACAGTGTCATTTCCCCAATGTAGCATGAAGCATAAACTGGGTGACTGCTTCGCAGAACATCCCGGTTCTGCCCACAGAAAAAAGGCCCTGACCTTGCGGTTGCCTGCCACTTTAACACATCACCCTGTTCTCTGGCCAACATCTCTGTCTCAGGCTTGCAGCAGTGTTCCAGCTCCAGATGAAAGAACAACACTTCATTTTCCACTTGGAGCCCTCCGGTCTTCAATATCGAGTTCCATAATTTTAGGGCCTGAACTCCCCCAAGTCCTTGACCCCTACCACACAAAAGACTCCTTGTTATCACCTCGTCTGCTATGACAAACTTTGAGGAGAAAGTGAGGTCTGCAGATGCTGGAGGTCAGAGCTGAAAATGTGTTGCTGGAAAAGCGCAGCAGGTCAGGCAGCATCCAGGAAACAGGAGAATCGACGTTTCGGGCATAAGCCATTCCTGAAGAAGGGCCTATGCCCGAAACGTCGATTCTCCTGTTCCCTGGATGCTGCCTGACCTGCTGCGCTGTTCCAGCAACACATTTTCTGCTATGACATACGACGTATTGTTAGCCGCTAACAGTCTCCATTAACAGTTATTCGCCCTCTCACGCGGATCGTTATTCACTCCTACGTCCTTCCTATTGTTCTCTCTCTGAAATGGCGGCAAACACAGCAATGTACATCGGAGACTCTGAGCCAGCTGAAACTTGCTCAGTGTGAAGTACATTCCACATTGCTGCAAGAATGCAAGCAGCAAAGCGTTTCCAGAACATCTGCTTGTCATTCTGTCCCCAGGGGGCTGATATTTGTCTCATCCCCAGGAACTGGACTACCTCCACTGGTGGATAATTAAACCATTTTATTTCTACTGGCACGTTGTTCTGGGGGGTGGGACGGGGTGTAGGGTGGGGTGCGGGTAGAGTCCATTCGCTCTTCTGCTCTCTCTCTCTCTCTCTCATGAAACCCTTGGGGTGAGAGGTGTCAGTTACATTAATGCGGGGAACATGAACAACTTTGATTGTGAACTTTCTCCAAGGGTCTGTTATCGGAGAGATAGAAAGATGCTGTGCTGGCAGGACAGAAAGCAATGTACACCGAGAACTCTTCGCCCAGGTAAATTCACATTGTTGTGCAGCCTTCTTGGTGTTCAGAAATCGTCTTCACGCAGCAATCTTACGGAAACTCTATTGCAAAGTGGGCATCGTTTTCTTTGCTGCGACCGTGCAGCAGTTAACATCTGAACCCCAAGTGTCCCAGATGAAGAGAATCCGAGTGAAACCTTCACTCACTGAGAGTCATCCCCACGGCCCTGAGCTGAGGGACTGCAGGCAGTCCAACACGGAAGGGACGGTTAAAAATGAACCAGTTTTGCTCCCTCAGCCTCTCTGTCCCAGAGACAGGCAGTGGGACGGCATAAACACGTAGCATCATTCTCGCGCAGACAGAAGCCGTTCAGCCCATCGAGTCCACGGCGACTGTCTGTCACTTGTCTCTCTCTCTGAGGTTATTCACAATCGGTGGTATCCGTCCTAATAGTAGGGGACTAGATCTGAGTCGTGATGCGGTTTCTGACATGCTTGTCATTCTCATCTGAACCAGGGTGGCGAATTACTGCAAGGAATGGACGAAACCGCAAGGCATGTGTTTCAACTTTACCAGCTGATTGGCATCGCAGAGAACTGGGTTTGCGATTCAGTTCAGAGGAAACAGACGAAGTACAGAATACCACTGAGACCTCTAAAATCATGCCATTTCAATTGAGTGAGTGCATCGATATGCTCCATGACATTAAATAGATGCAAAGGCGGCTTGTAGAAGAGAGCAGCTCGAGGTGACATTGAACAATAGTAGAGGATGGTTTCGATCCATCGACCTCTGGGTTATGGGCCCAGCACGCTCCCGCTGCGCCACTCTGCTGCCACACTCGGCACCCCTTCCACAGAACACTTCAGGTTTCCGTCTGGCACGCGGCAGGCACGTTCGAGCCTGATGTCAAAGACCTCCACTGCTGCCGTGTAATATGCTGTTTCGCGGACGTATGGAGGCTGTGTAAATATAAACTTATTTCTAAATTCCCACATTCTGTTGGTCGAACTGTGATTTCACACTGAATCACAACATGTGTCACAGCGCAGACGGTGGCCATGCGGCCCACCTTCGCTCTGCTGGTTCTACACTTAAGTAAACGTGTGTCTCTATTCGTTTCATTCTCTCGCCTTCTCAGCGTAAATCTGCACATCTGAACGTGACCACCGAATTCCCTTTTGTGTCCATTGAAACTTCCTCTTTGTCAGTGTCAGACGGGGACTTACCGAACCGAACCACTCCCTGTACGATAACGTTCTTCCTAATGTCACTTTTACTTCTTTTCCTCGTGACTTTAAAATTCTGCCGAATCGTTGTGGATCCTTTCAGTTGTGGGAGCATTTTCACAACATTATTTCCTGTTTGTCGGTCCCTCATGACTTGGAAAAGTTCGGTTCTCCGAGGAGAGCTGTCCCAATTTTCCAATCTACCTTGATTGCTGACATTCCTCAAACACCGCACCACTCACGTCAACCTGTTGAACACTATCTCCAACCATTTCACTTCCCTGTTTTCTGCCTCATTCGTACTCCAGACAGCCCAAGCTCGTTTCACGAAGGTGTTTTTTGAGAAAATTAATCAGGCAGTTTTGGACAAGTCAAGTTAAAAAACGTGGGCTCGTCCGGGATTTGAACCCAGGACCTCTGTAAAGGAACAGTAAAGAATCCTAACCGAGAATCATACACTTAGACCAACAAGGCAGAGAGCAGGCATTTGCCTACCGCCCCACTCCTCTGAGCCTTGCTCAGTATAAATGACACGAATCCGAAAATAAACGAAGTTAAGGCAATCGGAGTTCTTATAAAACCCGAAAAGTAACGAAGTTTAACGACACGATCCCGAAAAGTAACGAAGGCAATCGGCAGTTCTTTAAACCGAAAAGTCACGAAGTTTAAATGACGCGACCCCAAAACAAACGAAGCTGAAGCAATCGGAGTTTTTTTTTAAACCGAAAAGTAATGAAGTTTAATTGAAGCGACCAAAAGGTGGAATGTGTTGGTGAAATTGATGAAGTGTTCAACCTCCTCTTGGGAGCACGAGGTGGCACCGATACAGTCATCAATGTAGCGGACGAAAAGGCGGGGAATGGTCCCGGTGTACCTCCAGAAGACTGACTTTTCTCTGTACCCGACGAAAAGACAGGCATAGGTGGTGCCCACGTCTGTGCCCATGGCTACCCCTTTGGTCTGGCGAAAGTGGGAGGATTCAAAGGAGAAATTATTGAGGGTGAGGACCAGTTCAGCCAAATGAATGTGTGTCATTGGAGGGGTACCAGTGGGGACCCCAGGAGAGGAAGAAATTTGAAGGCCTTGGAGCCGCAGTGCTAGCCAGTGATGTCCATGTGTTTTAAACTGCCTGTCTCGCATTGGTCAACCGCCCTCGCATCATAAAGACCATTGTGAGCTGTGGTTGGAGATTGACCAATTGGAATTCCTGGAGGACCGGAAGGCTGTTAGGTCTTCCTGTAAATCAGAACCCCCTATTGTCTGATTGCAGAAGTTGGATCATGAGTTCCTGAAGCTGCTGCTGCTGCGCCTCTCTCTCTGAATGAAGATTGAGCTTCACCCCAGACTGCTACTTCCTTACTCTGTCTGATATCTATGAGTACCACATACTCTTTTCTCAGCCTCTCCTTTTCCACTTATTTTCTCATTCTGAGGTTAACTTGTTGACTTTGCAGGAGATGAAAGTGGGGTAGAGTTTATAGGATGAGAGGGCTTTTTCCAGCTGCTCATGGTATTGGTGAGACCACAGCTCAAATATTCTGTGCATTTCTGGGTCATTTCCTGAAGGAGGGATGTACTTGTATTGGAACCTTCAGAGAAGGTTCACTCAACTGATTTCTGGCATGAAGAGGATTGTCTTATGAGGAGAAGTTGAGCAGATTGGGTAAGCAGTCACTTGAAACCAGTTACTCAGTTTGGGGAATCAAAGTCTCACCCCTCACGCTGGAGAGAGACTGTGTACCCATTCTGTTGGTAATTTCAAACCCAGAGGGACACAAGGAAAGCTCTCCCCATGGGGAAACTGTGGAAATGTGGGGACTGTGGGAAAGGGTTCCCTTCCCCGTCAGTGCTGGAGACTCATAGAAGCATTCACACAGGGGAGAGGCCATTCTCCTGCTCTGTGTGTGGGAAGGGATTCAGTTGGTTGTGCAATCAGCTGATGCACTGGCATGTTCACACCGGGGAGAAGCCATTCACTTGCTCTAAGTACAGGAATACATTCGTCAATTCTCCTGGCCTGCTGAAACATCCTTGGGTCCACACTGGGGAGAGGCCGTTCACCTACTGTCACTGCAGGAAGGGGTTCATGAGTTCATCCACCCTGCAGACATACCAGTGGGTCCACACTGGGAGAGGCTGTTCTCCTGCCCTGAGTGCAGGAAGGGATTTGGTTCAGTGGACAACTTACAGAGGCACTAGTGAGTTCATGTGCCATCACTGGATTCGAAGGAGCAATGCCCGAGTGGTATTATCAACTGGATTACCCCCTCAACTCTGGGAACTCCCAGGTTTGAACCCCGCCACGGCAGATGGGAGATTGGAATTTGGTCAGAAATCTGCAGTTCAGAATCTAATGATGAAACCATTTTCAGGGGGAAAACATCCTCATCTGATTCACTCATGATTTTTTTAGGGAAGGAAACTGCTGTTGTGGGAAAGGATTCACTCAGTCGTCCCAGATGCATCCTTTACCCGGTCTGGCCTACACATGACTCCAGACTCTCAGCAATATGGTCGACTTTAAACCCCTGTCCCCACCCCTGCCCCCAGAAAATGAGTGGGTAGAAACTTACTTGGATACAGTATATGGGTTGAAATTGCTGAGTGAGGTATTACTTCCTCCCGGTTAAGACTGTACCAAGGATCCAGTTACAAAGGGATACCTCAGTGCTTACCAATAGTAAATCAACTGGGGTGGCATGGGAGGTCAGGGGTGTGTGTGTGATTTGAGATTCAGCTGTTGAAGAAAAGGAAAGCTACTTTTTGTAATTTTTTTGCTGGGGCGATCATGAAGCTGTAACAAAGTTGGGCCGCAAGAAAGATTATCTAAATTCGGACTCAGACATTGAAAAATATAAAATCCAACAGTTTCTGTTTTAAAGCTGCTCACTCAGCTTCCAGTACTAAGTTGCCAAAGTCGTGTATCAGAAGGAGCAGTGAATCAGTAGCAAGTATCGTTAGAAACTGTTAAGATTTTCATCTCTGCAGGTACTGCATCGTTTCATCAGCATTATAATGTTTACTGGCAGCAGCCGGAAGTGTTGTGGCTGTGTTCATGAGAAACAACGTTAAAAATCACACAACACCAGGATATAGTCCAACAGGTTTATTTGGAATTACGTGCTTTCGGAGCGCTGCTCCTTCAGCAGGTAGCTGTGGAGCAGGATCATAAGATACAGAATTTATAGCAAAAGATTAGTGTCATGCAACTGAAATGATATATTGAACAAACCAAGATTGCTGTTAAGTCTTTCACATTTTATAATGGGTTGCAGGTTTCGGTTCATTAATATGCAAATCACAGAACTTCTTTTAAGTCACATCCTCAAGATAACTTAAGGTAGATAGGATCGTGAAGAAGGCGTTTGGTATGCTTTCCTTTATTGGTCAGAGTATTGAGTACAGGAGTTGGGAGGTCATGTTGCAGCTGTTCAGGACATTGGTTAGGCCACTGTTGGAATATTGCTTGCAATTCTGGTCTCCTTCCTATTGGAAATATGTTGTGAAACTTGAAAGGGTTCAGAAAAGATTTACAAGGATGTTGCCAGGGTTGGAGGATTTGAGCTATAGGGAGAGGCTGAACAGGCTGGGGCTGTTTTCCCTGGAGCGTTGGACGCGGAGAGGTGACCTTATAGAAGTTTACAAAATTATGAGGGACATGGATAGGATAAATAGACAAAGTATTTTCCCTGGGATTGGGGAGTCCAGAACTAGAGGGCATTCATTTTGGGTGAGAGGGGAAAGATATAACAGAGACAAAAACGGCAACTTTTTCACGCAGAAGGTGATACGTGTATGGAATGAGCTGCCAGAGGATGTGCTGGAGGCTGGTACAATTGTAACATTTAAGAGGTATTTGGATGGGTATGTAAATAGGAAGGGTTTGGAGGGATATGGGCCAGGTGCTGGCAGGTGGGATTAGATTGGGTTGGGATGTCTGGTCGGTGTAGACGGATTGGACCGTAGGGTCTGTTTCCATGCTGTACATCTCTAAGATTCTATGACTCTATTTTATAAAAAGAAGCGACAGCTCAGACAATGCATGGAAGGTGTGAGGTTTGAATCTGTCAGTATCCCAATCTTGAGTCAGACTGGTTCTATTTCCAAAGTAGGAATTTATAAAATTATTACATGCATTGACTGCCTGCAGACTGTGCACTTTTTGAGCAAAATAGAATGTATTTGCAAATATAATTCCACAAATTCACCCTATTGATTTACATGTATGTACGTGAGAGAGAGAGAGAGTGAGTGAGAGAGAGAGAGAGAGACTGTATAGTGTAGTGGAGTCACCTGTAGTGTGACATGAACCCAAGGTCCATTTGAAGCCATCCTCACGGATTCCAAACTGGGTATCAATAGCCAAGTTGAACTTGGCCTCTGCTCGGCCACCAGAAACGATTAAGCAGTTACACAACACACATTGGAGAGTGTAAGGTGGGACTTGTCTTTTGATTTGCAGACCGTGGGAGGCTCTGGATGCTGTGATCCAGGGCAAACACATGCTGGTGGACATTCGGCTCAGAGAGATGGAGCTGGAAGCCAGGCTGCAGACCTTTGGGGATAAAGATAACCAGACATTTTATTCCAGGAGTTCGTCATTTCTCTCCGGACAGACCCTTCTGGTTGAGTCAGTGGACACGGTCAGGAGGTGTGAGCGTGGATCAGGCAGGTAAAGGAGATCTGAGAGAGGGCTGCAAGGGGGTGGAGGAGCGAACTGGCTGGGTTCTGGGAATACGAACAACATTGGGGAGGTGGTGGTAAGGGACAGAATAGTGACAGGGATTGTCTCCGGTCTCCGCAGTTGGTAGCAGGAGGCCAGATGACATCGGTGTCTATCTGGTGCCAGGATTCGGGAACCAATGAGCTCAGGGCTGAAGATGTGGGAAAGGGAGGTTCCAGCAGATGTGGTCCACAAATGTCAGGAGAGAGCCTCTGCTGAGGGTGCGTGAAAAGTTAGAAGCTAACTCTGGACGGCACAGTGGTTAGTATCACTGCCTCACAGTGCCAGGGATCCATGTTTGATTCCATCCTTGGGCAACTGTCTGTGTGGACTTTGGCGCGTCCTCCTCCTTGTGTCTGTGTGGGTTACCTGCGAGCGCTCTGGTTTCCTCCCACAATCCAAAGATCTGCAGTTTAGGGTGGATCGGCCATGCTGAAGTGTGCAGATGAGAGTGGGTTACCCATGAGGAACTGCAGGGCCTTTGGGTCAGCAGGTCGATCTGGGTGGGATGCTGTTTGGAAGGTCGGTGTGAATTCACCAATGGGCCAAATGGCCTTTCAAAATTATATAATTCTACTGCCTTCGCCATGTATATATTGCGAAATGATTGACCCAAGTCTGCTGTGGGAGGAGTGGGTTCCAGTTCATGAGATATCAACACTGGTCCAAGGGAAGGTGGGATTTGGGCAGTCTCTCTCCCCCACCCTCTGCTCCCCTGTCCAATCTCTCCCCACCCACTGTCCCCCTTCCATTCTCTCTCAACCCCCACCCCACTGCCCTGCATTCTCGTCTTCCCCATCTCTGCCCACAAGTCTTTCTCTTTCCCTCACCATTGATCCCCACAATCTTCTCCATTCCTATCACCCTCTGTTCCCCCCCCCAGCCTTTTTCATCCCCCCACCCTCTGTCCCCCTGTCAATTATCTCTCTCACCCCCTGACACTCTGCCCCTCCGTCCATTCTCTCTCCTTCTCTTCCAGCCACTCGCTGTCCTTGTGGATGCCTCAAACCCTCTTTGATCTCTGTATCAAACCCTTCTAGGAAGAGAGAAAGAGAATGGATGTTGATGACTCTTCCTGGTAGACACGGCTTCACGAGAAATTACTGATCTTTAAAATTGAGAATAGGTAAAATGATATATTCAGAAACATCATGAAAGCATGTTCAACTTTATAGAAAAGCTGCAGACATCTTTCTGAAACTTGCATTCAAATATGTCCAGTTAGTCCACAGTTGAGGACAGGCTATAAGTTGTGGATGGCTTGTTCCTAGTCTTGTGAAATTGATTCTGACTATGCAGAAATAGAACCATAGAGTTGTAAAGTATGGAAACAATCCCGTTGATCCATGCTGACCAGGTATCCTATATTGATCTTGGTCCGTATGTACCCATCCAAATGCCTTTCAAATTTTGTAATTGTACCAACCTCCACCACTTCTTCTGGCAGCTAATTCAATACATGCACCACCCTTTGCGTGAAAAATTTGCCCCTTAGGTCCTTTTTATATCTTTACCCTCTCACCCAAAATGAATGCCCTCTAGTTCTCTACTCTCCCACCCCAGCGAAAAGACCTTGTGTATTTAACCTATCAATGCCCCTCATGATTTTATAAGGCTTTATAAACCCTCAGCATCCAATGCTGTATGGAAAACAGCCCCAGCCTATTCAGCCTCTCCCTGCAGCTGAACCCCTCCAACCCTTCCAACATATTTATAAATCGTTTTTGAACCCTTCTAAGGTTCACAACATCATTGTTCACAGCCTATTAATCATGAGTAGCAATCTATCTTGTTCGTGGCATAAGAGGGGGCATTTGTTGAGGGGAATTAACTTTCAAACTGTGTTTTTTCTGACCCTGAGGTCCCTTTTAAATCTTTCCCTCTCAACCGAAATCTATGCCCTCTAGTTTGGGACTCCCCTACCCTGGGGAAAAGACATTCAAAAGTTGAGGAGAAACACAAAATGCAAACGCAATAAAATGTCGAGCTACAGGTAAAACAAAATGTGGTTTCAGCTTTTTTTTAAACTGCTGTTGACATTTGACATTCAGGTGCAATGTCTTGTCAGCAACACCGACATCTCCACCGACCACACTGCGCATGTTCAGCGGTATCAACAAGACACGGTGGCACAGTGGTTAGCACTGCTGCCTCACAGCGCCAGAGACCCGGATTCAATTCCCTGTGGAATTTGCACATTCTCCCCGTGTCTGCGTGGGTTTCCTCTGGGTGCTCCGGTTTCCTCCCACAGTCCAAAGATTTGCAGGTCAGGTGAATTGGCCATGCTAAATTGCCCGTAGTGTTAGGTATGGGGTAAATGGGTGGGTTGCGCTTCGGCGGGTCGGTGTGGACTTGTTGGACCGAAGGGCCTGTTTCCACACTTTAACGTCATCCAATTAAAAAAAACTGCGCATGCCCCACGCTGTCCGCAATTACGGACCGCGACCTTCTTTTGATGGGCCAATGGTGAGCTCTGTATGACCGGAAGGAACCTGGTTCTTTCGTCAATCAGAGCCCCGCTATTGTCTGAATACATGAGCTTCTGAAGCTGCTACTGCTGTTGTTCCTCTCTGAATGAAGATTGAGCTTCACCCGAGACTGCAACTTCTTTCCTCTGTCCAACATCTGTGAGTACGGCACTTTCTTTTCTCACCCCCCTTTCCATTTTTTTTCATTCTGGCGTTCAATGTTTGTTTTGCAGCAATTGAAAGGAAAGGGAGTGAATCCCGGCGAGGGGAGAGAGTCTGGAAAAGTTGGTCCAAGATTGTGTCTTAATTAGCAAACAAATGGCAAATGTAGTAGCACAATGTGAAGTTATCGCGTTTGCTGTTTAAAAAAAAAAGCAGAAAGGAGACACATTCCTTAAATGGTGATATATTGGGATGTGAAGAAAGTGAGGACTGCGTTTGCTGGAGATCAGAGTCGAAAAGTGTAGAGCTGGAAAAGCACAGCAGGTTCAGGCAGCATCTGAGGAGCAGGAGATTCGACGTTTCAGGCACGAGCCCTTCATCAGGAATGATGTGTTGATGTACAAACAGGCCTCAGCGTCCTTCTATATCAGCAAGCAATGAGCAAGGCAAGTGGTACATTGGCAAGAGGCATTGAGTTCAGAGGTGGCGATGTCTTCCTGCAGTCGGGGAGGGGGGGGTGTCACTGAATATATTCAAGGCTGAGTTCATTTGAGTTTTCGACAACAAGGAAGTGGATGGTTATGGGGGGAGGCAAGAAAATGGGTTTAAGACCAGTATAGAACAGTTAGACAGTCAGACAGTGCAGAAATAGACTGTTCTGTCCAACTAGTCCATGCTGACTATGTTCTCAAACTAAACTAGTTGCACCTGCCAGTGTTTGGCCCATATCCCTCTGAACCATTTCTATTCATGTGTTGATCCAAATGCCTTTTAACCCTTTTAACTGGACCTACATCCACCACTTGAACTGAATAGAATTTATTTATTGTCACATGTACTGAGGCTCAGTGAAAAACGTTGTCTTGCGATCAAAAAGGCAGATCACATAGTAAGTAGCATAGATAGTAAATAACAGGTAAACAGCGGCAAAAACAAAAACACAGGTTCAGGCAAATGCTGAGAGTTTGATAGTCTATTCAGTGTTCTAACAATAGTAGGGTAGAAACTGTTACAAAACTGGCTGGTGCGTGTGTTCAGGCTTCTGTACCTTCTCCCTGATTGTAGGGGTTGTAGAAAAACATTGCCAGAGTGGGATGGATCTTTAAGAATGCTGGCGGCATTCCCTTGACAGCAGGCCTGGTAGATGAATTCGACAGATGGGAGGTTGGCCTTTGTGATTGTCCGGGCTGAGTTCACCACTCTCTGTAACCGTCTCCAATCTTGAATGGTACAGTTGCCATACCAGGTAGTGATACATCCAAGACAGCTTGTTGTGGATGACCACTCCCAGGAGCTTGACACTCTCCTCTCATTCCACCTCTGTGCTGTTAATGTGTATGGGTGCATGAGTAACATCCCGCCAAAAGTCAATAACGAGTTTCTTGGTTTTGCTAGCATTGGGATCTAGTTTGTTTTCAGTGCATCATTTTTCCAAGTCTTCCACTTCCTGTCTGCAGTCTGTTTCATTGGCATCTGAGATTTGACTGACTATGATGGTGCCAGTGAACTTGTAGATGGCATTCGTCTGGTATTTGGTGACGCAGTCATGGGTATACATTGAGTACAGTAGGGGGCTGAGTATGCACCCCTGGAGGGCTCCAGTGTTGAGTGTTAGTGAGGATCAAATATTGTCCCCAGTCTTCACTGATTGTGGCCTGTGGGTCAGGAAACTGAGGATTCAGTTGCAGAGAGTGGGGCTGAGTCCGAGATCACTAAGTTTAGTAATCAGTCTTGAGGAGATAATAGTGTTGAAGGCTGAACTGTAGTCAATAAGTAGGATTCTTACGTATCTGTTCTTGGTGTCAAGATGTTCTAGGGAGGAGTGAAGGGCAAATGATATGACATCTGACGTGAATCCCAATTTGCTGATAGGCAAATTGGAGTGGGGCAAGAGTAGTGGGAAGGCTGGAGTTGATTTATGCCATGACCAGCCTTTCAAAGCAATTCATGACCACCAAAGTTAAGGCAACTGGGCGGTAGTCATTCAGACGTGCTGCATGAGTCTTCTGAGGCACAGGGATGATGTTGGCCCTCTTGAAACAGGCAGGGACAATGGCCTGCTGCAGGGAGAGGTTGAAGATGTGCGAGAAGACCTCTGCTAGTTGATCTGCACGTGCTCTGAGTGCACGGCCTGGTCCTACGTCTGATCCCATCGCTTTCCTTGGATAGACATGAAGGAAATCTGATCTGACCTCTGGACATTCATTCCACACACAAACCACTCTTTAAAAAGGGTGCTTCTGATGTCTTTTTAAAATATTTCTCCTCTCACCTTAAAAGTTTGCTCCCTAATCTTGAAGCTCACATCTGAGCGAAAGGACATCTCTATCCTTCGTGATTTTATAATCTTCTGTAAGATCACCTCTCAATATCCTATGCTCCAGTGAAAAAACAATCTCAGTTTATCCACCTAGATGTAGGTAGATTAATATCCAGTCATGATCTGTTGAATACTGGTGCAGGCTTGAAAGACCAAATGGCCTACTCCTGCTCTCAAGTTTCTCTCACTGTGTCCAGAACAGCAAGAGCCTATAAGACACAGGAGCAGAAATTAGGCCAATCAGACCACTGGGTCTGCTCCACTTTTCAATCATGGCTGATAAGTTTATCAACCCCATTCTCCAGCTTTCTCCCCTTGATACTCAAGAACCTATCATCTGTTTCAGTCTTAAATATACTCAGTGACTTGGTTACCGCAGCTTTCTGTGGCAGTAAATTTCATAAATTCGCCACTGTCTGGCTGAAGAAGTTTCTCCTTATCTCCGTTCGAAAAGATCTTCCGTTTACTCGAAGGCTGTGCCCTCGAGTCCCCATCTCTCCTACCAGTGGAAACATATCCCCCAACATGCACTCTGTCCAAGCCATTCAGCATTCTTGTGTTTCAATTAAATCCCCCCTGAGTGTAGGCCTGTTAATCAGCATGAACCAGACTTTTCAGGATGAGACAGAGCAGGGATTAGGTTCAGTAAAATGAGAATGAAAGGAAAGTGTGTGGGATGGAGATTTTCAGCTTTTAGGGAATAAGAGAGGAAAGAGAATTTGCTATAAATTATAATCGATTGGATGGCATAATGGACCGAAGATTGGCAGATGGAGTTTAATTTAGACGAACGTGAGGTGTTGCATTTTAGAAAAGCAATCCAGGACTTAACTAATTAATGGGGAATGTTGCTAGTGAGGGTGAGAATAGGTGGACAGGGCAGATGAATGCGTGGCTGAGGAACTGGTGCATGGGAGAAAGGATCCAAAAATGTGAAGATTGGAATCTCTTCTGGGGTAGGAAAGACCGTACAAGAAGGATGGATCGCACCTGAATTGGAAGGGGATTAATATACTGCTGGGAGATTTTCGAGAGCTGCTCAGGAGGATTTAAACTAGTAAGGTGGGGGTGGGTGGGGGGCAGGTGTTGCTGGGACCCAGAGAAATAGTGAGGAAAGAGATCGATCTGTGACTGGTCCAGTTGGAAAAGGGATTGAGTCAAACAATCAAAGCCGGAAGTAACAAAGCAGAGAACAAGGTAGGACTGGTAAATTAAACTGCATTTATTTCAATTGCAAGAGGCCAAACAGGGAAGGCAGATGATGTTTAGGAACTTGGGACTGAGATATCATAGCAGTTACAGAAACATGGCTCAAGGATGGACAGGACTGGCAGCTTAATGTTCCAAAACACGGGCTATTGGAAGGATAGAAAGGTGGGACAGGAGAGGAGGGAATGTGGCTTTTTTGATAACGGATATATTACTGTGCTTAGGGAGGATATTCCTGGGAATACATGCAGGACGTTTGTGAGAAGATTTGTAGCTTGGGTGCTGGATGTTGTGGTTCTGTTCGCCGAGCTGGGAATTTGTGTTGCAGATGTTTCGTCCCCTGTCCAGATGACATCCTCAGTGCTTGGGAGCCTCCTGTGAAGCGCTTCTGTGATCTTTTCTCTGGCATTTATAGTGGTTTGAATCTGCCGCTTCCGGTTGTCAGTTCCAGCTGTCCGTTGCAGTGATCAGTATATTGGGTCCGGGTCGATGTGCTTATTGATTGAATCTGTGGATGAATGCCATGCCTCTAGGAATTCCCTGTCTGTTCTCTGTTTGGCGTGTCCTGGGACAACACTACTATTATAGGAAAAGCCAGGGAATTCCTAGAGGCATGGCACTCATCCACAGATTCAATCAATAAACACATCAACCTGGACCCAATATACCTACCACTGCAACGGACAGCTGGAACTGACAACCGGAAGCGGCAGATTCAAACCACAATAAATGCCGGAGGAAAGATCACAGAAGCGCTTCACAGGAGACTCCCAAGCACTGAGGATGTCACCAAGACAGGGGACGAAACGTCTGCAACACAAATTCCCAGTTTGGCGAACAGAACCACAACAGACATGCAGGAAGCTTATTTAGAACTGAGAAATAAGAAAAGGATGATCACCTTATTGGGATTTTATTTATAGACTCCCTAATAGTCAGAGGGAAATTGAGAAAATATTTGTAAGGAGATTTCAGTTATCTGTAATAATAATAGGGTGGTTATGGTCAGGGATTTTAACTTTCCAAACATAGACTGGGACTGCCATAGTGTTAAGGGTTTAGATGAAGAGGAATTTAAATATGTACGAGAAAATTTTCTGATTCAGTAAGTGAATGTTCTGACTAATGAAGGTGCAAAACGTGACCTCCTCTTGGGAAATAAGGCAGGGCAGGTGACTGAGCTGTCAGTGGAGGAGCACTTTGGGACCAGTGACCATAATTCTATGAGCTATAAAAGAATAATGATCAATTTAGATCTGGTCTATACTTTGAGGTTGGCTAACTTGGTATTAGGCAAGATCTTTCAAAAGCTAACTGGGAGCAGATGTTCGCAGGTAAAGGGATGGCTGGAAAATGGGAAGCCTTCAAAAATAAGACTCTGAGAGTCCAGAGACAATATATTCCTGTTAGGGTGAAAGGGGAAAAACTAGGTAAAAACAAGGACTGCAGATGCTGGAAACCAGATTCTAGATTAGATGAAGGGCTTTTGCCCAAAACGTCGATTTTCCTGCTCCTTGGATGCTGCCTGAACTGCTGTTTTTCCAGCACCACTCTAATCTAGAACCTAGGATGAAAGGGAAGGCTGGTAGGTGTAGTGAATGCTAAATGACTTGAGGAATTGAGCTTTTCGTTCAGAAAAAGAAGGAAGCATATGACAAGTATAGACAGGAGCGATCGAGTGAATCCTGACAGTACAAAGGCAGTTGGAGTCTACTTAAAAGTAAATTCAGGAAGGGAAAAAGGGAACATGAGATAGCTTCGACAAGTAGAGTTAAGGAGAATCCAAAGGGTTTTTATAAATACATTAAGGAGAAAAGGGTAACTAGGGAGAGAACAGGGCCCCTCAAAGATCAGCAAGACAGCCTATGTGTGGAGCTGCAGGAGTTGGGGGAGATAATAAACAAGTATTTTGCATCAGTGTTTACTGTAGAGAAGGACACGGAAGAAATAGAATGTGTGGAAACAGATGATGATATCTTAAAAAATGTAAAAAAAGTCCATATTACAAAGGAGGTGGTGCTGGATGTCTTGAAATGCACGCAATTGGATAAATCCCCAGAACCTGATCAGTTGTACCCTAGAACTCTGTGGGAAGCTAGAGAAGTGATTGTTGGGTCCCTTGCTGAGGTATTTATACCATCGATAGTCACAAGTGAGGTGATGAAAGACTGGAGGTTGCCTAACGTGGTACCAATATTTAAGAAAGATTGCAAGGAAAAGCCAGGGAACTATCAACCAGTGAGCCTGACATTGCCGGAGGACAAGTTGTTGGAGGTAATCCTGTGGAACAGGATTTACATGTATTTGGAAAGTCAAGGACTGATTAGGGATAGTCAGCATGGCTTTGTGCGTGAGAAATCATGCCTCACGAACTTGATTGAGTTTTTTGAAGAAGTAACAAGGGATTGATGAGGGCAGAGCAGTAGACATGATCTCCATGGACTTCAGAAAGGCATTCAATAAGGTTCCTCATGAGAGACTGGTTAGCAAGGTTAGATCTCGAGAAATACAGGGAGAACTAGCCATTTGGATACAGATCTTGCTTGAAGGTAGAAGACAGAGGGTGGTGGTGAAGGGTTGATTTTCAGACTGGAGGCCTGTGACCAGTATTGTGCCACAAGGATTGGTGCTGGTCCCACTACCTTTCATCATTCATATGAATGGTTTGGATGTGAGCATAAGAGGTATAGTTAGTAAGTTTGCAGATGACGCCAAAATTGGAGGTGTAGTGGACAGCAAATAAGGTTACCTCAGATGACAACGGGATCTTGATCCGATGGGCCAATAGGCTAAGGAATGGCAGATGGAGTTTAATTTAGATAAATGTGAGGTACTACATTTGGAAAAGCAAATCAGGTCAGGTCCGAGGGAGTGTTGCTGATCAAAGAAACTTTGGAGTGCAGGTTCATAGCTTCTTGACAATAGAGTCGCAGGGAGATAGAACAGTGAGGAAGGCATTTGGTATGCCTTCCTTTATCGGTCAGAGCATTGGGTAGGAAAGTTGAGAGGTCACGTTGCAGCTGTATAGGACAATGGTCAGGCCACTTTCGGAATATTGTGTGCAATTCTGGTCTCCTTCCTAACAGGAGGATGCTGTGAAACTTGAAAGGGTTCAGAAAAGATTTCCAAGGATGTTGCCGGGTTTGGAGGATTTTAGCTATCTGGAGAGGCAGAATAGACTCGGGCTGTTTCCCTAGAGCGTCAGAGGCTTTTGGGTGGGGGCTGACCTTCGACACGTTTATTCTATCCATAATCCTCATGATTTTATAAAGAGACAAGGTCTTTTCCCTGGGTTGTGGAGTCCAGAACGAGAGGGTATAGGTTTAGAGTGAGAGGGGAAAGATTTAAAAGGGACCTAAAGGGAAAGCTTTTCATGCAGAGTGTGGTGCGTGTATGGAAAAAGCTGCCAGAGGAAGTGGAGGAGGCTGGTAGAATTACATGATTTAAAAGACATTTGGTTGGGGACATGAATAGAAATGGTTAGAGGGATTTGGGCCAAGTGCTGGCAAATGGGACTAGATTAATTTAGAATACCTGGTCAGCATGGACGAGTTGGACTGAAGGATCTGTTTCCAGGCAGTACCTCTCTATGACTACTGGTCCTAATGTAAGTTTAGAATTGAGTAACTTTAAATAATTCAATCTTGTTGAATTCACCTCCTGAAAGGTTTCAAATGAACCCGTCCAAGCGATATGATTTAACTACGCTGAGTTGGATAAAGTATCCCATCAAGTTCAACATGAATGCACAGTTGAAGAAGTTGAAGTCAGAAGTCACACAACACCAGGTTACAGTCCAACAGGTTTATTTGAAATCCCAAGATTTGGGAGCATTGCTCCATCATAAGTGCTGCTCCTTCATCACTTCACCTGATGAAGGAACAATGCTTCGAAAGCTCATGAGTTCAAATCAATCTATTGGGATTGTCACCTTGGTGTTGTGTGACTTCTGACCTGTCCACCCCCAGCACCTCCGCATCAGAGTTGACGAATGAGATCAGATTTTATTCAGCATGATTTAGTGAGATATTCATCTGGATATCCTTATGCCTGAAACATCGATTCTGCTGCGCCTTGGGTGCTGCCTGACCTGCTGTGCTTTTCCAGCACCACACTCTCAACTCTGATCTCCAGCATTTGCAGTCCTCACTTTTTCCTGTTTCATGTGGAAACTCAACACTGTCAGAGTTACAAAGAGACGCCAGTCATCGAGTACGATAGCACAGAGACAGGCCCTTCAGCCCAAACCGGTCCATGCTGACCAAAATGTTTGTCAACACTAACCTCATTTCCCTGCACTTGGCCCATATCTTTCTAAAGCTTTCATATCCATGTATTTGTTGAAACGCCTTTTCAATGTTGTTAATGTACCTGCTTCAACCACTTCCACTGGCAGCTGTTTCCCCAGGCGAACTACACTCTGTAAATATTTTGCCCCACATCTTTTCTTCCATCTTTCTCCTCTCACCATAAAAACGCGTCCTTGGTCTTGAAATCCTCCCCCTAGAGAAGAGACAGCTACCATTAAGCCAACTCTACCCCTCATAGTTTGAAAATATTGCCTCTCAACTTCCTCTGCTCCAGTGGAAAAACATCCCAGCCTATCCAGCCTAAATTCTAATTTGATAATAATGGCAGTGATGATTTTGGCTGTGTGTATGTCAAGGATCTCTCATTTCTAAGCCAAAGCTGTGCCTCTGAAGTTCACCTGATCTTAAAACGAATGGCACCCCATTCATTTAAAATGTCCATGTTTTCTGTGCAAAGTCGGTCCTGGTCAGGAAATAGACAGTGGTGTCTTATATTCCCGTAGACTTCTTGTGACAGGGTTCATATGCTCTGTATGAGTAAATCTTCAGAACAAAAAATAAATGCAGCCTTTATTCATGTCTCATTATTAAAAACACTTTCTCCATTTACAGATGTGATTGAGAAGCTTCTCCCAATGAATCTTTGACTGATTACAGCATTTGTCAGGCTTTTGAAAGTCACTACAGCTCTGTCACAGCACAGGGGAGGGCTCTTTCAGACACAATGCGTCATGCAAAAAATTCTCCCACATTAGTCGAGCAAAGTTGACGTCTTTTTAAGACATTGTGAAACTTGAAAGGTTTCAGAAAAGGTTTGGAAGGATGTTGCCAGGGCTGCAAGGTTTGTGCTACAGGGAGAGGCTGAATACGCTGGTACTATTTTCCCTGAATCAGGAAACATCTCTTCCTGCAGCAGCTTCAGACAGACTGCTTGCTAAAACCCAAACCAGGGGAAAAGAATGGGACAACTGCCCTTTCATTGTAGAAGTGGTTTAGAAAATAAAATGTCAAACCCTTTTCCCGGATTGTTGCCTTAGCCGGTATCTGTTAACCATTAACGAAAACCTTAATCCGAGACGAATGGGAAGCTCTGCCTTTTACAACCCCCTCCTGAAAATAAACCAACAACGTAATCTTCTTAAAGGAGCAGCATGATCACAACAGAAAGTACTGGCAGGGCTTACTGAAGATCTACAATATGCTGCAGTTCGATATTACAAGCCCATAAACAACTGCAAATCAGACAAGGTATTTTCAGAAGTTGGACCATGAACGTCTGAAGCTGCTGCTGCTCTTTCTCTCTCTCTCTCTCTCTCTCACGCAATGAAGATTGATCTTCACCCAGACTAGAACTTCTTTCCTCTGTCCAAATATTTGTGAACACAGCCCTTTTTTTGAAGGATGGCATGTTTCCTGATCATCACAATTAAAGGGATGTCTTCCCCCTGATATGCAAAGGGACAGTCAGTCAGGGGAGGGCAGGGTCACGTCTTGTGTTGTTGTGTGGAATCTGTAACAGCTGCAACAATTCATCCCAACTCCTGTACTCAGTGCTCTGACTGATGAAAGCAAGCATGCCGAAAGTCTTCTTCTCTGACCTGTCTACCCATGACACCACTTTCTCGGAGCTATGAACCTGCACCCCTACATCTCTTGGTTTGAAATACTGCATATGAAACAGATTTGGTGCTTATCTCGACTCTAATTCGGTATTTTATACTGAATACCATGACTGATGAAGGCCAGTGTGACAAAACATATCTACCTGTGAATCCATTTTCAAAGAACTGTGAACCTGTACTCCAAGATCCCTCTGTTCCACTACACTCCTTAAGGTCCTGCCATTCACCATGAAATTCCGACCTTGATTTGACTATACAAAATGTAAGACCTCACACTTATCCATATTAAACTCCATTTGCCATTAACCTTAAACCTATGCCCTCTAATTTTGGACTCCCCCACCCCAAGGGAGAAGACCTTGCCTATTTACCCTACCCATGTCCCTCATGATTTTATAAATGTCTTTAATGTTACCCCTCAGCCTCCAAAGCTCCAGGGAACATAGCTCCAATCTATTCAACCTCTTCCTGTAGCTCAAACCCTTCAACCCTGGTAGCATCCTTGTAAATGTTTTCTGAACCCTTTCAAGTTTCACAACACCCTTCCTGTAGCAGAAAGCACAGAATTGCATGCAGCACTGCAACAATGATGGAACCAATGTCCTCTCTGAAGACGATTTTAAAACAATATTTATAACTACAAGCAAATCAGGTTAGTTGGGCATGACTTTCCCATAGCAGTTTGTTTTGGTTGTCCTTCATTAACCTATGCTTTAAAATATATAAGAAAATATTTTGAGGGATGGGATTGTTGCTAGCACGTCCAACATTGCTCCCCATCCCTCATGGCCTTTGGACTGAGCAATTGGCTTCATGCGAGAAGGCAGTTGAGAGTCAACCACATTGTAGTAGGTCTGGAGCCACATGATGTGAGCGTGTGCACGCGTGTGCAGGGTTGTGAGTGGTAGATTTCCCTCCCCAAAAGAACACTTTCACAACACTGTAATGATTGGACAAAAACAAGAGTTCTGGCAGCATCTATGAGGAGACGACAGTGTTCCTGTTTTGAGTCCGGTGGCCCTTCAAAATTATGCTGGATTCAAAACATTAACTGTTTTCTTTCCACAGATGCTGCCAGACCTGCTGCATTTCCCCAGCAATTGTGCCTTTTATTGCTGATCTCCAACAGCTGCAATTAATTGTCTTAGCCAATAATGGTTTCCTGGTTGCCAGTACAGAGACAAACTCTCATTTCCAGATCTTTTTATTCGTTGAAAATAAAGTCCACTAGCATCCATGATGGGATTTTAATTTTTGTTCTCAGAAGACCGAGATCTCTGGGCTACTTAACCAGTATCACTAGATCGTAATCTTCACTTCACTGACAGTGACATTGACAATCTTGTCCTGAATATTTTTCTTTATTCATTCATGGAACGTGACACTTCGTCTCCCAAAAAATAACAAGTGCCAATTCAGAGGGCAGTTGAGAGTCAACCACATGACTTTGGATCAAGAGTGACACATTCACCAAACTGGGAAAGGACTGAAGATTTCCTTCCTTAAAAAAAGGTTATTAGTGAACAAGATAGGTACTTATGACAATTGATAAGCTCACCAACGCAGCGATAAGTTTATATTCCAGATACATAAATTGATTTCAAACTGCATCGTGGCCATAGCAGCATCAATTTGAAACTCCAGATGTTAAATCCAGTAACAATGCCCAAATGCCACAATCTCTAGGCTTCCCAACACTGACTGGTCTGTAATTACCAGTTGCATCCTTTTCCTCCTTACTATTTACTATTCAATTCAGCCCATTGAGTTGACTCTGCCATTTATTCAGATCGCGATTATTCTGGGAAACATTTATTCCATTTTGCTGCCATTTCCCCATAATCCTCAATTCGCTTACTGATTTAAAAAATCTATCTCAGCCTTGAATGCACGTAACAACCCAGGCTCAACAGCCCTCTGTAGTATCAGGTTCCACAGGTTTACTGCCCTCAGGAGAAATTCCTATCTGTCCTAAACATGCAATCTCTTATTTGGAGGTTACTTCCTCTGGTCCCAGACTCACCCATTTTTCCACGTCGAGCCTGTCAAGTCTGGTGTGGACTGCAACAATGTTCAGGAGTGAGTTCCAGCATTTTGGTCAATAACAAAGAAACAATGCGATATCTCTTGCAGTCGGAATCCTGTGTTCACACTTGTCTGTTCTTGGTGGTTGAGGTCATGGCTTGGAAGGTGCTTTTGAAGAACGACCACTCATGCAATCAAGCCAGACTGATAGATTGTGGCCCGAGACTCTGCCATTTTGACTTCCCTCATCAATCTACATTCTTTCCAGCGAAGTTTCAGTCTCAAACCGCCACGCAATGCCATCTGTTATGGCTTAAAAGATAAGGATACACATGATTACCAACCGTATTATGGGTTGTATAAATCTTTGCCTGCCAGAATTATTTTCCAAAAGACTTTAATTAAACTGGGTGACTGCATGAAATGGTTTGTTGGTCAGACTATAATCATCATCCTCAAAGGAGACAATGCCAGTAATACCATTTAACTCGTCTTTTTGTTTAAAAAGCACAAGTTCTTGATTTACTTTTACAACTTACTGGCATTCACACCTGCACATTCAATGTCAAACTCAGACAACAAAAATGAAATTACACAATTAATTTTGTTTTACAACAATCCAACAGATTAATTAATAATACACAGTGAATACCAAGGCTGATTAATGTGAAATTAAATTTGACTGAAAATGTAAAATCGAGATGAGAGATAACAAATGGGGTAAGGGCAGAAGGCAAGAAATGCAGCAGCATAGAAGGTGCTCCTCCAGGGAGTGTATTTTACCAACTACAAATGCTAAATATAAACAAACACTCTGACATGATATTCCGGTTTTAGTGTAAACCATACTCCCAAACAGTAGGTACCATTTAAATAAGTTAATAGATACAAGCCTTGAGCAAATCCAGCCTCCAGCCGGGCCCCCCGCTTCTTGAAGCTCGGAGATGGTTTCCCACTCATTCATTCAACAGGAAGCGGCTCAATTTACCGGAATGTGCACGGAGGGTACAGTGGTCGTGTCTCATGTTGAGGAGGAAGCTGTTTCCTCTCATTCAACAGAAGAGGACCTATTTACTAGAGGTTTTTTTTGTGGTGCAGCTGTAGTCTCCCATAGAGCCCTGAGGCTCAGGTTCAAATCCCACTGCTCCAGTGTGTGTAATAACATTACTGCCCAAGCCACGTGCCAATTGGCATAGGGATAAGAAAATTAGGGAAGTAAACACGTCAAGCTGTTCAATGTTATCTGCAATCATTTCACTTCCTGTCCCATTCGTACTCCAGGGAGCCCAGTCTCGTTTAACGAAGATTCTTTATGAGAAGTTTAATCGGGCATTTTTGCACAAGTCAAGTTAAGAAAGCCGGGATCTCTCGCAAGATTGCGCAGTAGACAACAATTGTAATTCTAGGCGGGGAGGCTGAATTATGAATTCACTAATAGCCTCCCCTAAGCGATGGCGCAGACCACGCCAGCGCCTGTCTCTGTGGCGCAATTGGTCAGCGCGTTCGACTGTTAACCGAAAGGTTGGTGGTTCGAGCCCACCCAGGGGCGGTGTGTTCGCTGCTCTTCCTTGGCTTCGAAGCGGTACACTTTTAATGGGGTCAGGAAAATATTCTCCAAACGGAAATCTTCTCCACAAAGGGGTTTCTGAATTCAATTAATGTCTAACATTAGGGACTGCGGATGCGGAGAACCCGAGACAAAAAGAGAAACTCGGCAGGTTTGACAGTACCTGTCGGAGAAAACAGAATCCCGAAATGTTGTCTCTGATTCTCTTTCCACAGATGTTGCCTGAACTGCTGAGTTCCTCCTGCAATTTCTAGTTTTGTTTTTAACTGAAAGTTCATTTCACCTTTTGGGATGAAACACCTAGACTCGCCGTGTGCAGATATTTAACCCTTTCGAATCACTGTGAAGTGATTGGATTCAAACAAACTCTGCGATGATTCACTCTTTCTCAGCTCCACAGGCAGACCGACCTGGGAAGTATTTCACTGACATTGGGACTGGTGGGAATCTGCAACCCACTGCCTATTCGGGTGGAACAAGCAGATACCCGCAGAGCTTCGTTTGAGGCTCTGAGTAAAGTGTTTGGAAATGGGACTAGAACAGTGAGGGGCATGAAATCGTGATCGAAATGAAGCAGGTACCTGAGGACAAGGGTGTTACCTTTGCCAGTGAAAGATACTGCTTCACAAAGTTGGGCCTGTGGAAGGGAATCAGTGACGGTGATTATCTTTGGTTGTTCACCTTGTGAAGGTTCCCATTGCTGCGCATGTCCGTGTTAACGTCAGAGCCCTGCAGCATGGTGGCGTTAGATACGCACAGGGCCGGGGTGCAATGGATGACGCATCTGACTCCACCTACCTGTTTGAAGTGCAGCTCACAGCTTCTTCTCACGCCCCAATTAATCTTTCTCATTGTCATGAAGCCGGCATACGGTTTGAATTCCCGATCTGCGGGAATGAGAATCTTTTCACTGTCTTGTGTCAGTAAATGTCCCTGAGAACATCGGAGTCAAGTCACAGCGCTGTCAGATGAGGGGAAGCTGAAATAGCCCCACACGCTGCTCACGGGCACATTTTACTTTCCCCAACTCAACGCCTCATTTTCCAGCATCATCCAGATGAAGCATCCCTTCGGGTCTTCTATCCTGGGCTGACAGCGTTGATTTTAAATGGCTGTCCAGTCAGTGCCGATTCGTTTTGGCTGAAAAAATCTTCCTTATCTCATCCCAGCATTTCTTGCCACAGAGAACTGTGCGGCAGAGTTCATGTACATATTTCCTTGGATGGTATTTTGTGAATAACATTCGTTTGCTGGTTGTTTGTATCGGGTATTTCAGGTTCATTAGCCGTTGTTTAATGCTGAGAGGGTTGAGTTGTCTCGAAATCATTTCCCAGATGTCTTTTATGTAAAGTAATGTGGCTAGGGTTTCTGCAACGTTGTGTCTGCTTGTGTCAGTTTGTTGATGTGAAATCGGCACACTGGGTTTATTGGGTCGGCAAAAGTGCGGACTGCAGATGCTGGAAACCAAAGTTTAGATCAGAGTGGTGCTGGAAAAGCACAGCAGGTCAGAGAGCTTCCGAGGAGCAGGAAAATCGACGTTTCGGGCAAAAGCCTTCATCAGGAATAGAGGCAGGACGCTTCCAGGGTGGAGAGATAAATTGGGGGTGGGGGTGTGCTGGGCCGAAGGTAGCAAAGAGTAAAATAGGTGAATGGGGTGGGGATGGAGGTGACATTTCAGAGAGGAGCGTGGAGTGGATAGTTGGGAAGGGAGATTGGCAGGTAGGACAGGTCAGCTGGAAGCAAGCTGGGGGGAGGGGAAATGAGGAAACTGGTGAAGTCCACATTGATGTCCTGGGGTTGAATTTATCCGAGGCGGAAGATGGGCGTTCTTCCTCCAGGCATCGGGTGGGGAGGGAGCGGCGATGGAGGAGGCCCAGGACCTGCATGTCCTCGGAAGAGTGGGAGAGTGGGGGGGTGTTGAAATGTTGGGCCATAGAGCGATGGGGTTGATTGTTGCGGGTGTCCTGGAGATATCCCCTCAAGCGCCGTCACTTGACACTGCGATGAGTGTCCAGCCTCCCCAATGTAGAGGAGACCACATCGGGAGCAATGGATACAAGAAATGACATTGTTGGATGCACAGGTGAAAGCTTGCTGACGACCGCGGCCCCTGTTCGATTTTCGGGCAGGGAAGTAATTTTTAGTAGAGCTGACAGCATGCACTCGCATCTCCCTGGTGGTCTCGTTGTTAGGATTCGGCGCTCTCTCCGCCGCGTCTCGGGTTCGGTTCCCGGTCAGGGAAGCCATTTTCAGGGGTGCAGGCTACCCATTCTTCTTAAATGCGTTGTGCAATTATTTATAGTAGTTCCTGGGTGCTGCAGTGTGTCGTGGCTCGTTGAAATCGTGTCCTGATTCAGATTTGTTTGTATGTGTAGGGATGATTGCTTCTGTAGTTAAGTTCTTGGTTCGTGTGAGTTGTTTTCCTGTAGACGCTGTTTTGAATTTACCATTGACTGTTCGCTCCACTGTGACATCTAGAAATGGCACTTTGTTGTTGTTCTCCTCTTTTGTGAATTTTATGTCAGCGAGGATATTGTTGATGGTGTTGTAGGTTTCCTCTAATTTGTTTTATTTTTTGATGACGAAAGTGTCATCACTGTGGCGGACCCAAAGTTTGGGTTGGAGCGTTGGAAGGGCTGTTTGTTCGAGTCTCTGCATTTTTGCTTCTGCTAGGAATCCTGATACTAGTGGTTTCATGGGTATTTCGTTGATTTGTTTGGAGGGTTTGTTACTGAATATGAAGTGGATGGTTAAGGCACAGTTCCACGAGCTGGATAGTGCTATCTTTGCTGATGAAGTCGGTGCTGTGTTTGTGTCTCTGGTTCTTCGAGTAGTGTCTCCAGTTTTCTTTGGCCACGTTGATGTTAATGGATGTGAACAGGGCTGTTATGTCAAAGGACATCATTGTTCCATCCTCTTCTAACTTATTGTCTTTGGTGTTCAGGAATTCTTGGATGGAGTAAATGGAGTGGCGTGAATCTTCGACTTGGTGTTTTAGTCTTCAGTGGAGGCCTTTGACTAGTCTGTATATTAGTGTTCCAAGTTGTGAGACTGTGGGCCTGAGGGGGGCTCCTGGTTTGAAGAGGAGGAGAACAGCAACAAAGTGCCATTCTTAGATGTCACAGTAGAACGAACAGTCAATGGGGAACTTCAAACTGGCGTCTACAGAAAAACAACACACACAAACCAAATACTGATCCACAGAAGCAATCGTCCCAACACCCACAAACGAGGCTGCATCAGGACATTATTTCAACGAGCCACTACACACTGCAGCACAGAGAAACTACGAAGAGCACAAGAGAAATAGGTATATAGTGTAATGAAGGAGAACGAGTACCCAATAAATGCCGTCCGCCGATTTCTCATTGATGCTTCGAAGCTGACTCTCAAAAATTCGGTTTGTCCCACCATTCTTTCCTGTTTGTTTTTTGTGGGTTTTGAAAGCTTTCCCAATCCCCTGACTGAGTATTGGAGTTGGAAAGTTATGTTGTGGCTGTAGAGGACATTGGTTAGACCACTTTTGGAATATTGTGTGCAATTACGGTCTCCCTCCCATCAGACGTATACTGTGAAAATTGAAAGGGTTCTTTAGCACTAATGGGTCCACAGAGGGGAAGAGGCCCTTCTGCTGCCCTGCGTATGGGAAGGCCTTCAGTGATTCCCCTGCCCTGCTGACGCACCAGTTGTTCCACACCGGGGAAGGCTGTTCTCCGGCCCCAAGTGCGAGATGGCCTTCAGCAGTTCTTCCCACTTGTTGAGACACCAGTGTGTCCACACGGAGGAGAGGCCGTTCTTCTGCCCCGAGTGCAGGAAGGGCTATGCGGAGGCACCAGCGGGGGCACTACTGCTCATTGAGCCAGGGACTGCACATTGCCAATGAAATGATCCAAAGAAACCTAAGACCACAAGACCATCGGAGCGGAAGTTAGGCTATTGGGCCCGTCGAGTCTACTCTGCCATTCGTTAGAGACAAAATTAGTGCAGATGAGATAAGCTACAGTGTGGAAACAGGCCATTTGTCCCAACAAGTCCACACCGACCCTCCGAAGAGTTACCCATCCAGACCCATTTCCCTCTAACTAATGTACCTAACTCTATGGGCAATTAAGCATGGCCAATCCACATGACCTGCACATCTTTGGTTTATGTAAGAAGACAGGATCACCCAGAGAAAACCCATGCAGACACTGGGAGAATGTGCAAACTCCTCACAGACAGCCATCCAAGGCTGCAATCAAACCTAGATCCCGGGCGCTGTGAGGCTGCAGTGGTAACCACTGAGCCACTACATATTGCAACCAGAAGTTGCAAGCAGGAGGTTGGGAGAATACAGCAAGCCAGGCAGCACCAGCATGTGGAGTAGTCAGCGTTTTGGGTATTAACCCTTCTTCAGGACTGAAAAGTCGACTTCTCCATGAGAAACGATTTATGGAAATGATGCTGGGGGTTGTAGGGTTTGAGCTCCAGGGGGAGGCTGAATAGGCTGGAGCTGTTTTACCTGGAGCATCGGAGGCAGAGGAGTGACCTAATAGAGGTTCCAAAATCTTGAGGGGCATGGACAGGGAAATAGACAAGGTCTTTTCTCTGGGGTGGGGGAGTCCAGAACTAGAGGGCATAGGAATAGGGTGAGAGGCGAAATATATTAAAGGGACAACGTCTTCATGCAGGAGGCGGTACATATGAAATGAGCTGCCAGAATATATGGGTCAGGTGCTGTCAAATGGGACAAGATTAATTTAGGATATCAGGTCAGCATGGACAAGTTGGACCGAAGGGTCTGTTTCCATGCTGTCATGACTTTGCCTACTGGTCCTAATGTAATTTTAAAGTAGAGTCCAAGTAAATTTGAATAGTTCAATCTTATTGAGCTCACTTCCTGAAAAGTTTCAAATGAATCATCTGAGCGATACTGTTTAAACATGCTGAGTTGGACAAGGTATCCCATCAAGTTCAAGATAAACACAGAGTTGAAGACGTCAGAAGTCAGAACACCAAGGGGAGCAAAACTGATCACAATATTCCAGGTGCAACCTCATCAACGTCCTGTATAACTACAACATAACTTGCCAACATCTATCCTCAGTTCTCTAATTGATGAAGGCCAGTGTGCTGAAACCTTTCTTGTCGGCTGCAAAGGGACTTGGATATGATGCAGAGCTGGGCTGAGGAGTGGCAGATGGAGTTCAACCCTGCCAAGTGTGAGGTTGACCATTTTGGAAAGACAAATAAGAATGCAGAATACAGGGTTAACGGTAGGGTTCTTAGTGAGGTGGAGGAACAGAGGGATCTTGGGGTCTATGTTCATAGGTCTTTGAAAGTTGCCACTCAGGTGGATAGAGCTTGTAAGAAAGCCTATGGTGTATTAGCGTTCATTAGCAGAGGGATTGAATTTAAGAGTCGTGAAGTGATGTTGCAACTGTCCAGGACTTTGGTTAGGCCACATTTGGAGTACTGTGTGCAGTTCTGGTCGCCTCACTTTAGGAAAGATGTGGAAGCTTTGGAGAGGGTGCAGAGAAGATTTACCAGGATGTTGCCTGGAATGGAGTATAGGTCGTACGAGGATAGGTTGAGAGTGCTAGGCCTTTTCTCATTGGAACGGCGAAGGATGAGGGGTGACTTGATAGAGGTTTATAAGATGATCAGAGGAATAGAGTAGACAGTCAGAAACTTTTTCCCCGGGTACAACAGAGTGTTACAAGGGGACATAAATTTAAGGTGAAGGGTGGAAGGTATAGGGGAGATGTCAGGGGTGGGTTCTTTACCCAGAGAGTGGTGGGGGCATGGAATGCGCTGCCTGTGGGAGTGGTAGAGTCAGAATCTTTGGTGACCTTTAAGTGGCAATTGGATAGGTACATGGATGGGTGCTTAAGCTAGGACAAATGTTCGGCCTGTTCTGTGCTGTATTGTTCTATGTTCTATGATCTGTTGCCTTGTGTACCGATGTTGTCAGAGATATAGGACCTACTTTAAACTGATGCACAATCCAGCTGCTGGGTGCCCAGAAGCAGAGTAGTGCTGCGTGAGTGTGCTGGGCACGTAACAAGAGGTCAATTGGTCAAAACCGTGTGATGCTTTTGCTCAATGTCTCTGTAAGCTGCTTTCATTTGCAAAGGTGCTCTGTTCTGTATCTTGCCTTTGCATCTGCTTTCCAAAGCTTCTTCAGTGGAGGAGTGGTAGTGGCATCAATCCCCCGGAGCTGGAAGAAGGTCCGAGCTCCAAGAAGCGGAGGGTAAGGCTGGAGACTGGATTTTCTCAAGGCTTGTATTTTTAACTCATTTAAATGGTACCTCCTGTATGGGGCTATGTTTTATATTAAAACCGGAGGATCATATCAGAGTGTTTATATTTAGCAGCGGTAGTTGGTAAAATACACTCTCTGGAGGAGCACCTTCTATGATGCTGCATTTCTTGCCTTATGCCCTTCCCCCATTTCTTATCTCCCAGATTGATTTTATATTTTTCTGGTCAATTTTCATTTCATATTAATAAGACTTTGTATTGACTGTGTGCTATTAATTTGTTTCTTCGAAAATTGTAAGTCAAAATTAATGGTGTAATTTCATTTCTGATGTCAGAGTTTGACATTGAATGTGCAGATGTGAATACCAGTAAGTTGTGAAAATACATCAAGACCTTGTGGTTTTTAACAAAAAGAGCAGTTCACTGATATTCATGGCATTGTCTCATTTGGGAGTGATGATTCAAATCTAAACAACAAACCGTTTCATGCAGTCACCCAATTTAATTAAAGTTTTCTTTAATTTAGTTAAAGAAAATAACTCTGGCAGGCTACGATTTATGCTACCTATTTATAATATTATGTCCATTGCTCGCAATATGGTCTCATCAACATTGGGGAAACTGGACGCCAACTAGCGGAACGTTTCAGGGAACAACTCTGGGACAATAAAACTAAACGACCGACGCCCTGTGGCTGAACGCTTTAACTCCCCCTCCCATTCCGCCAAGGACATGCAAGTCCTGGGCCTCCTCCACTGCTAAACTCTTGCTACCTGACGCTTGTAGGAAAAACACCTCACCTTCTGACTTGGGACCCTCCAACTACATGGTATCAATGTAGATTTCATCAGTTTCCTCATTCCCTCTCCCCCACCTTGTCCCAGATCCAACCGTCCAATTCGACACCAACCTCTTGACCTGTCATACCTGTCCACCTTGCTTCTCACCTATTTGCTCCACCCTCATCTCTGACCTAACACCATCAATCCCTACCTCTGTCTATCTATTGCACTCCCAGCTGCCTTCCCTCCAGCCCCACTTCCTTCCCATTTATCTCTCAGCCCCCTTGGGCCACCCTTTATTCCTGATGAAGAGCTTATGCTCTAAACCAAGACTGTGATGAAGCAACATCCTCAACAAATAGGAAATAGCTCCCAAGTCGGATTTCATCCCCTCTTCTGTTTCCCAGTTCTTTCAGAAATAAGGAATGTCTTTTTCTTCCACTAGAAAGTGATCTTCCACTTTGCGCTGTCTGAAGTGTGCTGCCACATTATTACTTCAGACACCTTTTCAGAATCCTTTCAACCTGTTTTTCTAACAATTGTGGAGGTGACCAAAAGCAAACATTTCACTCCTCCTCAATGCCCCATTTCTCCTCCTCTGAGCCATTTTGTCATGTTGTCTATGTTACAAGCAGCCGAGTGCACTTGGTTTCTGAATTGAAATTTGGCCATTGAAGTGATCAGGATTAATATATATCGATGGACAGCTGTGTTTGCACTAACTGTAATTATCCACCAATATAATGTCGTTTGTTCCACCAAAACTGGAAACAATGATCTGTGTTATTATTGCAGTCGGATGTCGAAAATCATCCCAGCGATCTTCACGTTATTATAGTTTACTGTGGCCATAACAGCATTGCGCGGCAGTTTGATGTGACTAAAACTTGGATGGAAAGAATGTAGATTGATGAGAAGTCAAAATGGCAGAGTCTCTGGCCACAATTGATCTGTCTGGCTTGATTATATGAGTGGCGGCTCTTCAAGAGCAACTTCCACTCCATCACTTCAACCAGCAAGAGGAGATAAGTCTGAACACAACATTCCAACTGTGACATATACGCATTGCTTCGATGTTATTGATCAAAATCCTGGAACTCGCTCCTGAACCTTTATTATAGACCACATCATATTTATGAAGCAATTTAAGAGGCAGCTCACCACCACTTTTTCAAGGACAGTTTGGCAAGGCTTGCTGGCAGAGCCAATGATATGCAGATGATATTGGAAATAGTCTAATCGTATGGATAGATGATTGGCTAACCAATGATAAAGGAGGGATAAGGGGCATGTTTAGGATCGCAACTTATAACTTGCAACGTGCCACAGGGATCAGTGCTGGGGCAAAAATTATTTGCAATATGCATATGAATTACTTGGATAAGTAAAGTGAATGTACGATTGCCAAGACTGCAGTAGAGACAGTTGATTAGAATGCCGGTGGTAAGGATGACATGAACTCTTCATCCAAGTTCAGTGAGCAATAGGGAAGGCAAAAGGGAGATTGGCCTTTAAATGGAGTCCAAAAGTAGGGAGGTTATAGTGAACCTCTGCCTGGAGGTTTTGATTGAAAGTGCAGTGAAGATTCAACCAGCCGACAGTGGATCTGAATCACATGTAGATCTGACCAGGTTTAGAACATAGAACATAGAAGAATACAGCGCAGTACAAGCCCTTTGGCCCTCGATGTTGCGCTGATGCAAGCCCATCTAACCTACACTAGCCCACTATCCTCCATATGCTTATCTGCCCGCTTAAATGCCCATAAAGAGGGAGAGTCCACCACTGCTACTGGCAGGGCATTCCATGAACTCACGACTCGCTGAGTAAAGAACCTACCCCTAACATCTGTCCTATACCTACCACCCCTTAATTTAAAGCTATGCCCCCTCGTAATAGCTGACTCCATACGTGGAAAAAGGTTCTCACGGTCAACCCTATCTAAACCCCTAATCATCTTGTACACCTCTATCAAGTCACCCCTAAACCTTCTTTTCTCCAATGAAAACAACCCCACAGGGGTTTGGACAGCAGGAACCCAGATAAGTTTTTACAACAAACCACAACGATTTCATCATTAGACTCTTAATTCCAGATTTACATTGAATTCAGAATCCACCATCTGCCGTGGCAGGTTTTGAACCCAAGTCCCCAGAACATTACCTGGGTGAATGGGCTGATGACAATAAAGTCGGTCAGCGCCTGCCCTGAACACATTGGCATATTGCGTTCAGAGGTAACAAAGGAGCAAGAGGTTTCAGCAGCTGCTAAGTTGTTGATATTACACAAGGGAACATCAGCACTCTCAGTAATGGCACATATTGAAGCCATGGCCCTGTATCAGAGGTAAGGGTTCGGGAACCATAAGAAATAGGAACAGGAATACGCCATTCAGCCTCTTGAGCCTGCTTCTCCATTCAGTAGGATCGTGGCTGATCTGACATTCCCCACATCCACTTTCCTGCCCTTTTCCTGTAACTGTTCATCCCCTGACTGTTCACGAATCTATCGATCCTAGTTTAAATGTGACAAGAAGGCTGTCAACAGAGTTTGGGGGTGGGGGGGGGGGGGTGGGGGTGGGGTGGGGTGGGGCGGGGGGTCAGGTAGAACTTGGGGGCTAAAACAATGGCTTCACACTTCACAACATTTAACTAAGGGAATGTTTGTGGTTATCCAATGCTGGAAATTGGGCAGGCATTCAGATGAAATTATTGATAAATTATGAATGACAGAGGAGTCAGGAGAGAAGTGGTGTTCAGGCACAGTTGGATATCTTCAGTATAGATGCCAACACCAGCAGGTCCGGTGAAACAAATAAGAACGGAAGATGCTAAAAGCAGACCCTCCCAGAGCATACAGCGATATTGGAGAGGGTCAGTACTGTCATTAACCCTGATCAAGGCTGTCCGCAGGTCGACGAGGGAAAGTTCATCCCTGTCACCGTTACAAAGGATGTCAAATATGACCTTGATAGGAACTGTGTCAGGGGTAGAAACCAGACTCGAGGGCTTTAAATACAGAATTCTGGAAAAGATGGGAATGGCTAATTCACCAATGTTACATCCAAACCAACACTTCCATTGGTGTGATAATTATAGAAGTGTTTTGGGTTTTATTTAGAAGATTCTCAGCAACACTGAGGAAGAAGCAACAAAATTAACACAAGAAATACTGCAATTCCTACAATGTGCCTGCTCCCAATAGGAGGCCATCTGGTATTCAATTAACTGTCTACAAGGCGCAATATTGGAAAGGAATGACCCAGTTCATAGCTATAAGAGGGGAGACACAGACTGCTTGATACAGATATACAATGGGCGGGAGTCGGCCACTCGGCGTTCGAGCCTGCTGTAACATTCAATAAGATCATGGCTGATCTGAATAAAACCTCAGCTCTACATTCCTCCACATCCCCGACAATCTGTCACCCACTTGGTTATCAAGAACCTATCTACCTCTGCCTGAAAGATTTTGAATTCACTGCCTTTTGAGGAAGACACACAACCATGAGAAAGAAAAAAAATCATCCTCATTTTTGTCTTCTACTTTTAAAATATGACCCTCTATTTCCAGATATTAAGATAGGGACACAAGCTGCATTCAAATAATACCTGTGGTACAGTTAACTATCTCAAAGTGCTTCATGTGAACATAATGAGAATTCCTTTAAAAATCACAAGAGCGGAGCACAGATTCGGACAGGTGACCAAAAACTTGGTCAAAGGGGCAGGTTTAGGGCAATCTTTTAAACAGGTTCAATTTTCCAAACATCAGAGGACAAAGACGTAAAGAGCAAACACAAAATAGCAAAGGATGCGAAGCAACAGTGTGGACATAATGTCACAGGGTGTGAAATCCAGGGAACATGAGATCAAATCCCACCACAGCAAGAGGTGAGATGTGAATAATTCAAATCATAAATGGGGAACTCAAAGTTAGTCTCAGTATAGTATCGATGGCACTGACGTCAATTGTCATAAAAACCCATGTTCACCAATGTCCTTTCAGGGGGGAGACTGCCGTCCTTACCTGGTCTGACTTACATGTGACTCCAGACCCACCGCAATGTGGTTGACTCTTAAACTGCCATCTGAATTGGCACAAGCAAGACACCTTGCACTTAGGGATGGATAACAAACATCAACCATGTGAAAGTGTCATAACAGAAATTGCTGGAGAAACTCAGCCAGTCTGGCAACACCGGTGGAGAGAGAGAGAAAGAAACAGAGTCAATATCCTGGCCTGCGTCCAGAACAATTGTGAAGAAGGGTCACAGCACTTGAAATGCTAACTCTGCTTCTCTCTCCACATGTGCTGCCAGTCCTATTGAGTTTCTCCAGCAATTTATGCATTTTTATGTGTCAGATCTCCGGCATCTGCAGTTCTTCATCACACTGACTTAGGGAAGCTCAAATCCCATAAACGAATACAGCAGAAGGGCTGGAATTACTCACCAAGTCTGGCAGCAGCTATGGAGATAAAAACAATTAGTTCTTCGGGTCATTGAATGATCTTACATCAGGGACAAATTTTTTGGGAAGCTGCAAGAGTAAAAGGCACTGGTTTAACTTCAACAACTGGGAGAACTCTCTCAGCCATGGAGGTCAGACTGACCCAGCATTCTGGTCCTGCTCATTACCTGTTAACTTCTCCATTTGTTGTTCTTGTTATATTTCTACATGGTTGACACATTCCTATGTTTTAAAATGATATTCCAAACAGACAGGAATTTTCCATGTAAGTAATCGTACATTAGAGGGTTTGGAAAGTGAATATAACTTTTAAACAAAAAAGTATTTATTTATGCATGGGGTGTGGGCATCGCTGGCAATGCCAGCATTTATACCATCCTTAACCACCCTGTGGTTGGTTGGAAAAGTGAATGAAGGTGTCTGAGATTGTCTTGATCAGCACAACAATCTCAAAGATGGGTGTGCTCAGGTAGAAGTACTCTCCACTCCCACAGCCAAGTCTGCATTCACTTCAATTACAGATGCCATCTCACACTCCCAGGATAAGGACAGCATGGGATTACAATCAGAATAATGCTTCCTCTACTCTTAAATTGAAAGTGAAGCTACCTCAACACTAAACCCAACAAACACTGCCAAGACAGAGACAGCATTGGTTTAGATACAGAGTAAAACTCCCTCTGCACTTCCCCATTCATTCAGTGCCAGGGCAATGACAGCAAAGGGTTAAATAAACAGTAGAGCTTCTTCCATTATGACTGACACTGAGTACGTTCTACACCAATCCTCAAGGATAATTCAGAACTGAGACTATTATCTGGTATTGAATTCACACACCCTAATGTGAATGACAGCAACAGAAAATCAGGTAAAACACACACAATGTACAATAAAACTGGACTGTTATTGGGATCTAAGATATTTAAATGACAGGAGACATAGTTCCTGCAATGATCCGAATGTGAGCTGAACAACTTTCTCACTTAAACAATATTCTCTGGGAAAGCAATGTCCACCTCACTGCTGTCTATTCAGTTCCTCTGCTCTCGTTCAGGGCTGAGTTGCGGCTGACCACATGGTGGCGTGGGCGTCAAGAGGTGAGACAGTTCAGGTCAACTTGGATTGAGGGCATCCTGTGTCATGCCAGTGAGGTCGAGGGTCACTGATTTACTCAAATTACAATCAGGGACAAGGGGATGTCAGGCGGGGCTTGTATCAGTTTGAGTTTAGAAGAAACAGATGATCTGATGAAGCTGTATAACATCTGGAGAGGACTTAATGTAAATGTAATGTCCACTCATTTCTAGCCAGAGACTAGCCTCTCATTTAATATAGGAGAGTTTTGTTTTTCTCTCAAGTGTTCCTGAGTCTTTGAAATTCACTTCTTTAGAGAGCAGCATGTGGCGGTGGCACGGTGGTTAGCACTCCTGCCTCACGGCATCAGTGACCTGGGTTTGATCCCACCCTCGGGCCGACTGTATGTGTGGAGTTTTCACATTCTCCCCTTGTGTCTGCGTGGGTTTCCTCTGGTGCTCTGGCCTCCTCCTACAGTCCAAAGGATGTGCACGTGAGGGTGGATTGACCATGGAAGATACAGGTTTACAGACATAGGGTAACGACCTGGGTCTGGGTGGGACGGACAGTCAATGTTGACTCGATGTGCAGAATGGCCTACTTGCACGCAATTGACCTATATCAATCAATAGTATACACTTGCTTTATGGTTTCCAACATCAAATTACAGTCGTGGTTTTGGTTATTTCATCTCTTATGTTATCGTATTCAACCAACTACAGCATCTAGAAACTTGCTTAATTACAATATCCAATATCGGCAGAGTACTTTTTCTTTTTGTCACGACCATTATCTTGAACTCTGACGTGTGACCTCTTCATTGCTGTCAAAGTTCCTTATTTGTCCCTACATTGTCATGGTCTTACTTTGTCAAATGACTTCCTGGCTTTTGCAGTTAAGACCCTATATTCTGCCCTCGTCAACATTTTCCCTTCCAATTCTGTACTAAGGATTTCATGAAAAACCTCAGAGTGTGGTGAGACTCTGGAACTCACTACCATAGTGAATAGTTGGGGTGAAAGACATTACAACTAAGGATAAGCAACCCAATACAAATGAATGTCACTCTCACCAGATTCACAACACAGTGAAATTAAAACATGCAATGTCCCTCCATTTCTCAACTGTTCCGAACCAGACTTGATGAAGAACAGATCTTGCACATCAACATTATAATTTAAACAAAAACCAACAATTATAAATACGGCAACTTTTCTAGGGCAAAGTTGAAGTAGATAATCTAATTAATAGCAATGATTTAAACCCTTTGATCAAGTCCCCACCTTTTCAGAGACAGAAACTTAAACGGCAAATTAAGAAAGATTTTTTTTAAAACTTACCAATTCAAACAAACAGTTTCACACAATGGATTGCCAAGCCTTTGTGCAATCATTGGACTATGAGCTTTTCACAGACACGTAACTGTAAATCTAATTTAAAAGTCACTGCTGAATGTGAATAGACACCCCGAAACATTCAGCCATTTCTTACAGGCTGGGAGTCATTCCCAGAAAGTGCCAACAATTCTTTAACTGGACAGTAGAATCGAGAGAGAACAGCTCCTGGGCTCAACAAGCAGCAACGCCCAATGGAAGCAAATTTGGCGGCGGGGCAGGGCGGGGCAAGGGCATAAAACAAAAAAGCCCACTGACTCTCCCACTGCACACACACTGTCAGAATGCACAAGGGCTCAGTCCTGGGAGTGATCCACAGCAGTTTCATCAAGAGGACCACACTTGATGAACAGATCTTGCACACCAGAGTTATAATTTGAACAAGAACAAACAATTATGAATACCGCAAATTTACTTGGGCAAAGTTAAACAAGATAATCCAGTTAATAGCAATGATTTAAGCCTTTTGTTCAAGTCCTCCACCATCTCAGAGACAGAAACGGAAGGTGTAAATTAAGGAAGAGAATTTTTAAAATGATCAATTCAAGCAAACCGTTCCCAACAATGGATTGCCAAGCAGTTGGGCAATCCTTCGATGATGAGTTGTTCACAGGCACATAACCGTAAATTTAATTTCAAAGTCACTGCTGAATGTGAATGGACACCCTGAAGTATTCAGCTATTTCTTACAGACTGGGACTCGTTCCTAGACAGAGCCAATAATTCTTAAACTGGACAGAAAACACTAGAGAGAACAGCTCCTGGTCTCAACGAGCAGCAGTGCCCACTGGAAGCAAAGTTGCGGGGGTGGGGGAGCATGACGGCATAAAGCAAAAAAATCCAACCGACTCTCCCACTATAAGCACTGTCAGAATGGGTAGGGGTTCAGTCCTTGCAGTGATGCACAGCAGTTTCACGAGCAGAATCAAATTGTTGGGAGCACTGGTGTGCCCGCTGGTGTTTCTGCAAGGTGCAGAATGATGGGAACCTCCGCCTGAACTCGGGGCAGGTGAACGGCCTATCCCGGTATGGCCCCGCCTTTGCCTCAGCAGGTGGGAGGAATTGCTGAAGGCCTTCCCGCACTCTGGGCAGGGGAAGGGCCTCTCCCCCGTATGGACCCGAAGGTAGGATGCCTGGGTGAATCCCTTCCCGCACTTGAGGCAGGAGAACGGGCTCTCCCCGGTGTGGAGAAAGTGAGGTCTGCAGATTCTGGAGATCAGAGCTGAAAATGTGTTGTTGGAAAAGCGCAGCAGGCCAGGCAGCATTCAGGGAACAGGAGAATCGACGTTTCGGGCATGAGCCCTTCTTCAGCCCCTGTGCATTCCTGAAGAAGGGGTTATGCCCGAAACGTCAATTCTCCTGTTCCCTGGATGCTGCCTGGCCTGCTGCGCTTTTCCAGCAACACATTTTCAGCTCTCCCCGTTGTGGACCAGCTGGTGCCTCAGCAGAGCAGAATATAGTTGAAGGCCTTCCCGCAATTGGAGCAACTGAAGGGCTTCTCTAATATGTGGACCCGGCGTTGGGTCAGCAGGACGGAGGAATAGCTGAAGGCCTTCCCGCATTCAGGGCAGGCGAATGGCCTCTCGCCTGTGTGGACCCGCTGGTGCCTCTGCAGAACGTAGGAACTGCTGAAGGTCTTCCCGCACTTGGGACATCTGAAGGACCTCTCTCCCGTGTGGACCCCCTGGTGCCTCAGCAGGCGGGAGGAATTGCTGAAGCCCTTTCCGCACTCGGGGCAGGGGAAAGGTCTATCACTCGTGTAGACCCGCTGGTGCCTCTGCAGTACAGAGGAATTGCTGAAGGTCTTCCCGCACTCAGGGCAGCTGAAGGGTCTCTCCCTAATGTGGACCCGCTGATGGCTCAGCAGGCGGGAGGAATTGCTGAACCCTTTCCGCACTCAGAGCAGGAGAACAGTCTCTCCCCGGTGTGACTGCGCCCATGAGTCTCCAGGTCAGATGGGAAACGGAAGCCTTTCCCACAGTCGCCACACTGCCACAGTTTCTCCACGGGACGGGATTCCTTGGGTTTCTTCACGACTGAAGCTTCACCTGCACACAAACACGTGTACAGCACCTCTCTGCCGTGAATTCCTCTTCCCAGTCTGTATAACGTTTTCTGGCTCCACAATCAGAGTGCTGCAACAGTAGGGTCTCTCTTCCAGTCTCACTGATGCTGAAAACGTACTGAAACAGGAACCAAAAAGCTTGGTTCCTTCTCACAGAATCATAGTCGAAAATTGTTATAGTCCCGACGGATTCAGTGACTGTCAGACATTGACGTGAAATTGAGGGCTGCAAATGCTGGAGAGTCAGAGTCAAAGTGCAATGCTGGAAAATCACAACAGATCAGGCAGCATCTGAGGAGCAGTCGAGTCAATGTTTCAGGCAAAGCCCTTCAGCTATTGATATTGAAACTTGCGTCTTCAGATCTTCAAATAATCTGTAAAAAGAGATTACAAAAATCATCACTGTCAGTCCAGGTTAGAAATTCCAAACAAGCAATTCTACTTTCCGCAGAACATTCTTTTCTTTTTCCACAAAATTGAAAGCACCATCCCACCCCTTCTCACCCCTCTATTCTCACTCCGTTCAAGCTGATTCAGGATCTTACAGAGACCGAAAAGTGAAAACACCAGGACAGACAACTCTGAATTTTGGATACCTCCACCTGAAAGTTAGTATCTTTCACGACATCTAGGAGTGAGTAAGTCTGATTTTGGGAAGCAAAAAAAAGTGTCAATTCAGGATGAACCTTCAATGCAGCTCCTTGAGAAACAACCAGACACGAAATGGTTAACATCTCGGGAGGCGGAGGAAATGAGATAACAAGGCATTGGCACCGACACCAGACAGAAACTGAACATACAGGCATGGCAAACGTTACGAGCAAGCCAGAGTCATAGAGATACACCGCACAAAAACAGGTCCTTCAGTCCAACTCATCCGTGCCGACCAGATAGTCTAAATTAATCTCGTCTCATTTACCAGCACTTGGCCCATATTCCTCTGAACTCTTCCTATTCATATACCCATCCAGATGCCTTTTAAATGTTATAATTGGACCTACATCGACTACTTCCTCCGGCAGATCATGCCTTACACTTGCCTCCCTCACCCCAAACATATTACCCTCTTGTTCTGGACTTCTCCCATCCCTGGAAATGACCTTGTCTATTTACCCTATCCATGCCTCGCATTACTCTATAAACGTCTGTAAGGTCACCCCTCAGCCTCTGGTATACCGGGGAAAACAGCTCAAGTAATGCACTGCGTTTACTTTTAGCTTCACACTCACTGAACCTTCCTCCCGTGTAAAACATTGTTTCCCTCCCCAACACTGTCCATGGGAAAAGCCAAGAGTGCTGAGACTCTGGAGTTGGGGGATTGCCACGTAGAATTCCTACAATGTGGAAACACACCATTCAGCCCAACAAGTCCACACCGACCATCCAAAGTGTAACCCATGCAGACACTTTCCCCTATCTCATTACAGTACACTTACTGTACACTCTGGGCCCATTCAATATGGCCACTTCTCCCGAAACTGCACATCGTTAGATTTTGGAGGAAACCAGAGCCACCGGAGGAAACCCACGCAGACACGGCAGGGAGAATGTGCAAACTCCACACAGACAGTCGCCCCAAGGCTGGAATCGAACACGGGTCCTTGGTGTGGTAAGGCAGCAGTACTCACCACTGATCCATCGTGCTACTTACGTATGCAAAAAGAGGTGGGGACTGGGAACTTTGTTAATTGTACCGCACAGTGGATTGTTGAGTAAGGTTAAATCTCACGGGACCCAGGGAGAGCGAACCAACTGGGTCCAAAATTTAGAAGCGTGCTGTTGTAGATGCTGGAATCCTTCCTGAAAACAACAAATGCTGAAGATCACAGTGAGTCAGGCAGCGCTGTGCTACACTATGACTGGATAGTGTGGATGTGGAGATGATGTTTCCACTAGGAGCAGGGTTGAGGATGCCAAGTCATTGAGGGGATTTAAGACAGAGATAGGTTATTGATTAGTAAGGGGTCAAGGGTTATGAGGAGAGGGCAGCAGAATGGGATGGAGAAACATATCAGCCATGATCGACTGGTGGAGCAGACTCGATGGGCCTCATCCTGCTCCTAGGTATTATGGTCTTAAAGCGGAGCAGTAGTCTTAAGGGATTCTCACAAACTATTTCAGAATCCTGAAGAGGAGTTGTTGGACTGGAAACTTTAACTCTGCTTTCTCTCCACATATGCTTCCAGTCCTGCTGAGTTTTTCCAGTGTTCTCAGTTTTTGTTTCAGATTTCCAGCATCCACAGTTCTTTTGTCTTATTTATCACAGTCATTTCTTGCCCTTCCCAAGTGTCTGGAACTTCATCTCCATGATCTACAAACTGTTTACTTACCCTAGAAATGACCACTACCTCCTTATCAGAGTAGACCCCTTTGTTGCAAAATGATTGTTCAATTCTGTGACCGAAATAATTGCATTCGTAATTACTTACACCAGGGACTCTCAATATCTCAGGCAAGAAGACAGCCAGATTGTTTCAGACAGGACATTTATGTGATTTGATACAATTCCCTATTCCCTACTTTACCAGCGTACTGCTGGGAATGGAGGGGTTGAGTTAAGAAGAAGCTGGGACATTTTTCCAACGGAGCCTAGCAAGTTGACAGATAACTTTATAGAGATTTCTAAAATCAGGAGGTGTATAGATAAGGTGTCATTTCCAGGAGGCTCAGAATATTTTATTGCTCCAGAAGGTGTAAAAGGGGGTCAAAGCTTCAGCAGAAATTGAGCAGAGCTGAGAACAGACAACATCTAGCTCTGTGGGAACAGGGAGACCAGAGGACAGAGAAATCAGGACCTAAAATCCGAGCTGACAACAGACTACCATGTTATCAGTGCTTTGATTAGCAGTGCCCACCCTCTACCTTTACTGAGCCTCTCATTCGACTTGAATGCCACATATCCCCTCGATATTCCGGATCCAATCCTTGTCATTCTGAAGCTATATGCCTGCAAGGAGTCTCAGATCAGAATTATTCTCTTCAACGTGTGCAGTCAATTAATTCGCTTTTGTTACAATGCAGCACACATTCACATACTGAGCTTTTAGTTTTATTTTTTGTGATGGGTAGAATCCAGTTTTGATTGCTAGTACATTTATTCTCCTTGTCCCTTTCTATCATTCTCTGGAATTTGTTTTCCACATCACTACATTGCTCACTGGCCTTGATTTGGATTGGCTATGCTTAATTGCCCAGTGTACAGGGATGTGCAGGTTAGGTGGGTTAGCCATGGGAAACTCAGGGTTATAGTTTCAAAGTAATAGAAGGAGTAGGCCATTTGGCCCATCGATCCTGCTCCGTCATTCATTAAAATCATGGCTGATCTATCAATCATCTCAGCTCCTCCTAATTTCATTATCCCAACTACCCTTAATTCCCCGACCACGCAAAAACCCATCCAATAGTATCTTAATGAAGCTGCCTCTACTGCTTCCTTGAGCACAGAATTGCATTAATTTACCATTAACCACATAGGTCCTGCCCTGATTTGCCTCATCAAAATGCAACAGCTCATATTTGTCTAAATTAAACTCCATCCACTTCTCCTTGGACCATCGGCTCATCTGATCAATTGTAAATTTTATTAAACTTTCTTTCCTATCTTATTCCCTAAAAGCTGAAAATCTCCATCCCACACACTCTCCCTCCATTATCACTTTGTTGAACCTAATCCCGGCTATCCTCATCCTGAAGGGTTTGGTTCATGCTGATTAACAGGCCCACATTCAAGGGGAATCTAACTGAAACGTACAGAATATTGAACAGCCTGGACAGAGTGGACATTGGGAGGAGAGACTAATACCCATGGGCATAGCCTCAGCATAAAGGGAGAATGGAGATTAGGAGAAATTTCTTTAGCCAGAGAGTGGTGAATCTATGGAATTCATTGTCACAGAAAGCTGTCGAGGCCAGGTCATTGTCTATGTTTATCACTGAGATAGAGTATCAAGGGTTGAGAGTTGCCGTGAAAAAACGGGAGAATGGGGCTGAGAAACGTAACAGCCAGGATAAATTGGGAGCAGGAGTAGACCACTTGATCTGTCCAGCCTGCACCAGCATTGAACACTTCATAACTGGATATGAATATACCGACATCTAGGGTGGATAGGCTGGAACTTTTCTCACTGGAACATAGGAGATTGAGAGGATTATAAAATCATGAGGAATAAGGATGAGGTGAACAACAGGTGTCCTTTCCCTCAGCTGGGAGTTTCAGGATCTGGGAGCAAATAGTTTGAGGTGAGTAGAGAAAGATTTTATAAAGACAGGACAAGGATTGTTTTTTAAGAGTGTGTTCTGAGTGCAGAATGAATGTCCAGAGGAAGTCATAGAGTCATAGAGATGTACAGCACAGAAACAGACTGTTTGGTCAAACTTGTCCATGCCGACCAACTATCCCAACCCAATCTAGTCCCACCTGACAGCACACGTCCCCATATCCCTCCAAACCCTTCCTATTCATATACCTAACCAAATGCCTTTTAAATGTTGCAATCGTACTAGACTTCACCACTTCCTCTGGCAGTTCATTCAATAAACGTACCATCCTCTGCGTGGAAAAGGTGCCCCTTAGATCTTTTTTGTATCTTTCCCCTCTCATGCTAAACCCATGCCCTCTCGCTCTGGACTCCCCCACCCCAGGAAAAGACTTTGTCTATTTATCCTATCCATGCCCCTCATGATTTTATACACGTACAGTTACAACGTTTAAAAGACATTTGGATACGTACATGAATATGAAAGGTTCGAAGTTTGATGGGCCAAACACTGGTAGGTGGGACGAGTTTCGTTTGAGAACATACTCAGCATGGACTAGTTGGATGAAGGGTCTGTTCAGTGCTGTCTGACTCTGTGACTGACCTGTACTAGTCTTAAAACCATTTTCTTACCTCCCCATAACCATCCACTTCTTTGTTGATCAAAACTCAGATGAACTTAGCCTTGAATATGTTCAATGACCCCACTTCTGAACTAAATTCCTCTTCGTAATATACCACTTGCCTTGCTCATTGGCTTCTGCATCTGCCCGACAACTGGCATTGACTGGTGTGGAGGGTCTCTGCGACCCCTTTGTACATCCATACATCATTGCTGATGAAGGGCTTGTGCCCGAAACGTTCACTGTCCTGCTCCTCAGATGCTGCCTGACCTGTTGTGCTTTTCCAGTGCCACATTTTTCGACTTTCACCGCGAGTCCTCACTTTCTCCCCATTCCAATATATCACCATTTAAACAATGCAGTTTTCTTTTTAACAGGAAAGGCTATAACTTCACATTGCGGCACTGCACTTGCCATGTTTTTGCCAATTGAGACACAGACCTGGACCAACTTCGGGAAGAGTCAAAACACTGCGATCTGAACAAATACTGTAGCACCACTCAAAACGTCGGTTCTGTTTACCTTTCCACAGATGCTGCTCGACCCGTTGGCTTTCTGCAGTATTCGCTGTGTTTGTTCTACACAAACGCTGCTTTCCATTAAAGAACTTCAATCCCTGTCCTCTGATAACTGGCCCTAGTCAGTGGCAATAGGTTCTTCTGATCATTAACCTGAACATTCCCACCACGTCTTCTCCCATCATTGCCAACAGCCCCTGGAAATCTCCAGTTAACCTTCTTTGCTCCAAAGAGAACATTCCCAAACTTGGGAATGTCTCCACACAATGGAAATTGCTCATCCCTGGATATGATCCAAATGTTACAATGGGGAAGAGGTTTTGGCCAAATATTGCCTGTCAGCAGGTGGAATAATTTTCAGGAAGTAAAACAGAAATCCCAGTCTCCAGCTTTGTGAATCTTTAGAAACTCTTTGGGAAGTGGAATTAGAGGAGAATGAAGGATGAACTGTCCGACTGAGCAGAGACAGTCCAGACACCTTCCCCTTGTTTAAGAGGCCAGGAGATTGACTCTGATATTCTCCGGACATGAACTGACCCGAGACATTGAAAGAATTCTCTGTACATCAGGAATTCAAACCCCTTCTCGGCTCGGGGCCAATGAAAAAATTCGGAAAGAGGCAAAGCACTGAAAGGCTCGGAGGGCGATGGCCCCAGTGTAGAAGAGCTGGTTCCTCGTGACATGGATGTGCCTGCAGATGGTGGGATCAGACTGTCCGCATGTCTCCACAATGAATGTCCAAGGCTTTATCATGGAAAAGTAAAACTGATAGAAGACAATGGTAATTCTGGGCGGGGCAGGTTGAATTATGAGTTGAATAGTAGCGCCCTCAAAGTGACGGTGCGTGCGGCACCCGGGCCTGTGTCTGTGGCGCAATTGGCCAGCGCGTTCGGCTGTTAACCCGAAGGTTCGTGTTTCGAAACCACCCACGAACGGAGCGTTTTTGTGTTCTCGCTTCTACCGCTTTCTTGGCTGCAAAGATGCGCGTTTTTAATGGTGTTAGGAAAATGTTTCCCAAACGGAAATCTTTTCCACTGAGGAAGCACAAAGGGGTTTCAGAATTGATTAAATTTCTAACGTAAAGGACTGCGGATGCTGACAGTCCGAGACAGAAAGCGAAACTGCTGGAGAAACTCAATAGGTTTGGCTGTACCTGGATGAGGGAAAAAAAAGAGTTCTGAAATGTTGTCCCTGATTCTCTTTCCACAGATGCTGCCTGACCTGCTGAGTTGCTCCTGCAATTTCTGGTTTTGTTTCTAACTGAACGTCCGTTTCATCTTTCGGGATGAAACACCCAGACTCGCCATTTGCAGATATTTAACCCTTTCGAAACCTGTGAAGTGATTGGATTCAAACAAACTCTGCAATGATTCACTCTTTCTCAGCTCCACAAGCAGAGAGACCTGGGAAATGAAGCTGTCAGTGTGCTTCTGTATTGGTGGACCGAGTGGTGAATGCGATGGACATGAAATCCACTGTGGTTTCCCCACGCAGGTGTGAACCCTGCCGACTGCAGTTGAGAACTGTCGTCAAAAGGAAAGGGAGATTGCTCCATGGTTTTGTAAAGATGCAAATCAGTGGAAGAGTTGAAATATTTCAATCACATTGGGACTGATTGGGAATCTGCAACCCACTAACTGTCAGGGTGGAACAAGCAGATACCCAGAGAGCTGCTTTTGAAGCTATGAGCCAAGTGTTTGGAAATGAGACCAGAACAGTGAGGGGCTTGAAATTGTGATCGAAATGAAGCAGGCACCTGAGGACAAGGGTGATTCCTTTGCCATTGAAAGATACTGCTTCACAAAGTTGGGACTATGGAAGGGAAGCAGTGACAGTGATTATCTTTGGCTGTTCACCTTGTGAATGTTCCCATTGCTGCGCATGTCCGTGTTAACGTCAGAGCTCTGCAGCATGGCGGCGTCAGGTCCGCACAGGGCCGGGCCGCAATGGATGACGCATCTGACTCCACCTACCTGTTTGAAATGCAGCTCACAGCTTCTTCAAACACCCCAATTAATCTTTCTCATTGTCCTGAAGCCGGCATAAGGTTTGAATTCCTGATCTGCAGGAACGAGACTCTTTTCACTGTCTCGCGTCAGGAAGTGTCCCTGAGAACATCAGAGACAAGTCACAGCGCTGTCGGAGGAGGGGAAGCTGAAATAGCCCCACACGCTGCTCACGGGCACATTTCACATCTCACCGCCCCAACCACTGCAGCTCCTGGGAGTGGAAAGGGAACAAACACCAAAACCAAGTCCCAGCTTTGTAAATCTTCAGGAAGTATGAAAGCTGTTCATCCCTTCGGGTTTTCCATCCTGGGCTGACAGCGTTGATTTTAAATGGCTGATTCGTTTTGGCTGAAAAAATATTCCTTATCTCATCCCAGCATTTCTTGCCACAGAGAACTGTGCGGCAGAGTTCATGTATATATTTCCTTGTATGGTATTTTGTAAATAACATTCGTTTGGTGGTTGCTTGTATCGGGTATTACAGGTTCATTAGCCGTTGTTCAAGTGTGTTGGTAGGTTTGTGGGCTACCATGATGCTGAGAGGGTTGAGTTGTCTGGACATCATTTCACAGATGTCTTTAATGTAAAGTAATGCGGCTAGAGTTTCTGCAGACGTTGAGTCTGCTTGTGTCAATTTGTTGATGAGAAATCTGCAGACTGGGTTTATTGGTTCGGCAACAGTGAGTACTGCAGATGCTGGAAACCAGAGTTTAGATCAGAGTGGTGCTGGAAAAGCACAGCAGGTCAGACAGCTTGCGAGGAGCAGGAAAATCGCCGTTTCGGGCAAAAGCCCTTCATCAGGAATAGAGGCAGGACGCTTCCAGGGTTGGCGAGATAAATTGGGGGGTGCTGGGCCGAAGGTAGCAAAGAGTACAATAGGTGAATGGGAGTGGGGACAGAGGTGACAGGTCAGAGAGGAGGATGGAGCGGATAGGTGGGAAGGGAGATTGGCAGGTAGGTCAGGTCATGAGGACAGCGCTGAGCTGGAAGGTTGGAACCGAGGTAAGTTGGGGGGGAGGGTTAAATGAGGAAACTGGTGAAGTCCACATTGATGTCCTTGGGTTGAATGTATCCGAGACGGAAGTTGGGGCGTTCGACCTCCAGGCATCGGGTGGGGATTGAGCGGCGATGGAGGAGGCCCAGGACCTTCATGTCCTCGGCAGAGTGGGGGGGGTAGGGGGGGTTGTTGAAATGTTGGGCCATAGGGCGATGGGTTAATAGTTGCGGGTGTCCTGGAGATGTTCCTTCAAGCGCTGTGACTTGATTCTGCGAGGAGTCTCCAGTCTCCCCAATGTAGAGGAGACCGCATCGGGAGCAATGGATACAAGAAATGACACTGGTGGAGGCCTTCGAACTCCCCTGGCTCGGTTTCGATTTCCGGGCAGGGAAGCAATTTTCAGTTGAACTGTCAAAATACCACACCATCTCCCTGGTGGTCTAGTGGTTAGGATTCGGCGCTTTCACTGCCGCGGCCCGGGTTCAATTCCCGGTCAAGGAAGCAGTTTTCAGCGCGTATTTTGGCTACCCATTCTCCTTAAGTGCGCTGTACAGTTACTTATTGGTCTTCGTTGTCACTGGGCGCTGCAGTGTATAGTGGCTCGTTGAAATAGTGTCCTGATTCAGATTTGTTTGTATGTGTAGGGATAATTACTTCTGTAGCTAAGTACGTGGTTCGCGTGTGGTGTTTTCCTGTCGACGCTGTTTTGAATTTACCATTGACTGTTCGCTCTGCTGTGACATCCAGAATTGGCACTTTGTTGTTGTTCTCCTCTTTTGTGAATTTTATGCCAGTAAGGATATTGTTGATGGTGTTGCAGGTTTCCTCTAATTTGTTTCATTTTTTGATGACAGAAGTGTTTCATGCATATTTCGTTGATCTGTTTGTAGGGCTTGTTACTGAATATGAAGTGGGTGGTAAGACACAGTTCCACGAGGTTGACAGTGCTATCTTTGCTGACGAAGTTGGTGCTGTGTTTGTGTCTTTGGTTCCTCAGGACATCAGGACATTATTTCAACGAGCCACTACACACTGCAGCACAGAGAAACTACGAAGAGCACAAGAGAAATACGTATATAGTGTAATTAAAGAGAACGGGGACCCAATAAACCCAGTCCGCCGATTTCTCAGTGAGGCTTCCAAGCTGGCTCTCAAAAATTCGGTTTGTCCCTCCATTCTTTCCTGCTTGTTTTTTGTGGGGTTTGTAAGTTTTCACAATCCTCTGACTGAGTATTGGAGTTGGGAAGTTATGTTGTGGCTGTACAAGACATTGGTTAGACCACTTTTTGAATATTGTGTGCAATTCTGGTCTCCCTGCTATCAGAAGGATATTGTGAAATTTGAAAGGGTTCTGAAGCACCAGTGGGTCCTCAGAGGGGAAGAGGCCGTTTTGCTGCCCTGAGTGTGGGAAGGCCTTCAGTGATCCCTCTGCCCTGCTGACGCACCAGTTGGTCCACACCGGGGAAGGCTGTTCTCCGGCCCCAAGTGCGAGATGGCCTTCAGCAGTTCTTCCCACCTGCTGAGACACCGGTGGGTCCACACTGAGGAGAGGCAATTCTTCTGCCCCGAGTGCAGGAAGGGCTTTGCTCTTCCCTCCGACCTACTAGCCCGTTGGTCAGATGTCGTTCAGTTGCCCTACGTGCAGCAAGGCCTTCAGCAATTCCTCGGCCCTGCTGAGGCACCAGTGCATCCACACCGGGGAGAAGCCGTTCTCCTGCCCCGATTGTGGAAACGTCTTTACCCACTCCTCCACACTGTTGGAGCACCAGCTGGTCCACACGGGGGAAAGGGGGTTGGTGAGGCCATTCTGCTGCCCTGAGTGCGGGAAGGCCTTCAGTAATTCCTCCTCCCTGCTGAAGCACCTGTGTGTCCACACCAGGGAGATGCCCTTCATTTGGCCTGAGTGTGGGAAGAGGTTCATGTTTTCCTGCAACTTGCGGAAGCACCAGCGGGGGCACCAGCGCTCCCAGCAACCAGATCCTACCAGTGACGCTGCCTTCGGTCACCCCCAGGACTGAACCTCCTGCAAGTTCTGACAGTGGGTGCAGTAGCAGAGTAGGTGGGCTGTTTTTGTTTTCTGCTAGGCTGCAATTGCATCCCCTACACCCAACAACGACAACACCATGGTGACTCAGGGTTTGCACTGCTGCCTCATGGCACCAGGAACCCAGGAATAATTCCACCCTTGGGGGTCTGTGTGCAATTTATGGAGGGTAGGAAAATGGATCTGAGTAGGTTACTCTTCGGTAGATCAGTGCAGATGTGTTGGGCTGAAGAACTTGTTTCCACATTGTAGGAGTTCTACGATCCTTTGAGCTTTGCTTTCAGTGCACACTGCTGTTCATTGAGCCAGGGACTGCACATTGCCAATGAAATGATCCAGAGAAACCTAAGACCGCAAGACCATCGGAGCAGAAGTTAGTCCATTCGGCCCGTCGTGTCTACTTTGCCATTCGTTAGTGACAAAAGTAATGCAGATAAGATTAGCTACAGTGTGGAAACAGGCCATTTGTCCCAACAAGTCCACACCGACCCTCCGAAGAGTAACCCATCCAGACCCGTTTCCCTTTGACTAATGTACCTAACTCTATGGGCAATTAAGCAAGGCCCATCCAGATGACCTGCACATCTTTGGTTTATGGAAGAAAACAGGACCACCCAGAGAAAACCCACGCAGACACTGGGAGAATGTGCAAACTCCTCACAGACAGCCACCAAGTCTGGAATCAAACCTGGGTACCCGGCACTGTGAGGCTGCAGTGGTAACAACTAAATATTGCAACCCGAAGTAGGCAAGCAGGAGGTTGGAACAATACAGCAAGCCAGACAGCACCAGAATGTGGAAAAGTCAGCGTTTTGGGTATTAACCCTTCTTCAGGACTGTAACGTTGACTCCTCTATGATAAACGATTTACGGGAATGTTACTGGGGGTTGGAGGATTTGAGCTACAGGGAGAGGCTGAATAGGCTGGGGCTGTTTTCACTGGAGCATCGGAGGCAGCGGATTGACCTAATAGAGGTTACAAAATCATGAGGGCATGGACAGGGTAATAGACAAGGTCTTTTCCCTGGGGTGGGGGAGTCCAGAACTAGAGGGCATAGGTTTAGGGTAAGAGGCGAAATATACTAAAGGGACAAATTCTTCATGCAGAGGGTGGTACATATATGAAATGAGCTGCCAGAGTATGTGGGCCAGGTGCTGTCAAATGGGACTAGATTAATTTAGGATAGCGGGTCAGCATGGACAAGTTGGACCGAAGAGTCTGTTTCCATGCTGTACGTGTCTCTGACTACTGGTCCTGATGTAAGTTTAAAATAGAGTCCAAGTAAATTTGAATAGTTCAATCTTGTTGCACTCACCTCCTAAAAAGTTTCAAATGAATCCCTCTGAGAGATACTGTTTAAACATGCTGAGTTGGACAAAGTATCCCATCAAGTTCAACACAAACCCAGAGTTGAAGAAGTCAGAAGTCAGAACACCAAGGGGACCAAAACTGATCACAATATTCCAGGTGCATCCTCATCAACGTCCTGTATAACTACAACATAACTTACCAACATCTATACTCAATTCCCTAATTGATGAAGGCCAGTGTGCTGAAACCTTTCTTCACTGCCTTGTGTAATCAGAATATAGGACCTAATTTAAACTGATGCACAATCCAGCTGCAGGGTGCCCAGAAGCAGAGTAGTGCTGCGTGAGTGTGCTGGGCACGTAAGCAAGAGGTCAATTGGTCAAAACCGTGTGATGTTATTGCTCAATGTCTCTATAAGCTGCTTTCATTTGCAAAGGTGCTCTGTTCTGTATCTTGCCTTTGCATCTGCTTCCCAAAGCTTCTTCAGTGGAGGAGTGGTAGTAGCATCAATTCCCCGGAGCTGGAAGAAGGTCCGAGTTCCAAGAAGCGGAGGGTAAGGCTGGAGACTGGATTTGCTCAAGGCTTGTATTTTTAACTCATTTAAATGGTACCTACTTAACGGGGCTATGGTTTACATTAAAACCGGAGGATCATATCAGAGTGTTTATATTTAGCAGTGGTAGTTGGTAAAATGCACTCCCTGGAGGAGCACCTTCTATGATGCTGCATTTCTTGCCTTCTGCCGTTCCCCCATTTCTTATCTCCCAATTGACTTTATATTTTTTGGGGGTCAAATTTAATTTCATATTAATCAGACTTGGGATTCATTGTGTGCTATTCATTTGTTTCTTCGAAAATTGTAAGTCAAAATTAATGCTGTAATTTCATTTCTGATGTCAGAGTTTGACATTGAATGTGCAGGTGTGAATACCAGTAAGTTGTGAAAATAAATCAAGAACTTGTGGTTTTTAACAAAAAGAGAGGTTCACTGATATTCATGACATTGTCTCATTTGGGAGTGATGATTCAAATCTAACCAACAAACCGTTTCATGCAGTCACCCAATTTAATTTAAGTTTTCTTTAATTTAGTTAAAGAAAATAACTCTGGCAGGCTAAGATTTATGCAATCTACTTATAAGATAATGCCCATTGCTCGCAATATGGTCTCATCCACATTGGGGAAACTGGACGCCAACTAGCGGAACATTTCTGGAACCGACTGCCCTGTGGCTGAACACTTTAACTCCCCCTCCCATTCCACCAAGGACATGCAAGTCCTGGGCCTCCTCCACTGCCAAACTCTTGCTACCAGATGCTTGTAGGAAAAACACCTCATCTTCTGCCTTGGGACCCTCCTACTACATGGGATCAATGTAGATTTCATCAGTTTCCTCATTTCCTCTCCCCCACCTTGTCCCAGATCCAATCTTCCAATTTGACACCAACCACTTGACCTGTCATACCTGTCCACCTTGCTTCTCACCTATTTGCTCCACCCTCATCTCTGACCTATCACCATCAATCCCTACCTCCATCTACCTATTGCACTCCCAGCTGCCTTCCTTCCAGCCCCACTTCCTTCCCATTTATCTCTCAGCCCCCTTGGACCACCCTTCATTCCTGATGAAGAGTTTATGCTCGAAACCAAGACTGTGATGAAGCAACATCCTCAACAAATAGGAAATAGCTCCCAAGTCAGATTTCATCCCCTCTTCTGTTTTCCAGTTCTTCCAGAAATAAGAAATGTCTTTTTCTTCCACTAGAAAGCGGTCTTCCACTTTCCACTTTCTGAAATGTTATGCTACACCACTACTTCAGACACCTTTTAAGAATCCTTTCAACCTGTTTTTATAACAATTGTAGAGGAGACCAAAAGCAAACATTTCACTCCTCCTCAATGCCCCATTTCTCCTCCTATGAGCCATTTTGTCATGTTGTCTATGTTACAAGCAGCCGAGTGCACTTGGTTTCTGAATCGAAATTTGGCCATTGAAGTGAACAGGATTAATATTTATCGATGGCTAGCTGTGTTTGCACTAACTGTAATTATCCACCAATATGATGTCTTTTGTTCCACCAAAACTGGAAACATTGATCTATGTTTATGTTGCAGTCGGATGTGGAAAATCATCCCAGCGATCTTCACGTTATTATAGTTTACTGAGGTCATAACAGCATTGCGAGGCAGTTTTATGTGACTAAAACTTGGATGGAAAGAATGTAGATTGATGAGAAGTCAAAATGGCAGAGTCTCTGGCCACAATCGATCTGTCTGGTTTGATTATATGATTGGCGGCTCTTCAAGAGCAACTTCCACTCCATCACTTCAACCAGCAAGAGGAGATAAGTCTGAACACAACATTCCAACTGTGACATATACGCATTGCTTCGATGTTATTGATCAAAATCCTGGAACTCACTCCTGAACCTTTATTATAGACCACATCATATTTGTGAAGCAATTTAAGTGGCAGCTCACCATCACTTTTTCATGGACGGTTTGGGAAGACTTTCTGGCAGAACCAATGATATTCACATGATATTGGAGACACTCTAATCGTATGGATAGATGAGTGGCTAACCAATGATATAGTAGGGATAGGGGCATGTTCAGGATCACAACTTGTAACTAGCAATGTGCCACAGGGATCAGTGCTGCGGCCAAAATTATTTACAATATGTATATGAATTACTTGGATAAGTAAAGTGAATGTACTCTTGCCAAGACTGCAGTAGAGACAGTTGATTGGATTGCAGGTGGTGAGGATGACATGGAGAGGGATATCGACAGGTTAAGCAAATGAGCAAAACCTTGGCCGATGGAATAGAATGTGGGAAAATGAGGTTGTGCACTTTGCCAGGAGGAAAAGTGCTGAATGTTAAATGGAGAAAGCTGCTGAATAGGAGGATTTGAATGCTCGTATCCATGAATACGTCATCCAGGTTCAGTCAGTTATAGGGAAGATAAATGGGATGTTGGTTTTTAAATGGAATATAACAGTAGGGAGGTTATAGTGAACCTAAATCAGACACCAATTAGGCCACAACTGAAAACTGGGAAGAGTTTTGGGCCTTTTAGCTAAGGTAAGATATATCAGCATTGGAGGCAGTCCAGAGAAGGTTGACCAGGATGCTATCAGGGATGGAAATAGTGTCTTATGAGGAGAAATAAATTCGTTCGGTCTGTGGTTAATAGAAGTTAGAAGATTTCGAGGTAACCTTCTTGTCACAAACAAGATTCTGAGGAGACGTGACAGGCCAGATGTGGGAAAGTTTACCCTTTTGGGTGAGTTTAAAACCAGAGGGAATAACCTGCAAATAAGGGAATGCATGTTTAGGACAGCTGTTGAGCCTGGATTGTTAAGTACACTCAAAACTAAGATACATTTTTTTTAATCAGAAAGGGAACTGAGGATTATGAGGAAACAGCGGGAAAGTGAAGTTGATGTTTACCAGAACAATAGTGGGAGACAAAATGAGATATCCCATGAATGAATAAAGGAAAAGAGTCAGGAGAAAATTGTCATTGAAGGGAAGATTGGGATCTAGTGATAATGGTTGAGCAACCTAGAGATCCAGGTCTTCTGAGAACACAAATTGAAATCCCATCATGGCTGCAGGTGGAATTTATGTTCAACTAATAAAAAGATCTGGAAATGAAAGTTTCTCTCTGTCATAGCAACCAGGAAAACGTTATTCACTAAACTAATGAATTGCAGATGTTGGAGATCAGCAATAAAAGGCAAAATTGCTGGGGAAACGCAGCAGGTCTGGCAGCATCTGTGGAGAGCCAAGTTTTGAAGGACCACTGGACTCAAAGCAGTAACACTGTTGTCTCTTCATAGATGCTGCCAGAACTGTTGTGTTTCTCCTGAAACTGTGCTTTTCAAGGCAGGAAATCTACAATTCATGAACCCTGCATGCATGTATGCACGTGCGTGCGCGTGCGCGCGCACACACACACACATACACACACCTTGTGACTCCAGACCTACCATAATGTGGTTGACTGTCAACTGCCTTCTAGCATGTAGTCACAATTACTCTGTCCAAGGGCCATGAGGGACAATGAGCAAATGTTGGATGTGCTCGCAATCATCATATCCCACAAAATATTTTCTCATCACTGAAAAAAAACATAGATTAATGAAGGGCAGCCAAAAAAACTGCTATGGGAAAGTCATGCCCAACTAACCTGATTTGCTTGTAGTTATATGTTTTAAAATCCTCTTCAGAGAGGACATTGATTACACCACTGTTGGAAGACTGCATGCAATTCTGGGCTCTCTGCTCCAGGAAGGAGGTTGTGAAACTTGAAAGGGTTCAGAAAACATTTACAAGGATGCTGCCAGGGTTGGAGGGTTTGAGCTACAGGAAGACGCTGAATCGACTGGGTTCATTTTCCCGGAAGTTTTGAAGGGTAAGTTGTGTTTTTATAGATGTTTATAAATTCATGAGGGCATGAATAGGGTAAATAGGATAGGTATTTTACCTGGGGTGGGAGAGTCCAGAACTAGATTGCATAAGCTTAAAGTTATTGGCAAATGGAGTTTAATATAGCTAAGTATGAGGTCTTACATTTTGTATCGTCAAATCAAGGTTGGATTTACATGGTGAATGGTAGGACCTTGAGTGTAGTTGAACAGAGGGATTTTGAAGTTCAGGTTTTGGCACACTGGACTTCATCAGTGATGGCATTCAATATAAGATACCAAATTAGAGGCGAGATATGCACCAAATATTCACGTCTACCAACAAGCACCAAATCTGTTTCATATGCAGTATTTTGAACCAAGAGATCTAGGGTTGCGGGTTATTAGCTCCTAGAAAATGGAGTCGTGGGTAGACAGGATGGTGAAGAAGGCTTTTGGCATGCTTGCTTTTCTTGGTCAGAGCATTGAGCACAGGAGTTGGGACGTCTTGTTGCAGCTGTCACACATGCCACACAACAACGATAGGCGTGGCGCTGCCCCCCTCTGACGGGCTGTCCCTTTGAATATCTGGGGGAAGATTAGACCCACCTGCCTGTGTTTGGCTCATATGTACTTATCCAAATAATTTTAAACATTGTAACATTACCTGCATCCACCACTTCCTCTGACAGTTCATTCCACCTTCAATGTAAAAAACGTTTGCCCCCCCCACCCCGTCCTTTTTAAATCTTCTCCCTCTCATCTTAAAAATATACTCCCAAATTTTGAACTCCCCTACCCTTCGGGAAAAGACACTGGTTATTCACCTTATCTTTGTCCCTCATGACTTCATAAACCTCCATAACCAACACCCTCAAACTTCTACACCCCAGTGAAAAAAACTCCCAGCCTATGCCGTCTATAAATCATTCTGGCAACACCAAAGTTAAAAAAGGTGAGCTTTAAGAATTGACTGAAAGGACAGTGAAGATTCAACCAGCTGACAGTGGATCTGAAATCACATGTAGATCAGACCAGGTTAGGACAGCAGGAAACCAGAGAAGCTTTTACAACAAACCACAACGATTTCATCATTAGACTCTTAATTCCAGATTTATATTGAATTCAGATTCCAGCACCTGCCGTGGCAGGTTTTGAACCCAGGTCCCCAGAACATTAGCTGGGTGAATAGTCTGGTGACAATAAAGTCGGCCATCGCCTCCCCTGAACACATTGACATATTGTGTTTAGAGATAACAGAGGAGCAAGAGGTTTCAGCAGCTGCTAAGTTGTTGATAATACACAAGGGAACATCAGCACTCTCAGTAATGGCACATACTGAAGCCAGAACCTGTATCAGAGGTAAGGGTTCGGGAACTATAAGAAATAGGAATTGGAAAATGCCATTCAACCCCTTGAGCCTGCTTCTCCATTCAATAGGATTGTGGTTGATCTGACATTCCCCACATGCACTTTCCTGCCCTTTTCCGGTAACTGATCGTGATCCCCTGACTGATCACGAATCTATCGATCCTAGTTTTAAATGTGACATGAAGGGTGTCAACAGAGTTTCTGGGATGGGGGAGGGGGGTGCTCAGGTCTAACTTGGGGACTAAAACAATGGCTTCACACTTCACAATATTTAACAAAGGGAATGTTTATAGTTTACAGTTAAAAATTCTTGAAGATGGGCTCATGCCCGAAACGTCTATTCTCCTGTTCCTTGGATGCTGCCTGACCTGCTGCGTTTTTCCAGAAACACATTTTCAGCTCTGATCTCCAGCATCTGCAGTCCTCACTTTCTCCTAGAGAATCCCATGGAGTCTCACAGAGTGACACAGATGTACAACACGGAAACAGACCCTTCGGTCCAACTTGTCCATGCAGCCCAGTTATCCTAACCTAATCTAGTCCCATTTGCCAGCACTTGGCCCAAATCCCCATAAACCCTTCCTATTCATATACACATCTAGATGCATTTTAAATGCTGTAATTATACAGCCTCCATCACTTACTCCAGCACCTCATGACGGACATGCATCACCCTCTGCGTGAAAAGTTTGCCCCTTAAGTCCTTTCTATATCTTTCCCCTCCCCTCCATAAAACTATGCACTGGAGTTCTGGACTCCCCCATCCCAGGGAAAAGAACTTGTCAATTTGCTCTCTCCATATCCCTCGTGATTTTATAAACCTCCATAAGGTCACCCCTTAGCCTCCGACGCTCCAGAGAAAACAATCTATTCAGCCTCCCCCTATAGCTCAACCCTCCAACCCTGGCAAAATCCTTGTAACTCTTTTCTGCACCTTTTCTAGTTTCGCAACATCTTTCCGATAGGAAGCAGACCAAAATTACATGCAACATTCCAAACGTGGCCTGGCCAATGTTCTGTACAATGGCAACATGAACTCCCAACATCTATCCTCGATGCTCTGACCAACAAAGGAAAGCATAACAAACGCCTTCTTTACTAACCAATCGGCCTGCGTCTCTACTTTTAAGGAACAATCAACCTGAACTCCAAGGTCTCTTTGTTCAGCAACACTTCCAAGGAACTTACCATTAAGTGTAAAAGTCCTGCTCTGATTTGTTTTTCCAAAATGCAGCACCTCATATTTATCTACATTAACTTCCATCTGCTACTTCTCAGCCCATTGGCCCATCTGATCAAGGTCCCGTTGTAATCTGAGGTAACCTTCTTTGCTGTCCACTACACCTCCAATTTTGGTGTCATCTCCAAACTTGCTAACTATACCTCCTCCATTTACACACAAATCATTTATATAAATGACAAAAAGTAGCGAACCCGGCATCGATCCTTGTGATACACCATTGGTCACAGGCCTTCAGTCTGAAAAGCAACCCTCCATCACCACCCTCTGTCTTCTGCCTTCTCGCCAGTTCTGCATCCAATTAGCTAGTTGTCCCTGCATGCCATGAGATTAAACCTTGCTCACCAGTCTCCCATGAGGAACCTTGATGAACGCCTTCCTGAAGTCCAGAGAGATCACGTCCATCGCTCTGCCCTCATCAATCCACTTTGTTACTTCTTCAAAAAACTCAAATTCGTGAGACATGATTTCCCAAGCATAAAGCCATGCTGACTATCCCAAATCAATTCTTGCCTTTCCAAATCCATGTAAATCCTATCTCTCAGGATTCTCTCCAAAGACTTGCCCATCACGGATGTCAGGCTCACCGGTCTATAGTTCCATGGCTTTTCCTTACCACATTTCATCAATAGTGGCACCACGTTAGCCACCCTTCAGCCTTCCTGCACCTCACCTCTGAATATTGATGATACAAATATCTCAGTGAAAGGCCCAGCAATCACTTTCCCAGTTTCCCACAGAGTTCTAGGGTACTCCTGATCAGGTGTTGGGATTTATTCACTTTTGTGCATTTCAAGATATCCAGCAATTTCTCATCTGTAATACGGATATTTTTTCAACATGTCACGATCTACTTTCACACATTCTATATTTTCCATGCCCTTCTCCACAGTAAACACTGATGCACAATATCCATTCAGTATCTCAACCACCCCCCCGCCCCCCGCCCCTCCATCTACTGCAGCTCCACACAAAGGCCGCCTTGCTGATCTTTGAGGGGCCCTATTCTCTCCCTTGTTATCCTTTTGTCCTTAATGTATTTATAAAAACCCTTTGGGTTATCCTTAACTCTATTTGCCAAAGCTATCTCATGTCCCCTTTTTGCCCTCATGATTTCCCTCTTAAGTATGCTCGTACTGCCTTTATACTCTAAGAATTTACTAGATCTCTCTGTCGATACCTGATGAATGCACCCTTCTTCATCTGAACCAGAATCTCAATTTCTCCAGTCATCCAGCATTCCCTACACCTACCAGCCTTTCCTTTCAGCCTAACAGGAATATACTGTGTCTGGACTCTTGTTATCTAATATTTGAAGGCTTCCCATTTTCCAGCAGTCCTTTAACCTGCGAACATCTGTACCCTATCAGCTTTTGAAAGATCTTGCCTAATACCTGAGTCTTCCTCAATTTTAGAACTTCAAATTTTAGATCTGATATATTATTTTCATTCACTATTCTAATGTTAATAGAATTATGGTTGCTGGCCCTTAGGTTTTGCACCCTCGCCAGTATGTACATCCACATTGTGAATTAGAAATTTCCTTGTACACACTTAACAAATTCCTCTATTTGGCGGATAAGTAAATGGGCAGGACTATACCTTGGGTCCACTCTTCCTTCATTTCCATCAACTCTATCCCCATTCCCTCCCCAATAGTCCAACGGCACTTTCCCCTGCAACTGCCGAATGTGTGACACCAGCCAATTTACCTGTTCCCTCCGCACTATCCAAGGGCCCAAACTTACCTTCCAGGTGAAGCGGCACTTTACCTGCACTTCCCACAACCCAGTCTCCTGCATTTGCTGCTCACAATGTGGTCTCATCTACCATGGGGAAAACGAAGCGTTAACTGGGTGACTGCTGCACAGAACATCTACGTTCTGCCCGCAAAAAAGACCCCGAGCTTCCACTTGCCTGCCAATTCCACACCCCACCCTGTTCCCTCGCCAACATCTCTGTCTCAGGTTTGCTGTAGTGTTTCAGCGAAGCTCAGCACCAGCAGAACGAAGAGCACCGAATATTATACTTGGGGACCATACATCCCTCCGGTCCCAATATCAAATTCAATAATTCTAGGGCTTGAACTCCATAGTATCCTCGTCCCTTCCACACACACCAAGCCTTGTTATCACATAGTCTGTCATTACACACTACCTATTCTAAGCCACGAACAGTCTCCATTCACTCTCCCACGCGGATCGTTATCAACTCCCTTTCCTGTACAACGGTTCTTCCCTCGCTTTGGGGTCTGTCTTTATCTATCATTTACTGCATCCGCCTTCCTCACATGGTATCTCCTGCATATAAACCAACAATCACCATCAGTTCTATAGAAGGGTCACCGGCAACTACTGTGTTTTCTTGTTTCTGATAGACAGCATCCGCAGGTCTTTCAGCTTTTTATTGAGGTAGAGTTGGAAATAGTTTCGAGAGAAAGAAGGAGAGGGGGGAGAGACAGAACAGACATGAACTGTTCACCTCCGTTGTTACTCATAACGTAAAACCATTGCAGTGCGATCACTTCCCTTAAGCATGAATCGAGGGCACCTGCCATCCGTGAGCTTGAGGCGCATCGTTAGCGCGTTCAAATCACGTCAAGTTCACTAAAATCAGCTTCTTACATTTCAAATCAAGAAAGGATTAGGTTCACTCCGTATATCTGTTGAGCCAAGTCTTCTTTCCGAAAACTTTCAATCACACGTGAAGCTTTGCTGTCAATTTGATTTGTGATTCCTGTGTCAGGGAGGTGGTGTGTCCATTGTTTGGGTAAATGCTCAGCTCCCCCCAGTTCACCTCCCGATTTCAACGCAGCCGTCTCCCTCTGGGCAGCCGCTTCGTTCAGTTGGTGACAGCGCGGTGTGAATAACATAATACCGATTTTTTTACAACATAATCCAGAGACTCCCAGCTTTATGTTTCAATCTATCAGGAGAGTGAATGCGAGTTCAGATAGAAATGTTTCCCACCAACAGCAAATTCTATCCTCTCACTGGACACAGTTAAAATTGTCTTTATTCAACAGAAGGAGCAGAAACTACAGTCTGGCATCCTCTCTCCACATTAACGGTGAGCCCGAATTTTATAAACGGTGTCAGTAAAATTCAGTGGCCGACATTGATTTGGTTCAGTCGATATTTTTGCCAAGCGTAATTCACCGAGAGGATGCTGCTGTGTGAAACAGCGTGGGGAATTACTGTAGGGCCTCCTGCGCATGGGACACACCGCAACTGATGTGTTTCACCTTCACCAGTTTATTCTTATCTCGGAGAAGAGAGGTTTGATGATTCGGATCATAGCAGCCAGACAGAGGACAGGAGAAGAGCACTCAGACCTTCACAAGCTTGTCACCACAGCTGGGTCATCGTGGCCCGTGTATCAGTATGGGATAGTAATCTGCAACTACTGACTGGAAGCACAGCAAATTGGAGTGCTGGTGGGACTATCACACAGGAGAAAACGGCTTGACCTATAAACTGGAGTGGCTCCCAATGCGCAACTCCGCTCACCTCAACTGAATAACTGTAAACAAATTACTCAGTGATTCAAAGGAATACTCGGTTTTGAATCTGCATTGTGTCATGTACCTTCGAGAATGATGTCAAAACACCTTCATTGCTGTGATGGAGTATCCTGTTGGGCAGAATATACCCGTTGTCAAATTTCCTACGTTCTGTTGGTCCAACTCCGATTTCACTCGGAATCACGAAATGTGTGACAGCGCAGACTGAGGCTACGCAGCCCACCTTAGCTCTGCTGGCTCAACACAGTATGTAAATAAGTGCCTCATTCTGTCGCCTTCTCCCTGTAAATCTGCACATTGTTACATTGAACGTGCCCACCGAATTCCCTTTTGTGTCCATTGAATCTGCCTCTTTGTCACTGTCAGACAGTGACTTACTGACCCCACTCCCTGTGTGAAAACGGTCTTCCTCATGTCACTTTTGCTTATTTTCCTGATGACTTTACACCTCTGCCGAATCGTTCTCGATCCTTTCAGGCCTAGGAGCATTTTCACAGCATTATTTCCTCTGTTTAAAACCCTCGTGACGTGGAAAACTTCAAACAGCCTTTTGTTCACCAAAGAGAGCTGCCCCAACTTTCCAATTTACCTTCATGACCGACATTCCTCATACACGGTACCATTCACTTCAACCAGTTCGGCGCTATCTGCAATCACTTCACTTCCCCGCTTCCTGAAGTATCACACTCAGAATTGAGCGTAATACAGGTGGAGGATTCATTCAGGCTCGGATTGCGCGGGCGAAAAATCTGCAATACTTGTTTTCACTTTGAGCAAGTGTTTCCCTGTGCCGTGTTCTCTGCAATGATACCTCAGTCCCATTCCTAATTCAGGCAGTCCGATCTGATTTAACGAAGCGGCTTTTTGAGAAAACTGACCCGGCATTTTTGCTCAGGTCAATTTAAGAAAACCCAACGGTAGCATCATACCCGAGACCAACAAACATGTGCGCGCCCAGCTCCTGAAGCAACTAGGAGTTGCTCAGTACGAAATACATTGTACATTGCTCCCAGACTTACAAGCAGCAAAGAGTTTCAAGAACATCTGCTTCTCATTCTGTCTCCCTGCTCCCAGGACGCTGCTGTTTGTCCCGTCCCCAGGGACCGGGCTGTCTCCACTGGTGGATAATTGAACCATTTTGTTTCTACTTGCAAGCTGTGCTAGTGGAAGGCAGAGCCCATTCGCTCTTCTGCTCTCTCTCTCTCTCACACTATTAGGTGAGGCAGGAGAAGTCAGTTACAGTCATGTGTAGGAACTGGACAACTTTGAACTTGTTCCAAAGGTCCTGTCAACGGAGAGATACAAAGATGCTGTGCTGCCGGGACAGAGAGAAATGGACACCGGAGACTCTTCCCTCAGGTAAATTGATATGAGTGCATTTTTGTGCAGCCTGCTTGGTGTTCAGAATTTGTCTTGACACAGCGATCCTACAGAAAGTATTTTGTTACACAAGCGTTGGTTTCTTTACTGCAGGAAATGGACTAAAACAGCAAGTCATGTGTTTCAACTTCACCGGTTCATTGCCATCTGAAAGAAGAGGTTTAACACTTGAGATCAGAACACACCGACAGAAAACTGGACAAGACAACTCAGAGCTCCACAAGTGTGCCAGCGCAACTGTATAAATTAGACTTGCGTATCGATGTGACATATTTAACTCAGATACCCGAAGTTTTGGGAAGCAGATGACAAGGCAAGGAACAGAACAGAGCGCCGTTACACGGGAAAGCTGTTATAGACGAAATTGAGTGAAAAGGAGAAAATGGCTTCGCTTCTGGGTTATGATCCCAGCATGCACCCGCTGTGCCATTCTCCTGCATTGCACGGCAGCTTTTCCAGAGAAGTATTCAGCTTTTCTTCTGGCGTGTGACTTGCATGTTGGAGAATGACGTGAAAAGATCTTCACTGCTGTAGTGTCATGTGCTGTTGTGCAGACATGTCGCCGATGTGCAAATATAAATTCAGAGAGCAATGTACACTCGAGACTCTGAGCCAGCTGAAACTTGCTCAGTGTGAAATACATTCCACATTGCTCCAAGAATTGCAAGCAGCAAAGAGTTTCCAGAACATCTGCTTGTCATTCTGTCCCCGAGGCGCTGATGTTTGTCTCATCCCCAGGAACTGGACTCCCTCCACTGGCGGATAATTAAACCAATTTGTTCCTACTTGCAAGCTGTTCTGGAGGGGCGGAGGGAAGAGTCCATTCGCTCTTCTGCGCTCTCTCTCAATCCCTTGGGGTGAGAGGTATCAGTTACACTAATGCGTGGGAAGTGAGCTTTGATTGTGAACTTGCTCCAAAGGTCTGTTATCGGAGAGATAGAAAGATGCTGTGCTGGCGGATCAGAGAGAAATGGACAACGGAGACTCTTCCCTCAGGTAAATTCATATGAATACATTGTTGTGCAGCCTTCTTGGTGTTCTGAAATCCTCTTCACGCAGCAATTTACGGAAAGTCTATTGCAAAGTGGGCATCGTTTTCTTTGCTGCGACTGCGCAGCAGTTAACATCTGAGCCCCAAGTGCCCCAGATGAAGAGAATCCGAGTGAAACCTTCACTCACTGAGAGTCATCCCCACGGCCCTGAGCTGAGGGACTGCAGGCAGTCCAACACGGAAGGGACGTTTAAAAATGAACGTTGTTGCTACCTCAGTCTGTCTGTCCCAGAGACCGGCAGTGGGACGGCATAAACGCTTAGCATCATTCTCCCGCCGACAGAGGCGGTTCAGCCCATCGAGTCCCGGCGACTGTTTGTCACTTGTCTCTCTCTCTGAGGTTATTCACAATCGGTGATATCTGTCCTAATAGTAAGGGACTGTGTCTGAGTCGTGATGCGGTTTCTGACATGCTGATCATCTTGTCATTCACGTCGGAACCGGCGTGGCGAATTACTGCGGGGAATGGACAAAACCGCAAGGCATGCGTTTCAACTTTATCATCTCATTGGCATCTCAGAGAAGTGGTTTTGCGGTTCAGTTAATAGGAAACCGACGAAGAACAGGAGAAGATCACTCAGACCTCCAAAAAGCATGTTACTTGAACCGTGTGAGGCTCGCGAGTGTATCGGTATGATACGGGGCATTCAGACACTCAGGAAGTAGGTGCAAAGGCAAGATACAGAACAGAGCACAGTACCATTACAAATGGAAGCTGCTCAAGGAGACATGGAGCAACAGCAGAGGATGGTTTCAATCCATCGACCGCTGGGTTATGCGCCCAGCACGCTCCCGTTTTCCACAGGTCCTTGGCACGCGGCATGCACGTTTGAGACTGATGTCAAAGACCTCCACTGCTGTCGTGTAATATGCTGATGCGCAGACGTATGGAGGCTGTGTAAATATAAACTTTTTCCTCACTTCCCACATTCTGTTGGTCGAACTGTGATTTCATTCTGAATCACAGCGTGTGTCACAGCACAGACGGACGCCATGCGGCCCACCTTCGCTCTGCTGGTTCGACACAGTAAGTAACCATGCGTCTCTATTCGTATCATTCGCTTGCCTTCTCCGTGTATTTCTGCATATGGTTGCTTTAAACATGACCACCGCGTTCCCTTATGCGTCTATTGATTCTGCCTCTTTGCCAATGTCAGGGGATTTGCTGACCCTAACCACACCCTTCCTAATGTCACTTTTAGTTCTTTTCCTGATGACATTCAAACTCTGCCGAATCATTGCCGATCCTTTCAGGTGTGGGAGCATTTTAACTGCATTACTTTCTCTGTCTGGACCCCGCAAGACTCGGAAAGCTTCAATCAGGCCAGATTTCGAACTTCTGTTCTCCGAGGAGAGCTGTCCTAATTTTTCAATCTAACCTCATCGCTGACATTCCTTAAACACGGCACCACTGGCGTCAACGCAATATTCCATCATTTCACTTCCCTGCTTTCTGCTCAATTTGTATTTCAAGCAGCCCAACCTGGTTTAGCGAAGGTGCTTTTTGAGAAAATTAACCGGGCACTCTTGCACAAACCAGGAAACGCGGGCTCGCGCCGAGATTCGAGCCATGGATCTTTTGCAAGCCTGCGGAGTCGAAAACCCAAAGCGGGAATCATACCCAGAGACCAACACCACACCCCCGCTCTCCCTCTACAACCAGCTGAGTCTTGCTCAGTGTGAAATACATTTGACATTGCTCTGAGAATTGCAAGCGGCAAAGAGTTTCCAGAACAGCTGCTTCTCATTCTGTCTCCCTGCTTCTGTTTGTCCCAGGCCCTCTCTACTGGCAGAAAGTTGAACCATTTAGTTTGTAAACTTTTCTCTAACACCAGAGTGACCAGTTACAAGCATTGCCCTCCTCAACACAGGATACAGAGAACAGGTGAAGACCCCACAGACCTCCACGAGTGTGTCATCTCAACTGTGCACATTGGGCCTGTGTATCAATGTGAAATATTCATGTCGAAGTTTTTTTGGAAAGAGATGAGAAGGCGAGGTGCAGAACAATGCGCCGTTATACGGGAAAGCTGGTAAAGTGGACATTGACTGAACAGGAGAGATAGTTTCCCTTCTGGGTGATGCTCCCATCACGCACCCGCAGACATATCGCCGTCGTGCAAATATAAACTCTGTCTAAATTCTCACATTCTATTTTTTCGAACTGTGATTTCGCTCAAATGCAAAAGATTTCAACACTCGCAACGTTCACACTTTACAAAGTTCTCATAGATATATTTAGCGAACACCTGCAAGAAATTCTTCCAAACTTACCTGGGGAATTTCGGTTTGAGTGCTCTTGAACTTTAAGTGGAAGGACGGGAAGTTTGTCTCGAGGCTGCGTAATGTGGAGATGTGTTCCCCATGTTAACTGGTAGTGGTTGGCCATCCCAATGCTTCCCGATGCAGGGTTGCCCTGACCCAGCGGGAGGTTTATTTGATAAACTGTCCATGGGGCTTCCAGTCTCACCATGACATCATAGTGCCCCTTCCCCCGATGATGGCCTGCAGCTGATATGACACAATAATGATGTTGGCCCCGCAACATGAATACTAATTAGTTCATGAGTCACGTGGTACTGAATCATTCTATGGAATATTCTTTCAACTTCACGGATTTATATATGAGAGGAGGTAAATGGGCAGGGTTACATCTCGGGGCCACTCTTCCTTCACTAGCAACACCCCACACTCGCCTCCCATTGTCTCAAGGCACTTTCCCCTGCAACCGCCGAATGTGTAACACCTGCCCATTTACCTGCTCCCTCCTGAATATCCAAGGGCTCGAACATACCTTCCAGGTAAAGCAGCAGTTTACCTGCACATTTGCCACAACCTAGTCAACTGCATTCTTTGCTCACAGTGTGGTTTCCCCAACGTAGCATGAAGCATAAACTGGGTGAATGCTTCGCAGAACATCACGGTTCTGCCCGCAAATAAAAGGCCTTGAGCTTCTGCTCGCCTGTCACCAAACACGCCACACTGTTTCCTGGCCAACTTCTCTGTCTCAGGCATGCAGCAGTGTTCCAGCAAAGCTAAGCTCCTGATGGAAGACCAACGCCTCATTTTCCACTTGGAGATCCTATAGCCGTCCAGTCTTCAACATTGAGTTCAATATTGTTTGAGCCCGAACTCCCCCATGCCCTTGACCCCTACCACACCCACACGAGGCCTTGTTATCACGTCATCTGCTGTTACACACAACTTATTGTTAGCCAGGAAGAGTCTCCATTAACAGTTAGTCACCCTCCGACACAGATCGTTATTCACTCCTTTGTCCCTCCAATGTTCTCCCTCTAAACTGGTGGCAAAGAGAGCAATGTGGACTGGTATCCCTGAGCCAGCTGTTTGTCCCATCTCCAGGAACCGAGTTCTCTGCACTGGTGGATAATTAAACCATTTTGCTGTTGCGTTGACGCGAGGAGACTGTGTAAATATAAACTTTTCTAAATTCTCACCTTCCGTTGGTCGAACTGTGAATTCACTCTGATTCACAACACGTGTCACAGCGCATTTGGAGGCCCACCTTAGCTCTGTTGGTTCTACACAGCAGGTAAATGAGAGACTCTATTCGTATCATTCTCTTGCCTTCTCCCTGTAAATCTCCACATTGTTACTTTGAACATGACCACCGAATTCCCTTTTGTGTTCTTGAATCTGCCTCTTTGTCACGGTCAGACAGGGATTTACGGATCCGAACCACTCCCTGTGCGAAAATGTTCTTCCTAATGTCACTTTAACTTTTTATCCGAATGTCTTGAAATCTATGCCTATTTTTTGGGAAATTGAAAGGATTCTCATTCCTGCACATGAGGCTGAATTGATTTAATTTCTAACGTAAAGGACTGCGGATGCTGAGAATCCGAGACAGAAAGAGGAACTGCTTGAGAAACTCAGCAGGTTTGACCGTACCTGTGGGAGAAAACAGAATTCTGAAATGTTGTCTCTGATTCTCTTTCCACCGATGGTGCCTGACCTGCTGAGTTGCTCCTGCAATTTCTGTTTTTGCTTTTAACTGAAAGTTCATTTCATCTTTCGGGATGAAACAACCAAACTCTCCATGTGCAGATATTTAACCATTTCGAAACCTGTGAAGTGATTGGATTCAAACAAACCCAGCAATAATTCACTCTTTCTCAGCTCCACAGGCAGACAGACCTGGGAAGTGAAGCTGTCAGTGTGGTTCTGTATTCGTGGGCCGAGTGGTTCATGCGATGGGCTTGAAATCCATTGCGGTTTCCCCACGCAGGTGTGAACCCTGCCGACTACAAAATGAGAAATGTCGTCAAAATGGAAGGGAGACTGTTCCCCAGTTTCTTCTTTAAGATTCAAATCAGTGGAGGGTGAAAGATATTTCACTCACATTGGGACTGGTCGGGAATCTGCAACATACTGCCTGTCAGGGTGGTACAAGCACAGAGCTGCTTTTGAGGCAATGAGTCAAGTATTTGGAAATGAGAGTAGAACAGTGAGGGGCGTGAAGTAGTGAAAGATACTGCTTCACAAAGTTGGGACAATGGAAGGGAAGCAGTGACGGTGATTATCTTTGGCTGTTCACCTTGTGAATGTTCCCATTGCTGCGCATGTCCGTGTTAAGGTCAGAATTCTGCAGCCTGGCGGTGTCAGGTACGTACAGGGCCGGGGGCGCAATGGATGACGCATCTGACTCCAGCTACCTGTTTGCAATGCAGCTCACAGCTTCTTCACACACCCCAATTAATCTTTCTCATTTTCCTGAAGCCGGTTTGAATTCCTGATCTGCAGGAACGAGACTCTTTTCACTGTCTCGCGTCAGTAAGTGTCCCTGAGAACATCAGAGACAAGTCACAGCGCTTTCAGTGGAGGGGAAGCTGAAAGAGCCCCACACGCTGCTCACGGGCACATTTCGCTTTCCCCAACTCACCGCCCCAACCAATGCTCCTGGGAGTGGAAAGGAAACAAACACCAAAACCCAGTCTCATATTTGTGAATCTTCTGAAAATAAGAAAACTGTTCATCCCTTCGGATCTTCCATCCTCTGGGCTGACAGGGGTGATTGTAAATTGCTGTCCAGTCAGTGTCGATTCGTTTTGGCTGAAAATATCTTCCTTTTCTCATCCCAGCATTTCTTGCCACAGAGAACTGTGCGGCAGAGTTCATGTTTTTATTTACTTGGATGGTATTTTGTAAATAACATTCGTTTGCTGCTTGTTTGTATCGGATATTTCAGGTTCATTAGCTGCTGTTCAAGTGTGTTGGTAGGTTTGTGGGCTACCATGATGGTGAGAGGGTTGAGTTGTCTGGACATCATTTAACAGATGTATTTAATGTAAGGTAATGTAGCTTGGGTTTCTGCGTACGTTGTTTCAACTTGTGTCAATTTGTTTATGAGAAATCGGCAGACTGGGTTTATTGGGTCGGTAAAAGTGAGGACTGGAGATGCTGGAAGCCAGAGTTTAGATCAGAATGGTGCTGGAAAAGCACAGCAGGATAGACAGCAGGAAAATCGACGTTTCCGGCAAAAGCCCTTCATCAGGAATAGAGGCAGGACGCCTCCAGGGTGGAGAGATAAATTGGGGTGGGGTGTGTGCTGAGGCGAAGGTAGCAAAGAGTAAAATAGGTGAGTGGTGGTGGGGATGGAAGTGACAGGTCAGATAGGAGGGTTTAGCGGATAGGTGGGAAGGTAGATTGACAGGTAGGACAGGTCATGAGGTCAGTGCTGAGCTGGAAGGTTGGAACTGAGGTAAGATGGGGGGAGGGGAAATGAGGAAACTGGTGAAGTCCACATTGATGCCCTGGGATTGAAGTGCTCCGAGGCGGAAGATGAGGCGTTCTTCCTCCAGGCGTCGGGTAGGGAGGGAGGGGTGGTGAAGGAGGCCCAGGACCTGCATGTCCTCGGGAGAGTGGGAGGGGGGTTGAAATGTTGAACCACGGGGCTTTGGGGTTGATTGGTGCGGGTGTCCCGGAGATGTGACTTGACCCTCCAGTCTCCCTAATATTGTAGAGACCGCATCGGGAGCCATGGATACAAAAAATGGCATTGGTGGATGTTCAGGTGGAAGTCTTCTTACCACCACGGCCCGTGTTCGATTCCCGGGCAGCGAAGCAATTTTCAGTAGAGCATACGACGTTGCATCCGTGTGTCCCTGGTGGTCTAGTGGTTAGGACTCGGCGCTCTCACCACTGCGGCCCGGGTTCGATTCCCGGCCAGGGAAGCCATTTCCAGCGTGACTATTGGCTAACCATTCTTTCTAAATGCGCTGTACAGTTATTTATTGATCTTCATAGTGCCTGGGTGCTGCAGTGTTTAGTGGCTCGTTGGAATAGTGTCCTGATGCAGATTTGTTTGTATGTGTATGGATGATTGCTTCTGTAGTTAAGTTCTTGGTTCGCATGCGTTGTTTTCCTGTAGAGGCTGTTTTGAATTTACCATTGACTGTTCGCTCTACTGTGACATCTAGAAATGGCACTTTGTTGTTGTTCTCCTCTTTTGTGAATTTTATGCCAGTAAGGATACTGTTGATGGTGTTGTCGGTTTCCTCTAATTTGTTTCATTTTGTGCTGACAAAAGTGTCATCACTGTGGCGGACCCAACGTTTGGGTTGGATCGTTGGAAGGGCTGTTTGTTCGAGTCTCTGCATTATTGCTTCTGCGAGGAATCCTGATGCTGGTGGTTTCATGGGTGTTCCGTTGATCTGTTTGAAAGTCTTGTTACTGAATATGAAGTGGGTGGTAAGGCACAGCTCCGCAGCTCCAGTGTTATCTTTGCTGATGAAGTTGGTGCTGTTTGGTGTTTGTGTCTTTGGTTCTTCCAGTAGTGTCTTCAGTTTTCTTTGGCGACGTTGATGTTAATGGATGTGAACAGGGCTGTATGTCAAAGGACAACATTATTCTATCCTCTTCTACCTTGGTGTCTTTGGTACTCAAGAATTCTTGGATGGAGTAACTGGAGTGGCGTGAATCTTCGACTTGGTGTTTTAGTCTTCAGTGGAGGCCTTTGACTAGTCTGTATATTGGTGTTCCAAGTAGTGAGACTATGGCCTGAGGGGTGCTCCTGGTTTGAAGAGGAGGTGAACAACAACAAAGTGCCATTCCGAGATGTCACAGTAGAGCGAACAGTCAATGGGGAATTTCAAACTGGCGTCTACAGAAAAACAACACACACAAACCAAGTACTTAACCGCAGAAGCAATCATCCCAACACCCACAAACGAGGCTGCATCAGGACATTATTTCAACGAGCCACTACACACTGCAGCACAGAGAAACTACGAAGAGCACAAGAGAAATAAATATATAGTGTATTTAAGGAGAACGGGTACCCAACAGACCCAGTCCGCCGATTTCTCAGTGATGCTTCCAAGCTGACTCTCAAAAATTCGGTTTGTCCCTCCATTCTTTGCGATGTTATTTTGTAGGTTTTGAAAACTTTCCCAATCCTCTGACTGAGTGTTGTAGTTGGGAAGTTATTTTGTGGCTGTACAGGACATTGGAATATTGTGGAATACTTTTGGAATATTGTGTGCAATTCTGGTCTCCCTCCTATCTGAAGGATATTGTGAAATTTGAAAGGGTTCTGAAGCACCAATGGATCCACAGAAGATAGAGGCCCTTCTGTTGACCTGAGTGCGGGAAGGCCTTTAGTGATTCCTCTGCCCTGCTGACGGACCAGTTGGTCCACACCTGGAACGGCTGTCCTCCTGCCCTGAGTGCGAGATGGTTTTAGATTACATTACATTGTGGAAACAGGCCCTTCGGCCCAGCAAGTCCACACCGACCCGCCGAAGCGCAACCCACCCATACCCCTACATTTACCCCTTACCTAACACTACGGGCAATTTAGCGTGGCCAATTCACCTCACCTGCACATCTTTGGACTGTGGGAGGAAACCAGAGCACCCGGAGGAAACCCACGCAGACACGGGGAGAACGTGCAAACTCCACACAGTCAGTCGCCTGAGGCAGGAATTGAACCCGGGTCTCCGGCGCTGTGAGGCAGCAGTGCTAACCACTGTGCCACCGTGCCGCCCACCTGCAGTTCTTCCCACCTGCTGAGACACCAGTGGGTCCACACCGAGGAGAGGCCGTTCTTCTGTCCCGAGTGCAGGAAGGGATTTGCTCTTTCCTCTGGCCTGCTGGCCCACTGGTGAGTCCACATGGGGGAGAGGTCGTTCAGTTGCCCTAAGTGAAGGAATGCCTTCAGCAGTTCCTCAGCCCTGCTAAGCCACCAATCAGTCAACACTGGGGAGAAGCCATTTTCCTGCCCCGAGTGCGGGAAGGGCTTTACCTGCTCCTTCGCCTTGCTGAAGCACCAGTGTGTCCACAGAGGGGAGAGGCCCTTCAGCTGGCCCGAGTGTGGGAAGTGGTTCATGTTTTCCTGCAACTTGCGGAAGCACCAGCAGGGGCACCAACGCTCCCAGCAATCAGATCCCACCGGTGTTCTGCCTTGGGTCACCCAATGGACTGAACCTCCTGCCAGTTCTGACAGTGGGTGCAGTGGGAGAGTAGGTGAGGTGTTTTTGTTTTCTGCTGGACTGCAATTGCCTCTCCCACCCCCCACAACCACAACCACACGGTGGCTCAGGGGCGTCACGGTGACTCAGTGCTTAGCACTGTTGCTTCATAGCACTAGAAACCCAGGATCAATTCCACCTTGGGGGTCTGTGTTCAATTTGTGGAGGGTCGGAAAATAGATCTGACTGGGTTACTCTTCGGAGGATCAGTGCAGATGTGTTGGGCTGAAGGACCTGTTTCCACACTGTCGGAGTTCTACGATCCTATGAGCTTTGCTTTCAGAGGACACTGCTGCTCATTGGGCCCGGGACTGCACATTGCCAATGAAATGATCCAGAGAGACCTAAGACCGCAAGATCATCGGAGCAGAAGTTAGGCCATTCGGCCCATCGAGTCTACTCTGCCATTCGTTAGAGTCAAAAAAATTGCAGATGCGATTAGCATCAGTGTGGAAACAGGGCATTTGTCCCAACAAGTCCACACCGACCCTCCGAAGAGTAATGCACCCAGACCCATTTCCCTCTGACTAATGTACCTAACTCTATGGGCAATTAAGCATGGCCAATCCACATGACCTGCACATCTTTGGTTTATGGTAGAAAGAGGACCACCCAGAGAAAACCCAGGCAGACACTGGGAGAATATGTAAACTCCTCACAGACAGCCACCCAAGTCTGGAATTAAACCTGGGTCCCCTGCGCTGTGAGGTTGCACAATGAGCCACTAGATTAATTTAGGATTTCAGGTCAGCATGGACAAGTTGGACCGAAGGGTCTGTTTACATGCTGTACGTGTCTCTGACTACTGGTCCTGATGTAAGTTTAAAATAGAGTCCAAGTAACTTTGAATAGTTCAATCTTGTTGAGCTCACCTCCTCAAATGTTTCAAATGAATCCCTCCGAGCGATACTGTTTGAACATGCTGAGTTGGACAAGTATCCCATCAAGTTCAACACAAACCCAGAGTTGAAGAAGTCAGAAGTCAGAACACCATGGGGACCAAAACTGATCACAATATTCCAAGTGCAGCCTCATCAACGTCCTGTGTAACTACACTATAACTTCCCAACATCTATACTCAATTCCCGAACTGATGAAGGTCAGTGTGCCTAAACCTTTCTTCACTGCCTTGTGCAGCGATGTTATCAGAGATATAGGATCTACTTTAAACTGATCCACAATCCAGCTTCTGGGAGCACAGAAGTAGAGTAGTGCTGCCTGAGTGTGCTGGGCACATAACCCAGAGGTCGATGGGTCAAAACCATGTGATGCTATTGCTCAATGTCTCCATAAGCTGCTTTCCTTGGCAAAAGTGCTCTGGTCTGTATCTTGCCTTTGCATCTGCTTCCCAAAGCTTCTTCAGTGGAGGAGTGGCAGTGGCAGCTGGAGCCCAGGAGCTCAACAACCCCCTGGAGCTGGAGGAAGGTCCGAGCTCAAAGAAGCCGGGGGCCCAGCTGGAGGCTGAATTTGCTCAAGGCTTGTATCTATTAACTTATTTAAATGGTATCTACTGTATGGGGATATGGTTTACGTTAAAACCGGAGGATCATGTCAGAGTGTTTGTTTATATTTAGCAGTTGTAGTTCATAAAATACACTCCCTGAAGGAGCACCTTCGATGATGCTGCATTTCTTGCCTTCTGCCCTTCCCCCATTTGTTATCTCCCATCTTGATTTTATATTTCTTTGGTCAAATTTAATTTCATATTAATCAGACTTTGTATTCACTGTGTGCTAGTAAATTATTTGTTCGAATATTGTAAGTCAAAATGAATGGTGTAATTTCATTTCTGATGTCAGAAGATGACATTGAATGTGCAGGTGTGAATACCAGTAAGTTGTGAAAATAAATCAATAACTTGTGATTTTATAGCAAAAAGAGCAGTTCACCGCAATCATTGGCATTGTCTCATTTGAAGGTGATGAGTTGAGCCTGACCAACAAACCGTTTCATGCAGTCACCCAATTTAATTAAAATTTTCTTCAACTTAATTGAAGATAATAACTCTGGCATGCTAAAATTTATACAATTTGATTATAAGACTTATTTATATGTCCATTGTTCTGCCACATTGGGGAGACTGGATGCCAACTTGCAGAACATTTCAGGGAGCATCTCCAGGACTCCAAAACTAAACGACCCCACCGTCCTGTGGCTGAATACTTTAACTCCGCCTCCCAGTCCGTCAACGGCATGCAAGTCCTGGGCCGCATCCCCTACAAGATCTAGCTAAATGACGCTTGTAGGAAGAACACTTCATCTTCCGCCATGGGACCCATCAACTACATGGGATCAATGTTGATTTCATCACCTTCCATATTTCCCCACACCACGCGCCTTGTCCCAGATCCAACCATCCAACTCGGCATTGGCCTCTTGATCTGTCCTACCTTTTTATCTTGCTTCCCACCCTCCACCCTCCTGTCTTACCTCTCCTGATCTCTCCCCACCTCCATCGACCTATTTCATTCACAGCTACCTCCCCTTCATCCCCATCCCCTTCCCAATTATCTCTCAGCCCCCTTGGACCAACCTTCTTTCCTGATGAAGAACTTATGCTCTAAACCAAGACTGTGGTGAAGGAACATCCTTAATAAGAAAGAGCTCCCAATTCACATGTATTCCCCGTTTGTTTCCCCGTTCTTCTAGAAATAAGAAATGTCCTTTTCTTCCACTAGAAAGTGGTCTTACACTTTGCGGTGTCTGAAGTGTTATACCACTCCAATTCTTTGCCCACCTTTTAAGAATCCTTTCAACCTGATTTTCGGATAATGGTGGCAGTGACCAAAAGCAATCATTTCACTCCTCTTCAATGCCCCATTTCTCCTCCTATGCACCACTTTGACATGTTGTCTGCGTGTGCCTGGTTTTCAAAATGTAATTTAGCCATTGATGTGAACAGGGTTAACCTTTATCGATCGCTAGCTTTGTTTGCACTAACTGTAATTATCCACCAATTTGCTGTGTTTTGTTCCACCAAAGCTGGAACCAATGATCTGTATTTATGTTGCACTCAGGTGTGAAAAATCAACCCAAGAATCGTCATATTATTATAATTGACTGAAGCTATAACAGGAGGCATTCTGTGGCAATTTGAGACTAAAAACTTGGCTGGAAAGAATGTAGATTGATGAGGAAAGTCAAAAAGCAGAATCTCTGGCCACAATCTATCAGTCTGGCTTGATTAAGTGGTGGCTCTTCAAAAGCATCTTCCAACCACCACCTCAACCACCAAGAGCAGGTAAGTGCGAACACAGCATTCCAACTATGTGAAATATATCGCATTGCTTCTTTGTTATTGATTAAAATCCTGGAATTCGCTCCTGAACATTATTGCAGACCAAATCATAATTGTGAAGCAATTTAAGAGGCAGTTCAGCACCACTTTTTCAAGGACAGTTTGGGAAGGGTTGTTGGCAGAGCCAATGATATTCACATCTCATGAAATAGAGGCATGGACAGAGGATTGGCTAACCAATGATACAATTGGGATAAGGGGCATGTTCAGGATAGCAATCTGTAACTAGTAGTCTGCCACAGGGATCAGTGCTGGGGCCAAAATTATTTACAAAATGTATATGAATTTCTTGGATAAGTAAAGTGAATGCACTATTACCAAGATTGCAGAAAAGATGGTTGATGAGAAGGCAGGTGGTAAGATTGACATGAAATATCTGCAGAGGGATATACACAGATTAAGCAAATAAGCAAACCCTTGGAAGATGGAATAGAATGTGGGGAAATGAGGTTGTGTACTTTGGCAGGAGGAAAAGTGTTGAATGTTAAATTGAGAAAGCTGTTGAATAGAGGGATTTGGAAGCCCATATCCATGCATCTCTTCAGCCAAGTTCAGTGAATAAAAGGGAAGGCAAATGGGAGGTTGGCCTTTAAATAGAGTATAAACGTAGGGAGGTTATAGTGAACCTATGTCAGGCACCAGTCAAGCCACAACTCAGCACTGGGAGGGTCATTTACCTAAGGAAAGATATACTGGCTTTGGAGGCAGACAAGAGAAGGTTGACCAGGATGAAAAGAATATCATATGAAGAGAAGTGAATAGGTTGGGCCTGTACTTATGCGAAGTTAAAAGATTTAGAGGTAACCTTATTTTCACATAAAAGATTCTGAGGATACTTGACGGGGTTGATGTGGAAAAGTTTGCCTTTGTGGGTGAGTCTAGCACCACAGGGAATAACCTGCAAATGAGGGATTGCATGTTGAAGACAGATAGGAATGGTTACTGAGGGCAGTAAATCTGTGGAACATGTTAGTACAGAGTGTTGTTGAGCTTGGGTCATTAAGTACATTCAAGGCTGTCAGATTTTTTTTAACCAGTGAGGGAATTGAGGATTATGGGGAAATGGCAGGGAATTGGAGTTGATGCTTACAAGAGCAAACGTGATCTGAATAAATGGCAGAATTGATTCAATGGGCTGAATTGAATAGTAAGTAATAAAGGGGAAAGGGGTACAACTGGCAACTACAGGCCAGTCAGTGTTGGAAAATTAGAGATTGTACGGAGTTGGTGGCATTTTGGCATTGTTACTGGATTTAACATCTGGCGTTTCAAATTGATGCTGCTATGTCCCCGATGCACTTTGAAATAAATTAATATATCTGGAATATAAAGCTTATCGCTGCTTTGGTGATCTTAACAATTGATATAAGGACCTATCTTGTTAAGGAAGGAAATCTTTAGTCCTTACCCAGTGAGGCGATTGTGTCACTCTTGATCCACAGTAATGTGGTTAACTCGTAACTGCCCTCTGAAATGGCACTTGGTTTTTCTGGGAGATAAAGTGCCACATCCCATGAACGAATAAAGGAAAATATTCAGCAGAAAGTTGTCACTGAAGTGAAGATTGTGATCTAGTGATAATGGTTAATTAACCCAGAGATCTAGGTCTTCTGAGAACAAAAATTCAAATTCCATCATGATCCCAGTAAGGATAAAACATCTTTGAAAGCTGTTCTGAAAGTACAGTCTTCACAATGACACCTTCTGACACTCACTGCTTTCCTTCAGTCCAAATTGTCTGTGCTGACCAGATATCCTAAATTAACACAATCCTATTTGCCAGCACTTCACCCATATCCCTCTCAATTCTCCCTACTACCAGACGTCTTTTAAAATGCTGTAATTACTCCAGCCTCCACCATTATCTGGCAGCTCATTCCATACACTCAGCACCCTCTGCGTGAGAAAGTTGCCCAGAAGGTTCCTTTTAAATCTTTCCCCTCTCACCTCAAACCTACACCCTCTAGTTTTGGACTCCACTACTCTGGGGAAAAGATTTTGGCTATTCACCCTATCCATGCTCCTTATGAACTTCTATAAAGTCACTCCTCAGCCTCCAATGTTCCAGGGAAAACAGCCCCAGCCTATTCAGCCTCTCCATAATGGCTCAAACCTCCAACTCTGGCAATAGCCTTGTAAATCTTTTCCAAACCCTTTCAGAGGTTCACAACACTTTTCCTGTAGCAGCGAAACCAGAACTGAGCGCAATATTCCAAAAGTGGCCTAATCAATGTCCTTTGCAGCCGCAACATGACCTCCCAATTTCTGTACTGAAATGCACTGACCTATAAAGGCAAGCATACCAAACACCTTCTTCGCTATCCTGTCTACCTGCAACTCCACTTTGAGGAAACTATGAACGTGCACTCCAAGGTATCTTTATTGAACAATTCCCGTAAACTGTAGATCCTGCCTTGATTTGCTTTTCCAAAACCCAAATTTCAAAATGGGGTTGAAAAATGTATCAGCCGTAATTGAATAGTGGAACAGACCTGATGGGCTGAATTGCCTACTTTCTGCACCAATGTCGTATGTTCTCTTGCTGTCCTACACACAGTGTGTGAGAGTTGGGAGTGGAATAGGTCATTTGGTCTTTCCAGCTGGCACCAGCACTGAGCAGTTCATAGCTGGATATGAATATGCCCGAATCTATGTAGATAAGCTGGAACTTTTTATCACTGGGGCATCAGAGGTTGAGAGGTGACCTTGGAGAGGATTATTAAATCATGAGGGGTATAGATGAGGTGAACGGCACGTATACTTTCCCTAGGGTGGACGTTTCAAGAATAGGGAGCAAATTTTGAAGATGAGAGGAGAAATATTTTTTAAAAACATGACGGGCATCATTTTATTTTAAGACAAACAGTGGTTCGTGTGTGGAATCATGCCCAGAGGAGCTGATGGATGTAGTTACAATTACAATGTTTAAAAGACATTTGGATAAGCACATGAATAGGAAAAGTTCGGAAGGATATGTGCCAATTACTGGCAGGTGAGACTAGTTTAGTTTCAGAACACAATCAGCATGGACTAGTTGCACTGAATGGTCTGTTTCTGTGCTGTATGACTTTGTAACTGTTCTATACTGGTCTTACAACCGTTTTCTTGCCTTCCCCCATAACCATCCACTTCTTTGTTCTTCAAAGTCAAATGATCTCAGCCTTGAGTACATTCAACGACCGACAGAACTGCAAGAAGACATCCCCACTTCTGCACTCAATTCCTCTGGCTAATGTATCACTTGCTTTGCTTATGCTTGCTGCATCCGTTTGACAACTGGCATTGACTTGTTTCGAAGGACGCTGAGGCCCCTTTATCCATCCACACATCATTCCTGATGAAGAGCTCGTGCCCAAAACGTCGACTCTCCTCCTCAGTTGCTGCCTGACCTACTGTGCTTTTTCGCGCCATTCGTTTCAACTCTGATCTCTAGCATCTACAGTGCTCATTGCACCACATCTCAACATATCACCATTTAAATAATGCGCCTCATATTTGTTTTTTTTACACATCAAAGGCTGTAACTTCACATTGTGGCACTGCATTTGCCATGTGTTTGCAAATTGAGAAACAGACCTCGATCAACTTTTCCACAGTCCGCCCCCTCCCTCGATTCACTCATTCCTTTCAGTTGCTGCAAGTCAACTATCGAACCCCAGAATGAAAAAAACAATGGAAAAAGTGGTGAGAAAATGACAGTTGTACTCACAAATGTTAGACAGAGGAAGGAAGTTACAGTTTGTGGTGAGGATTAATATTATTAAGAGAGAAAGGAACAGCAGGAGCTTCAGAGCTCACGGTCCAACTTCCCCATTTCGACAATGATTAATTGGCTGGGCGACCAAACTCCTTCCGGTCCTCCAAGATTCTCCATTGGTCCATGGAAAGGAGCTCACGTGCCATTTCTGCAGTCAACCAGGAGTATGCGCAATGCTTTGCTGACACCAGCGAACATGTGCAGTGCTTGCTGACACCGCGGAGCATGCTCAGTATGCTCTGTCGCGATGCTGCTGTTAATGACAAATTTTAAAGTTAAAAATCACACAACACCTGGTTATAGTCCAACAAACGTTTTTGAAAGCGCGAGCTGTCGGACTGCTGCTCCTGTGTCAGGCAGTTGTGGAGTATAAGATCACAAGACAGAATTTATGACCTTGAGGAGAAAGCTAGAGCTTCCGAACAAGTCTTTTGGACTACAACCTGGTATTGTGTGATTATTAACTTTATACACTCCAGCCCAACACTGACACCTCCAAATCATGACAAATTTTTAAGTGTCCAAATGCGAAAACGAGAGAAAATTGCCGAAGCCATTTTTTTTGCTGAAATGTCTTTTCCCTGTGCCTGTGCATTTTATTCTTTTTGGATTTTGTCTGGCTGCTCAACATTTCTGTCTTTACCCCAGGGTAGAGGTATTCCAAAGCTAGAGGGTATAGGTTTAGGGTGAGGGGAGTGGGAAGATTTGAAAAGATTTAAAATACTACGAATAGAATATTTGCCGCTTACAGGGCGAAAGTGATGACTGCAGATGCTGGAGATTAGGGTCCAGAGCGCGGTGCTGGTAAAGCACAGCAGGTCAGGAAGCATCCGAGGACCAGGAGAATCGACGTTTCCGGCATAAGCCCTTCACCTTGCCCTCTCCAATGTGTGTTGTGTAACCGCTTAATCATTTCCAGTGGCTGAGCAGAGGCTTATAGGCAAGTTTGGAACACATGAGGATGGCCTCAGCCGAGACCTTGGGTTCATGTCATACGACAGGAGACCCAGCTACACGATACACACACACACTCTCTCACACACACACTCTTACACACTGGCACGCTCGCGCAGACCCTCCCTGACAGACACGCTCTCTCTTAGACATACACAAATACACCCCACACACTCACGGCCTCGCATACACCCTCTCACATGTTATATTCCATCACACACACACTTTACCCAGCACACACACTTTACCCAGCACACACACGCTCTCTCTTACGCATGCACTTACACACAGCAGTCTTTGGGGTGAATTTGCATTTGCAGGATTATATATTTGGAAATAGAACCCGTCTGACTCAAGATTGGGATACAGACATACTAAAACCTCACAGCTTTCATGTGTTGTCTGACCTGAGGTGTCACCTCCTTTTATAAAACATTATGTTACCTGGAGAATATGACTTAAAAGAAGTTCTGGAATTTACATATTAACGAACCGAAATCTGCAACCGATTTTAAAAGGTGAAAGACTTAACAGCAATCTAGATTTCTTCAATATATCATTTATGTTGCATGGCACTATAATTTTTGCTATATATTCTGTGTCTTATGATCCTATTCCGCAGCTACCTGATGAAGGAGCAGCGTTCCGAAACCCAGTGCTTCCAAATAGACCTGTTAAACTATACCCTGGTGTTTGTGTGATTTTTAAACTTTGTTTTCAGTGAATACAGCCCACACCTCCCACTGTTGCCAGTAAACGTTGCAATGCCAATGAAACAATGAACCTGCAGTACTGAAAATTTGACAATTTCTAACAATATTAGCTACTCATTCACTGCTCCTTCTGAGATATGACATTGGAAACTTAGTGCTGGAAGCTGAAAGCAATGAGCAGCTTTAAAACAAAAACCTGTTGGATCTCACGGCTTTCAACAAGAATTTAAGCCTAGCAGTAAGTTCAAGTAATTTCTACATCGTTTCAGCTTCAGATCTCCCCAGCAAAAAGGCGCACAAAAAGTAGTTTTTTTTTAAAAAAAAGCTCAAGCTCAAAGTGCACACACTCCCCCAACTCCCCCCACCCCCACTCTCTTTATTATTGGTCAGCTGAGATTTTGCTTTGGAACTGGATCCCTGGTACAGCCAGGTAACGCATGCAGCTGGGACGACTGAGTGAACCCTTTCCCACAACAGCAGGTTCCTTCCCTAAAAAGGACATGAGTGAATCAGATGGGGTGTTTTCCTCTGAAACTGGTTTCATCCTTAGAATCTGAAGTCCAGATTACTCACTGAATTTCAATTCTGCCATCTGCCGCGGCGGGATTCGCACCTGGGAGCCCCCAGTGGCATTCATTAGATTAGATTAGATTAGATTACAGTGTGGAAACAGGCCCTTCGGCCCAACAAGTCCACACCGACCCGCCGAAGCGAAACCCACCCCATACCCCTACATTTACCCCTTACCTTACGCTATAGGCAATTTAGCATGGCCAATTCACCTGACCCTGCACATCTTTGGACTGTGGGAGGAAACCGGAGCACCCGGAGGAAACCCACGCAGACACGGGGAGAACGTGCAAACTCCACACAGTCAGTCGCCTGAGTCGGGAATTGAACCCGGGTCTCTGGCGCTGTGAGGCAGCAGTGCTAACCACTGTGCCACCGTGCCGCCCACTCTGGGTTTGAAATTACAACCAGAACGGGGACATAGTCTTTCCCACCGTGAGGGGTGAGATTTTGATTCCTCCAAGCTGAGTAAATGGTTTGAAGCACTTTTCACAGTCAGCGCACTGAATCTCCCTTATTCGGTGTCTCAGTATTCTTCCTGCCGCACCAGTGTCCAAAATCTTTCAAGCAAACAAAAACAACATGTCATTCAGCCATGACAAGTTCAATTCCCCCTGCGATGGCACGTGAACTCACTGGTGCCTCCGCAGGTGGGAGGAGCAGGTGACGCCCTTCTGGCATTTACAGCAGGTGAATGGCCTCTCTCCAGTGTGGACCCGCTGATGGGTCAGCAGTACAACTGACTGAGTGAACCCTCTCCTGTACATGGGGCACGTAAATGGTTTCTCTCACTTGTGGGCCCACTCGTGCGTCTGCAGATGGCAAATCCGACTGAACCCCTTCCTGCACACTGAGCAGGTGAATGGCCTCACCCGATGTGAATGCATCTGTGGGTTTCCAGCAGGGATGGGGAAGGGAATCCCTTCACACTGTCCCCACATTTCCACGGTTCCCCATTAGAGGAGCTTTCCTTGTATTGCTCTGGGTTTGAAATTACAACCAGAACGGGGACATAGTCTTTCCCACCGTGAGGGGTGAGATTTTGATTCCTCCAAGCTGAGTAAATGGTTTGAAGCACTTTTCACAGTCAGCACACTGAATCTCCCTTATTCGGTGTCTCAGTATTCTTCCTGCCGCACCAGTGTCCAAAATCTTTCAAGCAAACAAAAACAACCATTTCTTCTTGATTTGAATGGCTGCTGATATTCAAGTCCCAATGAATCAAATGGCTCTGTCAGAAGTTGATGGATCATTTGCTTTCAGATTTCTTTCTGCACATCATCCTGCAAAATAAATCACAAAATAAGTGATCACGGTCAGTACAGTTAAATGACCATAACAACGGTGGCAATTCCTGTAGATTGCCAGATGCCTGCTGATCACACATTATCCAGCACACAGAAACCTGAAAACACTTATGCAACCAGATAGCCTTAAGTGTGTTTGGAGGAAAACTTCATTTCAGTGACAATAGCATGGAATAAACTGTTTAAAAAGGTGCTGGAAATGGAGCTGAATCAAGGATATAAAAATGAAATGTCAAGGCTGCTTGAGAAAAGAAAGCCAGTAAAGTTACTGAATTACTTCCTGCTGTCGGAGTAAATAAAAAATGATGACAAAAAAGGACGTGACCCCATTACTACACTAGAAGGTGAATAATAATTGCAAAGAAACTTTTACAACAGCCAACAATATCAGATATACACCAAATGAAGCATCATACGTCTACATTTTATATCGATGTCCCCATCCCTTAAATGCTGCTCAGTTCCATAAGAAATTACCCTTTTAACTGTGAACATGAGGAAAGAAGCAATCCTTTTCTCGGGTGCAAACTGTAAACGTGCCAAACTGAGGGAATACACAAGGAAAACGCTCTGAAGAGAAAAAAAGAGTAGCTGAGCACCTTTGGAGACTCTGCTCCCTCCCTGGATTCACTCCAGTTGCTACAAGTGAACAGTGTTTCATCCACCCTATCTCCCCCTCCCTCCCCCTGTCCCACTCTCGGAGGATGGGGAATGGAAAGGGGGTGACATTGCTTTGCTCCAAGATGTTGCTAAGAGGGAGGGAGTTTCACTCTGAAACTGACAGGCCTGCATCCCCGTTGTGACGTCAACAATGGAGGGCGGGCCGGACAGCTGCCCTGCAGTTGAGGCACGTGTGGAGGGGAGGAAACTTTGCAAACCTCTCCTTTCCTCTAAGTCAAGCAGTTTGAGTTCAAGCAAAGCAATGGCTTTAATTTTAGGCTAGAAAACCTCCTCTGTGCCATGGGAACCTTCCTCCCTTGGGGAATGCAGGGTTACAGATTCATAGTAACAGGAGGAGTAGGCCATTTAGGCCAAATCCTCCAACCATGGCAACATCCTTGTAAATCTTTTTGGAACCATTTCCAGTTTCACAACATCTTTCCGATATGAAGCAGACCAAAATTACATGCGATATTCCAAAAGTGGCCTGACCAATGTTCTGTACAGTGGCAACATGAGCTCTCAATGTTTTTATTCGAAACTCTGAACAATAAAGCAAAGCATAACAAACGCCTACTTCACTATCCTATCTGCATGCGACTCTACTTTTAAGGAGCTATCAACCTGCACTCCAAGGTCTCTTTGTTCAGCAACACTCCCGAGGACCTTACCAATAAGTGTAAAAGACCTGTTCTGATTTGCTTTTCCAAAATGCAGCACCCCACAGTTATCTAAATTAACCTCAATCTGCCACTCAGCTCATTGGCCCATCTGATCAAAATCCCGTTGCAATCTGAGGTAATCTTCTTTGCATCCACTACACCTCCAAATTTGGTGTCATCTACAAACTTGGTAACTATACCTCCAATGTTTAGATCCAAATCATTTGTATAAATGACAAAAAGTAGTGGACCCAGCACCGATCCTTATTACACACCACTGGTCACAGGCCTCCAGTCTGAAAAGCAACCCTCCATCACCACCCTCTGTCTTCTGCGTTCGAGCCAGTTCTGTGTCCACATGGCTAGTTCTCCCTATATTCCATGAGATAAAACCTTGCTCACCTGTCTCCCATGAGGAACCTTGTTGACTGCCTTCCTGAAGTTAATATAGATCACGTCCACTGCTCTGCCTTCATCAATCCACTTTCTTACTTAGTCATAGAGATGTAGAGCATGGAAACAGACCCTTCTGTCCAACCCGTCCATGCCGAACTGATATCCCAACCCAATCTAGTCCCACCTGCCAGCACCCAGCCCATATTCCTCCAAATTCTTCCTATTCATATACCCATCCAAATGCTTCTTAAATGTTGCAATTGTACCAGCCTCCACCACTTCCTCTGGCAGCTCATTCCATACACGTACCATCCTCTGCGTGAAAACGTTGCTTCTTAGATCCCTTTTATATCTTTCCTCTCTCACTCTAAACCTATGCCCTCTAGTCCTGGACTCCACCATCCCAGGGAAAACCTTTGTCTATTTGTCCGATCAATGCCCCTCATAATTATATAAACCTCTATAAGGTCACCCCTCAGCCTCCGACGCTCCAGGGAAAACAGCTCCAGCCTGTTCAGCCTCTCCCTGTAGCTCAGATCCTCCAATCCTGGCAACATCCTTGTAAATCTTTTCTGAACCCTTTCAAGTTTCACATCTTTCCGATAGGAAGGAGACCAGAATTGCACGCAATATTCCAACAGTGGCCTAACCAATGTCCTGTACAGCCGCAACATGACCTCCCAACTCCTGTACTTAATACTCTGACCAATAAACGAAAGCATACCAAACGCCTTCTTCACTATCCTACTTACCTGTGACTCCACTTTCAAGGAGCTATGAACCAGCACTCCAAGCTCTCTTTGTTCAGCAACACTCCTTAGGACCTTACCATTAAGTGTATAAGTTCTGCTAAGATTTGCTTTCCCAACATACAGCACCTCGCATTTATCTGAATCAAACTCCTTCTTCTGAAAACTCAATCAAGTTTGTCAGACATGATTTCCCACGGATAAAACCATGCTGACTATCGCTAATCAATTCTTGCTTTTTCAAATGCATGTAATCCTATCTCCCAGGATTCTCTCCAACAACTTGTCTCCCACGGATGTTAGGCTTTCTGGTCTTGCGTTTCCTGGCTTTTCCTTACCACTTTCTTAAATAGTGGCACCACGTTAGCCACCCTCCAGGCCTCCGGCACCTCACCTGTGACTATCGATGATACAAATATCTCAGTAAGAGGTCGAGCAATGATTTCCCTGGCTTCCCACAGAGTTCTAGGGTACACCTGATCAGGTCCTTGGGATTTATCCACTTTTATGCATTTCAAGACCTCCTCCTCTGTAATGTGGACATTTTCCAACATGTCACAATCTATTTCCCCACAGTCTATATCTTCCATGCCCTTCTCCACGGTAAACACTGATGCAAAGTATTCGTTCAGCATCTCCTCCATCTACTGCAGCTCCACACATAAGACCGCCTTGCTGATCTTTGAGGGGCCATATTCTCTCCCTTATTACCTTTTTGTCCTTAATGTATTTTGAAAACACTTTGGATTCTCCTTAACTCTATTTGCCAAAGCTATCTCATGTCCCCTTTTTGCTCTCATGATTTCTCCCTTAAATATGCTCGTACTGCCTATATACTCTAAGGATTCACTCGATCTCTCTGTATATACTTGACGAATGCTTCCTTGTTTTTCTTAACCAAAATCTCATTTTCTCTAGTCATCCAGCATTCCCTACACCTACTAGCCTTTCCTTTCACCCTAACTGGAATAAACTGTGCTGAAAATGTTTTGCTGGAAAAGCGCAGCAGGTCAGGCAGCATCCAAGGAACAGGAGAATCGACGTTTCGGGCATAAGACCTTCTTCAGGAATAAACTGTGTCTGGACTCTTGTTATCTCATGTCTGAAGGCTTCCCATTTTCCAGCAGTCCCTTAATCTGCGAACATCTACTGCCAAACAGCTTTTGAAAGATTTTGCTTAATACCTGAATCTTCCTCCAATTTTAGATCTATTATTTTCAATCACTATTTTAATGTTAATAGAATTGGGGTTTTTGGCCCTTAGGTTTTGCACCCTCTCCAGTATGTACATCCACATTGTGAATTAGAAAATTTCCTTGTACACACTTAACAAATTCCTCTATTTGGCAGATAGGCAAATGGGCAGGAGTTATACCTTGGGCCCACTCTTCCTTCATTCCCATCAACCCTACCCCCATTCCCACCCCAATAGTCCAATGGCACTTATCCCTGCAACTGGCGAATGTGTGACACCGGTCCATTTACTTGCTCCCTCCTCACTATCCAAGGGCCCAAACTTACCTTCCAGGTGAAGCGGCACTTTACTTGCACGCCCCACAACCCAGTGCACTGCATTTGCTGCTCTCAATATGGCCTCATCTACCATGGGGAAAACGAAGCATAAACTGGGTGACTGCTTCGCAGAACATCTACGTTCTGCCCGCAATAACGACATTGAGCTTCCAGTTGCCTGCCAATTCCACACCTCACCCTATCCCTGGCCAACATCTCTGTCTCAGGTTTGCTGAATTGTTCCAGCGAAGCTCAGCACCAGCAGAACGAAGAGCACCGAATATTACACTTGGGGACCATACATCCCTCTGGTCCCAATATCGAATTCAATAATTCTAGGACCTGAACTCCATAGTATCCTCGTCCCTACCACACACACCATCCTTGTTATTAAATAGTCTGTCATTCCACATTACTTAGCCACGAACAGTCTCCATTAACAGTTATTCACTCTCCCACGCAGATTGTTATCAACTCCTTTTCCTGTCCAACAGTTCTTCCTTCGCTTTGGGCTCTGCCCTGATCTCCGCCTTCTCCAACAATATCTCCTGCATATAAACCGACATTTTCCCAATCACCATCAGTTCTGTGGAAGGGTCACCGGCAACTCCTGTTTTTTTGTTTCTGATATACAGCATCCTCAGTTCTTTCAGATTTGTATTGAGAGACTTGGAAATTTTTTCGAGAGACAGAAAGAGACGGGGGAGAGACAGACCAGACATGAACTGTTGATCTCCATTGTCACTCATAACGTAAAATCATTGTAGTGCGATCACTTCCCTTAAACATGAATAGAGGTCATCGCACACCCGTGAGCCTGTGGCGCAGCGGTAGCGCGTCTGTCTCCACATCAGAAGGTTGCGTGTTCAAATCATGTTAGGCTCACTTAAATTAACTTTTTACATTCCAAATCAAGAAAGGAGTACGTTCACTCCGTATATCTCTTCTGCAAAGTTTCTGAGCGGAAACTTTCGATCAATCTTTTTTTGCCAAGCGTAATTCACCGAGAGGATGCTGCTGTGTGAAACAGCGTGGGGAATTACTGCAGGGCCTCCTGCACATGGAACACACCGCAACCGATGTGTTTCACCTTCACCAGTTTATTCCTATCTCGGAGAAGAGAGGTTTGATGATTCGGATCATAGCAGGCTGACAGAAAACAGGAGAAGAGCACTCAGACCTTCACAAGCTTGTCACCACAGCTGGGTCATCCTGGCCGTGTATCAGTATGGGATAGTGAGCTGCATCTACTGACTTGAAACACAGCAAATTGGAGTGCTGGTGGGACTATCACACAGGAGAAAACGGCTTCGACCTATCAACTGGAGTGGTTCCCAATGCGTAACTCCGCTCACCTCCACTGAATAACTGCAGTCAAATTACTCCGTGATTCAAAGGAATACTCGGTTTTGAATCTGCATTGTGTCATGGACCTTCGAGAATGATGTCAAAACACCTTCCTTGCTGTGATGGAGTATCCTGGTGGGCAGAATATACCCGTTGTCAAATTTCCTACGTTCAGTTGGTCCAACTCCGATTTCACTCAGAATCACAAAATGTGTGACAGCGCAGACTGAGGCCATGCAGCCCACCTTAGCTCTGCTGGCTCAAAAAAAATATGTAAATAAGTGTCTCATTCTGTCGCCTTCTCCCTGTAAATATGCATATTGTTACATTGAACATGCCCCACCGAATTCCCTTTTGTGTCCATTGAATCTGCCTCTTTGTCACTGTCAGACAGCGACTTACTGACCACACTCCCTGTGCGAAAACGGTCTTCCTAATGTCACTTTTACTTATTTTCCTGATGATTTTAATTCTCTGCCAAATCGTTCTCGATCTTTTCAGGCCTGGGAGCATTTTCACTGCATTATTTCCTCTGTCTAAAACCTCATGACGTGGAAAACTTCAAACAGACCAGCTTTCAGCCCTCTGTTCTCCAAAGAGAGCTCCCCAAACTTTCCAGTCTCCCTTCATTGCTGACATTCCTCAGGACGGTACCATTCACGTTAACCTGTTCAGCGCCGTCTGCAATCACTTCACTTCCCCGCTTCCTGAAGTGTCACCCTCAGAATTGAGCGTAATACAGGTGGAGGATTCATTCAGACTCGGATTGCGCGGGTAAAAAATCTGCAATACTTGTTCTCACTTTGAACAAGTGTTTCCCTTCGCCGTGTTCACTGCAATGGCAGCTCCGCGCCGTCCCTAATTCAGGCAGTCCGATCTTATTTAACGAAGCGGCTTTTTGAGAAAATTCATCAGGTGTTTTTGCTCAGGTCAATTGAAGGAATGATGGTTCGCCTGGGATTGGAACCCAGGAATTCTCACACGGCTGCATATGCTCGAAGACCCAAAGCTAGAATCAAATCCCAGACTAACGAGCCACCAGCCGTGGGTGCAGCCACCTCCGGAAGCAGCTGAGACTTGCTCAGTACGAAATACATTGTGCATTGCTCCCAGAATTGCAAGTAGGGAAGAGTTTCAAGAACATATGCTTGTCAATCTGTCTCGCTGCTCCCAGGACGCTGCTGTTTGTCCCGTCCCCAGGAACCGGGCTCTCTGCACTGGTGGATAATTGAACCATTTCGTTTCTGCTTGCAAGCTGTGCTGGTGGAAGGCAGAGCCCATTCACTCTTCTGCTCTCTCACACTATCACGTGAGGCAGGAGAAGTCAGTTACAGTCATGCGTAGGAAATGGGCAACTTTGAACTTGTTCCAAAGGCCTTTTAACGGAGAGATAGAAAGATGCTGTGCTGTCGGGACAGAGAGAAATGGACATTGGAGACTCTTCCCTCAGGTAAATTGATATGGGTACATTTTTGTTCAGCCTGCTTGGTGTTCAGAATTTGTCTTAACACAACAATCCTACAGGAAGTCTTTTCTTACACGGTTGGTTTCTTTACTGCGGGAAATGAACTAAAACAGCAAGTCATGTGTTTCAACTTCACCGGTTCATTGCCATCTGAGAATCTGAGAGAAGGGGTTTCACACGAGATCAGGACACACCGACAGAGAACAGGACAAGACAACTCAGAGCTCCACAAGGGTGCCAGCGCAACTGTGTAAATTTGACTTGTGTATCGATGTAATATATTGAGCTTAGATACCCGAAGTTTTGGGAAACAAATGACATGGCAAGGAAAAGAACAGAGCGCCGTTATATGGGAAAGCTACTAAAGACATTAAGTGAGTAGGAGAAAATGGTTTCGCTTCTGGGTTATGATCCCAGCATGCACCCGTTGTGCCATTCTCCTGCATTGCATGGTAGCTTTTCCAGAGAAGTATTCAGCTTTTCATCTGGCGTGTGACTTGCATGTTCGAGAATGACGTCAAAAGATCTTCACTGCTGCAGTGTCATGTGCTGTTGTGCAGACATGTCGCCGATGTGCAAATATAAACTCAGAGAGCAATGTACACGAGAGACTCTGAGCCAGCTGAAACTTTCTCAGTGTGAAATACATTCCACATTGCTCCAAGAATTGCAAGCAGCAAAGTGTTTCCAGAACATCTGCTTGTCATGCTGTCCCCGGGGCGCTGATGTTTGTCTCATCCCAGGAACTGGTTTGTCTCCACTGGCGGATAATTAAACCAATTTGTTTCTACTTGTACGCTTTTCTGGAGGGAGGGAAGAGTCCATTCGCTCTAATGCTCTTTAACTCCCAATCCCTTAGTGTGAGAGGTATCACTTACATTTTGTGGGCGGCACGGTGGCACAGTGGTTAGCACTGCTGCCTCACAGCGCTAGAGACCCGGGTTAAATTCCCGCCTCAGGTAACTGAATGTGTGGAGTTTGCAGGTTCTCCCCGTGTCTGCGTGGGTTTCCTCCGGGTGCTCCGGTTTCTTCCCACAGTCCAAAGATGTGCAGGTCAGGTGAATTGGCCATGCTAAATTACCCGTAGTGTAAGGTAAGGGGTAAATGTAGGGGTATGGGTGAGTTGAGCTTCGACGGGTCGGTGTGGACTTGTTGGGCCGAAGGGCCTGTTTCCACACTGTCAGTAATCTAATGCGCGGGAAGTGAGTAACTTTGATTGTGACTTTCCCCCAAACGTCTGTTATTAGAGAGATAGAAAGATGCTGTGCTGGCGGGGCAGAAAGAAATGAACACCGAGGACTCTTCCCTCAAGTAGATTCATATGAGTACATTGTTGTGCAGCCTGCTTGGTGTTCAGAATTCGTCTTCACGCAGTAATCATACAGAAAATCTCTCGCAAAGTAGGCATCGCTTTCATCGCTGCGACCGCGCAGCAGTTAACATCTGAACCCAAGTGTCCCAGATGAAGAGAATCCGGGTGAAACCTTCACTCACTGAGAGTCATCCCCACGGCCCTGAGCTGAGCGACTGCAGGCAGTCCAACACGGAAGGGACGGTTAAAAATGAACCATTGTCGCTCCCGCAGCCTCTCTGTCCCAGAGACAGGCAGCGGGACGGCATAAACACGTACCATCGTTCTCCCGCCGACAGAGGCGGTCCAGCCCATCGTGTCCACGGCGACTCTCTGCCACTTGTCTCTTTCTGAGGTGATTCACAATGAGTGATATCTATCCGAATACTAAGGGACTGTGTCTGAATGGTGATACAGTTTCTGACGTGCTGATCGCCTTGTCATTCACGTCGGAACCGGCGTGGCGAATTACGGCAGGCAAGGCACGAAATCACAAGGTATGCATCTCAGTTCATTGGCATCTCAGAGAAGTGGGTTTGCGATTCAGTTCGTAGGAAACCGACGAAGAACAGGAGATGACCACACAGACTTCGAAAAGCAAGTTACTTGAACGGTGTGAGTTTCGGTATGATACGGGTCATTCAGACAGTCGTTTGAAAGGCAAGATGCTGAACAGAGTGCCATCACAAAGGACAGTTGCTCAAGAAGACATTGAACAATGGCAGAAGATGGCTCCGACCTATCGACCTCTTGGTTATGGGCACAGCACGCTCCCGCTGCGTCACTCTGCTCCTACGCACCGCCGCCTTTTCCACAGGTCCCTTCAGCCTTTCTTCTGGCGCGTGGCATGCACGTTCGAGACTGATGTCAAAGATCTCCACTGCTGTCGTCTTATATGGTGTTGCGCAGACGTATGGAGGCTATGTAAATATAAACGTTTTCTAACTTCCCACATTCTGTCGGTCGAACTGTGATTTCACTCTGAATAGACGCCATGCGGCCCACCTTCGCTCTGCTGGGTCGACACAGTAAGTGAACGTGGGTCTCTATTCGTTTCATTCTCTTGTCTTCTCCATGTAATTCTGCACATTGTTACTTTAAACATGACCACCGGATTCCCGTTTGCGTCTAATGAATCAGCCTCTTTGTCAGTGTCAGTTAGGGATTTGCTGACCCCAACCACCACTCCCTGTACGAAAGCGTTCTCCCTAATGTCACTTTTGGTTCTTTTCCTTATGACTTTAAAACTGCCGAATCGTTGCCGATCCTTTCAGGTGTGGGAGCATTTTCATTACATTACTTTCTCCATCCAGACTTCGCATGACTTGGAAACCGTCATTCGGGCCAGATTTCAAACTTCTGTTCTTCGAAGAGAGCTGTCCCAAATTTCCAATCGAGCCTCATCGCTGACATCCCTCAAACACCTCACCACTCACGTCAACCTATTCAACGCTATCGCCAATCATTTCACTTCGCTGCTTTCTGTCCCAGTGGTGCGCCAGGGAGCCCAACCTCGTTAAACGAAGGTGCTTTTTGAGAAATTTAAGCAAGCACGTTTGCACAAGTCATGAAACGCGGGCTTGTTCTGGATTTGAACCCGGGACCGCTCACACGTCTGCGTCGACGAAGACCCAAAGTGAGAATCATGCCCCTAGACCAACGAGCCACACAGCCAGTAAGCCAGCGCTCCCCCGCTACCTCTTGAACCAGCTGAGTCTTGCTCAGAGTGAAGTATCGTTGACATTGAACAGGCTGGGGCTGTTTTCTCTGGAACGTCGGAGGCTGAAGGGTGACTTTATGGAGGTTTACAAAATTATGAGGGGCATGGATAGGATAAATAGGCAAAGTCTTTTCCCTGGGGTCGGGGAGTCAAGAACTAGAGGGCATCGATTTAGGGTGAGAGGGGAAATATATAAAAGAGACCTAAGGGGCAACTTTTTCACAAAGAGGATGGTGCGTGTATGGAATGAGCTGCCAGAGAAAGTGGCGGAGGCTGGGACAATTGCAACATTTAAGAGGCGTTTGGATGGATATATGAATAGGAAGGGTTTGGAGGGATATGGGCCGGGTGCTGGCAGGTGGGATTAGATTGGGGTGGGATATCTGATCGGCATGAACGGGTTGGACCGAAGGGTCTGTTTCCATGCTGTACATCTCTATGACTCTATGAACAGCTGCTTCTCATTCTGTCTCTCTACTGCCGTTTGCCCGTCCCCAGGAACCGGGCCCTCTCTACTGACAGAAAATTAAACCGTTTTCTTTCTAAACTTTTCTCTGGCATCGGAGTGACCAGTGACAAGCATTGCCCTCCTCAACATAGGGTACAGAGAACAGGAGAAGACCCCGTAGACCTCCACGAGTGTGTCAACTCAACTGTGCACATTGGGCCTGTGTATCAATGTGAAATATTTACGTCGAAGTTTTTAGGGAAGCAGATGAGAAGGCGAGGTGCACAACAGTGCGCCGTTATACGGGAAAGTTGCTAAAGACGACATTGAGTGAATAGGAAAGATGGTTTCCCTTCTGGGTTATGCTCCCATCACGCACCGGCAGACATATCGCCGACAAGCAAATATTAACTCTGTCTAAATTGCCACATTCTGTTTTTACGAACCGTGACTTCACTCTGAAGCACAATTTTCCCGCTCCCTCCTGAATATCCTTTCAGGCTCGAACATACCTTCCAGGTGAAGCAGCACTTCACCTGCACATTTGCCGCAACCTAGTCTACTGCATTCGCTGCTCATAGTGTCGTTTCCCCAACGGAGCATGAAGTATAAACTGGATGACTCCTTCGCAGAACACCTCGGTTCTGCCCGCAAAAAAAGGCCCTGAGCTTCTGCTTTCCTGCCACTTTAACACGCCACCCTGTTCCCTGGCCAACATCTCTGTCTCAGGCTTGCAGCAGTGTTCCAGCAAAGCTCAGCTCCAGATGGAAGAACAACGCCTCATATTCCACTTCAAAACCCTACAGCCCTCCAGTCTTTAAGATCGAGTTGCATGACTTTAGGGCCTGAAATCCCCCATGTCCTTGACCCCTACCACACACATACGAGCCCCTTGTTATCACATAGTCTGCTACGACACACTACTTATTGTTAGCCACTAACGGTCTCCATTAACAGTTATTCACCCTCTCACACGGATCGTTATTCACTCCTTTGACCCTCCTATTGTTCTCTCTCTGAGCTGGCGGGAAAGAGCAATGTACACTGGAGATTCTGAGCCAGCTGAAACTTGCTCAGTGTGAAATACATTCTACTTTGCTCCAAGAATTGCAAGCAGCAAAGAGTTTCCAGAACATCTGCTTGTCATTCTGTCCCCGGGATGCGGTTTCTGACATGCGGATCGTCTTGTCATTCACGTCGGAACCGGCGTGGCGACCTTCTGCAGGGAAGGCACAAAACCACAAGGTATGCGTTTCAACTTTATCAGCTCATTGGCCTATCAGAGAAGTGGTTTTGCGATTCAGTTCATAGGAAACCGACGAAGAACAGGAGAAGACCACTCAGACCTCCAAAAGCACGTTACTTGAACGGCGTGAGTTTCGCGACAGTGTCGGTATGATACGGGGCATTCAGACACTCAGGAAATCTAAATGCTGCACAGAGTACCATCACAAAGAAAAGTCGCTCAAGGAGACAGTGAACAATAGCAGAGGATGGTTTCGATCCATCGACCTCGGCGTTAGGGGCCCAGCACGCTCCCGCTGCGCCACTCTGCTACTACGCCCTGCCCCCTTTTCCACAGGTCCCTTCAGCCTTTCTTCTGGCGCGTGGCACGCACGTTCGAGACTGATGTCAAAGATCTCCACTGCTGTCGTCTTATATGGTGTTGCGCAGACATATGGAGGCTGTGTAAATATAAACTTTTTCTAACTTCCCACATTCTGTTGGTCGAACTGTGATTTCACTCTGAATAGACGCCATGCGGCCCACCTTCACTCTGCTGGGTCGACACAATAAGTAAACGTGGGTCTCTATTCGTTTCATTCTCTTGTCTTCTCCATGTAATTCTGCACATTGTTACTTTAAACATGACCACCGAATTCCCGTTTGCGTCAAATGAATCTGCCTCTTTGTCAGTGTCAGTTAGGGATTTACTGACCCCAACCACCACTCCCTGTACGAAAGCGTTCTTCCTAATGTCACTTTTGGTTCTTTTCCTCATGACTTTAAAACTCTGCCGAATCGTTGCCGATCCTTTCAGGCGTGGGAGCGTTTTGACTACATTGCTTACTCTGTCTGGACTTCGCATGACTTGGAAAGCTTCAATCGGGCCAGATTTCAAACTTCTGTTCTCCGAAGAGAGCTGTCCCAAATTTCCAATCGAGCCTCATTGCTGACATCCCTCAAACACCTCACCACTCACGTCAACCTATTCAACGCTATCGCCAATCATTTCACTTCGCTGCTTTCTGTCCCAGTGGTACGCCAGGGAGCCCAACCTCGTTCAACGAAGGTGCTTTTTGAGAAAATTACGCAGGCACGTTTGCACAAGTCATGAAACGCGGGCTCGTACCGGGATTTGAACCCGGGACCTCTCGCACGTCTGCGTCGACAAAGACCCAAAGCGAGAATCATACCCCTAGACCAACGAGCCACACAACTAATGCGCCTTCGCCCCCACTCTACCTCTTGAACCAGCTGAGTCTTGCGATTCAGTGCTGGAAATGTGTTGCTGGAAAAGCGCAGCAGGTCAGGCAGCATCCAGGGAACAGGAGAATCGACGTTTCGGGCATAAGCCCTTCTTCAGGAATGGGGAAAGTTTGTCCAGCAGGCTAAGATAAAAGGTAGGGAGGAGGGATTGGGAGAGGGGCATCGGAAATGTGATAGGTGGAAAGAGGTCAAGGTGAGGGTGATAGGTCAGACTGGGGTGGGGGCGGAGAGGTCGGGAAGAAGATCTCAGGTTAGGAAGGCGGTGCTGAATTTGATGGATTTGACTGAGACAGGGTGGGGGGAGGGGAAATGAGGAAACTGGTGAAATCCGAGTTCATCCCTTGTGGTTGGAGGGTTCCTAGCCGGAAGATGAGGCGTTCTTCCTCCAACCGTCGTTTTGTTGTGGTCTGACGATGGAGGAGTCCAAAGACCTGCATATCCTTGGTGGAGTGGGAGGGGGAATTGAAATGTTGAGCTACAGGGTGGTTGGGTTGGTTGGTCCGGGTGTCCCAGAGGTGTTCTCTGAAACGCTCCGCAAGTAGCCGGCCTGTCTCCCCAATATAGAGGAGGCCACATCGGGTGCAGAGGATGCAATAGATGATATGTGTGGAGGTGCAGGTGAATCTGTGGCGGATATGTAAGTTTCCTTTGGGGCCTTGGAGGGAGGTGAGGGGGGAGGTGTGGGCGCAAGTCTTGCACCTCCTGCGGTTGCAGGGGAAGGTGCCGGGAGTGGAGGTTGGGTTGGTGGGGGGTGTGGATCTGACGAGGGAGTCACGGAGGGAGTGGTCTTTACGGAATGCTGATAGGGGAGGGGAGGGAAATATATCCTTGGTGGTGGGGTCCGTTTGGAGGTAGCGGAAATGACGGCGGATGATGCGCTGTACATGGAGATTGGTGGGGTGGTAGGTGAGGACCAGTGGGGTTCTGTCCTGGTGGCGGTTGGAGGGGCGGGGTTCAATGGCGGAGGAGCGGGAAGTGGAAGAGATGCGGTGGAGGGCATCGTCGACCACGTCGGGGGGGAAATTGCGGTCCTTGAAGAAGGAGGCCATCTGGGTTGTGCGTTTTTGGAACTGGTCCTCCTGGGAGCAGATGCGGCAGAGTCGAAGGAATTGGGAGAATGGGATGGCGTTTTTACAGGGGGCAGGATGGGAGGAGGTGTAGTCCAGGTAGCTGTGGGAGTCGGTCGGTTTGTAGTAGATGTCCGTGTTGATTCGGTCGCCTGAGATGGAAATAGAAAGGTCGAGGAAGGGGAGGGAGGAATCTGAGACTGTCCAGGTGAATTTGAGGTCGGGGTGGAAGGTGTTGGTGAAGTGGATGAACTGTTCAACTTCCTCGTGGGAGCACGAGGCGGCGCCGATACAGTCATCGATGTAGCGGAGGAAAAGGTGGGGGGTGGGGCCAGTGTAGTTGCGGAAGATGGATTGTTCCACATATCCTACGAAGAGGCAGGTATAGCTGGGGCCCATGCGGTTGCCCATGGCTACTCCTTTCGTTTGGAGGAAGTGGGAGGATTGGAAGGAGAAGTTGTTCAGGGTGAGGACCAGTTCAGTCAGTCGAAGGAGGGTGTCAGTGGAAGGGTACTGGTCGGTACGGCGGGAAAGAAAGAAGCAGAGGGCTTTGAGTCCTTCGTGATGGGGGATGGAGGTGTACAGGGACTGGATGTCCATGGTGAAAATAAGGCGTTGGGGACCGGGGAAGCGAAAATCATGGAGCAGGTGGAGGGCATGGGTGGTGTCCCGAACGTAGGTGGGGAGTTCTTGGACTAAGGTTCCTAGGAAACCGACGCAGAACAGGAGAAGACCTCTCTCACCCTCAACCTATGCCCTCCAGTTTGGGAGTCCCCTAACCTGGGGAAAAGATGAGTAGTCAAATAAAATTCGAATGGAATAAAATGTCGAACCGCAGGGTAAATAAAAAATGTCGCTCAAGCCTTTCTTTTCTCCGATTGTCATTTGGGCACAAAACCTGTCAGTAACACCAGCAACTTCACACAGCATCTTGCGCATGCTCCTCGGTGACAACAAATCCTGCGCATGTTCACTGGTGTCAGCAAAACCTGCGCATGCTCTTTGCTGTCTGCGGAAACTGCACATGACCTTCCTTTGATGGGCCAATAGGAAGTCCTGGAGGACCGGAAGGAGCGTGGTCCTCCTCCCAATCAGAGACACCCCCCCCCGCCCCACCATTGTCTGACTGCGAAGGCCGGCCATGAGGTGATGAAGCTTCTGCTGTTGCTTCTCTCTCTTACTGAGTCAAACAGCACAGAAACTGTCCCTTCAGTCCAACTACTCCACTTTATGTTCTAATCTAATCCCACCTGCCAGTGTTTGGCCTAGATACCTCTGTCACAAAGCTGGTCATTTTTCTAAAAGCTAGTCCTTCTTCTCAAAGATGCTGTGTCCTTGGTTTTTTGTCAGAGTGTTGGTAAAACGACCCGGGCTCTGAAGCGACTGGTTTAGTACAGAGATGAAAAAGGGTAGTGGGAGGCATTTTTGATTATATGTGAATAGATGAGACTTGAGGCGAAAGCTTTTATGTTTTAGAAGTGATCTATATAATGAAAGGGGAGTAATCAGTCCTGAAAGCTGAAGTCTTGTTTGGGTGAGTTAAGCACAGGACTGTGTGGAGAAAGGCTGCTAAACACTCTCTCCTGCTGCCCTTCTAACTTCAACTGTAAGCCTCTGTTTCAGTTTTACTGTATGTCTAAGAGGTTTGGGGTTTTTGGTACTGTGGTGTGCAAGCATTGTGAAAAGTGTTCAGAGTTTCTCCACAGTTTGTACTGAATTTGCTTAAAAAAGTTTAGTTGTTCACAGAACTTGGCGTATTGCAGTTGCATCACGTGTGTAAGAATCTCAAGCAAAAGAACTTAAAATAGGGACCTAAGGGACAAGTCTTTCATGCAGAAAGTGGTGTGTTTAAGGAAAGAGCTGTCAGAGGAAGTGGTGGGTGCTGGTACAATTATGACATTAAAAGACATCTGGATGGGTATACGATTAGGTCCGAATGGCTTTCCAGCTCATGGTAGTGCAATGACAATCAGACAGCAATCTTCCGGAGTGACTGTTTGAGAGGGTGGTCACACTGATGAGACATGGGCTAGAAATGTTGGGTAATTATCTGAGGAATTGGGAAGAGATGGAAGGTAATGGGCTCAACAGGGATGCTCAGAAAACCTGTCAATGTCTTGATGTCTCATTCTTAACCGGACTGGCAGTGATGACTGTTGTAATCTCTTCTTACAGACTACCTGAAGATCTGAAGACGGAAGTTTCAAAATCAACAGATGAAGGGCTTATGTCCAAAACGTTGATTCTCCTGCTTCTCGGGTGCTGCTTGACGCACTGCACTTTTCCAGCGACGCACTTTTTGACTCTGACTTTCCAGCGTCCTCACTTTCACGTCAATGTCTGACAGTCACTCAATCCATCAGGACCACACAATTTCCAACTATGATTCTGTGGAAGGAGCAAAGCTTTCTTTTTGGTTCCTGTTTGAGTACGGGTTTCAGCATCAGTGGGACTGGTTGAGAGACCCTACTGTTGCAGAGCACTGAGTGTGGAGTCTAAAACAGTGATACGGCCTGGAAAGAGGAATTCACAGCGGGGAGGGGCTGTACACACGTTTGTGTGCAGCTGAAGCTTCTGCCATGGAGAAACCCGAGGAATCCCGCCCCGTTGAGAAACCATGCAAGTGTGGCGACTGCGGGAAGGGCTTCCGTGTCCCATCTGTCCACGAGGCTCATCAGTGCAAACACATTGGGGAGAGGCCGTTCTCCTGCACCGAGCGGGCGAAGGGCTTTACTTGCTCTGTTCCTGCTGGCCCACCAGCATATACACACTGGTGAGACGACGTTTTACTGCTCCGTGTGTGAAAGGGTTCACCTGGGTGGACAACCTCCAGACTCACCAGCGATTCCACACAGGAGAAAAGCTCTTCAGTTGCCACGAGTGCGGGAAGGCCTTCAGTAATTCCTCAGACCTGCTGAAGCACCAGCGAGTCCACACTGGGGAGAGGCCATACAGCTGCCCCAAATGCGGGAATGCCTTCAGCGGTTCGTCCAACCTGCTGAGGCACCGGCGGGTCCACACGGGGGAGAGGCCCTTCAGCTGCATAGAGGGTGGGAAGGCCTTCAGCGATTCCTCTAAGCTGCTGGCCCATCAACAGTTCCACACGGGGTAGAGGCCCTTCAGCTGCGCAGAGTGCGGTAAAGCTTTCAGCAATTCCTCTGACCTGTTGTCCTCTGACCTTGTGGCTCAGGGGTGGCACGGTGACTCAGTGGTTAGCACCACTACCTCATGATGCTGACCTGGGTTCAATTCCACCCTCTGGTTGACAGTCTGTGTGTAGCTTGCACGTTGCACCCCCACGTCTGTATGAGTTACCTCCGAGTGCTCCGGTTTCCTCCCACAGTCTAAAGGTGTGCAGTTTAGGATGGATTGGCCCAGCTACATTGTTCCATAGTGTTCAGGGATGTGTAGGTGTGGTGCATAGTCAGGGGTAAATGTAGAGGAATAGGGATAGGGGAATGGGTCTGGCTGGGTTACTCTGCGGAGGGCTGGTGTGGACTTGTTGGGCCAAAGGACATGTTTCCATGCTGTAGGCAATCTAATCTAATCGAAAAAAAAATCCTCAAAACGATTCAGTTTAAATATACCGAGTTGGACAAAATATCCCATCAAGTCTGAGACAAACCCAGAGTTGAAGAAGTCAGAAGTCACACGACACCATGTTGCAGTGCAACAGGTTTATTTGAAATTGCAAGCTTCGTGAGTGCTGCTGCTTCATCACTTCATCTGGTGCTGTGTGACTTCTGACCTTGTCCACCCCAATTCAGCACCAGCACCTCCGCATCAGAGTTGACGAATGAGATTGGATTTTATTCGGCTTGATTTAGTGAGATGTTCATCTGGAAATTCAACACTGTCGGAGCGACAAAGAGATACGTGCCATAGACTTCTACAGTATGGAGACAGGCCGATCGGCCCAAGCTGGTCCATGACAACCAAAATGTCCATCAACACTAAGCCCATTTCCCTGCACTTGGCCCATTTCCTTCCATACTTCTCCTATCCATGTATTTGTTCAAATGCCTTTTCAATGTTGTTAATGTACCCACCTCAACCACTTCCGCTGGCAGCTCATTCCATATGTGTACCACCGTCTGCGTAAAGAAAACGTTGCCCCTCACATTCCCTTTTATTCTTTCTCCTCTCACCTTAAACTGAAGCCCTCTAGCCCTCAATTCCCCAACCCCGGGAAGATTGACTGCATTCACCCTTTCCATGTCTCTCATGATCTCTTCACTTCTATAAGGCCCCCACCCCCGTCAGTCTCTTATGCTCTTAATAAAAACGTCTTAGCTTGTCCAACCTCTCCCTTTTACTCAGACCCTTGAGTCCTGGCAACATCCTTTTATATGTCTTCAGCACTCTTCCAAGTTTAATAACATTTTTGTTATAGCAAGGCGATCAAAATTGATGACAATACTCCAAATGCAGCCTCATCAATGTTCAGATTAACTGCAACATAACTTGCCAACTTCTATACTCAATGCCCTGACTGATGAAGGTCAGTGTGCTTTAAGCCTTCTTCATTGTCCTGTCTGCCTGTTTTGTTGGAAATATAGGACTTAATCCAAACTGAATAATCTGGATGATGGGACAGGAAACCACTTCCTTTCTTGAGACAAGTCTCCCGGAGAGAACTTGCTGGCGGACTGTCTGATCTACTGAGCCTCACAGTGCCCCTCTGCCCTCAGTTATCTGGATTGAGCCGACACATTTGCCTCAGGTGGTGCTTGATCGTCTTTGGGATGGATTCCCATTCATTCACTGCTATGGAGTCATGCAGCCTGGAACAGACACTTCAAACTAGCCAGTCCATGATCCCCAACTAAACTAGTGCCACCCATCTGCTCCTGGCCTGTATCCAGTTTGTTAATAGTTTTGTTCATTTGTTCACCGTGAGAGTTAGATAAATAAATAAATGATTGTTGATTTTAAAGTGTTGGGGATTTATTTTCATCGCTAGAGTAGGTTACACCACGTTTCATGCTAAATTTACAGATTATAGGGTGATGCGCTACTCTGGGTGTTTCGGTTTGAGATCTGCGGTGGTGGTGGTGTCAGCTTTATAACAGTATTGATGTGACGTCCTGCTGAATGCAATGGAGTCAATATTAATCCCAGCCTCCTGCTGTGGTTGTGGGTGAATTGCCTTAATTTGGCTCCTGACTCAGAAACTGCACATAGAATCAACTGCTGAAAGAATGATTTACAATTTATTGTATGCAGCAACCAAAAATAAAACCTCTCAAGTAACCAAGTTCAACCTCACCCCCAACTTGGCTATCACCCAATCGATGGCAGAATTTAACTGAGTTTCCAACGACAGTATCTGTATCTGGAAGTGTCCAGGGATTAACTGCAGTGTTGTTCTTCCAAGTACTGCTGCTGCATCTTTCTGGAGTTAAATTCTGGTGGAGATTCCTCACTTTCAAATCTGTGGTGTGACGATTCTTCAGATTCTAATACCACCTCCCCACGCTTCAGGAGATCTCCGGTCTGTAGCTTACCTTCTTATCCTCGAGGTTTAGTGGTTTGTTTGATACAGCCTGTCCTGCAAAAAAACCCTTTACGTCAGGGCCTGCCTTCCACAGACAAACTTAATTGTCCTTTAGTCAATGAGGTTATTAAACACTTAAATCATCTGTCCCAGGAAACAGCTTGTTGTTTTGCATCCTTCTTCCCAGGGATGGTTAACTAGCAGAAATTCGGCCATTCAGCCCATTGAGTCTGCTCCACTATTCAATCATTGCTGATATGTATCTCAACCCAATTCTCCCCGTAACCCTTGATACTTTAGAATGATTGTATGGTGGAGCAGACTCAATGGGCTGAATGGCTTAATTTCTGCTTGTGAGGTCTTATGATGTAACAGTTTCTCAGTCGCCCTTTTGTTTCTTGGTCCAGAAAGAGTTATTGCTGACTCAAGCAGTTTGGAAAGTTCTGGAGTTTACAGGACCACACTACATTTCCCTCTGCCTCCTCCTGAGATACTGGCAATTCCCAAGATCCCTTGGTATACCTGAAAACAATCAATGTGTCTAGAAATCTCTGCTGCTACTCTGGAACAGAAGGATTATGGGGAGAAAATTCAGAAATCTGATGTGCAATGGAACTATGGAGTTCTACTCCAGGATTCTCTGAATGTAAACTTGCAGGTTGAGTCACTAGTTGGGGAGGCAAATGCAATGATGGCATTTATTTTGATCAGACTTGAATATAAAAGCAGGGATGTACTTCTGAGGCGGTATAAGGCTCCGGTCAGGCCACAACTGGAGTACTGTATGCAGTTTGGCGTAAATATCTCAGGAAGGATAGCCCTGGAACGTGTTCAGAGGAGGTTCTTGAGAATGGTCCAGGAATGAAAGATCTAAAATATGAAGACCATCCTATGGTCTTATGATATGCTGATGTGTGGAGGAGTGGAGGGGAGGGGGTAGGGGGAGATGAAGAGAGAAAGACAATTAAGGTGAAGCTGGATAGAGACGAAGGAAATATAAGAATTGTATGATAAATGGCAGAACTCATAGCAGAACTGGCATACAGAAGGATTTGGGCATATAGATCCGTGGAAGTGGTAATGCAGGCGGGTACGGTGGTCAAGAAGAAACCCAGCACGCTTCCTTGAGTGTAAGAGTTGGCGAGTTATGCTACAGCTATTTATTCTGGCCACATTCGGAATACTATATGCAGTTCTGGTCGCCACACTACCGGAAGGATGTGGGTGCTCTGGCAGAGGGTACAGACAAGGTTCACCAGGACATTGCCTGGTCTGAAGGGCTCTCGTTATGAGGAGAAGTGGCATAAACCTGGATTGTTTTCTCTGGAAAGACAGAGGCTGAGGGGAGACCTCGACAAAACGATGAGACACACAGATTGGCTGGACAGAGGTGGCAGGGTAGCTCAGTGGTTTGCATTGATGCCTCACATTGCCAGAGACCCGAGTTCGATTTCAGTCTCAGGTGACTGTCTGAGTGCAGTTTGCACATTCTCCCTGCACCTCACCTCTCATGTCTGACTGAACTACCTCCTACATTCCAAACATGTGTCGGTTAGGGTGGATTAGGCATGCTAAATTACTCATAGTGTCCAGTGACAGGCAGGTTAAGTTGGATTGTCTGTGTGTAAATTGCCCCAGTGTTCATGAATGTGTATGTCAGGTGCATTAGTCGGGGGTAAATATTGAGTAATAGGGGTCGGGGAATGAGTCCCTGTGGGTTAATCTTTAGAGGGTCGCTGTTGACTTATTGGACTGAATCGTCTGTTTCCACCCTCGAGGGATTCTATGATAGTCAGAGGCTTTTTTGCCCTCCAGGGTGGAAAGGTCAACTAAAAGAAGGCACAGGTTCGAGACGAGAGGGGACTGTCTGGGGAGAGGTGGTGGTGGGGGATTCACACAGAGGGGTGGTGGGGGCTCCTGGAACGCACTGTCAGTGGAGGTAGTGGAAGCAGGCACCTTAACAACGTTTAAGGTGTATCTTGATAGACACATGAACGGGAGGTGAACAGAGGAACAGAAACCACACATGGGCAATAAACAGCAGGTTCAGTGTATTAGATTCCCTACAGTATGGAAACACGCTCTTCGACCCAGCAAGTCTACACCAGCCCTCGGAAGAGTAACCAAGCAAGACCCATCCCCTATTCTATATTTACCCCTAACTAATGCACCTAAAACTATGAGGAGAAAGTGAGGTCTGCAGATGCTGGAGATCAAAGTTGAAACTTTATTGCTGGAACAGCACAGCAGGTCAGGCAGCATCCAGGGAACAGGAGATTCGACGTTTCGGGCACAGGCCCTTCTCCATTCCTGAAGAAGGGCCTGTGCCCGAAACGTCGAATCTCCTGTTCCCTGGATGCTGCCTGACCTGCTGTGCTGTTCCAGCAATAAAGTTTCAACCTAAAACTATGGGCAATTTAGCATGACCAATTCACCTGACCTGCACATCTTTGGATTGTGGGAGGAAACCATGTGCAAAGAATGTGCAAACTCCACAGAAATCGAACCTGGGTCCCTGGTGCTGTGAGGCAGCAGTGCTAACCACTGAGCCACTGTGCCACCCCACTGCAGGTTTCCCCCACTATCTGAAAGTAGAGCATTCCTATGAAACGTTTCGTAAGCTGACATGGAGTACAGCGAAGAAGCAATTACCATGAATTAATTTAGATTATGCCTTTCTTTGCAAAAGCGAAAATCCTCTTCGGATTTCTTTAGGTTTGTGAAAGCAGTTATTAATGTAGGTCTTTCGTAAAAGTCAAGTAGTGTAAAGTTAATTTTCGCAAAGTGGGGGATACCTGTATGCTGATGGAGGGGAGATGGGAGGCAATGAAGAGGGGTGGGTGGAGGCTCAGGTGGAGAATAAACACTCACAGAGACCAACTAAGCAGCCCGGCCTGGCCCTGTGCTGGAGACTCAATGGGACAGAGACAAATGTATCTATTTCAGGTATAGCTGCAGTATGCTCCATCCAGGATTTTTTTTTTAAACGTCCTCCATCTGCTTCAGCATATGGGGCAGATGAACGGTTTCTCCCGGTGTGGACCAGGAGGTGATGCGACTGAGTGAAGCCTTTTCCACGCTGAGTGCAGGTGAACAGCCGCTGCCCAGTGTGGAAATGCTGATGAATGTCCAGTGCAGGCGGGGATAGGAAACCGTCCTTACACTCCCTGCATTTCCACGGTTTCTCCATGGTGCAGGTGTTCTCGCCTTTTTCCAGGTTCAACGATCAGTTGAAAACTCACTCACACTTACAGCATGTGTATGATGTTACTGGTGAACCCTCTGATAATTGGAACACTCTCATTCAGTCTGTAAAGCATGTTCAAGTCACTACTCTGGTGTGTGGGTATGTGCGACTCTGAGTTTCCAGTCACACTGACGTTTACAACCTTACTAAGCAGACAGACCGTCTCCTCCTTGTTGTCAAGGCCATCAATATCCACGTCCTGGTGAGTCAAGTGACTGTCAGACTTTGATGTGATGCTTGGTCTGAGATTTCTACCTTCAAATTCTTCTCTTATAATATTCCTGTGAAAAGAGATTGCAAAGGTCATCGCTGTAAGTCCACAATAGATAATCAGAACACACAATTCTAGTTTTTGTGGAACATTCTTTCCTGGATATCAAACCTACCGCTCAGCGAGCAAACCTACACCCTAAACATTCTTTCCTCTCTTAATACCCAAGATCTTTGTGCTGATCTATATGTAAATGTACACAGCAAGGTAATGTAGTGGATTGCATGCTCCAGGAAGAGTTCACATCGACTCAAGTTGCTGAATGGACACCTATCATGCGGTATTGACATTCTTACTGAAGATATACAATATGCTGCAGTACAATATTACGAGCCCAGAAACAACTGCAAATCAGGCTTTTAGAGCCACAAACATTCCATCGAATATGTACCATATACCCCAGACTTATCTATCTTATATTAACACACGGTTATCTTAGATTCCCAGAAGACTCGGATTTACGTGTGAATTTTTGTAAAAGAATCCGTCGTTTTGGACTCCTTCCATGTCATACTGACTCTATTACTGGAAATACATCCATACTACACCAGGATTCATGGATCAATGACATGAGGCTTATCTTTACCCTCTTATAATTTTCTGTTGCATAAATGTTTCGACGAATGCCAATAATTTTCACCATTCATAGAGTCAGAGACATAAAGCACAAAAACACACCCTCAATTCTAAATTGTCCAAGCCGACCGGATATCCAAAATTAATCTTGTCCCATTTGCCAGCACTTGGCCGATATCGCTCTAAATCCTTTTTATTCATATACCCATCCAGATGCCTCCACCAGCCTCCACCACTTCCTCTGGCAGCTCACTCCATGCATGCACAGCCCTCTGCATGAAAAGGTTGACTGCAAGGACCCTTTTAAATTTTTCCCCTCTCGCCCTCAACCTATGCCCTCTAGTTCTGCACTCCCCCTATCCCAGGGAAAAGTCCTTGTCTATTCACCCTATCCACACCCCTCAATTTTTATAAACCTCTTTTTAAAAAAAAAATCACTCAGCCTGCGACGCTCCAGGAAAAACAGCCCAATCCTATTCAGCCTCTCCTTGTGGTTCAAACCCTCTTACACTGGCAACATCCTTACGAATATTTTCTGAATCCTTTCAAGTTTCACAACAGTTTTCCTATTGGAGGGAGACCAGAATTGCACACAATATTCCACAAGAAGCCGACTGAAACCGACCTTTGCAGAGTTTGCTCCCTGTTTGTGTTCATACTCTCTGCCTCCAGTTGCTGCAAGTGAACAGTGCTTACCCCCTTCTCTCGCCCTCCCAGGATGAGGAATGGAAAGGGGGAAACATTGCTTTGCTCCCAGATTTTGCCCAGAACAGACAGTTTCCCTCTGAAGCTCATTGGATAACGTTTACATTGTGATGCTCATTGGATAACGTTTACAATGGTCTGTGTGTGTATATGTGTGTGTGTGTGTGTGTGTGTGTGTGTGCGCTCGCGTGGGCGCGCCACACCTTAGGTAGCCAATTGGATTCGCGGTGGTTGGCAGTGACATTCCTGCATTTCCAGGCTGACTGTCTCTCATTGCTCGCGTCACCCAGTCCAGGCAGTGCCGTGACTGAGGATTGATCAATGGGGAGCCCGGAAAGACCAGAATTTGCCGGATTCTCTTGCCAATTAGAGCCCCTCTATTTTCTGAATGTGCAAGTTGGACCATGAGCTTCTGAAGCTACTGCCGTTCCTCTCTTTCTGAATGAAGATTGAACTTCACCCCAGACTGCAACTTCTTTTCTCTGTCCAAACATCTGTGAGTACAGCACATTCTTGTTGAAGTTAGGCATCTTTCCTGAACATCACAATAAAAGGGGTGTCTTCCCCCTGATATTCAAAGCGATGGTCAGTCAGAGAAGGGCAGGGTCACACCTTGTGTTGTGTGGCATGTGTGACAGCTGCAACAAGCTGTCCCAACTCCTGTGCTCAATACTTGGACTGATGAAAGGAAGCAGGCTGAAAGACTTCTTCACCACCCTGTCAACCTGTAACTCGACTTTCTTGGAACTATGAACGTGCACCCCTAGATCTCTTGGTTCGAAATACTGCAAATGAAACAAATGCTTGTCGGAAGAACATTATTATTTGGTACTTATCTCTACTCTAATTCACTATCTTATTTAGATGCATGTTTTATGGCACTCTAATCAGTATATGTTTGTTATTCTTTCCTGCCTTCAATATAGCACGGAATCTATTCCATACTCTAAGTGCAGCCTCACCAACATTCTGCATAACTGTAACATAAATTCCCAACTTCTATACTCAACGCTCTAACTGATGAATACCAGTGTGCCGAAATACTTTTATCTATGGTTCCACTTTCAGTGAACTGTGAACCTACTCCGAGATCCCTCCGTTCCACTACAGGTCCAACCATTCACCATGAAACTCCTACCTTGATTTGACTATCCAAACTGTGAGACCTCACGGTTATCTATATCAAACTCCATTTGCTATTAACCTTAAATCTATGCACTCTAGTTTTTGATTCCCTCCCACCCCGGGAAAAAAGACCTTTCCTATTTCCCTTATCCATGCCCCTCATAATTTTATGAACTTCTATAAAGTCACCCCTCAGCCTCCAAAGCTCCAGGGAAAATAGCCCCAGTCTGTTCAGCCTTTTCCTCGCGCTCGAACTCTCCAACCCTGGCAGCGTCCTTGTAAATCTTTTCTGAACCTTTTCAAATTTCACAACATCCTTCGCTTAGCAGACACCCAGAATTGCATGCAGTATTCCTACAGTGGTGTAGCCTCTGAAGACGATTTTAAAAAATACTTACGGGGGATCCAAGATGGCGGCGACCCAGTAAGACTGAGTCCATAGTGCTCCTCCCAAGACTTGGGCACAGTGGGTCACCTACCCCCTACCAAGCTCACCAAATCATTTATAAATCATTTATAATAGTTTAGTAACTCAATTAGTTGTGTAATATTACATTTAAGCAACTTAATCCTAAGTTAAAATGACTAAAGGGAAGGGAGCCCGCAGCTCTCAGCAAGCAGGAACCCCTCCCCCACACTCTCCAGCTGCAGCAGAGGCGTCCACAGCCGCCCCGGGGGACTTACCTACAGTAGCAAGTCTTGCAGAAATGCTTTCCAAGCTTGACTCGAAGATCGATGCCTTTATCGTCGAATCCAGAAATCGTTGGGAGTCGCTCTCGGCCGCGCTGCAGAAGCACGACCGTGAAATTGAAGAAATTCAACGCCGAGTCGGAGGGGCGGAGCTAAAGGCCGCGACCTCCGAGACAACCGCTCAATCGGCCGTGGATCAGGTCCGGACTCTCGAGCAGCGAGTCCGGACCTTGGAAAATCATATTGACGACCTCGATAATCGAGGTCGTCGAAAAAATATTCGTTTGCTGGGCCTTCCCGAACAGGAAGAGGAAGGCCAGCTTACAGCATTCCTGGAGCAGTGGCTGCCACAACTTTTAAATCTGCAAGCTGGATCAGGCCAGGTAAGGGTGGAATGGGCCTACCGGGTAGCAATACGCGGGCCCGGCTCGAACCAGCGCCCACGTCCGGTCCTGTTCCGGCTGCAGAGCTACAGGGAGAGGCAGATACTCCGAGAAGCCTCTAGAAATCTCGGAAAAGACCCCCAAGCTATGATCTACAAAGGATCCAAGATCATGCTATTTCAGGACTTTTCCCCGGCTCTGGTTCGAAAGAGGAAGGCATTTGACGAGACGAAGAAGCGTTTAAGGGACTTAAATGTTCAGATTAGATTAGATTAGATTGCAGTGTGGAAACTCCTTACGCTACCCAGCGATGTTACGCTTTAACCATGAAGGATCTGTATATAACTTTGGATCACCAGAAAAGGCTAAGGAATTCTTGGACTCTCTTAGATAAACTGTAGGACATAATGGATGTTGGTCTGCCTTCCCCCCCCCCCCCCCCCCGCTTTGGTTTATATCCCCTCCCTTTTTTTTCTTACCTTACTGCTTAATATTATCATGGGGGGTGGGGAGAGGGATTTGATTTTCTCCCCCCCCCCCCCTTGGAGTTGTTTTCTGTTATTATTTTATGTATATATGAGGGATGTATGTATATCTGTGTGTGTGTGTATGTATGTATATATATATGTATATATGTGAGTATGTGTATGTATATATATGTATATATATATAAGCTGGGAGATTTGGTTAATGTTGGTGGGGGGAGGTGGTTACCTTATTCGATTTTACCTCTGTCTTTAGGAGCGGGGTTGTTTTTCCCTTCGTTATTTTGTATTATCATATTTAATTATTATTTGTTGAACTGGTAATTTTATAGTTATATGTTTATATATGGTATTAACATTACCAAATATACCCAGGTGTTGGTAGGGGTGGGGGTAGGGTGCTCACTGTTAACTCTAGCTTTGTATTATATTTGAATTTTCCTCATTTTATTGAGGAGTGCCTGGGTCAAGGGTGGGGCATTGGTTGGGAGACGATATGAGGGATTTTTGGAGAGGAAGTGACGCCCCCTGGGAACAAGGGGGAAAGTCTCCACTTAGATACGTTTTATATTTTTTTTATTTAGAAATAGTTTTTTACTGTATTGTTGTGGGTGTATTAAAGAGGCTTTATTTTTGTAAATTTTACATGTTCCATGCTCGGGATGTTCTGGATAGGGTTCCCCCTCCCAAGGGGTCTCGGATTGGCCCAGAGGATTATGGTTGATCAGTCGGTTAAGTGGTGCACCTGGAATGTCAAGGGGAGTAATTCGCCACTTAAAAGGAAGAAAATATTATCAAATCTTAAGAAGGAAAGAGTTGATATAGCTCTCCTACAGGAGACACACCTGTCAGATAAAGAACACTTGAAATTACGACAGGGCGGATTTGATCAGGCCTTTTTTTCTTCTTTTAGCTCAAAAAGCAGGGGAGTTGTTATTCTTGTTCGGAAGAATTTCCCTTTCAAAATCCTAAAGCAGATAAAAGACGAATCTGGACGATATATCTTGATTAAAGCCCTCATAAATGGAGAGGAATATGGGATTTTAAATTTGTACTGCCCCCCGGCACACCCCTTTAAATTTATAACGGAAGCCTTTTCAAAATTGATGGCTTTTGATGCCCGTCATATAATTATAGGGGGAGACTTTAATTGTATTATGGATCCGGAAATAGACAGGATTCCCAAGAGTACTGCAGGAATATCTCCCAGATCTAGACAATTGATGGATCTGAACAAAGAATTAGGATTAGTAGATGTATGGAGATGTCTTCATCCACAGGGTAGAGATTTTTCTTTCTACTCTAATCCACATAAATGTCATACCAGAATTGATATGTTTTTTGCCCCCTCGATTTTTTTAAATTCCATATCATCCTGTAAAATAGGTAATATAGCAATTTCTGACCACGCTGCTGTATATATGGAAACTAAGGCGAGGAACAGTGGGACATCCCCTCGGCATTGGCGTATGGACCCCTTCTTAATGAAAGATAGTAAATTTGTAAAGTACTTCTCTCAAGAATTTAAAACTTTTTTAGAAATTAATTCAGGTACAGCTAGCAACCCGTCAATGATGTGGGAGACCATCAAAGCTTACACGCGAGGCTTGATCATCTCCTACTCAGCGACCCAGAAGAAATTAAAGGGAGAACAACAGCGTCTGCTTGAAGCCCGCTTAAAAGCGGCTGAAACAGCATACACTGATAGACCTTCTATTATTAAATTGCAAAGGATTACAGCTCTTAGGACAGCTCTAAATACTACACTTACTCAAACGGCTAAGAGGGAAATATTATTTGCAAAGCAAAGGTTATATGAATATGGCGACAAACCGGGTAGATACTTAGCATTTCTTGCAAAGAAAAAAAAGGCCCCTCAGACTATTATGTCTATCAAGGAAAGTACGGGTATTTTGACTCATGATCATAAAAAGATTAATGCGACCTTTAGAGAATTCTATTCTGAGTTATATAAATCACAGGATTGTGAAGATAGGACGAAGAGGATGCAGTCATTTTTTAAAAATTTGACTTTTCCAGACCTAACTCCGGAACAAGTATCGGTCCTAAATGTTCCTCTTACACCCCAAGAAATAGTTGATGCAATTAGGCACCTTCGAAATGGTAAGGCGCCGGGCCCAGATGGCTTTCAAGCTGAATTCTATAAAGAATTTACAGAAATACTGGTTGGTCCACTTATGGACATGTATAACTATGCATATAGTCAGGGCTGTCTCCCGCCTTTGCTGAAAGAGGCAAATATCTCTCTTATCCTTAAAAAAGGAAAGGACCCAGAAGATTGTACATCATACAGACCAATATCCTTGCTAAATGTAGATTTTAAAATCCTCTCTAAAACGTTAGCACTGAGATTAGAAAGGATACTGCCACATATTATAAAGGAGGATCAGACGGGGTTTATTAAGGGCCGTAGATCATCCAATAATGTTAGAAGGGCTCTGAATATGATTCAAGCTTGTCATCAGGGAAAGATACCAGGAGTAGTGGTTTCATTAGACGCGGAAAAGGCATTTGATAGGGTCGAATGGTCATATTTGTTTTACACATTGGAGAGGTTTGGTGTTGGATAGGTGTTTACCAAATGGATCTCAACATTGTATAGTGATCCCAAAGCAGTTGTGGCTACCAATGGATTAGGCTCGGATGGCTTCAGTGTGGGTAGGGGCTGCCGTCAGGGATGTCCCCTCTCGCCATTGTTATTCACGCTAATAATTGAACCACGAGCAGAAGCTATACGAGCTGATCCTAATATAGTGGCCCCAAGGATTGGTACAGGTAAACATAAAATTACCCTTTATGCAGATGATGTTCTTCTATTCCTCAGTAACCCTTTGATGTCCATACCTCGCTTAATCCAAGTTATCAATACATTTAGTGCATTCTCAGGCTATAAAATTAATTTTTCAAAATCGGAGGCTATGCCAATGGGTGGCCTTGCTGTGATACCCCGCTTAGCGGACGGTTCCCTTTTTCCCTTTCGCTGGTCCCAGGAGGGTTTCTTATATTTAGGCATTTTTATTACTCCAGTATTTGGTCATTGGATATAGCTAATTTTGTGTATTTATTGGAAAGGATAAGGCAGGACCTCCAGCGATGGGGAGACCTGCCAATTTCCTGGTTGGGTAGAATAGCATTAATCAAAATGAATATCCTGCCCCGTCTCCTATATCCTATGAGAATGCTTCCGGTGATGCTGCCGAGGACGGCTTTATGTAAATTATACGGCTGGCTGAGTTCCTTTATCTGGAATCATAGGCGGCCCCTCATTAAGCTGAAGAAGCTACAGCTTCCACAGGCAAGGGGTGGATTGGACTTCCCAGATTTTAGGAAATATCAATTAAGTCCCCTATTTGGTTACATAGCTGATTGGGTCTTGTCTGATCCACAATCAATCTGGTTGGACATCGAGGCTTCTCAAGTAAAATACCCACTTATTAACCTTTTATTCTCAGACAAGAGGAAAATCATTACAGATCACTGTAAAAACCCTATAATACTGAATACAATCAAGGCTTGGAATATAATGCGGCAAAATGAGGGTAATTCACATAAAACATCCCCCTATGCACCGATAGTGGGAGCATGGGGATTCCAACCGGGGTTAACAGATGCCACTTTTAAACTCTGGAGATCCAGGGGTATCTCATGTCTCGGGGATTTATTTAAAGATGGGGTCCTGATGTCTTTCGGACAGCTGTGTCAGAAATTCGGATTACCCAATGGAGACCTCTTTCGATACTTCCAAATTCGAGATTACATACAGAAGAAGACTACGTTATTAGATAGTCTTTATAAATCCGATAGAGAATGTAGTGTCCTACGACCAGTGGGGGTATCTTCCGTCAGTAATATTTATCATTTACTACATGATGAAGTATCGGGAGATATGGATAATCTGCTTAAAACATGGGATCAGGATCTGGGACTAGAAATCTCCACAGAAACGTGGAATGATATCTGGGAAAATGCTAGAAGAATTACTATTTGTAACAGAACCCAGGCTATCCAGCTGAAGATACTTCATAGGGCCCATACAGCACCGGTTCGATTGGCAAAATTTAAGGCAGGAGCATCTCCAATGTGTCCTAAATGCAAAATAGAGGTGGGCACTCTTGTACATTGCTTATGGACCTGTCATAAGATCCGTAGATATTGGACTAAAGTAGCAAGTACCCTGACGGAAATTTTAGGAACGGAAATAAAAGTGGACCCCGTATCTCTCCTCTTGGGCTTTTCGAACGTTCCCTCCCTGGACACGTACGGGAAGAGACTATTTTCTATTCTTTCTTTCTGTGCAAGGAAAAATATTTTGATGAACTGGGTGGCGGAGGGCCCCCCTGGACTTTCAAATTGGCACAGACTAATTATGGAATGTATTCCCCTTGACTTCCTTACAAATATGGTGCACCGAAAGACCGAATTATTTTATAAAATATGGCAGCCCTTTTTGAATTACATAAATACAGATATTTCGGCTATCCTAACAAGGGCTTTTACTTAATTGAGTTTACAAACCTGGCTGGTCCGCGGCCCCTCGGGGGAGGAATCCCGCACGAATACGGGTTTTATCATATCTGATGCTAACACATCCCGAGCATGTAAGAGACTTAAATATACACCCTGGTTAGTTGTAGGTTAGATTTGTAGATAGTTGAGTTTTGTTTGTTTGTTCTTTTTTTCTTTTCGGTTTTTTTGTTGTTGTTTTGTTTTGTTTTGTCAAATTTTGGCTATTGTATATTTGAGCTAATTGTATATCAATGTTTATATCTGAGAGTTTTGTTTATTTTTGTAAACTTGTAAAAATGTTAAATTTCTAATAAAAATATCTATTAAAAAAAATACTTACAATTATCGTATTACTACAAGGAAATCAAATCAGTGGGGCATGACATTCCCAAGGCAATTTGTCTTGGCTGTCCTTCATTAACCGATGCTTTTCTTGTAAAACAAATTGTGGCATTTGATTGTTGTCAGCATGTGCAACATTTTCTCACCATCCCTCATGTCCCTTGGACCGAGTAATTGACTACATGCTATAAGGCAGCTGAAGGTCAACCCCACACTGTAGTAGGTCTGGAATCACATGGTCCCTGTGCACGTACAGGTTTGCTGAATGGTAGATTTTCCTCCATAAAGGAATAATTTCACAACAATCAATCAATAATGGTTGGAGACACAGAACAGTTCTGGCAGCGTCTATAAAGAGATTAGTGTTAATGCTTTGTGTCCAGTGGCCCTTCAAAAGTGACTGGATTCAAAACATTAACTGTTTTCTCTCCACAGATGCTGCCAGACCTGCTGCGTTGCCCCAGTAATTGTGCCTTTTGTTTCCGATCTCCAACATCAGCAGTTCATTGTTTTCATCAATAATGGTTTCCTGGCGGTCAGTACTGAGATAAACTCTCACTTCCAGATCTTTTTATTAGTTGAACATAAATTCCACGAGCTGCCATGATGGGATTTGAATTTTTGTTCTCAGAAGACCGAGATCCCTGAGTTTAGATTAGATTACTTACAGTGTGGAAACAGGCCCTTCGGCCCAACAAGTCCACACCGCCCCGCCGAAGCGCAACCCACCCATACCCCTACATTTACATTTACATTTACCTCTTACCTTAGACTACGGACAATTTAGCATGGCCAATATCACCTGACCTGCACATCTTTGTGACTGTGGGAGGAAACCGGAGCACCCGGAGGAAACCCACGCAGAATGTGCAAACTCCACACAGTCAGCCTGAGGCGGGAATTGAACCCGGGTCTCTGGCGCTGTGAGGCAGCAGTGCTAACCACTGTGCCACCGTGCCGCCCCAATTACTCAACAATTATCACTAGATCACAATCTTCACTTCAGTCACAATTTTCTCCTGAATAATTTCCATTATTCATTCATGGGATGTGGCACTTTATCTCCCAGAAAAGCCAAGTACCATTTCAGAGGGCAGTTACGAGTTAATCACATTACTGTGGATCAAGAGTGACACAATTGCCTAACTGGGTAAGGACTGAAGATTTCCTTCCCTAACAAGATAGGCCCTTATATCAAATGCTAAGATCACCAAAGCAGCGATAAGCTTTATATTCCAGATATGTTAATTGATTTCAAAGTGCATCGGGGACATAGCAGCATGAATTTGAAACGCCAGATGTTAAATCCAGTAACAATGCCAAAATGGCACCAACTCCGTACAATCTCTAATTTTCCAACACTGACTGGCCTGTAGTTGCCAGTTATACCCTTTCCCCCTTTATTATTAACTATTCAATTCAGCCCACTGAATCAATTCTGCCATTTATTCAGATCACGTTTGCTCCGGTAAACATCAACTCCACTTCCCTGCCATTTCCCTATAATCCTCAATTCCCTCACTGATTAAAAAAAATCTGACAGCCTTGAATGTATTTAACGACCCAAGCTCAACAACACTCTGTAGTAACATGTTCCACAGATTTACTGCCCTCAGTAACAATTCCTATCTGTCTTCAACGTGCAATCCCTCATTTGCAGGTTATCCCCTGTGGTGCTAGACTCACTCACAAAGGTAAACTTTTCCACATCAAACCTGTCAAGTCTCCTCAGAATCTTTTATGTGAAAATAAGGTTACTTCCAAATCTTCTAAATTTGAATAAATACAGGCCCAACCTATTCACTTCTCTTCATATGATATTCTTTCCATCCCTGGTCTCATCCTGGTCAACCTTCTCTGGACTGCCTCCAAAGCCAGTATATCTTTCCTTAGGTAAAGTACCCTCCCAGTGTTCAGTTGTGTCTTGACTGGTGCCTGACATAGATTCACTATAACCTCCCTACTTTTATACTCTATTTAAAGGCCAACCTCCCATTTCCCTTCCCTATTATTCTCTGAACTTGGCTGAAGAGATGCATGGATATGGGCTTCCAAATCCCTCTATTCAACAGCTTTCTCCATTTAACATTCAACAGTTTTCCTCCTGCCAAAGTGCACAACCTCATTTCCCCACATTCTATTCCATCAGCCAAGGGTTTGCTCATTTGCTTAACTTGTCTATATCCCTCTGCAGATATTTCATGTCATTCTCACCACCTGCCTTCCCATCAACCATCTTTTCTGCAATCTTGGCAATAGTGCATTCACTTTACTTATCCAAGGAATTCATACACATTTTGTAAATAATTTTGGCCCCGGCACTGATCCCTGTGGCACACTACTAGTTACAATTTGCTATCCTGAACATTCCCCTTATCCCAATTGTATGATTGGTTAGCCAATCCTCTATCCATGCCTCTTTGCTTATTATTTCATGAGATGTGAATATCATTGGTTCTGCCAACAACCCTTCCCAATCTGTCCTTGAAAAATTGGTGCTGAGCTGTCTCTTAAATTGCTTCACAATTATGATTTGGTCTGCAATAATGTTCAGGATCGAATTCCAGGTTTTTGATCAATAACAAAGAAGCAATGCGATATATTTCACAGTTGGAATGCTGTGTTCACACTTACCTGCTCTTGGTGGTTGAGGTGGTGGTTGGAAGGTGCTTTTGAAGAGCAACCACTTAATCAAGCCAGACTGATAGATTCTGGCCAGAGATTCTGCTTTTTGACTTTCTTCATCAATCTACATTCTTTCCAGCCACGTTTTTAGTCTCAAACTGCCACAGAATGCCTCCTGTTATAGATTCAGTCAACTATAATAATATGACGATTCTTGGGATGATTTTCACACCTGAGTACAACATAAATACAGATAATTGTTTCCAGCTTTGGTGGAACAAAAAACAGCAAATTGGTGGATAATTACAGTTAGTGCAAACAATGCTAGCGATCGATAAAGATTAACCCTGTTCACATCAATGGCCAAATTACATTTTGAAAACCAAGCACACTCAGACAACATGTCAAAGTGGTGCATAGGAGGAGAAATGGGGCATTGAAGAGGAGTGAAATGATTGCTTTTGGTCACTGCCACCATTATCCGAAAATCAGGTTGAAAGGATTCTTAAAAGGTGGGCAAAGAAGTGGAGTGGTATCACACTTCAGACACCGCAAAGTGTAAGACCACTTTCTCGTGGAAGAAAAGGACATTTCTTATTTCCAGAAGAACGGGGAAACAAACGGGGAATACATCTGAATTGGGAGCGCTTTCTTATTAAGGATGTTCCTTCACCACAGTCTTGGTTTAGAGCATAGGTTCTTCATCAGGAATGAAGGTTGGTCCAAGGGGGCTGAGAGATAATTGGGAAGGGGATGGGGATGGAAGGGAGGGAGCTGTGAATGAAATAGGTCGATGGAGGTGCGGAGAGATCATGAGAGGTAAGACAGGAGGGTGGAGTGAATAGGTGGGAAGCAAGATATAAAAGTAGGAGAGATCAAGAGGCCAATGCCGAGTTGGAAGGTTGGATCTGGGACAAGGCGCGTGGTGTGGTAGTGAGGGTGAGGTGAAATATGGAAGGTGATGAAATCAACATTGATCCCATGTAGTTGATGGGTCCCAAGGCGGAAGATGAAGTGTTCTTCCTACAAGCGTCAGGTAGCTAGATCTTGGAGGTGGATGCGGCCCAGGACTTGCAAGCCCTAGACGGATTGGGAGGGGGAGTTAAAGTATTCAGCCACAGGGCGGTGGGGTCGTTTCGTTTTGGAGTCCTCGAGCTGCTCCCTGAAATGTTCTGCAAGTTGGCATCAAGTCTCCCCAATGTGGCAGAGCAATGTATGTATGAATAAGTCTTATAATCAAATTGTATAAATTTTAGCATGCCAGAGTTATTATCTTCAATTAAGTTAAAGAAAATTTTAATTAAATTGGGTGACTGCATGAAACGGTTTGTTGGTCAGGCTCAACTCATCACCTTCAAATGAGACAATGCCATTGATAGCGGTGAACTGCTCTTTTTGCTATAAAATCACAAGTTATTGATTTATTTTCACAACTTACTGACATTCACACCTGCACATTCAATATCAAATTCTGACATGAGAAATGAATTTACACTATTAATTTTGACTCACAATATTCGAACAAATTACTAGCACACAGTGAATACCAACTCTGATTAATATGAAATCAAATTTGACCAAAACAAAAACCGTCAAGATGAGAGATAACAAATGGGGGAAGGGCAGAAGGCAAGAAATGCAGTATCATAGAAGGTGCTCCTTCAGGGAGTGTATTTTACGAACTACAACTGCTAAATATAAACAAACACTCTGACATGATCCTCCGGTTTTAATGTAAAGCATACCCCCATACAGTAGATACCATTTAAATAAGTTAATAGATACAAGCCTTGAGCAAATTCAGCCTCCAGCTGGGCCACCGGCTTCTTGGAGCTCGGACCTTCCTCCAGCTCCGGGGGATTGATGCCACTACCACTCCTCCACTGAAGAAGCTTTGGGAAGCAGATGCAAAGGCAAGATACAGAACAGAGCACCTTTGCCACGGAAAGCAGCTTACCAAGACATTCAGCAATAGCGTCAGAATGGTTTTTACCCATCGACCTCTGGGTCATCTGCACAGAACACTCACGCAGCACTACTCTACTTCTGTGCTCCCAGAAGCTGGGTTTTGGATCAGTTTAAAGTAGATGCTATATCTCTGATAACATCGCTACACAAGGCAGTGAAGAAAGGTTTCGGCACACTAACCTTCATCAGTAAGGGAATTAAGTAGAGATGTTGGGAAGTTATAGTGAACTTATACTGGACGTTGATGAGGCTACACCTGGAATATTGTGATTAGTTTTGGTCCCCATGGCATCGTGTGACTTCTGACCTCTTCAACTCTGGGTTTGTGTTGAACTTGATGGGATACTTTGTCCAACTCAGCATTTTTAAACAGTATCGCTCGGAGGGATTCATTTGAAACATTTGAGGAGGTGAGCTCAACAAGATTGAACTATTCAACGTTACTTGGACTCTATTTTAAACTTATATCAGGACCAATAGTCAGAGGCACATTCAGCATGGAAACAGACCCTTCGGTCCATCTTGTCCATGCTGACCTGATATCCTAAATTAATCTAGTCCCATTTGACAGCACCTGACCGATATCCTGTGGCAGTTCATTTCAAAAATGTACCACCCTCTGCATGAAGAAGTTGTCTCTTTAATATATTTCCCCTCTCACCATAAACCTATGCCCTCTAGTACTGGACTGCCCCATCCCAGGGAAAACACCTTCTCTATTTCCCTGTCCATGCCTCTCATGAATTTGTTACCTTTATTAGGTCACTCCTCTGCCTCCGATGCTCCAGTGAAAACAGCCCCAGCCTATTCAGAATCTCCCTGTAGCTCAAACCCTCCAACCCCCAGCAACATTCCGTAAATCGTTTCTTATAGACAAGTCAACGTTTCAGTCTTGAAGAAGGGTTAATACCCAAAACGCCGACTACTCTACATCCTGGTGCTGCCTGGCTTGCTGTATTCTCACAACCTCCTGCTTACCTGCTTCGGGTTGCAATATGTAGTGGATCAATGGTTACCATTGCAACCTCACAGTGCTGGGGACCCAGGTTTGATTCCAGCCTTGGGTGACTGTCTGTGAGGAGTTTGCACATTACCCAGTGTCTGCGTGGGTTTTCTCTGGGTGGTCCTCTCTAAAGATGTGCAGGTCATGTGGATTGGCCATGCTTAATTGCCCATAGTGTTAGGTGCATTATTCAGAGGGAATTGGGTTTGGGTGCGTTACTCTTCGGAGGGTCGGTGTGGACTTGTTGGGACAAATGGCCTGTTTCCACACTGAAGCTAATCGCATGTGCAATTTTTTTGACTCTAACGAATAGCAGAGTAGACTCGACGGGCCAAATGGCCTAAGTCTGCTCCGATGCTCTTGCAGTCTTGGGTTTATCTGGATCATTTCATTGCCAATGTGCAGTCCCGGGCTCAATGAGCAGCAGTGTCCGCTCAAAGCAAAGTTCATAGGATCGTAGAACTGCTACAGTGTGGAAACAAGTCCTTCAGACCAACACATCTGCACTGATCCTCCGAAGAGTAACCCAGTCAGATCCATTTTCCTACCCTCCACAAATTGCCCACAGACACCCAAGGGTGGAATTGATCCTGGGTTCCTGGTGCCATGAGGCAACAGTGCTAAGCACTGAGTCACCGTGACGCCCCTGAGCCACCGTGAGGTTGTGGTTGTGGGTGGGTGGGGGAGGCAATTGCAGTCCAGCAGAAAACAAAAAATCCTCACCTACTCTCCCACTGCACCCACTGCCAGAACTGGCAGGAGGTTCAGTCCATGGGGTGACTCAAGGCAGAACACCGGTGGGATCTGATTGCTGGGAGCGTTGGTGCCCCCGCTGGTGCTTCCGCAAGTTGCAGGAAAACATGAACCACTTCCCACACTCGGGCTACCTGAAGGGCCACTCCCCGCTGTGGACACACTGGTGTTTCAGCAGGGCGGAGGAGCAGGTAAAGCCCTTCCCGGACTCGGGGCAGGAAAATGGCTTCTCCGAAGTGTGGACGGATTGGTGGCTCAGCAGGGCTGAGGAATTGCTGAAGGCCTTCCTGCACTTAGAGCAACTGAATGACCTCTCGCCCATGTGGACCCACCAGTGGGCCAGCAGGTCAGAGGAAAGAGCAAATCCCTTCCTGCACTCGGGGCAGAAGAACGGCCTCTCCTCGGTGTGGACCCACTTGTGTCTCAGCAGGTGGGAAGAACTGCTGAAAGCCATCTCGCACTCAGGGCAGGAGAACAGCCGTCCCAGGCGTGGACCAACTGGTGCGTCAGCAGGGCAGAGGAATCACTAAAGGCCTTCCCGCACTCAAGGCAGCAGAAGGGCCTCTCCCCTCTGTGGACCCATTGGTGCTTCAGAACCCTTTCAAATTTCACCATATCCTTCTGATAGGAGGGAGACCAGAATTGCACACAATATTCCAAAAGTATTCCACAATATTCCAATGTCCTGTACAGCCACAACATAACTTCCCAACTCCAACACTCAGTCAGAGGATTGGGAAAGTTTTCAAAACCCACAAAATACAAATGGAAAGAATGGAAGGACAAACCGAAGTTTTGAGAGTCAGCTTGGAATCATCAATGAGAAATCGGCGGACTGGGTTTATTGGGGACCCGTTCTCCTTAAATACATTATATACGTCTTTCTCTTCTGCTCTTCCTAGTTCTCTGTGCTGCAGTGTGTAGTGGCTCGTTGAAATAATGTCCTGATGCAGCTTCGTTTGTGGGTGTTGGGATGATTGCTTGTGCCGTTAAGTACTTGGTTTGTGTGTGTTTACGTCATCAACAATATCCTTACTGGCATAAAATTCACAAAAGAGGAGAACAACAACAAAGTGCCATTTCTAGATGTCACAGTAGAGCGAACAGTCAATGGTAAATTCAAACCAGCGTCTACAGGAAAACAATGCACGCGAACCAAGAACTTAACGACAGAAGCAATCATCCCGACACAGGCAAACAAATCTGCATCAGGCTGCTATTTCAACGAGCCACTGCAGACTGCGGCACCCAGGAACTCCGAAGATCAATAAATAACTGCACCGCACATTTAGGAAGAATGGCGAGCCAACAGTCACGCTGAAAATGACTTCTCTGGCCGGGAATCGAACCCGGGCCGCGGCGGTGAGAACGCCGAATCCTAACCACTAGACCACCAGGAAGGCTCGGATGTGCCTTCGTGTGCTCTACTGAAAATTGCTTCGCTGCCCGGGAATCGAACACGGGCCGCGGGAGTAAGAAGACTTCCACTTGTACATCCACCAATGTAATTTTTTGTATCTATTGCTCCCGATGCGATCTCTACAACATTGGGGTGACTGGAGAGTCAAGTCACATCTCCGGGACACCCGCACCAATCAACCTCAAAGCCCCGTGGGTCAACATTTCAACCCCCCCTCCCACTCTCCCGAGGACATGCAAGTCCTGGGCCTCCTTCACCGCCGCTCCCTCCCTACCCGACGCCTGGAAGAAGAACGCCTCATCTTCCGCCTCGGAGCACTTCAACCCCAGGGCATCAATGTGGACTTCACCAGTTTCCTCATTTCCCCTCCCCCACCTTACCTCAGTTTCAACCTTCCAGCTCAGCACTGACCTCATGACCTGTCCTACCTGCCAATCTCCCTTCCCACCTATCCGCTAAACCCTCCTCTCTGACCTGTCACCTCCATCCCCACCACCACTCACCTATTTTACTCTTTGCTACCTTCGCCCCAGTACACCCCCCCCACCCCCAATTTATCTCTCCACCCTGGAGGCGTCCTGCCTCTATTCCTGATGAAGGGCTTTTGCCCGAAACGTCGATTTTCCTGCTGTCTATCCTGCTGTGCTTTTCCAGCACAACTCTGATCTAAACTCTGGCTTCCAGCATCTGCAGTCCTCACTTTTGCCGACTCAATAAACCCAGTCTGCCGACTTCTCCTCAACAAATTGACACAAGCAGAAACAACGTGTGCAGAAACCCTAGCCACATTACCTTATATTAAATACATCAGTTAAATGATGTCCAGACAACTCAACCCTCTCACCATCATGGTAGCCCACAAACCTACCAACACACTTGAACAGCGGCTAATGAACCTGAAACACCCGATACAAACAAGCAGCAAACGAATGTTATTTACAAAATACCATCCAAGGAAATATATACATGAAGTCTGCCGCACAGTTCTCTGTGGCAAGAAATGCTGGGATGAGATAAGGAAGATATTTTCAGCCAAAAAAATCGACACTGACTGGACAGCCATTTAAAATCACGCCTGTCAGCCCAGGATGGAAGATCCGAAGGGATGAACAGTTTTCTTATTTTCGGAAGATTTACAAATATGAGACTGGGTTTTGGTGTTTGTTTCGTTTCCACTCCCAGGAGCAGTGGTTGGGGCGGTGAGTTGGGGAAAGTGAAATGTGCCCGTGAGCAGCGTGTGGGGCTCTTTCAGCTTCCCCTCCACTGACAGCGCTGTGACTTGTTCTCAGGGACACTTACTGACGCGAGACAGTGAAAAGAGTCTCGTTCCTGCAGATCGGGAATTCAAACCGGCTTCAGGACAATGAGAAAGATTAATTGGGGTGTGTGAAGAAGCTGTGAGCTGCATTTCAAACAGGTAGGTGGAGTCAGATGCGTCATCCATTGCGCCCCCGGTCCTGTGCGTACCTGACGCCGCCATGCTGCCGAATTCTGACCTGTACACAGACATGCGCAGCAATGGGAACATTGACAAGGTGAACAGCCAAAGATAATCACAGTCCCTGCTTCCCATCCATCGTCCCAACTTTGTGAAGCAGTATCTTTCACTGGCAAATAAAATTAATCATCAGGTGCCTGCTTCATTTCGATCATGACTTCACGCCCCTCACTGTTCTAGTCTCATTTCCAAATACTTGACTCATAGCCTCAAAAGCAGCTCGGTGGGTATCTGCTTGTTCCACCCTAACAGGCAGTGGGTTGCAGATTCCCAACCAGTCCCAATGTCAGTGAAATATCTTTCACCCTCCACTGTTTTGAATCTTAAAGAAGAAACCGGGGAACAGTCTCCCTTTCATTTTGACGACATTTCTCATTTTGTACTCGGCAGGGTTCACACCTGCGTGGGGAAACCGCATTAACCACTCGGCCCACGAATAAAGATCCGCACTGACAGCTTCATTTCCCAGGTCTGTCTGCCTGTGGAGCTGAGAAAGAGTGAATTATCGCTGGGTTTGTTTGAATCCAATTACTTCACAGATTTCGAAAGGGTTAAATATCTGCAAATGGCGAGTCTGGGTGTTTCATCCCGAAAGATGAAATGAACTTTCAGTTAAAAACAAAATCAGAAATTGCAGGAGGAACTCAGCAGGTCAGGCACCATCGGTGGAAAGAGAATCAGAGACAATATATCAGAACTCTCTTTTCTCCCACAGGTACTGCCGAACCTGCTGAGTTTCTCCAGCAGTTTCTCTTTCTGTCTCGGATTCTCAGCATCCGCAGTCCTTTACGTGAGAAGTTAAATCAATTCAGCCTCATGTGCAGGCATGAGAATCCTTTCAATTTCCCAAAAAATCGGCAGAGATTTCAAGGCATTTGGAAAAAAAAGTAAAAGTGACATTAGAATAGATTAGATTAGATTAGATTAGATTACAGTGTGGAAACAGGCCCTTCGGCCCAACAAGTCCACACCGACCCACCGAAGCGAAACCCACCCATACCCCTACATTTACCCCTCACCTAACACTACGGGCAATTTAGTATGGCCAATTCACCTGACCCTTAGGAAGAACATTTTCGTACAGGGAGTAGTTCGGATCCGTAAATCTCTGTCTGACCGTGACAAAGATGCAGATTCAAGAACACAAAAGGGAATTCGGTGGTCATGTTCAAAGTAACAATGTAGAGATTTACAGGGAGAAGGCAAGAGAATGATACGAATAGAGACTCTCATTTACTTGCTCTGTAGAACCAGCAGAGCTGAGGTGGGCCTCCAAGTGCGCTGTGACACGTGTTGCGATTCAGAGTGAACTCACAGTTCGACCAACGGAAGGTGGGGATTTAGAAAAGTTTATATTTACACAATCTCCTCACGTCAGCGCAACAGCAAAATGGTTTAATTATATGCCAATGGAGAGAACCCTGCTCCTGGAGATGGGACAAACAGCTGGCTCAGGGATATCAGTCCACCTTGCTCGCTTTGCCACTAATTCAGAGGGAGAACATTGGAGGGGCAAAGGAGTGAATAACGATCTGTGTCGGAGGGTGACTAACTGTTAATGGAGACTATTCCTGGCTAGCAATAAGTCGTGTGTAACAGCAGACGATGTGATAACAAGGCCTCGTGTAGGTGTGGTAGGAGTCAAGGGCATGGGGGAGTTCGGGTCAAAACAATATTGAACTCGATGTTGAAACTGGAGGGCTATAGGATCTCCAAGTGGAAAATGAGGCTTTGGTCTTCCATCAGGAGCTGAGCTTTGCTGGAACACTGCTGCATGCCTGAGACAGAGATGTTGGCCAGGGAACAGGGTGGCGTGTTAAAGTGACAGGCAACCAGAAGCTCAAGGCCTTTTTTTGCGGGCAGAACCGAGATGTTCTGCGAAGCAGTCACCCAGTTTATGCTTCATGCTACTTTGGGGAAACCACACTGTGAGCAAAGAATGCAGTAGGCTAGGTTGTGGCAAATGTGCAGGTAAAGTGCTGCGTTACCTGGAAGGTATGTTCGAGCTCTTGGATATTCAGGATAGAGCGGGTAAATGGGCAGATGTTACACATTCGGCGGTTGCAGGGGAAAGTGCCTTGGGACAATGGGAGGTGGGTGTAGGGTGTTGAGAGTGAAGGAAGAGTAGACCCGAGGTGTAACCCTGCCCATTTACCTCCTCTCATGTATAAATCCGTGAAGTTGAAAGAACATTCCATAGAATGATGCTGTACCACGTGACTCATGAACTAATTCGTATTCATGTTCCGGGGCCAGCATCATTATTGTGTCACAGCAGCTGCAGGCCATCACCGGGGGCTCGCCCTATGACGTCACGGTACGGCTGGAAGCCTACAGGACAGTTTATCAAAGAAACCTCCCTGTGGGTCAGGGCAGCCCTGCATCGGGAAGCACTGGGATGGTGAACCACTATCAGTTTACATGGGGAACACTTCTCCACATTACACAGCCTCGAGGCAAATTTCCCTTCCTTTTACTTAAAGTTCAAGAGCACTCAAACCGAAATTCCCCAGGTCAGTTTGGAAGAATTTCTTCCAGGTGTTCGCTAAATATATCTATGAGAACTTTGTTAAAGTTTAAACGTTGCGAGTGTTGAAATTTTGTGCTTTTGAGCGAAATCACGTTTCGAAAAAACAGAATGTGGGAATTTAAACAGAGTTTGTATTTGCACGACGGCGATATGTCTGCGGGTGCGTGATGGGAGCATCACCCAGAAGGGAAACCATCTCTCCTATTGACTCAATATCGTCTTTAGCAGCTTTCCCGTTTCACGGCGCACTGTTCTGCACCTCGCCTTCTCATCTCTTTCCCAAAAAACTACGACATAAATATTTCACATTGATATACTGGCGCAATGTGCACAGTTGAGATGACACCCTCGTGGAGGTCTGAGTGGTATTCTGTTGTTCTCTGTATCCTGTGTTGAGGAGGGCAATGCTTGTCACTGGTCACTCCGGTGTCAGAGAAAAGTTTAGAAACAAAATTGTTTAACTTTCTGCCAGTAGAGAGGGCCCAGGACAAAGAGCAGCAGGGAGACAGAATAAGAAGCAGCTTTTCTGGAAACTCTTTGCTGCTTGCAATTCTTAGAGCAATCTCAAATGTATTTCACACTGAGCAAGACTCAACTGGTTGAAGAGGTGGAGCGGGGGTGGTTGCATGACGTTTGTGTTGCTCGTTGGTTGTTGGGTATGTTTCTCGCTTTGAGTTTCTTCGACTGCACAGGCTTGCCAGCGATCCCGGGTTCAAATCTCGGACTAGCCCGCGTTTCCTGGTTTGTGTAAAAGTGCCTGGTTAGTTTTCTCAAAAAGCACCTTCGCTAAACCAGGTTAGGCTGCTTGGAGTACGCATTGAGCAGAAAACAAGGAAGTGAAATGATGGAATATTGCGTTGACGCCAATGGTGCCGTATAAATGGAATGTCAGCGATGAGGGTAGATTGGAAAATTAGGACAGCTCTCCTCGGAGAACAGAAGTTTGAAATCTGGCCTGATTGAAGCTTTCCAAGTCATGCGGGGTCCAGACAGAGAAAGTAATGCAGTTAAAATGCTCTCACGCCTGAAAGGATCGGCAATGATTCGGCAGTTTTAAAGTCATGAGGAAGAGAACTAAAAGTGACATTAGGAAGGGTGTGGTTAGGGTCAGCAAATCCCCTGACATTGGCAAAGAGGCAGATTCAATAGAAGCATCTGCGAATTCGGTGGTCATGATTAAAGTAACAATATGTAGAAATACACGGAGAAGGCAAGCGAATGATATGAATAGAGACACACGTTTACTTACTGTGTCGAACCAGCACAGTGAAGGTGGGCCGCATGGCGTCCGTCTGCGCTGTGACACATGCTGGGATTCAGAATGAAATCACAGTTCGAGCAACAGAATGCGGGAAGTGAGAAAAACGTTTATATTTACACAGTCTCCATACGTCTGCGCACCAGCATATTACACGACAGCAGTGGAGGTCTTTGACATCAGTCTCGAACGTGCCTGCCGCGTGCCAGACGAAAGGCTGAAGGGACCTGTGGAAAACGGAAGCGTGCTGGGCCCATAACGCAGAGGTCGATGGATTGAAACCATCTTCTGCTGTTGCTCGATGTCTCCTTGAGCAGCTTCCTTTTGTAATGGTGCTGTGCTCTGTTCTGTATCTTGCCTTTGCACCTACTTCCTGAGTGTCTGAATGCCCTGTATCATATCGATACACTCGGGAAACTCACACGGTTCAAGTAACATGCTTTTTGGAGGTCTGAGTGGTCTTCTCCTGTTCTTCGTCGGTTTCCTATGAACTGATTCGCAAAACCACTTCTCTGAGATGCCAATGAGCTGATAAAGTTGAAATGCATGCCTTGCGGTTTCGTGCCTTCCCTGCAGTAATTCGCCACGCCGGTTCGGACGTGAATGACAAGACGATCCGCATGTCAGAAACCGGATCACCACACAGACACAGTCCCTTACTATTAGGACAGATATCACCGATTGTTAAATACCTCAGAAAGAGAGACAAGTGACAAACAGTTGCCGTGGACACAATGGGCTGGACCTCCTCTGTCGGCGGGAGAATGATGCTCCGCGTTTATGCCGTCCCACTGCCTGTTTCTGGGACAGAGAGGCTGAGGGAGCGACAATGGTTCATTTTTAACCGTCCCTTCCGTGTTGGACTGCCTGCAGTCCCACAGCTCAGGGCCGTGGGGATGACTCTCAGTGAGTGAAGGTTTCACTCGGATTCTCTTCATCTGGGACACTTGGGGCTCAGATGTTAACTGCTGCGCGGTCGCAGCAAAGAAAGCGATGCCCACTTTGCAATAGACTTTCCGTAAGATTGCTGCGTGTGAGGAATTCTGAACAGCAAGCATGCTGCACAGCAATGTATTCATATGAATTTACCTGAGGGAAGAGTCTTCGGTGTCCATTTCTCTCGGTCCCGCCAGCACAGCATCTTTCTATCTCTCCGATAACAGACGTTTGGAGCAAGTTCACAATCAAAGTTGCTCACTTACCACGCATTAGTGTAACTGATACCTCTCACCCCAAGGGATTGAGAGAGAAAGCAGAAGAGCGAATGGACTCTTCCATCCTCCCCCCCCTCCCCCGCCCCCAGAACTGCTTGCAAGTAGGAACAAATTGGTTTAATTATCCGCCAGTGGAGAGAGTCCAGTTCCTGGGGATGAGACAAACATCAGCGCCCCGGGGACAGCATGACAAGCAGATGTTCTGGAAACACTGCTGCTTGCAATTCTTGGAGCAATGTTGAATGTATTTCACACTGAGCAAGTTTCAGCTGGCTCAGAGTCTCCAATGTACATTACTCTCTGAGTTTATATTTGCACATCGGCGACATGTCTGCACAACAGCACATGACACTACAGCAGTGAAGATCTTTTGACGTCATTCTCGAACATGCAAGTCACACGCCAGAAGAAAAGCTGAATATTTCTCTGGAAAAGCTGCCGTGCAATGCAGGAGAATGGCACAGCGGGTGCATGCTGGGATCATAACCCAGAAGCTAAACCATTTTCTCGTATTCACTCAATGTCGTCTTTAGCAGCTTTCCCGTATAACGGCGCTCTGTTCTTTTCCTTGCCTTGTCATCTGCTTCCCAAAACTTCGGGTATCTGAGTTATCTATGTCACATCGATACACAGGTCAAATTTATACAGTTGCGCTGGCACAGTTGTGGAGCTCTGAGTTGTCCAGTCCAGTTTTCTGTCGGTGTGTTCTGATCTCAAGTGTTAAACCTCTTCTCTCAGATGCAATGAACCAGTTCAGTTGTAAAACATGACTTGCTGGTTTGGTCCATTCCGGCAGTAAAGAAACCAACGCCCCTGTAAGAAAAATCTCTCTGTAGGATTGCCGTGTCAAGACAAATTCTGAACACCAAGCAGGCAGCACAAAAATGCACTCATATCAATTTACCTGAGGGAAGTGTCTCCGGTGTCCATTTCTCTCTGTCCCGACAGCACAGCATCTTTCTATCTCTCCGTTAACAGGACCTTTGGAACAAGTTCAAAGTTGCCCATTTCCTACGCATGACTGTAACTGACTTCTCCTGCCTCACGTAATCGTGAGAGGGAGAGCAGAAGAGCCATCCACCAGCACAGCTTTTAAGTAGAAACGAAATAGTTCAATTATCTGCTAGTGGAGAGAGCCCGGTTCCTGGGGACGGGGCAAACAGGAGCGTCCTGGGAGCAAGGAGACAGATTGAGATGCAGATGTTCTTGAAATTCTTTGCTGCTTTTAATTCTAGGAGCAATGTACAATGTATTTCGTACTGAGCAACTCCCAGTTGCTTCAGGAGCTGGCTGCGCCCATGGTTGGTAGCTCGTTGGTCTCGGGGTATTATGCTAGCTTTGGTTTTGCTCGCTTTGGGTTTTTTAGCTTATACAGACGTGTGGGAGGTGACGAGTGCCAATCCCAGGCGGACCCTCATTTCTTAAATTGACCTGAACAAAACTTCCGGATCAGTTTTCTCAAAAACCGCTTCATTAAATAAGATCCGACTGCCTGAATTAGGTATGGGACAGAGGTTTACCTTCTCGAAAGGTAAACATGCATGTTGAATCCGTGAGTAAGAAAGCGAATGCAATGTTGTCATTTTTCTCAAGAGGGTTGGAATATAAAAGCAGCGATGTGCTACTGAGCCTTTATAAAGCTCTGGTTAGGCCCCATTTGGAGTACTGTGTCCAGTTTTGGTCCCCACACCTCAGGAAGAACATGCTGGCACTGGAGCGTGTCCTGCGGAGATTCACATGGATGATCCCTGGAATGGCAGGTCGAACATACGAGGAACGGCTGAGGATCATGGGATTATATTCATTGGAGTTTAGAAGGTTAAGGGGAGATCTAATAGAAACTTACAAGATAATGCATGGCTTGGAAAGGGTGGATGCTAAGAAATTGTTTTCGTTAGCTTAAGAGACTAGGACTCGTGGGCACAGCCTTAGACCTAGAGGGGGTAAATTCAGAACAGAAATGCGGAGACATTTCTTCAACCAGAGAGTGGTGAGCCTGTGGAATACATTGCCGCGGAGTACAGTGGAGGCCGGGACGCTAAATAGCTTCAAGATTGATAAATTCTTGATGTCACAAGGAATTCAGGGCAACGGGAAGAATGCGGGTAAGTGGAGTTGAAATACCCATCAGCCATGATTAAATGGTGGAGTGGACTCTATGGGCCGAATGGCCTTACTTCCACTCCTATGTCTTATGTTCTTATGGTACCATTGCAGTGAACACGGCGAAGGGAAACACTTGTTCAAAGTGAAAACAAGTATTGCAGATTTTCGTCCGCGCAATCCGAGCCTGAATGAATCCTCCACCTGTATTACACTCAATTCTGAGGGTGATACTTCAGGAAGCGGGGAAGTGAAGTGATTGCAGACAGCGCTTAACACGTTAAAGTGAATGGTGCCGTGTATGAGGAATATCGGTCATGAAGGTAGATTGGAAAGTTGGGGCAGTTCTCTTTGGTGAACAGAGTACTGAAATCTGGTCTGATTGAAGTTTTCCACGTCATGAGGGTTTTAGACAAAGGAAATAATGTCGTGAAAATGCTCCCAGGACTGAAAAGATCGAGAACGATTTGGCAGAGTTTTAAAGTCATCAGGAAAATCAGGAAAAGTGACATTAGGAAGACCGTTTTCGCACAGGGAGTGGGGTCAGTAAGTCGCTGTCTGACAGTGACAAAGAGGCAGATTTAATGGACACAAAAGGGAATTCGGTGGGGCATGTTCAATGCAACAATGTGCAGATTTACAGGGAGAAGGCGACAGAATGAGACACTTATTTACATATTGTGTTGAACCAGCAGAGCTAAGGTGGGCTGCGAAGCCTCAGTCTGTGCTGTCACACATTTTGTGATTCTGAGTGAAATCGGAGTTGGACCAACAGAACGTAGGAAATTTGACAACGGGTATATTCTGCCCACCAGGATACTCCATCACAGCAATGAAGGTGTTTTGACATCATTCTCGAAGGTACATGCCACAATGCAGATTCAAAACCGAGTATTGCTTTGAATCACGGAGGAATTTGTTCACAGTTATTCAGTTGAGGTGAGCGGAGTTGCGCATTGGGAGCCACTCCAGTTGATAGGTTGAAGCCGTTTTCTCCTGTGTGATAGTCCCACCAGCACTCCAATTTGCTGTGCTTCCAGTCAGTAGATGCAGATTACTATCCCATACTGATACACGGGCCACGATGACCCAGCTGTGGTGACAAGCTTGTGAAGGACTGAGTGCTCTTCTCCTGTTTTCTGTCGGCCTGCTATGATCCGAATCATCAAACCTCTCTTCTCCGAGATTAGGAATAAACTGGTGAAGGTGAAACACATCAGTTGCAGTGTGTTCCATACGCAGGAGGCCCTGCAGTAATTCCCCACGCTGTTTCACACAGCAGCATCCTCTCGGTGAATTACGCTTGGCAAAAAAAAAGATTGAAACAAATCAGTGTCCGCCATTGGATTTTACTGACACAGTTTATAAAATTCAGGCTCACCGTTAATGTGGCGAGGGGCCGTCAGACTAGAGTTTCCGCTCCTTCTGTTGAATAAAGATAATTTTAACTGTGTCCAGTGAGAGGAAAGGATTGGCCGGGCAGAACGTAGATGTTCTGTGCAGCAGTCACCCAGTTTACGCTTCGTTTTCCCCGTTGTAGATGAGCAGCAAATGCAGTAGACTGGGATGTGGGAAGAGCAGGTAAAGTGCCGCTTCACCTGGAAGGTAAGTTTGGGCCCTTGGATAGTGAGGAAGGAGCAGGTAAATGGGCTGGTGTCACACATTCGGCAGTTGCAAGGTAAAGTGCCGTCGGACTATTGGGGTGGGAAGGGGTTAGGGTTGATGGGAATGAAGGAAGATTTGACCCAAGGTATAACTCCTGCCCATTTACTTATCCACTAAATAGAGAAATTTAAGTGCGTACAAGGAAATTTTCTAATTCACAATGAGGATGTACATACTGGCGAGGGTGCAAAACCTAAGGACCAGCAACCATAATTCTATTAACATTACAATCGTGATTGAAAATAATATATCAGATCGAAAAGTTGAAGTTCTAAATTGGAGGAAGACTCAGGTATTAGGCAAGATCTTTCAAAAGCTGACTGGGGCAGTTTTTCACAGGTTAAAGGACTGCTGGAAATTGGGAAGCCTGCAAATATGAGATAACAAGAGTCCAGACACGGTATATTACTGCTATGGTGAAAGGAAAGGCTGGTAGGTGTAGGGAATGCTGGATGACCAGAGGAATTGAGATTTTGGTTAAGATAAAGAAGGATGCATACGTCAGGTATCGACAGAGAGATCGAGTGAATCCTTCGAGAGTAAAGGCAGTACGAGCATACTTAAGAGAGAAATCATGAGGGCAAAAAGGGGACAGGAGATAGCTTTGGCAAATAGAGTTAAGGATAACCCAAAGGGTTTTTATAAATGCGTTAAGGACAAAAATGATAACAAGGGAGAGAATAGGGCCCCTCAAAGATCAGCAAGGCGGCCGTTGTGAGGAGCTGCAGTAGATCGGGGCGGGGCGGGGAATACTGAACGGATATTATTCAGTGTTTACTGTGGAGAAGGGCATGCAAGATATAGAATGTGAGACAGTAGATGGTGACATGTTGAAAAAATGTCCATATTACAGATAAGAAATTGCTGGATATCTTGAAAGGAATAAAAGTGGATAAATCCCAAGGACCTGATCAGGAGTACCCTAGAACTCAATGAGAAACTGGGGAAGTGATTGCTGGGCCTCTCACTGAGATATTTGTATCATCAATAGTCACAGGTGAGGTGCCAGAAGGCTAGAGGGTGGCTAACGTGGTGCCACTATTTAAGAAAGGTGGGAAGGAAAAGCCAGGGAACAATAGACCGGTGAGCCAGGCATCTGTGACGGGCAAGTTTTTGGAGAGAATCCTGAGAGATAGGATTTACATGTATTTGGAAGGCAAGAATTGATCAGGGATAGTCAGCATGGCTTTATGCTTGGGAAATCATGTCTCACGAACATGATTGAGTTTTTTGAAGAAGTACAAAGTGGATTGATGAGGGCATAGCGATGGACGTGATCTATATGGACTTCAGGAAGGCGTTCATCAAGGTTCCGCATGGGAGACTGGTGAGCAAGGTTTAATCTCATGGCATGCAGGGACAACTAGCCATTTGGATACACAACTGGCGAGAAGAAAGAAGACAGAGGGTGGTGATTGAGGGTTGCTTTTCAGACTGAAGGCCTGTGACCAATGGTGTGTCACAAGGATCGATGCTGGGTCCGCTACTTTTCGTCATTTATATAAATGATTTGTATGTGAACGGAGAAGGTATAGTTAGTAAGTTTGTAGATGACACCAAAATTGGAGGTGTTGTGGGCAGCAAAGAAGGTTACCTCAGATTACAACGGGACCTTGATCAGTTGGGCCAATGGGCTGTGAAGTGGCAGATGGAGGTTAATGTAGATAAATATGAAAAACAAATCAGAGCAAGACTTTTACACTTAATGGTAAGTTCTTTGGAAGTGTTGCTGAGCAAAGAGACCTTGGAGTTCAGATTGATAGTTTCTTAAAAGTAGAGACGCAGGCAGATTGGGTAGTGAAGAAGGCGTTTGGTATGCTTTCCTTTGCTGGTCAGAGTATCGAGGATAGATGTAGCGGAGCAGGTAAGGGCTGTTTGGCAGTGGCTGCTTGAAGGCTCGGTGACGTTTGTTTAACGGTCTAAATTTGAAAGGTTTTTTTAAAAAAGCGCGGAGCGGACCTGGAAGCTGGTGTAGCGCAAACTTACATGGGTAGGTTTTTTCCCTATAAAAGCGCGGAGGAGAGGATGTTAGGCAGGCTTTCAGGGAGCTAGGTTGGAAGCTCAGAGTTAGAACAAACAGAATTGTTGTCTCTGGTTTGTTACCCGTGCCACGTGATAGAGAGTCGAGGAATAGGGAGAGAGAACAGTTAAATGCGTGGCTAGAGGGAGGGTGCAGGAGGGAGGGATTCCGGTATCTGGATAACTGGGGTTCTTTCTGGGGAAGGTGGGACCTCTATAAACAGTATGGTCTACATCTGAACCTGAGGGGCACCAGTATCCTTGGGGGGAGGTTTGCTAGTGCTCTTCGGGGGGTTTAAACTAACTCTGCAGGGGCATGGGAACCTAGACTGCAGCTTTAGTGTGCAGGACCTGGAGTGTAGGGAAGTTAGGAACATGGCATCAATCTCAAAGTAGGGTGTCTGTAAACAGGAAAGTGGCTTGAAGTGTGTATACTTCAATGCAAGAAGTATACGAAATAAGGTAGGTGAACTTGCAGCGTGGGTTGGTACCTGGGATTTCGATGTTGTGGCTATTACGGAGACATGGGGAGAACAGGGACAGGATTGGCTGTTGCAGGTTCCAGGGTTTAAATGTTTTAGTAGGGTCAGAGGTGGGCATAAAAGAGGGGGAGGTGTGGCATTGCTTGTCAAAGATCGTATTACAGCGGTGGAAAGATCGATGGATGAAGACTCGCCATCTGAGGTAGTTTGGGCTGAGGTTAGGAATAGGAAAAGTGAGGTCACCCTGTTAGGAGTTTTCTACAGGCCTCCTAATAGTCCTGGAGATGTAGAAGAAAGGATTGCGAGAATGATTCAGGAGAAGAGTGAAAGTAATAGGGTGGTTGTTATGAGGGACTTTAACTTTCCAGATATTGACTGGGAAAGCTATAGGTCGAGTTTGTTAGATGGGTCGGTGTTTGTCCAATGTGTGCAGGAGGGTTTCCTGACACAATATGTAGACAAGCCAACAAGAGGTGAGGCCATACTGGATTTGGTTCTGGGTAACGAACCAGGCCAAGTGTTAGAATTGGAGGTTGGTGAGCACTTTGGGGACAGTGACCACATTTTGGTGACTTTTACTCTCGTGATGGAGAGGGATAAGTGTGCACTGCAGGGCAAGAGTTATATCAGGGGTCAGGGAAATTATGATGCGGTGAGGCACGACATAGGATGCGTGGCTTGGAAAAGTAGGCTTCCAGGGAAGGGCGCAATTGATATGTGGAGCTTGTTCAAGGAGCAACTATTGAGTGTCCTTGATAAGTATGTACATGTCAGGCAGGGAGGAAAGGGTCGTGTGAGGGAGTCGTGGTTTAATAAGGAATTGGAATCCCTTGCAGCTTAATGACAGTGAAAGTTATTGAAATTGCAAAAATAAAAACATTTGATTATGTTTTGTTCTCAGTTTCTGACATTTTCTAGTCTTAAAGGCCTGAAAGATTCTATCGATTTAAAGAGAAAGGCTGCAAGCTTTCCCTTCGGATGGTAGCGCATATCTGCTACAGTGCATTCATTCAGAAATCACCTGATGTAGCTCAACAAACAATGTCAATAGGCTTCATTGGCTGTGAGCTACAATGGTTTGTTATGGCAACTAGAAACATTATGCAAAATTGGCTGTTTAAAAAGCTCCCACACCATGTCTTGTAGCAGTTGACAGTTTGATTGAAAACATGAAAAGGTTGCTTATGGATGGTCTGCCTCAGATGTTTTGGTGAAGGATATGTTTGTTTCTACAACATATTTTCTTTTTAAGGGAACTTTCAAAAATATCCTTTCAAAGAAACATGACATGAAAGAGCATGAACTGGGCACAGGAATATATAGGGTATAAGAAAAGGTACATGAGGGGTCATGGGGAAACAGAAATGTATGAAGGTGCAAAGAGAAACATGGGGGATTTAAGTACCATTCACAATTACAACTGGACTAATGTCACAGTCAACAAAGGCCGGCCTTCTAACCTATCATCCTCGACGCCCTTCCACCTCCATTATCACGCCAGGCCTGCTTTCAGTCATGGTGTGCCCAATTCCACCCTGGCTCTGACCCTGAAATTAAAAGTTAGTGGGTAGGGGCTTCCTAAAGGACATGGGTCTGCCAAGTGAGGAAGATTCCAAGCAAAAACATCCTGCATTCTCCAAATCCAAAAAGCTAGTGATAGCGAGAGATTCGATCAACATTTAAAATAGCTAACAAAGCTGAGAGTTGATCCTTTAAAAAAATGAATCTGGAGAACTGATCATGCAAAATGAAGAGATACCAGGTGAATTAATGAGACATTTTTAAAGCTGTCTCCACATAGAAAATGCAAGTCACGTTGTAGAAACAATTGTAATTCTGGAAATACCAGTGAGCAGCCCAGGAAAATTACAATCACCAGGGAAGTGGTATAGAACTGTGCACTGACCAAGTGCCTGGGTCCTGATGAAGTCATCCAACTGTCTTAAAAGAGGGAGTTTTAATTTGCCAAAATGTCTTAGATTCACAAGGTGCTATCAGATTGGAAAATAGCAAACAATCCAAAGATGTGCAGGTCAGGTGAATTGGCCATGCTAAATTGCCCATTAGTCAGGGATAAATATAGGGCAGGGGAATAGGTATGGGTGTGCTTCTCTTCGGAGGGGCGGTGTGGACTTGTTGGGCCAAAGGGGCTGTTTCCACACTGTAGAGAATCTAATCTAATCATAACTTCTTTATTCAGAAAGGAGAAAGACAGATAGTAGGAAACTTCAGGCCAGTTAACTTATCATCTGTCATAAGAAAATGTTAGAAGCTGTTACTAAAGATGTCTTGGCAGGAAAGTTAGATAAATTCAAAATTTGGAGAGTTCAGGGATGTGCAGGCTAGGTGGATTAGCCATGGAGAATTCAGGATTGCAGGGATAGGGTGGGGACAGGGTCTAGGTGGGATGCTCTTCAGATAGTTGATGTGGACTCGATGGACCGAATGGCCTGCTTCCACACTGTAGAGAATGCCTGATTCTGTGAAAGGTTATTGCAAATATTAAAAGCTCATAGTGTTGAGGCTCGCATACAGGCATGGATAGCAGACTGGCTGGCTCACAGGTAGGAACGAGTAAAGTGAGTGGATCATTTTCAAGTTGGTACAAAGAAATAAGTGATGTGCCACAGGGATCAGTGTTGGGACATCAATTGTTTATTATACATAAATAAATTTATATAAATGACCTGGACTTTTTTTTTCTCTCATGGAAGGTTGAGATTCTTTGGAACTTTCATTTCAGAAAGGCAGCAGAGGAAGTCTTTGAATATATTATAGCAGAAGTGGATATAGTTTTGTTAAGCAAGGGGTGAAATATTGATGGTGTTGGTGGGAATGTGATTAAAACCACATAATTTGTGATTAAAATCAGATTAGCCATGATCTTATTAAATCACAGAATAGTATTGAGGGATTCAATAGCTTATTCCTGCTTTTTGATTGTAATTTTTTGTGCAATGGATATGCACAATCGTAATTAAAACTGCAAACGAAATTTTACCTAATGTCTAAAATGAGCTGGAATAAAAAGGAATTGAAATTATTTCATACTGTGCTGAGCTCTGGTTTGCCTCCATTTCGGAGAGGTGTAGAAGGAAGCCATTTGACCCATTGTCCTTGCACCAGCCCATTAAATGAGCATCATCACCTAATGCCAACCTTTATTTTCCAAACCCTGGCACATCATTTTCATCCTATCATTCAAAACACTCGTGAAGGCTTCAATGTAGAGCAGTGTGTTCAGTTCTGGACACTGTGTCTCATAAAGGATACACAGTGTTAGACTTTGAAGTAACTATACACAGATTTACTAGAATGACAAGATTTATACAAGTGACTAATATTTAATTGACTATGGAAGATTAAAGGTGATCTAACTAATATATGCAAAACATTCAAAGGATATGAAAAACAGATTTTTTTTCCATTAGTGCGTCTTGCTATAGAACAAAGGAATAACCTCAAAATTAGAATTAGAGTACCCTTTATTGTCACATGTTGGGAGTACAGGAATACAGTGAAAAGTTTACAATGTCAGCCCACATGGCACCATCTTAGGAACAGATAGCCTGAGTACAGACCTTAGACATAAAATAGAGTAATAAAGGAAAATGAAAGGCAAAAAGTTACATTACTTACAGTTATTCAGAGTATAAGTTTGATAAAATGAGGAACAATGTTAAAATGATAAGCATTACAGTCTTTCGATGAAGTGCCTGCAGTAGATCTGGTCAGAGTGGGCTCGCAAACCATTGTACACAGATCTTTGATAGTTGTCACCCAGGTAAATAGTGCGGTGAAGAAGGCATATGGCGTACTGGCTTTTATTGTTAGAGGAATTGAATTCCGGAGTCCTGAGATCATGTTGCAGTTGTATAAGACTCTGGTGCGGCCGCATCTGGAGTATTGTGTGCAGTGTTGGTCGCCATACTATAGGAAGGATGTGGAGGCACTGGAACGGGTGCAGAGGAGGTTTACCAGGATGTTGCCTGGTATGGTAGGAAGATCGTATGAGGAAAGGCTGAGGCACTTGGGGCTGTTTTCATTGGAGAAAAGAACGTTTAGGGGTGACTTGATAGAGGTGTACAAGATGATTAGGGGTTTAGATAGGGTTGACCGTGAGAACCTTTTTCCACGTATGAAGTCAGCTATTACGAGGGGGCATTGCTTTAAATTAAGGGGTGGTAGGTATAGGGCAGATGTTAGGGGTAGGTTCTTTACTCAGCGAGTCGTGAGTTCGTGGAATGCCCTGCCAGTAGCAGTGGTGGACTCTCCCTCTTTATGGGCATTTAAACGGGCATTGGATAGGCATATGGAGGATAGTGGGCTAGTGTAGGTTAGGTGGGCTTGGATCGGCGCAACATCGATGGCCAAGGGGCCTGTACTGCGCTGTATTTTTTCTATGTTCTATGTTCTATGTTGGGAGCTCATGTTGCCACTGTACAGAACATTGGTCAGGTCACGTTTGGAATATTTCATGTAATTTTGGTCTGCTTCCTATCGGAAAGATGTTGTGAAACTAGAAAAGGTGCAGAAAAGATTTACAAGGATGTTGCCAGGGTTGGAGGGTTGAGCTATCGGGCGAGGCTATAAACTATAAACATTCCCTTAGTTAAATATTGTGAAGTGTGAAGCCATTGTTTTAGTCCCCAAGTTCGATCTTGGCGCCCCCACCATCCCCCATCCAAGTAACTCTGTTGACAGCATGCATGTCAAATTTAAACAAGGATCCATAGATTCGTGATCAGTCGGGGGATGAACAGTTACAGGAAAAGGGCAGGAAAGGGCATGTGGGGAATGTCAGATCAGCCAAAATCCTATTGAATGGAGAAGCAGGCTCAAGTGGTTGAATGGCATTTTCCTATTCCTATTTCTTACAGTTCCCGAGCCCTTCCCTCTGAAATAGGATCCTGGCTTCAGTATGTACTATTACTGAAAGTGCTGATGTTCCCTTGTGTAATATCAACAACTTAGCAGCTGCTGAAACCTCTTGGTCCTTTGTTACCTCTAAACACAATATGCCAATGTGTCCAGGGGAGGTGATGGCCGACTTTATTGTCACCAGACTATTCACCCAGGTAATGTTCTGGAGATCTGGGTTCAAAACCTACCACGGCAGATGGTGGAATATGAATTCAATATAAATCTGGAATTAAGAGTCTAATGATGAAACTGTTGTGGTTTGTTGTAAAAACTTATCTGGTTTCCTGCTGTCCGAACCTGATCTGATCTGATCGACATGTGATTTCAGATCCACTGTCAGCTGGTTGAATCTTCACTGCCCTTTCAGTCAATTCTTAAAGCTCATCTTTTTTAACTATGATGTTGCCAGAATGATTTATAGACGGCATAGGCTGGGACTTTTTTTCACTGGAGTCTAGAAGGTTAAGGGTGGAGGTTATGGAGGTTTATGAAGTCATGAGGGGCAAAGATAAGGTGAATAACCAGTGTCTTTTCCTGAAGGGTAGGGGAGTTCAAAGTTTGGGAGACTATTTTTAAGATGAGTGGGAGAAGATTTTATAAAGAACGGAGTGGGGGCAACGTTTTTTACATTGAAGGTGGTTCGTATGTAGAATGAACTGTCAGAGGAGGTGGTGGATGCAGGTAATGTTACAATGTTTAAAATTATTTGGATAAGTACATATGAGCCAAACACAGGCAGGTGGGTCTAATTTCCCCCAGATATTCAAAGGGACAGCCAATTGGCGGGGGGGGCAGGGCCACGTCTATCGTTGTTGTGTGGCATGTGTGACAGCTGCAATAAGACGTCCCAACTCCTGTGCTCAATGCTCTGACCAATGAAAGCAAGAATGCCAAAAGCCTTCTTCACCATCCTGTCTACACACGACTCCATTTTCTCGGAGCTAATAACCCGGAACCGTAGATCTCTCTCAGTTTTGGTCCCGTTGGTGTTCTGACTTCTGACTTCTTCAACTCTGGGTTTGTGTTGAACTTGATGGGATACTTTGTCCAACTCAGCATGTTTAAACAGTATCGTTTGGAGGGGTTCATTTGAAACTTTTCACGAGGTGAGCTCAACAAGATTGAACTATTCAAAGTTACTTAGACTCTATTTTAAACTTACATCAGGACCAGTAGCCAGAGACACGTACCGCATGGAAACAGACCCTTCGGTCCAACTTGTCCATGCTGACCTGATATCCTAAATTAATCTCGTCCCATTTGACAGCACCTGACCGATATCCTGTGGCAGCTCATTTCATATATACATACCACCCTCTGCATGAAGAAGATGTCATTTAATATATTTTGCCTCTTACCCTAAACCTCTGCCCTCTAGTTCTGGACTCCCCCATCCCAGGGAAAAGACATTGTCTATTACCCTAAGCATGCCCCTCATAATTTTGTAACCTCTATTAGGTCACTCCTCTGCCTCTGATGATCCAGTGAAAACAGTCCCAGCCTGTTCAGCCTCTCCTGTAGCTCAAATCCTTCAAACCCCTGCAAAATTCCCGTAAATCGTTTCTCATAGAGAAGTCAACGTTTCAGTCCTGAAGAAGGATTAATACCCAAAACGCTGACTACTCCACATTCTGGTGCTGCCTGGCTTGCTGTATTCTCCCAATCTCCTGCTTGCCTGATTCGGCATGCAGTATGTAGTGGCTCAGTGGTTACTACTGCAGCCTCATAGTGCCAGGGGCCCAGGTTTGATTACAGCCTTGGGTGACTGTATGTGAGGAGTTTGCACTTTCTCCCAGCGTCTACGTGGGTTTTCTCTGGGTGATCCTGTTTTCTTCCATAAGTCAAAGATGTGCAGGTCTTGTGTATTGGCCATGTTTTCTTGCCCATAGAGTTAGGTACATTAGTCAGAGGGAAATTGGTCTGAATGGGTTACTCTTCGGAGGGTCGGTGTGGACTTGTTGGGACAAATTGCCTGTTTTCACACTGAAGCTAATCTCATCTGCGCTACTTTTGTCACTAACGAATGGCAGAGTAGACTCGACGGGCAGAATGGCCTAACTTCTGCTCCGATAGTCTTGCGGTCTTAGGTTTCTCTGGATCATTTCATTTGGCAATGGGCAGACTCGGGCTCATTGAGCAGCACTGTCCACTGAAAGCAAACCTCATAGGATGGTTCAACTCTGACAATGTGGAAACAGGTCCTTCAGCCCAATATATCCGGACTGATCTTCCGAAGAGTAACCCAGTCAAATGCATTTTCCTACCCTCCCTAAATTGCACACAGACCCCGAAGGGTGGAATTATTATTGGGTTCTTGGTGCCATGAGGCAGAAGTGTAATCCCTGAGCCACCAAGGGGTTGTGGTTGTGGAGTGTAGGGAAGGCATTTGCAGTCCAGCAGAAAACAAAAACAATCCACCTACTCTCCCACTGCACCCACTGTCAGGACTGGCAGGAGGTTCAGTCCTGGGGGGTGACCGAAGGCAGCGCGTCACCGGTGGGATCTGATTGCAGGGAGCGTTGGTGCCCCTGCTGGTGCTTCCGCAAGTTGTAGGAAAATATGAACCTCTTCCCACACTCGGGCGAGCTGAAGCGCCTCTCCCCGGTGTAGACACACTGGTGCTTCAGCAGGGCGGAGGAATTGCTGAAGGCCTTCCCGCACTCAGGGCAGCAGAATGGCGTCCTCCCCCCCTCCGCCACCGCCCTCCGCCCCAAGCCCCGGGTGGATCATCTGGTGCTTCAGCAGTGTGGAGGAGCGGGTAAAGCCCCTCTCACACTCGGGACAGGAGAACGCTTCTCCCCAGTGTCGACGGACTAGTGTCTCAGCAGGGCTGATGAATTGCTGAAGGCCTTCCTGCACTTAGGGCAGCTGAACGACATCTCTCCGATGTGGACCCACTACTGGGCCAGCAGGTTGGAAGAAAGAGCAAATCCCTCCCTGCACTCGGGGCAGAAGAACGGCCACTCCTCAGTGTGGACCCACTGATGTCTAAGCAGGTGGGAAAAACTGGTGAAGGCCATCTCGCACTTGGGACCGGAGAACGGCCTTCCCCGGTGTGGACCAACTGGTGCGTCAGCAGGGCAGAGGAATCACTGAAGGCTTTCCCACACTCAGGGGAGCAGAAGGTCCTCGTCACCTCTGTGGACCCACTGGTGCTTCAGAACATTTTCAAATTTCACAATATCCTTCAATAGGAGGGAGACCAGAATTGCACACAATATTCCAAAAGTGGTCTAACCAATGTCCTGTACAGCCACAACATAACTTTCTAACTCCAATACTCAGTCAGAGGATTGCGAAAGCTTTCAAAACCCACAAAAAACAAACAGGAAAGAATGGAGGGACAAACCGATTTTTTGAGAGTCAGCTTGGAAGCATCACTGAGTAATCGGCGGACTGGTTTTATTGGAGACCCGTTCTCCTTAAATACACTATTTCCGTATTTCTCTTGTGCTCTTCGCAGTTTCTCTGTGCTGAAGTGTGTAGCGGCTAGTTGAAATAATGTCCTGATGCAACCTCGTTTGTGGGTGTTGGGATGATTGCTTCTGCGGTTAAGTACTTGGTTTGTGTGTGTTGTTTTTCTGTAGACGCTAGTTTGAAGTTCCCCATTGACTGTTCGCTCTACTGTGACATCTAAGAATGGCACCTTGTTGTTGTTCTCCTCCAATTCAAACCAGGATCCCCCCTCAGGCCATAGTCTCACTACTTGGAACACCAATATACAGACTCGTCAAAGGCCTCCACTGAAGACTAAAACACCAAGTCGAAGATTCACAACATTTCCGCCATCCAAGAATTCCTGAACACCAAAGACACTAAGATAGAAGAGGATGGAATAATGATGTCCTTTGACATACAGCCCGGGTCAAATCCATTAACATCAACGTGGCCAAAGAAAACTGAAGACACTACCAGAAGAACCAAAGACACAAACACAGCACCAACTTCATCAGCAAAGATAACAGAGTCAACCTCGTGGAACTGTGCCTTACCACCCACTTCATATTCAGTAACAAGCCCTACAAACAAATCAACGAAACACCCATGAAACCACCAGTATCAGGATTCCGAGCAGAAGCAATAATGCGGAGACTCGAACAAACAGCCCTTCCAACGATCCAACCCAAACTTTGGGTCCACTACAGCAATGACACTTTTGTCATCAGAAAATGAAACAAATTAGAGGAAACCTACAACACCATCAACAATCTCCTTCCTGGCATAAAATTCACAAAAGAGGAGAACAACAACAAAGTGCCATTTCTAGATGTCACAGTAGAGCGAATAGTCAATGGTAAATTCAAAACAGCGTCTACAGGAAAACAAATCACACGAACCAAGAACTTAACGACAGAAGCAATCATCCCGACACAGGAAAACTAACCTGAATCAGGACAGTATTTCAACGAGCCACGACACACTGCAGCACCCAAGAACTACGAAGATCAATAAATAATTGTACAGCGCATTTGAGGAGAACAGGCAACCTATAAACGCTCTGAGAATTGCTTCGCTGACTGGGAATCGAACCCGGGCCGCGGCGGTGAAAGCGCCAGATCCTAACCACTAGACCACCAGGGAGATGCGATTAAATGCTGACAGCTCAACTGAAAATTTCTTCCTTGCCCAGAAATCGAATCCTGGCCACAGAAGTAAGAAGGCTTTCACCTGTGCATCCAACAATGTCATTTCTTGTATTCATTGCTCCCGATATGGTCCCCTCTACATTGGGGGGACTGGAGACTCCTCGCAGAGTCAAGTCACAGTGCTTGAGGGGATATCTCCAGGACACCCGCAACAATCAACCCCATCGCCCTCTGGAACAACATTTCAACCCCGCCTCCCACTCTGCCGACGACTTGCAGGTCCTGGGCCTCCTCCATCGCCGCTCTCTCCCCACCCGATGCCTGGAGGATGAACGCCTCATCTTCCGCCTCAGATAAATTCAACCCCAGGACATCAATGTGGACTTCACCAGTTTCCTCATTTCCCCTCCCCCACCTTACCTCAGTTCCAACATTCCAGCTCAGCGCTGTCCTCATGACCTGTCCTACCTGCCAATCTCCCTTCCCACCGATCCGCTCCACCCTCCTCTCTGATCTGTCACCTCCATCCCCTCCCCCATTCACCTATTGTTCTCTTTGCTACTTTCAGCCCAGCAACCCCCAATTTATCTCTCTACCCTGGAGGCGTGCTGCCTTTATTCCTGATGAAGGGCTTTTGCCCGAAACGTCGATTTTCCTGCTTCTCGGAAGCTGTCTGACCTGCTGTGCTTTTCCAGCACCAATCAGTCTGCTGATTTCTCATCAACAAATTGACACAAGCAGAGACAACGTGTGCATAAACCCTAGCCACAATACATTACATTAAAGACATCTGTGAAATGATGTCCAGACAACTCAATCCTCTCAGCATCATGGTAGCCCACAAACCTACCAACACACTTGAACAGCGGCTAATGAACCTGAAATACCCGATACAAACAACCCGCAAACGAATGTTATTTACAAATTACCACGCAAGAAAATATATACATGAACTCTGCCGCACAGTTCTCTGTGGCAAGAAATGCTGGAATGAGATAAGGAAGATTTTTTCAGCCAAAACGAATCGGCACTAACTGGACAGCCATTTAAAATCTACGCTGTCAGGCCAGGATGGAAGATCCGCAGGGTTGAACAGTTTTCTTATTTCTTGAAGATTTACAAAGCTGAGACTGGGTTTTGGTGTTTGTTCCCTTTCCACTCCCAGGAGCCGCAGTGGTTGGGGCGGTGAGTTGGGGAAAGTGAAATGTGCGCATGAGCAGCGTGTGGGGCTATTTCAGCTTCCCCTCCTCTGACAGCGCTGTGACGGGACTCTGATGTTCTCAGGGACACTAACTGACGCGAGGCAGTGAAAAGACTCTCGTCCCTGCAAATCAGGAATTCAAACTGACTTCACGACAATGAGAAAGATTAATTGGGGTGTGTGAAGAAGCTGCGAGCTGCATTTCAAACAGGTAGGTGGAGTCAGATGCGTCATCCATTGTGCCCCGGCACTTGGCGTACCTGACGCCGCCATGCTGCAGATTTCTGACGTTAACACGGACATGCACAGCAATGGGAATATTCACATGGTGAACAGCCAAAGATAATCACCGTCACTGCGTCCCTTCCATAGTCCCAACTTTGTGAAGCAGTATCTTTCACTCGCAAATAAAACACCTTTGTCCTCAGGTGCCTGCCTCATTTCGATCACGACTGCACGCCCCTCACTGTTCTAGTCTCATTTCCAAACACTTGGCTCATCGCCTCAAAAGCAGCTCTGTGGGTATCTGCTTGTTCCGCCCTGACAGGCAGTGGGTGGCAGATTCCCGACCAGTCCCAATGTGATTGAAATATTTCAACCCCTCCACTGATTTGCATCTTTTAAAAAACCGTGGAGCAATCTCCCTTTCCTTTTGACGACAGTTCTCAACTGTAGTCGGCAGGGTTCACACCTGCGTGGGGAAACCGCATTGGATTTCATGTCCATCGCATTAACCACTCGGCCCACCAATACAGAACCACACTGACAGCTTCATTTCCCAGGTCTCTCTGCCTGTGGAGCTGAGAAAGAGTGAATCATTGCAGAGTTTGTTTGAATCAATCACTTCACAGGTTTCGAAAGGGTTAAGTATCTGCAAATGGCGAGTCTGCGTGTTTCATCCCGAAAGATGAAATGGGCATTCAGTTAAAAACAAAAACAGAAATTGCAGGAGCAACTCAGCAGGTCAGGCAGCATCTGTGGAAAGATAATCAGAGACAACATTTCAGAACTCTTTTTTTTCCTCATCCAGGTACAGCCAAACCTGCTGAGTTTCTCCAGCAGTTTGTCTTTCTGTCTCGGATTCTCAGCATCCGCAGTCCTTTACGTTAGAAAATAAGTCAGTTCAGAAACCGCTTTGAGCTTCCTCAGTGGAGAAGATTTCCGTTTGGGAAACATTTTCCTGACACCATTAAAAACGCGCACCTTCGCAGCCAAGGAAGCAGTCGGAGCGAGAACAGCAAACACTCTGTCCCTGGGTGGTCTTGAAGCACCAACCTCTCAATTAACAGCCGAATGCGCTGACCAATTGCGCTACAGAGACAGGTCCACGTGCCGCCCGCACAGTGTCTTTGAGGAAGCTACTATTCAATTCATAATTCAACCTGCTCCGCCCAAAATTACTTGGCTTCTGTCAGTTTTACCTTGCCATAATTATGCCTTGGACATTCATTGTGGAGACATGGGGACAGTGTGATCCCACCACTTGCAGGCACATCCTTGTCACGAGGACCTAGTCTTCCTACACCGGGGCCATCGCCCTCCGAGCCTTTCAGTGTTTTGCATCTTACCGAATTTTCTCATTGTCTCCGAGCTGAGAAGGGGTTTGAATTCCTGATGCGCAGAGCATTCTTTCAATATCTCAGATCAGTTCATGTCCCGAGAATATCAGAGTCAAACTCCCGGCCTCTTAAACAAGGAGACAATGTCTGGACTGTCTCTGCTCAGTCGGACAGTTCATCCTTCATTCTCCTCTAATTCCACTTCCCAAAGAGTTTCTAAAGATTCACAAAGCTGGAGACTGGGGTTTCTCTTTTACTTCTGAACATTTTTCCACCTGCTAACTGACAATATTTTGCCAAAACCTCTTCCCAATTGTAACACTTGCATCATGTCCAGGGAGGAGGAATTTCCATTTTGTGGAGACATTCCCAAATTTGGGAATGTTCTCTTTGGAGCAAAGAAGGTTAACTGATGGGAGAAGTGGTGGGAATGGGCAGGTTAATGATCAGAAGAACCTATTGCCTCTGTTTAGGGTCAGTTACCAGAGGACAGGGATTGAAGTTCTTTAACGGAAAGCAGCATTTGTGTCGAACAAACACAGCGAATACTGCAGAAAGCCAACGGGTCGAGCAGCATCTGTGGAAAGGTAAACAGAGCCGACGTTTTGAGTGTGCTACGGTTTTTGTTCAGAACTCAGTGTTTTGCCTCTTCCCGAAGTTGGTCCAGGTCTGTGTCTCAATTGGCAAACACATGGCAAGTGCAGTGCCGCAGTGTGAAGTTATAGCCTTTGCTGTTTAAAAAAAAGCAGTGCATTGTTTAAATGGTGATATATTGGAATGTGGAGAAAGTGAGGACTCGAGGTGAAAGTCGAAAAATGTGGCACTGGAAAAGCACATCAGGTCAGGCAGCATCTGAGGAGCAGGACAGTGAAAGTTTCGGGCACAAGCCCTTCATCAGGAATGATGTATGGATGTACAAAGGGGTCTCAGAGTCCCTCCACACCAGTCAATGCCAGTTGTCGGGCAGATGCAGCAGGCAATGAGCGAAGCGAGTGGTATATTACGAAGAGGAATTGAGTTCAGAAGTGGGGTCATTGAACATATTCAAGGCGAAGTTCACCTGAGTTTTGAACAACAAAGAAGTGGATGGTTATGGGGGGAGATAAGAAAATGGTTTTAAGACCAGTACAGGTCAGTCACAGAGTCAGACAGCACTGAACAGACCCTTCATCCAACTTGTCCATGCTGCGTATGATCTCAAACTAAACTCGTCCCACCTACCAGTGTTTGGCCCATAAAACTTCGAACCTTTCGTATTCATGTACTTATCCAAATGTCTTTTAAACATCGGAGCTGTGCATGTATAAAATCATGAGGGGCATGGATAGGATAACTAGACAAAGTCTTTTCCCTGGAGTGGGGGAGTCCAGAACGAGAGGCCGTGGGTTTAGCGTTAGAGGGGAAAGATACAAAAGAGATCTAAGGGGCAACTTTTTCATCCAGAGGATGGTACGTTTATTGAATGAACTGCCAGAGGAAGTGGTGAAGGCTAGTACGATTGCAACATTTAAAAGGCATTTGGTTAGGTTAATGAATAGGAAGGGTTTGGAGGGATATGGGGCCGTGTGCTGTCAGGTGGGACTAGATTGATTTGGGATAGTTGGTCGGCATGGACAAGTTGGACCAAACAGTCTGTTTCTGTGCTGTACATCTCTATGACCCTATGACTTCCTCTGGGCATTCATTCTGCACTCAGACCACTCTCTTAAAAAAATCCTTGTCCTGTCTTTATAAACTCTTTTTCTACTCACCTCAAAATATTTGCTCTCTGATCTTGAAACCTCCACCTGAGGGAAAGGACACCTGTTGTTCACCTCATCCGTATCCCTCATGATTTTATAATCCTCTATAAGGTCATCTCTCAATCTCCTATGTTCCAGTGAGAAAAGTTCCAGCCTATCCACCCTAGACGAAGGTATATTCATATCCAGTTACGAAGTGCTCAATGCAGGTGCAGGCTGGAAAGATCAAGTGGTCTACTCCTGTTCCCAATTTATCCTGGCTGTTACGTTTCTCAGCCCCATTCTCCCGTTTTTTCCCCACAACTCTCAACCCTTGATACTCTATCTCAGTGATAAACATAGTCAGTGACCTGGCCTCCACAGCTTTCTGTGACAATGAATTCCATAGATTCACCACTCTCTGGCTAAAGAAATTTCTCCTAATCTCCATTCTCCCTTTATGCTCAGGCTATGCCCATGGGTATTAGTCTCTCCTCCCAATGAAAACATCTTCCCATTGTCCACTCTGTCCAGGCTGTTCAATATTCTGTACGTTTCAGTTAGATCCCCCTTGAATGTGGGTCTGTTAATCAGCATGAACCAAACCCTTCAGGATGAGGACAGCAGGGATTAGGTTCAACAAAGTGAGAATGGAGGGAGAGTGTGTGGGATGGAGATTTCAGCTTTGAGGGAATAAGAGAGGAAAGAAAGTTTAATATAAATTATAATTGATCAGATGGGCCGATGGGCCAAGGAGTGGTGGATGGAGTTTAATTTAGACAAATATGAACTGTTGCATTTTGATGAGGCAAATCAGGGCAGGACCGATGTGGTTAATGGTAAATTCCTGGGGAGTGTTGCTGAACAAAGAAACCTTGGGAAGCAGGTACAAAGTTCCTTGAAAGTGGAGTTGCAAGTAGATAGGATAGCAAGGAAGGCGTCTGGTACGCTCTCCTTTATTGGTCAGAACACTGAGTATAGGAGTTTGGAGGTAATGTGGCTGCACAGGACATTGGAAAGGCCACTTTTGGAATACCGCACTCAGTTCCGGTTTCCTTGCTGTCGGAAAGGTGTTGTGAAACTTGAAAGGGTTCGGAAAAGATTTAGGAGGTTGTTGCCAGAGTTAGAGGGTTTGAGCTACAGGGAGAGGCTGAATAGGCTGGGGCTGTATTCCCTGGAGCGTCTGTGACAATTCGATGTTTATAAGGGGCATTTATAAGGGGTGAATAACGGAGATATTTTCACCAGGATATGGGAGTCCTAAAGTAGAGAGTAAAAGTTTGAGGTGAGGGGGGAAGACATTAAAGGGACCTGAGGGGCAGCATTTCCATGCAGAGGGTGATGTGTGTATGGAACGAGCTGCCAGAGGAAATGGTGGAGGCTGGTACAATTACAATATTTAAAGGCATCTGGATGAGTATATGAATAGGAAGCGTTGAGAGGGTTATGGGACAAATGCTGGCAAATGGGACGAGATTAATTTTGGATATCTGGTTGGCACGGACGAGTTGGACGAAGGGTCTGTTTCCGTGCTGCATGACTCTCATGATCTTTGGTGAAAGCTGAAGTGTCGTTGTGAAGAGTGGACTTTCAGAAGCAGCTTTCAAAGATGTTTTGCCCTTACGAGGAGCAGAAATCTTCCATTTGTGAGATAGCAGCTGGGTGAGTGAGTACATCCAGGATTTTGTTCGAAAGTGGGAATTCATTGCACTTTCATGAAGTGTTTTAAGTTTTCCGGGCAGTAAGTACAGTGTGCTGAGTGGGGAGCCTAGTGAAGGGTTAGGTAGGTTTTTGTTTTAAACTGCTCATTTCTGTCAGGTTCCAGCATTGTATTTCCATTGCTGTCAATCAGAAGGTGCAGTAAATCATTAACTGGTATCGTTAGAAGCCTTACGATTTTCAGTACTGCAGGTATTGCATTGTTTCATCAGCATTGTAAAGGTTACTGGCAGCAGCAGCAGGTGTGGGCTGTATTCTCTAGAAATGATTAAGCATTTAGATAACACACATACAGAGGGCAGGGTGGGAATTGTCTTTCGATTTGTGGAAGATGGGACATTCTGGGTGCTGCGATCTGGGGCAAACAGAGCTGCAGTATATCATTGATCCCTACAGTGTGGAAGCAGGCCATTCAGGCCATCAAGTCCACACTGAGCCCTCCAAACGCATACCACCCAGACACACCTCCCAACCACTCCACAATCACCACCCCATCAGGTCTTTTCTGCTGGTGGGTGAGACTAGGCTGCAAGATTAGGGGGGAGTAGAATTCGGACAGAGATGAGGAGGAGCTGGTTTTCCCAGAGGGCGGTACATCTATGGAATTCTGTGCTCAAGGAAGCAGTAGAGGCAGCTTCATTAAGACACTGTTGGATGGGTTTTTGCGTGGTACGGGAATTAAGGGTAGTTGTGATAATGCAAGTAGGAGGAGCTGAGATGATTGATAGATCAGCCATGATTTTAATGAATGGCGGAGCAGGGTCGATGGGCCAAATGGCCTACTCCTTCTATTACTTTGAAACTATAACCCTGCGTTTCCCATGGCTAACCCACCTAACCTGTACATCCCTGGACACTGGGCAATTTAGCATGGCCAATCCAAATCAAGGCCAGTGAGCAATGTAGTGATGTGGAAACCAAACACCAGAGAATGATAGAAAGGGACAAGGAGAATAAATGTACTAGCAATCAAAACTGGATTCTAGCCATCACAAAAAATAAAACTAAAAGCTCAGTATGTGAATGTGTGCTGCATTGTAACCAAAGCGAACTAATTGACTGCACACGTTGAAGAGAATAATTATGATCTGAGACTCCTTACAGAGATATGCCTTCAGAATGACAAGGATTGGATCCGGAAGATCGAGGGGATACGTGACATTCAAGTCGAGTGAGAGGCTCAGTAAAGGTAGAGGGTGGGCACTGCTAATCAAAGCACTGATAACATGGTAGTCTGGTGTCAGCTCGGATTTCAGGTCCTGATTTCTCTGTCCTCTGGTCTCCCTGTTCCCACAGAGTTAAATGTTGTCTGTTCTCAGCTCTGCTCGATTTCTGCTGAAGCTTTGACCCTCTTTTACACCTTCTGGAGCAATAAAATATTCTGAGCCTCCTGGAAATGACACCTTATCTATACCTCTTCTGATTTTAAAAATCTCTATAAAGTTATCTGTCAACTTGCTAGGCTCCGTTGGAAAAATGTCCCAGCTTCTTCTTAACTCAAACCCGCCATTCCAGCAACATTTTGGTAAAGTAGGGAATAGGGAATTGTATCAAATCACATAAATGTTCTGTCTGAAACAATGTGGCTGTGTTCTTGCCTGAGATATTGAGAGTCCCTGGTGTAAGTAATTACGAATGCAAATATTTTGGTCACAGAATTGAACAATCATTTTGCAGTAAAGGGGTCTACTCTGATAAGGAGGTAGTGGTCATTTCTAGGGTAAGTAAACAGTTTGTAGATCAGGGAGATGAAGTTCCAGACACTTGGGAAAGGCAAGAAATGACTGTGATAAATAAGACAAAGAACTGTGGATGCTGGAAATCTAAAACAAAAACTGACAACACTGGAAAAACTCAGCAGGACTGGAAGCATCTGTGGAGAGAAAGCGGAGTTAAAGTTTCGAGTCCAACAACTCCTCTTCAGGATTCTGAAATAGTTTGTGAGAACCCCTTAAGACATCTGTCCAGCTTTAAGACCATAATATACAGGAGCAGGATGAGGCCATTTGGCCCATCGAGTCTGCTTCACCAGTCGATCATGGCTGATATGTTTCTCCACCCATTCTGCTGCCCTCTCCTCATAACTCTTGACCCCTTCATTATCAAGAACCTATCTCTGTCTTAAATGCTCTCAATGACTTGGCAGCTTCAACCCTTCTCCTAGTGGAAACATCATCTCCACATCCACACTATCCAGTCATAGAGTAGCACAGCGCTGCCTGACCGACTGTGATCTCCAGCATTTGTTGTTTTCAGGAAGGATTCCAGCATCTACAGCAATGCGCTTCTAAATTTTGTACCCAGTTGGTTAGCTCTCCCTGGATCCCGTGAGATTTAACCTTACTCAACAATCCACTGTGTGGTACAATTAACAAAGTTCCCAGTCCCCACCTCTTTTTGTGCACATAGGTCGCACGATGGATCAGTGGTTAGCACTGCTGTATTACAGCACCATAGGAGCCGCGTTCGATTCCAGCCTTGGGGCGACTGTCTGTGTGGATTTTGCACATTCTCCCTGCCGTGTCTGCGTGGGTTTCCTTCCAAAATCTAACAATTTGCAGTTTCGGATGAAGTGGCCATAAGAAATGGGCCCACAGTGTGCAGTAAATGTCGAGTAATGGGATAGGGGAATGTGTCTGCATGGGTTACACTTTGAATGGTCAGTGTGGACTTGTTGGGCTGAATGGCGTGTTCCACATTGTAGGAATTCTACGTGGCATTCCCCCAACTCCAGAGTCTCAGAACTTCTTGCTTTTCCCTGGACAGTGTTGGGGAGGGAAACAATGTTTTACACGGGAGGAAGGTTCAGTGAGTGTGAACACAAAAGTAAACGCAGTGCTTGAGCTGTTTTCCCCGGTATACCAGAGGCTGAGGGGGTGACCTTGCAGAATTTATAGAGTCATGAGAAGCATGGATAGGGTAAATAGACAAGGTCATTTCCCTGGGATGGGAGAAGTCCAGAACAGGAGGGTAATATGTTTGAGGTGAGGGAGGCAAGTGTAAGGCATGATCTGCCGGAGGACGTAGTGGATGTAGGTCCAATTATAATATTTAAAAGGCATCTGGATGGGTATATGAATAGGAAGAGTTCAGAGGGATATGGGTCAAGTGCTGGCAAATGAGACGAGATTAATTTAGGCTATCTGGTCGGCACGGATGAGTTGGACTGAAGGACCTGTTTTTGTGTTGTGTATCTCTATGACTCTGGCTTGACCGTAATGTTTGCCATGCCTGTATGTTCAGTTTCTGTCTGGTGTCGGTGCCAATGCCTTGATATCTCATTTCCTCCACCTCCCCAGATGTTAACCATTCCGTGTCTGGTTGTTTCTCAAGAAGCTGCATTGAAGGTTCATCCTGAATTGACACTTTGTTTTGCTTCCCAAAATCAGACTTACTCACTCCTAGATGTCGTGAAAGATACTAACTTTCAGGTGGAGGTATCCAAAATTCAAAGATTTGATGTTTTCACTTTTCGGTCTCTGTAAGATCCTGAATCAGTACCATGGGGAGAATTAGTTTGAGCGGAGTGAGAATAGAGGGTGAGAGGGGGTGGGATGGTGCTTTCAATTTTGTGGAAAAAGAAAAGAATGTTCTGCGGAAAGTAAAATTGCTTGTTTGGAATTTCTAACCTGGACTGACAGTGATGACGTTTGTAATCTCTTTTTACAGATTATTTGAAGATCTGAAGACGGAAGTTTCAATATCAATAGCTGAAGGGCTTTGCCTGAAACATTGACTCTGCTGCTCCTTAGATGCTGCCTGATCTGTTGTGATTTTCCAGCATTGCACTTTGACTCTGACTCTCCAGCATTTGCTGGCCTCAATTTCACGTCAATGTCTGACAGTCACTGAATCCATCGGGACTATAACAATTTTCGACTATGATTCTGTGAGACGGAACCAAGCTTTTTGGTTCCTGTTTCAGTACGTTTTCAGCATCAGTGAGACTGGAAGAGAGACACGACTGTTGCAGCACTCTGATTGTGGAGCCAGAAAATGTTATACAGACTGGGATGAGGAATTCACGGCCTAGAGGTGCTGTACACGCGTTTGTGTGCAGCTGAAGCTTCGGTCATGGAGAAACCCAAGGAATCCCGTCCCGTGGAGAAACCGTGGAAGTGTGGCGACTGTGGGAAAGGCTTCCGTTTCCCATCTGACCTGGACCCTCATGGGCGCAGTAACACCGGGGAGAGACTGTTCTCCTGCTCTGAGTGCGGAAAGGGCTTCAGCAATTCCAACCACCTGCTGAGCCATCAGCGGGTCCACATTAGGGAGAGACCCTTCAGCTGCCCTGAGTGCGGGAAGACCTTCAGCAATTCCTCTGTACTGCAGAGGTACCAGCGGGTCTACACGGACGAGAGGCCTTTCCCCTGCCCCGAGTGCGGAAAGGGCTTCAGCAATTCCTCCCGCCTGCTGAGGCACCACGGGGTCTACACGGGAGAGAGGCCCTTCAGATGTCCCAAGTGAGGGAAGACCTTCAGCAGTTCCTACTTTCTGCAGAGGCACCAACGGGTCCACACAGGCGAGAGGCCATTCGCCTGCCCCGAATGCAGGAAGGCCTTCAGCTATTCCTTCGTCCTGCTGACCCACCTACGGGTCTACATAATGGAGAAGCCCTTCAGCTGTTCCAAGTGCGGGAAGGCCTTCCACGATATCTCTGCCCTGCTGAGGCACCAGCGGGTCCTCATCGGGGAGAGGCCGTTCTCCTGCCTCAAGTGCAGGAAGGGCTTTACCCAGGCATCCCACCTTCGGGTCCATACCTGGGAGAGGACCTTCCCCTGCCCAGAGTGCGGGAAGGCCTTCAGCAATTCCTCCCACCTGCTGAGGCACAGGCGGGGACCATACCGGGGAGAGGCCGTTCACCTGCCCCGAGTGCAGGCGGAGGTTCTCATCATTCTGCACCTTGCAGAAGCACCAGCGGGCACACCAGTGCTCCCAACAATCTGATTCTGCTGATGAAACTGCTGTGGGTCACTGCCAGGACTGAACCCCTGCCCATTCTGACAGAGTTCAGAGGGATATGGGCCAAATGCTGGTAAATGAGACGAGATTAATATAGGCTATCTGGTCGGCACGGATGAGTTGGACTGAAGGACTTGTTTTTGTGCTGTGTATCTCTATTACTCTGGCTTGCCCATAATGTTTGCCATGCCTGTATGTTCAGTTTCTGTCTGGTGTCGGTGCCAATGCCTTGATATCTCTTTTCCCCCATCTCCCCACTTCCACCTCCCCAGATGTTAACCATTCCGTGTCTGGTTGTTTCTCAAGAAGCTGCATTGAAGGTTCATCCTGAATTGACACTTTTTTCGCTTCCCAAAATCAGACTTACTCACTCCTAGATGTCGTGAATGGTACTAACTTTCAGGTGGAGGTATCCAAAATTCAAAGATGTCTGTCTTGATGTTTTCACTTTTCGGTCTCTGTAAGATCCTGAATCAGTACAATCGGGAGAATTAGTTTGAGCGGAGTGAGAATAGAGGTGTGAGAGGGGGTGGGATAAGTTAAGAATGTTCTCATGTCTGGGAATTGATTGCCATGCAGGAAACTCGAGTTCTGAACAAACAACGTACCGGACTCAAAACGTCAGCTCTGTTCACCTTTCCACAGATGCTGCTCGACCTGTTGGCTTTCTGCAGTATTCTCTGAGTTTATTAGGCACAATTGCTGCTTTTCATTCAAGATCTTCAATTCCTGTCCTCTGGTAACTGACTCGGGTCACTGGCAATTAGTTCTTCTGATCATTAATCTGCCCATTCCCACCGCTTCTTCTCCCATCATTACCAACAGTCCCAGGAAATCTCCAGTTAACCTTCTGTGCTCCAAAGCGAACATTCCCAACCTTGGGAATGTCTCCCCAAAAAGGAAATTCTGCATCACTGAAAATGAAGCTTGGAAAGAGATTTTGGGAAAATATTGTCAGTTAGGAAATGGGAAAACGTTCATGAAGCAAAACAGAAATCCCATTCTCCAGCTTTGTGAATCTTTAGAAACTCTTTGGGAAGCGGATTTAGAGGAGAATGAAAGATGAACTGTCCGACTGAGCAGAGACAGTCCAGACACCGTCCCCTTGTTGAAGAGGCCGGGAGATGGACTCTGATGTTCTCGGGACATGAACTGATCTGAGACATTGAAAGAATTGTCGTTCCTGCACATCAGGAATTCAAACCCCTTCTCGCCTCCGAGCCAATGAGAGAACTCGGGAACAGGCAAAACACTGAAAGGCTCGAAGGGCGACGGCCCCGGAGTAAGAAAGCTAGTTCCTCGTGACGTGGATGTGTCTGCAGCCTGTCCCCGGTGTCTCCACAATAAATCTCCCAGGGTTTATTCTGGAAAAGTAAAACTGATGGACGACAATTGTAATTCTAGGCGGGGCAGGCTGAATTATGAATTCAATAATACCCTCCCCATTGCGCTGGTGCAGCCTACCCTGCCACCTGTGTCTGTGGCGCAATTGGTCAGCGTGTTCGGCTGTTAACCGCAAGGTTGGTGGTTCGAGCCCACCCAGAGGCGCTGTGTTCGCTGCTCTCCCTGTGCTTCGAGGCTGTGCGCTTGTAATGGGGTCAGGAAAATGTTCCCCAAACGTAAATCTTCTCCACAAAGGGGTTTCTGAATTGAATTAATGTCTAACGTAAGGGACTGCGGATGCTGAGAAGCCGAGACAAAAAGAGAAACTCGTCAGGTTTGGCAGGATCTGTCGGAGAAAACAGAATTCTGAAATGTTGCCTCTGATTCTGTTTCCACAGATGTTGCCTGACCTGCTGAGTTCCTCCTGCAATTTTTAGTTTTGTTTTTAACTGAAAGTTCATTTAACCTTTTGTGATGAAACACCTAGACTCGCCATGTGCAGATATTTAACCCTTTCGAATCACTGGGAAGTGATTGGATTGAAACAAACTCTGCGATGATTCACTCTTTCTCAGCTCCACAGGCAGACAGACCTGGGAAGTGAAGCTGTCAGTGTGGTTCTGTAATCATGGGCCGAGTGGTTAATGCGATTAACTTGAAATCCATTGCGGTTTCCCCACGCAGGTGTGAACCCTGCCGACTACAATATGAGAAATGTCTTCGAAAAGAAAGGGAGCTTGCTCCCCGGCTTCTTCTTTAAGATTCAAATCAGTGGAGGGGGAAAAGTATTTCACTCACATTGGGACTGGCGGGAATCTGCCACCCACTGCCTGTTCGGGTGGAACAAGCAGATACCCGCAGAGCTTCTTTTGAAGCTATGAGCCAAGTGTTTGGAAATGAGACTAGAACAGTGAGGGGCATGAAATCGTGATCGAAATGAAGCAGGCACCTGAGGACAAGGGTATTTCCTTTACCAGTCAAAGATACTGCTTCACAAAGTTGGGCCTGTGGAAGGGAATCAGTGACGCTGATTATCTTTGGTTGTTCACCTTGTGAAGGTTCCCATTGCTGCGCATGTCCGTGTTAACGTCAGAACTTTGCAGCATAGTGGCGTTAGATACGCACAGAGCCAGGGGCGCAATGGATGACGCATCTGACTCCACCTACATGTTTGAAATGCAGCTCACAGCTTCTTCACACACCCCAATTAATCTTTCTCATTGTCCTGAAGCCGGCATACGGTTTGAATTCCCGATCTGCGGAAATGGGAATCTTTTCACTGTCTCGCATCAATAAATGTTCCTGAGAACAGCGGAGTCAAGTCATAGCGCTGTCAGATGAGGGGAAGCTGAAATAGCCCCACACGCTGCTCACGGGCACACTTTACTTTCCCCAACTCACCGCCCCAACCACTGCGGCTCCTGGGAGTGGAAAGGAAACAATCACCAAAACCCAGTCTTGGCTTTGTGAATCTTCAGAAAATTAGCAAAGGTTCATCCCTTCGGATTTTCTATCTTGGGCTGACAGGGATGGGTTTTGTCACTCTTTTGTAGGACGTTGCAAGTGGATGTTTTGCAGAAAAGCACCACAATGCAATCTGATTAATCAGGACCTGGATGTTTTCGGTCTTTGAATGAAAGTGTTGTGCTCCAGAACTTTGTTGTTCACAGTTTATAATACTTATCTTCTCAGTCCACTGTATCACTTGTAGAAAATGTTTAATTTGCGTCTTGTAATCCTTTCACTGTCTGCTAATGAGGATAGCGTTTCCGTGTTTTACCTAAATTATCTTGAATTTGCATACCTCAAGCCTCAAGCTAATTTCACGAGAAACCTTCTCCAGTTCAAAAGCCAACTGTTAATGATGGCTCTGTTTCTTGTCACGTATCCAATTTCAGATCGATGTTGTTAATGTCCCTTTTATTCCTTCAGATCCAGGTTTCGCTCACAGGGCTAGAACAGAACTGTCACCAAATATATTTACCAATCTACGTTCATCCTATCGATTGTATTAGCATCATCAACACTTCTCATCAAAATAACTCGACAGACTTTCACCACAATTTTCTGTGAACAGTTCCAAATTAGCTTTGCTGAATGAACCCCAAATTTCTTGAAGTGGCTCCTTATTTTCGGCTCTGATTATTAATCTCTCTACGCATGGGAATGGATCCTTCCCACCCACTCTATCCCTCATCAATGTGTGTAGTTCAGTTCGATCTCCCATCAGCCTCCTCTGTCCTGATCAAATCCAGGGCAACAGGATACGTTGGGGCTATGGCGCGGACAGGACAAGCCCAATACTCACCTTTCCTGTTAGAACCATTCCATGAGAAATTTTACACCACAACCTTGGGCGTGTAGTTGTGGCCGAACACTTAAGGTGTTGGCGTAGAGATCCTTTGGGGCTCCCCCGCTCAAGGTGGTAACCTGCTGACTATGCTTTCTTCGCTGGCGATTTTAAATGACTTCCTGTTGGTTACATTATCGCTCAAACTTCACAAACCCCGTCTCAATAAAGTCCCGTTTTCTCATGTGTCGGAATTGATTGCCATGCAGGAAAGTCGGGTTGTGAACAAACAACGTACCAGCCTCACAACGTCAGCTCTGTTTACCTTTCCACAGATGCTGCTCGACCTGTTGGCTTTCTGTTGTATTCTTTGTGTTTATTAGGCACAAGTGCTGCTTTTCATTCAAGACTTTCAATCCCTGTCCTCTGGTAACTGACTCGGGTCACTGGCAATTAGTTCTTCTGATCATTAATCTGCCCATTCCCACCGCTTCTTCTCCCATCATTACCAACAGTCCCAGGAAATCTCCAGTTAACCTTCTGTGCTCCAAAGCGAACATTCCCAACCTTGGGAATGTCTCTCCAAAATGGAAATTCCTCATCCTGGACATGACGCAAGGGGTACAATTGGGAATAGATTTTGGCAAAATATTGTCAGTTAGGAAATGGGAAAACGTTCATGAAGCAAAACAGAAATCCCATTCTCCAGCTTTGTGAATCTTTAGAAACTCTTTGGGAAGCGGATTTAGAGGAGAATGAAAGATGAACTGTCCGACTGAGCAGAGACAGTCCAGACACCGTCCCCTTGTTGAAGAGGCCGGGAGATGGACTCTGATGTTCTCGGGACATGAACTGATCTGAGACATTGAAAGAATTGTCGTTCCTGCACATCAGGAATTCAAACCCCTTCTCGCCTCCGAGCCAATGAGAGAACTCGGGAACAGGCAAAACACTGAAAGGCTCGAAGGGCGACGGCCCCGGAGTAAGAAAGCTAGTTCCTCGTGACGTGGATGTGTCTGCAGCCTGTCCCCGGTGTCTCCACAATAAATCTCCCAGGGTTTATTCTGGAAAAGTAAAACTGATGGACGACAATTGTAATTCTAGGCGGGGCAGGCTGAATTATGAATTCACTAATAGCCTCCCCTAAGCGATGGCGCAGGCTGGGTCGTCGCCTGTCGCTGTGGCGCAATTGGTCAGCGCGTTCGGCTGTTAACCGAAAAGTTGGTGGTTCGAGCCCACCCAGGGTCGGTGTGCTCGCTGTTCTTCCTTGGTTTCGTAGCCGTGCGCTTTTAATGGGGTCAGGAAAATATTCCCCAAACGGAAATCTTCTCCACAAAAGGGTTTCTGAATTGAATTAATGTCTAACGTCAGGGACTGCGGATGCTGAGAAGCCGAGTCAAAAAGAGAAACTCGTCAGGTTTGACAGGACCTGTCGGAGAAAACAGAATTCTGAAATGTTGCCTCTGATTCTCATTCCACAGATGTTGCCTGACCTGCTGAGTTCCTCCTGCAATTTCTAGTTTTGTTTTTAACTGAAAGTTCATTTCGTCTTTAGGGATGAAACACCTAAATATCTGCAAACACCGTGTGCAGATATTTAACCCTTTCGAATCACTGTGAAGTGATTGGATTCAAAGAAACTCTGCGAAGATTCACTCTTTCGCAGCTCCACAGGCAGACAGACCTGGGAAGTGAAGCTGTCAGTGTGGTTCTGTATTCGTGGGCCGAGTGGTTAATGCGATGGACTTGAAATCCATTGCGGTTTCCCCACGCAGGTGTGAACCCTGCCGACTACAAAATGAGAAATGTCGTCGAAAAGAAAGGGAGCTTGCTCCCCGGCTTCTTCTTTAAGATTCAAATCAGTGGAGGGGGAAAAATATTCCACTCACATTGGGACTGGTGGGAATCTGCAACCCACTGCCTGTTCGGGTGGAACAAGCAGATAATCGCACAGCTTATTTTGAGTCGATGAGCCAAGTGTTTGGAAATGAGACTAGAACAGTGAGGGGCATGAAATCGTGATCGAAATGAAGCAGGCAGCTGTGGACAAGGGTATTTTCTTTACCAGTGAAAGATACTGCTTCACAAAGTTGGGCTTGTGGAAGGGAATCAGTGACGGTGATTATCTTTGGTTGTTCACCTTGTGAAGGTTCCCATTGCTGCGCATGTCCGTGTTAACGTCAGAACTCTTCAGCATGGTGGCTTTATTATGGAAAAGTAAAACTGATAGACGACAATTGTAATTCTCTAATGGGCAAGCTGAATTATGAATTCACTAATAGCCTCCCCTAAGCGATGGGGAAGGGGGAGTGGCTCCTTGTCTCTGTGGCGCAATTGGTCAGCGCGTTCGGCTGTTAATTTAAAGGTTGACGTTTCAAGCCCGCCCCCGGGCGGTCTGTTTGCTGTTCTCCCTCCAGTTGCGAAGTTGTCTGTTTTTAATGTGGTCAGGCAAAGAATTTCCAGAACAGCTGCTTCTCTTTCTACGTCCCTGCTGTCGTTTGTCCCGTCTCCGGGAACCGGCCCCTCTCTACTGGCAGAAAATTAAGCCGTTTTGTTTCTAAACTTTTCTCTGACACCTGAGTGACCAGGGACAAGCATTGCCCTCCTCAACAGAGAACAGGAGAAGACCCCGCAGACCTCCACGAGTGTGTCATCTCAACTGTGCACATTGGGCCAGTGTATCAATGTGAAATATTTATATGAAGTGTTTTGGGAAGCAGATGAGAAGGTGAGGTGCAGAACAGTGCGCCGTTATACGGGAAAGCTGCTCAAGAGGACATTGAGTGAATAGGAGAGATGGTTTCCCTCCTGGGTGATGCTCCCATCACGCTCCCGCAGACATATCGCCGTCGTGCAAGTATAAACTCTGTCTAAATTCCCACATTCTGTTTTTTCGAACTGTGATTTCGCTCAAAAGCACAAAATTTCAACACTCGCCAACTTCAAACTTTAACAAAGTGCTAATAGATATACTTTGCGAACACCTGGAAAAAATTCTTCCAAACTTACCTGGGGAATTTCGGTTTGAGGGCTCTTGAACTTTAAGTGGAAGGACGGGAAGTTTGCCTCGAGGCTGTGTAATGTGGAGATGTGTTCCCCATGTTAACTGGTGGTGGTTGACCATCCCAGTACTTCCCGATGCAGGGTTGCCCTGACCCACCAGGAGGTTTCTTTGATAAACTGTCCCGAGGCTTCCAGCCGTACCGTGACGTCATACGGCGAGCCCCCGAGGATGGCCTGCAGCTGCTGTGACACAATAAAGATGCTGGCCCCGGAACATGAATACAAATTAGTTCATGAGTCACGTGGTACTGAATCATTCTGTGGAACGTTCTTCCAACTTCACGGATTTATATATAAGAGGAGGTAAATGGGCAGGGCTTAAACCTCAGGTCCACTCTTCCTTCACTCGCAACACCCCACACCCACCTCCCATCGTGCCAAGGCACTTTCCCCTGCAACCGCCGAATTGTAACACCTGCCCATTTACCTGCTCCCTCCTGAATATCCAAGGGCTCGAACATACCTGCCAGGTGAAGCAGCACTTTGCCTGCACATTTGCCACAACCTAGTCTACTGCATTCGCTGCTCCCAGTGTCGTTTCCCCAACGTAACATGATGCATAAACTGGGTGACTGTTTCGCAGAACATCTCAATTCTGCCCGCAAAAAAGGCCCTGAGCTTCTGCTTTCCTGCCACTTTAACACGCCACCCTGTTCCCTGGCCAACATCTCAGTCTCAGGCATGCAGCAGTGTTCCAGCAAAGCTCAGCTCCAGATGGAAGAACAACGCCTCATTTTCCACTTGAAGACCCTCCAGCCCCACCTACAGTTCCATTATTTTATGGCCTGAAATCCGCCATGTCCTATTCTCTCCTATTCACGTAATGTCATCTTTAGCAGCTTGCCTGTCTAAGGGCGCTCTGTTCTGCACCTCGCCTTCTCATTTGCTTCCCAAAAAACTCAACATAAATATTTCACATGGATATACTGGCCCAATGTGCACAGTTGAGGTGACACACTCGTGGAGGTCTTTGTGGTCTTCTCCTGTTCTCTGTACCCTATGTTGAGGAGGGCAGTGCTTATCACTGGCCACCTGGGTATCAGAAAAATGTTTAGAAACAAAACGGTTGAATTATCTGACAGTGGAGAGAGCCCGGTTCCTGGGGACGGGACAAACAGTAGCAAGGAGACAGAATGAGAAGCAGCTGTTCTGGAAACTGTTTGCCGCTTGCAATTCTAAGAGCAATCTCAAATGTATTTCACACTGAGCAAGTCTCAGCTAGTTCAAGAGGTGGGGCGGGTACGGGCGATGGGGTGCGCCTGGTATCTAGCTCGTTGGTCTAGGAGTATGAATCTCGCTTTGGGTCTTCTACTACTCCGACTTGCCAGAGATGCGGTGTTTGAGGAATGTCAGCAATGAAGCGAAATTGGAAAATTGGGACTGCTCTCCACGGAGAACAGAAGCCTTGCAAATCATGAGAGGCCTAGACACAGGAAATAATGTTGTGAAAATGCTCCCACGCCTGAAAGGATCCACAACGATTCGGCAGAGTTTTAAAATCAGGAGAGAAAGAAGTAAAAGTGACATTAGGAAGAACGTTTTCGTACAGGGAGTGGTTCGTGTCAGTAAATCCCTATCTGACATTGACAAAGAGGAAGATTCAATGGACCCGAAAGAGAATTCGGTGGTCATGTTCAGATGTGCAGATTTACACAGAAAAGGCACGGAAATACGAATTGAGACACACGTTTACTAACGGTATAGAACCAGCAGATCGAAGGTGGGCCGCATGGCCTCCGTCTGCGCTGTGACACATGTTGTGATTCAGAGTGAAATCACAGTTCGATCAACAGAATGTGGGAATTTAGAAAAAAGTTTATATTTTCACAGCCTCCATTCGTCTGCGCAACAGCATATTACACGACAGCAGTGGAGATCTTTGACATCAGTCTCGAACGTGCCTGCCACACGCCAGACAAAAGGCTGAAGGGACCTATGGAAAACACTCCGTGTGGGAAAGTAGAGTGTCGCTGCAGGAGGGTGCTGGATTCATGTCCCTCGATCGAAACTATCGTCTGCTATTGCTTCCCTTTGTAACGGTACTCTGTTCTACATCTTACCTTTGCCTCTGCTTCCCAAATCTTCGAGTATCTGAGCTGAATATGTCACTAAACACTGGTCCAACTTACACAATTGAGGGGAAGTGCTTGTGGAGATTTGAGTTGCTTTCCGCCAGTCTGCTCTGAACTGAATCCTAACACCTCTTCTCTGAAATGGGAATGAGCTGGTGAAGTTGAAACAATTCGAATTCTAATCCCTACACTGCGGAAACAGGTCTCCCTGCTCAACAAGTCCTTATCAACCCTCCGAAGAGTAACCCGCCCAGACCCGACATTTACTATGACTGATGCGCCTAACCTACCGACCTCTGGGCACTATGGGACAGTTTAGCATGGTCAGTCCACCTAACCTGCACATCTTTCGACTGTGGAAGGAAACCGGAGCACCGCAGGAAATCCACGCAGACACGGGGAGATCGAACAAACTCCACACAAACAAGCCGCACACGGGTAGGATCGAATTCAGGTTCCGTTATGAGACAGCAGTGTTAACCACTGAGCCGCAAAGCCACATTATTTGAGGTCGTATTCATTCCCTGCAATAATTCCCCACTCCGGTTCAGACCTGAATGACAGGACGATCAGCATTTCGGAAGCAGCATCACCATACAGACACAGTTCCCATGATGAGGACACATATCACCGATTGCGAATCACCTCGGAGAGAAACAAGTGACAGAGAGTCGGATGGAAATGATGGACTGAACGGCTTCAGGCTGCGGCGGAATGACGTCACGCGTTTATGCCGCCCCTCTCCCTGTCTCTGGGACAGAGCGGCTGAGGGAGAAACAATGGCTCATTTTCAACTTCATCTGGGACAGTTGGGGCTCAGATGTTCACTGCTGCCCGTTCGCAGCAAAGAAACAGACGGCCGTGTTAGAAAAGTCTTTCTGCAGGATTGCTGTGTGAAGACGAATTCTGAACACCGAGCCGGCTGCACACAAATACACTCATACGAATTTACCTGAGGGAACAGTTTCCGGTGTCCATTTCTCTCTGTCCCACCAGCACAGCATCTTTCTGTCTCTTTGATTACAGACCTTTGTAATGTAGTTAAAACTTGCCCATTTCCTCCGCATTAGTATAACTGACGTCTCCCATCCCAAATGATTGAGAGAAAGCAGAAGAGCGAATGGGCTCTGCCCTCCCCCAGAACAGCTTGCAAGTCGAAACAAATTGGTTTAATTATCCGCCAGTGGAGAGAGTCCAGTTACTGGGAACGGGACAAACAGCAGCGTCCTGGGCGCAGGGAGACGGAATGAGAAGCAAATGTTGTGGAATCTCTTTGCTGCTTGCGATTCTTGGAGCAACTCAAACGAATTTCACACTGAGCAAGTCTCAGCTGCTTCGGGGAGGGCGCTTGGAGCGTCCGGGGTCAGGGCAGCGCGCATCTCGGGCAGCCTGTGGCTCGTTGGTCTCGCGGTATAATTCTCGCCTCAGCACTTCAATTGGGTAAATATACAAGAAGGTCTCGGGTTCGAATCCCGGACGAACTCACTTCTCTTAAGTTGCCCTGTGCAGAAACGCCGGCGCAGCTTTCTCAAAAAGCACTTTTATGAAACGAGATCAGACTGCCTGAAGTCGGGATGGGGCCGAGCTCCCATTACAGCGAACAGGGTAAAAGGAAACACTTGCTCAAAGTGAAAACAAGCATTGCACATCATTCGCCCGCGCAGTCCGACTCTGAATGAATCCTCCAGCTGCATTATTGCTCAATTGTGAGCGTGAAATTTCAGGAAGTGGGGAAGTGAAGTGATTGCAGACAGAGCTGAACAGGTTAATGGTGCCGTGTATGAGGATTGTCAGCAATGAAGGTAGATTGGAAAGTTGGGACAGTTCTCCTTGGAGAACAGTAGGTTGAAAGCTGGCCTGAGTGACGTTTTTCAAGTCATGAGGGTCTAGACACAGGAATAATGTAGTGCAAATGCTCCCACGCCTGAAAGGATCGACAACGATTCAGCAGAGTTTTAAAATCACGAGGAAAAGAAGTAAAAGTGATATTAGGAAGAACGTTTTCGTACAGGGAGTGATCAGGGTCAGTAGGTGACGCAAACTTCAAGCAATCATGTTCCTGAACCCATAGGACAGACGGATAGGAGTGGAAGACAAGAAGAAAGAGAGACACAGAGTGAGCGAGATAAGGGAGAAAAGTCAGAAAAACAGAAGTTAAGGAAAAAAACATAGAGAGACTGCGGAAGGGATACAATTCCAGTGTGTCCCAGCTTTCTCTATGGTTTCATACACTCCCTCTCATCCATGAGAGACAGGCCCGGCTCCTAGAATTTACGTCAGTCTGGATGTTTCAGGGACGGTGTGGGGGTGATGGACGGTGGTTAATCGATCAAAACTGACACTGAGACTCTAACAGTACCCACACTCATTCACACACACACACACACACATACACACACACACACACACACACACACACAAACCCTTTGATACTCACCTCCTGCTCCATCCACATGGCAAAGGGAACTATGGCTGACAGGACCTGCTTTAAATACCTTCAGGTCTATGACTTAAAGACCCTTCTCTGCCCAAATCTCAGCTCTTCTACCGAGAGTATATCTCCCTCAGGGATGGAGCATCGCAAGGGGCATCTTTGTGAGTTAAGAGGAAGCGGGGGTGGTGTGAGAGAAAGCAGCAGCTCAATAGTTTAGTCCAAACTATCTGTCTGCCTGTACCTCTCCTCCTTCCCCCACCTCCTCACCTCACACACAGATTACAGACTTAAAATCCACACAGAGACAAAGCTGCAGTTTGAAACCAGCAGCAGCCACAACACACTTTCATTTCGACAACAAAACACAGGCTTCTGCATCCAAAGCACACAAATTTATTTCACAAGGAAACAAGGATTTTCACACAGCTGAACACAACATTGTCTGAATATATCTCTGGACATGTTTGTAAAAGTCAGTGATTCTGTGTCTCACTCTGACCGTATTGCGCTTCCATCTCTGTGTTAATGTCTGTTTTTCTGTGTTGATGTGACTATCTCTGCAAACAATGGGACACAGATTATGTCGGAGGGAAGTTTGAGTGTGTCTGTCTGTGTATGAATGACAAACTGTCTGCAGTGGCACACATTGTCCCGGAAGCGTGTGTCTGAAAGTTTCTTTATAGCTGTCTGTGAATCTGATTTTGTGCCTGTGAGTGTTGGTGTGTGCCCAGTTCTGCCTGCAATGGGACAAACTTTGATTCATCACGTTTATAATTCATTCTTTCAAAGTCAGAGTTTCCCTCTCTCTGAGAAGTACAGTAACACAATGCCGCATTCTGCTGGCCTACCCATGTGACATCACAAGTGCCACATTTCCCTGTTCCACTGCATCTGTTTCCTGGGGGAGATCCATCAGAAGTTTACTGAGAACAGCAGCACACAGCTGCCTGAGTCAGGTGTGAACTCAGAAAGTGGGATGACTGAGTCCATCCTTTCCCAGAAAAGCAGCAGGTAACAGCTTCTTACCAATGTGTATTCGTTGTGGTTTCAGAAGATTTTTTTGAATGGACAAATCGTTTCTCACACACAGAGAGGGGAATGCCCTCTCCCCAGAGTGAACGTACTCATGTATCAGCATTTCATGTCTGTGTTTAAAGCTTTTCTCTCAATGTGAGCATTTGAGAATGCCTTGTTACACTCAGAGCAGGGGAATGGCCTCTCCCCAGTGTGATCTCACTGGTGCGTCAGGTAGGATGAGTCACTGAATCTCTTCCCACACTCAGGGCAGATGAATGGCCTCTACCCACTGAGTGCATTCTTGTTTCTCAAGGACGGGTGATTGATTGAATCCCTTCCCACAAACAGTAGATGAATGACTTATCTCCAGTGTGACTGCATCAATGAATTTCCAGCATGTATAGACATTTGTATCCCTTCCCACAGTTTGCACATTTGCATGGTTTCTGTGGTGTAGATCATGTCTCTCCATATTGGATGATCAGCTGATTCCTCACCAAGACACAGGACGGGGTTAATAGACTTATAGAATCCCTACAGTCCACAAGTCCACACCAACCCTCTGGGGATAAAGACATCCAGACCTATTCTCCTACCCCATTACTGAACATTTACCCTTGAATAATGCACCTAACCAACACGTCCCTGAAAACAATGTGCAATTTTACATGGTCAATACACCTAACCTGCCCATCTTTGAATTGGGAGAAGAAACCAGAGTACTCAGATGGAGCTGACACAGACCCAGGGGGAATGTGCAAACTCCACAGAGACAGTCGCCTGAGGCTGGGATTGAGCCACTGTGGCGATACAATCTCTCCCTGCTGTGAATGGTGGGATGCTATTCAATCTGTGGGACTGGTGCAGGACTTGTCCATTTGTCACTGAGTACACTGATGTTTGCAAACTTTTCCCACAAACAAACATTGACAATCTAATGGTTTTCAAATCCTGATGAATTGACTCACTCTCAGATTCTGATAAGATATTTGCTTGGAATTCTCGCTGATAAATGTGTCTCTGTGATTCTCTGTAAAACAAACTTAAATCAGGAAAAATTAGAGATTGAGCAATCGTACTGTTTAAGATACTAAAAGGAGTTAAGAATCATAAAAACCTTATAGTGTGGAAGCAGGCCGTTTGAATCCACACCCATCCTCTGAAGAGCATCCCACACAGACTCACCCCATATCCCTGCATTCCCCATGGCTTACCCACCCAGCCTGCACATCCCTGCACATTATGGGCAATTTAGCATGGCCAACCCACCTAACGCATATATCGTTGAATTGTGGGAGGAAACAGGAGCACCGAGAGGAAACCACACAGACATATGAAGAAAGGGCAATCTCCACGCAGTCACTCGAGTCTGGAATCAAACCCAGGTCCCCAGAGCTGAGAGGCAGCAGTGCTAACCATTGGGTCACCACGGAGTTCTTTGAATCCAGCAATTTGTGTGAAAGTAACTCAAATACTGACCGTGAAACATTACTGGACTGTCATGAAAAACTCAACTAGCTGACAAATGCCCTTCGGGGAAGGGCGTGTTCTGGCCCTCCACAAGACTCATCCCTCAATGAGAGTAGAGATAGTGAGAGCAGTGGGGTACTTACAGACAATTTCCTCCATCTCCATCACAGGAATAACTGACAGATCCT